>NC_091282.1:98428056-99049292 GCF_032444005.1 Ranitomeya imitator
AACGTCATGGGTTTGCTTCTAATGTATTGTCAAGTCATTGGCTGCTACCAAAGTTTGTGTAGCCCGAGTACAAGTATCAGCTTTAGCATTGGCCAGAGCAGCAGATGCAACAGTGGTAGCTGGGCACACAGGAGTGGTGGTGCTAGTCTGAGGGACTGTTGGTGGTTTAACCGCTGTAGCGGCTGGGACCATTTCTTTGACACTAGGTGGCGCTATTAATGGTGCACACCTCTTAACGTTTTGAGCGTACCAGGGCCGGCTCCAGGTTTTTGAGGGCCCCGGGCGAAAGAGTCTCAGTGGGCCCCCTCTTAAACACATACCACGATTCATGATGCACAGATACAGCAGAGAAATATACCACAGCCAAATAGCATATAGCACAGGCCACGTAGCATATAGCACAGGCCACGTAGCATATAGCACAGGCCACGTAGCATGTAGCATACAGCACAGGCCACGTAGCATATAGCACAGGCCACGTAGCATATAGCACAGGCCACGTAGCATATAGCACAGCCACGTAGCATATAGCACAGCCACGTAGTATATAGCACAGCCCACGTAGTATATAGCACAGCCCACGTAGTATATAACACAGGCAGCCCACGTAGTATATAACACAGGCAGCCCACATAGTATATTACACAGGCAGCCCACGTGGCACGTAGTATATAACACATGCAGCCTTCGTAGTATATAATATAGCACAGCCAGCCATGTAGTATATAGTCTACAAGTCCTGTCCCAGCATCATCAGATGCCATACTGTAGAGGTCTGTCTGTGTAGTGTAGGACTCTGACTACAAGTCCCAGGCAGGCTGCATCCATTCCCCCCTTAATGCTTGGGACCAGGAACTTGAAAGGAAGACAGTCAGTCACACTGCTTCACTTTAACGTCACGTGACGTCACTCAGTCACCAGTCAGTCACGAGTCGACTCTCACTCCCCCACCACCACGCCATCGCCGTTGCCCCCGACCGTTGTGGACACAGGATCTCCACATGCATGCACTCACTGACGAATGCTGCTGCTCCTCTTTCTGCTCCTCGCTGCGCTGGAACTACTGGACGGTGGACGCCGCCGGTCCCGGACCCGGACCGTGTCGCGACGATCTGCTGTGTGTGTCAGCGCTGCGCTGCTCTTCTTAGGATGATGAGCTCCTCACTCTCACCCGGAAGTGACGACCGCCGGCCCGGAAGTGACTCTTCTATCCCCATGGAGGTGATTGGTGAGTATTCCTGTCCCAGTCAGGGAGTCCCGCCTCCTGCTGCTGAGAATCATATATCCGCATTCCGGCTCCACTGCTCCAGCTCCGACTCCTGGCTGGAGTCACACAGACAGTGCAGCACACTAGCACAGGGAGGGAGGGAGGGTCGGAGACTCAGGAATGATGATGTAGTCAGGCTTCGGGGGCCCCCCAGGAGCGCATGATGCGCTGTGCATCAGTGTCAGCATAATAAGTGTCTACTGTGTCTTACCGTTATGGGCCCCCCAGTCTCGCCAGGGCCCCGGCATTTGCCCGGGTGCGCCGGGTGCTGACGCCGGCCCTGGCACCAACCTTTATCTCCCCAGTGGCGGGTGTAAGTCACTGGATCCCCATGGTACAAACTTCGACCCAGGGATCCCTCTCCAAGGTGAGATTCCACTTCATCTCTATCGACTCAAACCTTTGTTACTTGCCCAGATTCTTGAATGAAACCCCTCCCTCTTGGGAGATGAAAGGTCACCACTATACCACATCTCACTGGGGAACTGTCGCATCGCCGGGTTTTAGTGGCCGAAGTGTCACATTGGGCTTTTGTTTGTTCCTTTCCCCCCATTGCAGCACTAGACATTGTTTATATTCTTCCCAGGTGAGAACTGCGATATAGGACCCTTCTTGTTTGGACCCATCTGGTCTAATCTTTGGAGCATCCCAATTGAAGATCACTCCCTCAGAACTCACGTCTGGTGGTATGCCCATGGAGGTTGGTAGCGGGGCCAGTACCTCGTCGGTGGTGTTGGGAGCTGTTAGGACCGGAATGGCGGCTGGTGGTTGGTCACAGTCTAGGCGGGGAGCGGTCACTGGAGTAGGATCGATCGGTGGGGCAGGGGCGTTTTCTGTACCTGCGTCTGATGTGGTTCCACCGATGTTGATCCGCTCCACTGATAAGGACGCTGGAATCTGCTGTTCGGACCGCGATTCTTCCAATATGATCTTCCTGCACAGCTCTGACTTCCATTTCTTCATTGCCGTCGGCTCTGCACCCGGGAGTGAATGGCTCGGCTCCTCCAGCAGCGGCAAGTTCGGGTTCACCTCCGGTCGCCTGAGATGGTCCTGGGTCACTTCATCGTCGTTCAGGTACCCGCTGGTCGTCATCTCTGCTCCGACCCCACGCTCTGGCTCCGGGCTGCTGACCATGGCATCCTCCTCATGGCTCACTTCCTCATCCTTTTCCCGCTCTCTCCTCCGTGGGCGGTTTCTTGTTCTTGGTCTCCGCCCGCCATTGAGGATCAGGAGGCGGATCTCGGCTGCTGACGGACACGTCCTCGAGGTACAGAGATATTTAGACTGGGCGGCCATTATCTTTCGTGCTTGTCAGTTCATTTACGCCCACAACGCCACGCCCTTTTTCTTCCCTTGCACTCCTCGTGGTGCTGTAATGGCGGCGGTTTTGGCTGGAATTTTTGGCGGCAAATGGCAATACACAGTTCTTAAGCAAATCACAGTTCAAATACAATTCTGGCACAGTTCTTAGGGCACATGACCCGATTTTCAGGCTTAAGTAGATCCTGTTCGTGACGCCAAAATTGGATCGCCCCCAAGGGCAGCGGCGTACTCGGAGCCGGGCCCTTCGGTTCTCAAGGGGAATGTCACGGTGCCGCTGGCAAACTCTGTGGCCCTAGGAACGTCTGTTAATAAATGGGGGAAAGGTCTTTAAAGGGGAAATGTTCGTGACGCCACCTGTGGTATTCGGTCAGGGTGACCGACGCTGCTTTAAGGGGTCCGTTGGGGTGATGTTATGGCAGCTAGATGGTATACCTTCCCACAGGTGAAGTGTGTCCCCAGGGCTTCCCACTGTATAGATGGTGGCCAAAGACATACTGATAGGAATTCTAGATTGTGAGCCCAATCGGGGACAGTGATGATAATGTGTGCAAAACTGTAAAGCGCTGCGGAATATGTTAGTGCTATATAAAAATAAAGATTATTATGGTGAGAGGCGCAGTAAAGAAAGAGGACACAAGGTTGCAGTCTCTTTACTTTTACTGGAGGCTTCAGTGTCCACAGTCCGGAGCACTGGATCACAGGGCAGGCAGAGTCCGGCCAGTCTGAAGACAAATCCAGAGTTCCCTTAACCAGGTGGAAAGCAGTAGCCTTCCTCTAGCGCCTGAGTGTTGTAGTCCCTCCCTGCTGAGCTTCTCGGTGAGGTCCTCACAGCTATTGTAGATGTAACGTCTCTTTCTCTCTGCCCCGATGGATAGGATAGGACAAACCCGCATGACTGATGGCCTGAGGCTTTTTACAGGGACACTATCACGCCCCGGCCCCCACAAGTTGCCACCGTGCCTCCTGGGTATAAGGTCGGGCAGCCAACGTGGAATTAACTGTCCTGCCAGTCTCTGAAGTAAAGCGTAGAGATCCTTACTCCCTCGGTGTTCTGGCTACCGACTTCTGCGCCTCAGAAAGGAGGCAGCCTTTTACAGGGCAGAACTCCTTCTGGTTTCCTCTCCTTTTGCTATGACTTCGTTTCTAACTCACTACAAGACAATTCCCTTTTGATGTCTCTTTCTTAGGATGCTGCCGCACGTGGGACAGGCGCAGCTCCATGGACCCTCGTCCTCCGCAGACCTCAGTCTGCCTCTGGCTCCCTCTCTCTCCAGCCAGCTTCTCTTCTCTTCCTATCCAGACTACCAGTTTTACCTAGTTGTGAGGAGTGCCCTAATAGATAGAATAGATAGAAGCATGGCTCCCCCTGGCAGCCTGGAGTGTGAAGTGTGTTGTGTGGTTTGTGATACCTGGTAGGGTGATCTCCTTTATTGCCTTCAGACGTAACACCACTCCCCCTGGTGGGAGAGCGACATTACTGCAACGACCAGGACCTTGGGGCGCTGCACACATTACAAAGGAGAGGGGGAAAAATATCTGGAGGCACAATGTGCACGTTACAGGGGGAGGGAGATAAATATCTGGAGGCAAAATGTGCACATTATAGGGGGAGGGGGATAAATATCTGGAGGCACAATGTGCACATTATAGGGGGAGGGGGATAAATATCTGGAGGCACAATGTGCACATTACAGGGGGAGGGGGATAAATATCTGGAGGCACAATGTGCACATTACAGGGGGAGGGGGATAAATATCTGGAGGCATAATGTGCACATTACAGTGGGAGGGGGATAAATATCTGCAGACGTAATGTGCACATTACAGGGGGAGGGGGATAAATATCTGGAGACACAATGTGCACATTACAGGGGGAGGGGGATAAATATCTGGAGGCATAATGTGCACATTACAGGGGGAGGGGGATAAATATCTGGAGGCACAATGTGCACATTACAGGGGGAGGGGGGAAAAATATCTGGAGGCATAATGTGCACATTACAGTGGGAGGGGGATAAATATCTGCAGACGTAATGTGCACATTACAGGGGGAGGGGGATAAATATCTGGAGACACAATGTGCACATTACAGGGGGAGGGGGATAAATATCTGGAGGCACAATGTGCACATTACAGGGGGAGGGGGGAAAAATATCTGGAGACACAATGTGCACATTACAGGGGGAGGGGGATAAATATCTGGAGGCATAATGTGCACATTACAGGGGGAGGGGGATAAATATCTGGAGGCACAATGTGCACATTACAGGGGGAGGGGGATAAATATCTGGAGGCATAATGTGCACATTACAGGGGGAGGGGGATAAATATCTGGATGCACAATGTGCACATTACAGGGGGAGGGGGATAAATATCTGGATGCACAGTGTGCACATTACCCCCCATACAGACAGCTCTGCATATAGGTGCAGGGGGAGGGGGACACATATCCTGGATGCACATTGTGCACATTATCCCCCATACAGACACCTCTGTATATAGCTGCAGGGGGGACACATATCCTGGATGCACAATGTGCACATTACCCCCCATACAGACACCTCTGTATATAGCTGCAGGGGGGAGGGGGACACATATCCTGGATGCACAATGTGCACATTACCGCCTCCCCATACAGACACCTCTGTATAAAGCTGCAGGGGGGACATATATTCTGGATGCACAATGTGCACATTACCACCAATACAGACACCTCTGTATATAGCTGCAGGGGGGACACATATCCTGGATGCACAATGTGCACATTACCTCTCCCCACCCCCCATACAGACACCTCTGTATATAGCTGCAGGGGGGACACATATTCTGGATGCACAATGTGCACATTACCCTCCCATACAGACACCTCTGTATATAGCTGCAGGGGGACACATATCCTGGATGCACAATGTGCACATTACCCTCCATACAGACACCTCTGTATATAGCTGCAGGGGGGAGGGGACAGATATCCTGGATGTACAATGTGCACGTTACCCCCCATACAGACACCTCTGTATATAGCTGCAGGGGGGGGGGGACACATATCCTGGATGCACAATGTGCACATTACCCCCATACAGATACCTCTGTATATAGCTGCAGGGGGGACACATATCCTGGATGCACATTACCCCCCCAGACATCTCTGTATATAGCTGCAGGGGTGACACATATCCTGGATGCACAATGTGCACATTACCCCCATACAGACACCTCTGTATATACCTGCAGGGGGGAGGGGACACATATCCTGGATGCACAATGTACACATTACCCCCCCATACAGACACCTCTGTATATAGCTGCAGGGGGGACACATATCCTGGATGCACAATGTGCACATTACCCTCCATACAGTCACCTCTGTATATAGCTGCAGGGGGGAGGGGGACACATATCCTGGATGCACAATGTGCACATTACCCCCCCATACAGACACCTCTGCATATAGCTGCAGGGGGGAGGGGACACATATCCTGGATGCACAATGTGCACATTACCCCCCCATACAGACACCTCTGTATATAGCTGTAGGGGGGACACATATCCTGGATGCACAATGTGCACATTACCCCCATACTGACACCTCTGTATATAGCTGCAGGGGGGAGGGGACACATATCCTGCATGCACAATGTGCACATTACCCCCCCCGTACAGACACCTCTGTATATAGCTGCAGGGAGGACACATATCCTGGATGCACAATGTGCACATTACCCCCATACAGACACCTCTGTATATAGCTGCAGGGGGAGGGGGACACATATCCTGGATGCACAATGTGCACATTACCCCCCCCCCCATACAGACACCTCTGTATATAGCTGCAGGGGGGGACACATATCCTGGATGCACAATGTGCACATTACCCCCATACAGACACCTCTGTATATAGCTGCAGGGGGGACACATATCCTGGATGCACAATGTGCACATTACCCTCCATACAGACACCTCTGTATATAGCTGCAGGGGGGAGGGGGACACATATCCTGGATGCACAATGTGCACATTACCCTCCATACAGACACCTCTGTATATAGCTGCAGGGGGGGGGGGGAGGCACATATCCTGGATGCACAATGTGCACATTACCCCCATACAGACACCTCTGTATATAGCTGCAGGGGGGAGGGGGACACATATCCTGGATGCACAATGTGCACATTACCCCCCCCATACAGACACCTCTGTATATAGCTGCAAGGGGGACACATATCCAGGATGCACAATGTGCACATTACCCCCATACAGACACCTCTGTATATAGCTGCAGGGGGGAGGGGGACACATATCCTGGATGCACAATGTGCACATTACCCCCCCCCATACAGACACCTCTGTATATAGCTGCAGGGGGGACACATATCCAGGATGCACAATGTGCACATTACCCTCCATACAGACACCTCTGTATATAGCTGCAGGGGGAGGGGGACACATATCCTGGATGCACAATGTGCACATTACCCCCCCCCCATACAGACACCTCTGTATATAGCTGCAGGGGGGGACACATATCCTGGATGCACAATGTGCACATTACCCCCATACAGACACCTCTGTATATAGCTGCAGGGGGGACACATATCCTGGATGCACAATGTGCACATTACCCTCCATACAGACACCTCTGTATATAGCTGCAGGGGGGGGGGGGGAGGCACATATCCTGGATGCACAATGTGCACATTACCCCCATACAGACACCTCTGTATATAGCTGCAGGGGGGAGGGGGACACATATCCTGGATGCACAATGTGCACATTACCCCCCCCATACAGACACCTCTGTATATAGCTGCAAGGGGGACACATATCCAGGATGCACAATGTGCACATTACCCCCATACAGACACCTCTGTATATAGCTGCAGGGGGGAGGGGGACACATATCCTGGATGCACAATGTGCACATTACCCCCCCATACAGACACCTCTGTATATAGCTGCAGGGGGGACACATATCCAGGATGCACAATGTGCACATTACCCTCCATACAGACACCTCTGTATATAGCTGCAGGGGGGAGGGGGACACATATCCTGGATGCACAATGTGCACATTACCCCCCCCATACAGACACCTCTGTATATAGCTGCAAGGGGGACACATATCCTGGATGCACAATGTGCACATTACCCTCCATACAGACACCTCTGTATATAGCTGCAGGGGGGAGGGGGACACATATCCTGGATGCACAATGTGCACATTACCCCCCCCCCCCCCCCCCCCCCAATACAGACACCTCTGTATATAGCTGCAGGGGGGGACACATATCCTGGATGCACAATGTGCACATTACCCCCATACAGACACCTCTGTATACAGCTGCAGGAGGGACACATATCCTGGATGCACAATGTGCACATTACCCTCCATACAGACACCTCTATATATAGCTGCAGGGGGAGGGGGACACATATCCTGGATGCACAATGTGCACATTACCTCCCCCCCCCCCCATACAGACACCTCTGTATATAGCTGCAGGGGGGACACATATCCTGGATGCACAATGTGCACATTATCCCCCATACAGACACCTCTGAATATAGCTGCAGGGGGGACACATATCCTGGATGCACAATGTGCACATTACCCCCCATACAGACACCTCTGTCTATAGCTGCAGGGGGAACACATATCCTGGATGCACAATGCGCATATTACCCCCCCCATACAGACACCTCTGTATATAGCTGCAGGGGGGACACATATCCTGGATGCACAATGTGCACATTACCCCCCATACAGACACCTCTGTATATAGCTGCAGGGGGGACACATATCCTGGATGCACAATGTGCACATTACCCCCCATACAGACACCTCTGTATATAGCTGCAGGGGGGACACATATCCTGGATGCACAATGTGCACATTACCCCCCATACAGACACCTCTGTATATAGCTGCAGGGGGGACACATATCCTGGATGCACAATGTGCACATTACCCCCATACAGACACCTCTGTATATAGCTGCAGGGGGGACACATATCCTGGATGCACAATGTGCACATTACCCCCCATACAGACACCTCTGTATATAGCTGCAGGGGGACACATATCCTGGATGCACATTACACCCCCCCATACAGAAACCTCTGTATATAGCTACAGGGGGGACACATATCCTGGATGCACATTACCCCCCCCCCCCCATACAGAAACCTCTGTATATAGCTGCAGGGGGGACACATATCCTGGATGCACATTACCCCCCCCCCCATACAGAAACCTCTGTATATAGCTGCAGGGGGGACACATATCCTGGATGCACATTACCCCCCCCCCATACAGAAACCTCTGTATATAGCTGCAGGGGGGACACATATCCTGGATGCACAATGTGCACATTACCCCCCATACAGACACCTCTGTATATAGCTGCAGGGGGGACACATATCCTGGATGCACAATGTGCACAATACCCCCCATACAGACACCTCTGTATATAGCTGCAGGGGGGACACATATCATGGATGCACAATGTGCACATTACCCCCCATACAGACACCTCTGTATATAGCTGCAGGGGGGACACATATCCTGGATGCACAATGTGCACATTACCCCCCATACAGACACCTCTGTATATAGCTGCAGGGGGGACACATATCCTGGATGCACAATGTGCACATTACCCCCCATACAGACACCTCTGTATATAGCTGCAGGGGGGACACATATCCTGGATGCACAATGTGCACATTACCCCCATACAGACACCTCTGTATATAGCTGCAGGGGGGACACATATCCTGGATGCACAATGTGCACATTACCCCCCATACAGACACCTCTGTATATAGCTGCAGGGGGACACATATCCTGGATGCACATTACACCCCCCCATACAGAAACCTCTGTATATAGCTACAGGGGGGACACATATCCTGGATGCACATTACCCCCCCCCCCCCCCATACAGAGACCTCTGTATATAGCTGCAGGGGGGACACATATCCTGGATGCACATTACCCCCCCCCCATACAGAAACCTCTGTATATAGCTGCAGGGGGGACACATATCCTGGATGCACATTACCCCCCCCCATACAGAAACCTCTGTATATAGCTGCAGGGGGGACACATATCCTGGATGCACAATGTGCACATTACCCCCCATACAGACACCTCTGTATATAGCTGCAGGGGGGACACATATCCTGGATGCACAATGTGCACAATACCCCCCATACAGACACCTCTGTATATAGCTGCAGGGGGGACACATATCATGGATGCACAATGTGCACATTACCCCCCATACAGACACCTCTGTATATAGCTGCAGGGGGGACACATATCCTGGATGCACAATGTGCACATTACCCCCATACAGACACCTCTGTATATAGCTGCAGGGGGGACACATATCCTGGATGCACATTACCCCCCATAGAGACACCTCTGTATATAGCTGCAGGGGGGACACATATCCTGGATGCACAATGTGCACATTACCCTCCATACAGACACCTCTATATATAGCTGCAGGGGGAGGGGGACACATATCCTGGATGCACAATGTGCACATTACCCCCCCATACAGACACCTCTGTATATAGCTGCAGGGGGGACACATATCCTGGATGCACAATGTGCACATTACCCCCCCATACAGACACCTCTGTCTATAGCTGCAGGGGGGACACATATCCTGGATGCACAATGTGCACATTACCCCCCCATACAGACACCTCTGTCTATAGCTGCAGGGGGGACACATATCCTGGATGCACAATGTGCACATTACCCCCCCATACAGACACCTCTGTATATAGCTGCAGGGGGGACACATATCCTGGATGCACAATGTGCACATTACCCCCCATACAGACACCTCTGTATATAGCTGCAGGGGGGACACATATCCTGGATGCACAATGTGCACATTACCCCCCCATACAGACACCTCTGTCTATAGCTGCAGGGGGGACACATATCCTGGATGCACAATGTGCACATTACCCCCCCATACAGACACCTCTGTATATAGCTGCAGGGGGGACACATATCCTGGATGCACAATGTGCACATTACCCCCATACAGACACCTCTGTATATAGCTGCAGGGGGGACACATATCCTGGATGCACAATGTGCACATTACCCACCCATACAGACACCTCTGTATATAGCTGCAGGGGGACACATATCTTGGATGCACAATGTGCACATTACCCCCATACAGACACCTCTGTATATAGATGCAGGGGGGACACATATCCTGGATGCACAATGTGCACATTACCCCCCATACAGACACCTCTGTCTATAGCTGCAGGGGGGACACATATCCTGGATGCACAATGTGCACATTACCCCCATACAGACACCTCTGTATATAGCTGCAGGGGGGACACATATCCTGGATGCACAATGTGCACATTACCCCCATACAGACACCTCTGTATATAGCTGCAGGGGGGACACATATCCTGGATGCACATTACCCCCCATACAGACACCTCTGTATATAGCTGCAGGGGGGACACATATCCTGGATGCACAATGTGCACATTACCCCCCTATACAGACACCTCTCTATATAGCTGCAGGGGGGACACATATCCTGGATGCACAATGTGCACATTACCCCCATACAGACACCTCTGTATATAGCTGCAGGGGGAGGGGGACACATATCCTGGATGCACAATGTGCACATTACCCCCCCCCCATACAGACACCTCTGTATATAGCTGCAGGGGGGGACACATATCCTGGATGCACAATGTGCACATTACCCCCATACAGACACCTCTGTATATAGCTGCAGGGGGGACACATATCCTGGATGCACAATGTGCACATTACCCTCCATACAGACACCTCTGTATATAGCTGCAGGGGGGAGGGGGACACATATCCTGGATGCACAATGTGCACATTACCCTCCATACAGACACCTCTGTATATAGCTGCAGGGGGGGGGGGGGAGGCACATATCCTGGATGCACAATGTGCACATTACCCCCATACAGACACCTCTGTATATAGCTGCAGGGGGGAGGGGGACACATATCCTGGATGCACAATGTGCACATTACCCCCCCCATACAGACACCTCTGTATATAGCTGCAAGGGGGACACATATCCAGGATGCACAATGTGCACATTACCCCCATACAAACACCTCTGTATATAGCTGCAGGGGGGAGGGGGACACATATCCTGGATGCACAATGTGCACATTACCCCCCCCATACAGACACCTCTGTATATAGCTGCAGGGGGGACACATATCCAGGATGCACAATGTGCACATTACCCTCCATACAGACACCTCTGTATATAGCTGCAGGGGGAGGGGGACACATATCCTGGATGCACAATGTGCACATTACCCCCCCCCCATACAGACACCTCTGTATATAGCTGCAGGGGGGACACATATCCTGGATGCACAATGTGCACATTACCCTCCATACAGACACCTCTGTATATAGCTGCAGGGGGGAGGGGGACACATATCCTGGATGCACAATGTGCACATTACCCTCCATACAGACACCTCTGTATATAGCTGCAGGGGGGGGGGGAGGCACATATCCTGGATGCACAATGTGCACATTACCCCCATACAGACACCTCTGTATATAGCTGCAGGGGGGAGGGGGACACATATCCTGGATGCACAATGTGCACATTACCCCCCCCATACAGACACCTCTGTATATAGCTGCAAGGGGGACACATATCCAGGATGCACAATGTGCACATTACCCCCATACAGACACCTCTGTATATAGCTGCAGGGGGGAGGGGGACACATATCCTGGATGCACAATGTGCACATTACCCCCCCCCCATACAGACACCTCTGTATATAGCTGCAGGGGGGACACATATCCAGGATGCACAATGTGCACATTACCCTCCATACAGACACCTCTGTATATAGCTGCAGGGGGGAGGGGGACACATATCCTGGATGCACAATGTGCACATTACCCCCCCCATACAGACACCTCTGTATATAGCTGCAAGGGGGACACATAGCCTGGATGCACAATGTGCACATTACCCTCCATACAGACACCTCTGTATATAGCTGCAGGGGGGAGGGGGACACATATCCTGGATGCACAATGTGCACATTACCCCCCCCCCCCAATACAGACACCTCTGTATATAGCTGCAGGGGGGGACACATATCCTGGATGCACAATGTGCACATTACCCCCATACAGACACCTCTGTATACAGCTGCAGGAGGGACACATATCCTGGATGCACAATGTGCACATTACCCTCCATACAGACACCTCTATATATAGCTGCAGGGGGAGGGGGACACATATCCTGGATGCACAATGTGCACATTACCTCCCCCCCCCCCCCATACAGACACCTCTGTATATAGCTGCAGGGGGGACACATATCCTGGATGCACAATGTGCACATTACCCCCCATACAGACACCTCTGTATATAGCTGCAGGGGGGACACATATCCTGGATGCACAATGTGCACATTACCCCCCATACAGACACCTCTGTATATAGCTGCAGGGGGGACACATATCCTGGATGCACAATGTGCACATTACCCCCCATACAGACACCTCTGTATATAGCTGCAGGGGGGACACATATCCTGGATGCACAATGTGCACATTACCCCCCATACAGACACCTCTGTATATAGCTGCAGGGGGGACACATATCCTGGATGCACAATGTGCACATTACCCCCATACAGACACCTCTGTATATAGCTGCAGGGGGGACACATATCCTGGATGCACAATGTGCACATTACCCCCCATACAGACACCTCTGTATATAGCTGCAGGGGGACACATATCCTGGATGCACATTACACCCCCCCATACAGAAACCTCTGTATATAGCTGCAGGGGGGACACATATCCTGGATGCACATTACCCCCCCCCCCCCATACAGAAACCTCTGTATATAGCTGCAGGGGGGACACATATCCTGGATGCACATTACCCCCCCCCCATACAGAAACCTCTGTATATAGCTGCAGGGGGGACACATATCCTGGATGCACATTACCCCCCCCCCCATACAGAAACCTCTGTATATAGCTGCAGGGGGGACACATATCCTGGATGCACAATGTGCACATTACCCCCCATACAGACACCTCTGTATATAGCTGCAGGGGGGACACATATCCTGGATGCACAATGTGCACAATACCCCCCATACAGACACCTCTGTATATAGCTGCAGGGGGGACACATATCATGGATGCACAATGTGCACATTACCCCCCATACAGACACCTCTGTATATAGCTGCAGGGGGGACACATATCCTGGATGCACAATGTGCACATTACCCCCATACAGACACCTCTGTATATAGCTGCAGGGGGGACACATATCCTGGATGCACATTACCCCCCATAGAGACACCTCTGTATATAGCTGCAGGGGGGACACATATCCTGGATGCACAATGTGCACATTACCCTCCATACAGACACCTCTATATATAGCTGCAGGGGGAGGGGGACACATATCCTGGATGCACAATGTGCACATTACCCCCCCATACAGACACCTCTGTATATAGCTGCAGGGGGGACACATATCCTGGATGCACAATGTGCACATTACCCCCCCATACAGACACCTCTGTCTATAGCTGCAGGGGGGACACATATCCTGGATGCACAATGTGCACATTACCCCCCCATACAGACACCTCTGTATATAGCTGCAGGGGGGACACATATCCTGGATGCACAATGTGCACATTACCCCCCATACAGACACCTCTGTATATAGCTGCAGGGGGGACACATATCCTGGATGCACAATGTGCACATTACCCCCCCATACAGACACCTCTGTCTATAGCTGCAGGGGGGACACATATCCTGGATGCACAATGTGCACATTACCCCCCCATACAGACACCTCTGTATATAGCTGCAGGGGGGACACATATCCTGGATGCACAATGTGCACATTACCCCCCCATACAGACACCTCTGTATATAGCTGCAGGGGGGACACATATCCTGGATGCACAATGTGCACATTACCCCCATACAGACACCTCTGTATATAGCTGCAGGGGGGACACATATCCTGGATGCACATTACCCCCCCCCCCCATACAGAAACCTCTGTATATAGCTGCAGGGGGGACACATATCCTGGATGCACATTACCCCCCCCCCCCATACAGAAACCTCTGTATATAGCTGCAGGGGGGACACATATCCTGGATGCACAATGTGCACATTACCCCCCATACAGACACCTCTGTATATAGATGCAGGGGGGACACATATCCTGGATGCACAATGTGCACATTACCCCCCATACAGACACCTCTGTCTATAGCTGCAGGGGGGACACATATCCTGGATGCACAATGTGCACATTACCCCCATACAGACACCTCTGTATATAGCTGCAGGGGGGACACATATCCTGGATGCACAATGTGCACATTACCCCCATACAGACACCTCTGTATATAGCTGCAGGGGGGACACATATCCTGGATGCACATTACCCCCCATACAGACACCTCTGTATATAGCTGCAGGGGGGACACATATCCTGGATGCACAATGTGCACATTACCCCCCCCCATACAGACACCTCTCTATATAGCTGCAGGGGGGACACATATCCTGGATGCACAATGTGCACATTACCCCCATACAGACACCTCTGTATATAGCTGCAGGGCGGACACATATCCTGGATGCACAATGTGCACATTACCCCCATACAGACAACTCTGTATATAGCTGCAGGGGGGACACATATCCTGGATGCACAATGTGCACATTACCCCCCATACAGACACCTCTGTATATAGCTGCAGGGGGGACACATATCCTGGATGCACAATGTGCACATTACCCCCATACAGACACCTCTGTATATAGCTGCAGGGGGGACACATATCCTGGATGCACAATGTGCACATTACCCCCCCATACAGACACCTCTGTATATAGCTGCAGGGGGGACACATATCCTGGATGCACAATGTGCACATTACCCCCATACAGACACCTCTGTATATACCTGCAGGGGGGAGGGGACACATATCCTGGATGCACAATGTACACATTACCCCCCCATACAGACACCTCTGTATATAGTTGCAGGGGGGACACATATCCTGGATGCACAATGTGCACATTACCCTCCATACAGTCATCTCTGTATATAGCTGCAGGGGGGAGGGGGACACATATCCTGGATGCACAATGTGCACATTACCCCCCCATACAGACACCTCTGCATATAGCTGCAGGGGGGAGGGGACACATATCCTGGATGCACAATGTGCACATTACCCCCCCATACAGACACCTCTGTATATAGCTGTAGGGGGGACACATATCCTGGATGCACAATGTGCACATTACCCCCATACTGACACCTCTGTATATAGCTGCAGGGGGGAGGGGACACATATCCTGCATGCACAATGTGCACATTACCCCCCCGTACAGACACCTCTGTATATAGCTGCAGGGAGGACACATATCCTGGATGCACAATGTGCACATTACCCCCATACAGACACCTCTGTATATAGCTGCAGGGGGAGGGGGACACATATCCTGGATGCACAATGTGCACATTACCCCCCCCCCCATACAGACACCTCTGTATATAGCTGCAGGGGGGGACACATATCCTGGATGCACAATGTGCACATTACCCCCATACAGACACCTCTGTATATAGCTGCAGGGGGGACACATATCCTGGATGCACAATGTGCACATTACCCTCCATACAGACACCTCTGTATATAGCTGCAGGGGGGAGGGGACACATATCCTGGATGCACAATGTGCACATTACCCCTCCCCCATACAGACACCTCTGTATATAGCTGCAGGGGGGGGGGGGGGAGGCACATATCCATGATGCACAATGTGCACATTACCCCCATACAGACACCTCTGTATATAGCTGCAGGGGGGAGGGGGACACATATCCTGGATGCACAATGTGCACATTACCCCCCCCATACAGACACCTCTGTATATAGCTGCAAGGGGGACACATATCCAGGATGCACAATGTGCACATTACCCTCCATACAGACACCTCTGTATATAGCTGCAGGGGGGAGGGGGACACATATCCTGGATGCACGATGTGCACATTACCCCCCCCATACAGACACCTCTGTATATAGCTGCAAGGGGGACACATATCCTGGATGCACAATGTGCACATTACCCTCCATACAGACACCTGTATATAGCTGCAGGGGGGAGGGGGACACATATCCTGGATGCACAATGTGCACATTACCCCCCCCCCCAATACAGACACCTCTGTATATAGCTGCAGGGGGGACACATATCCTGGATGCACAATGTGCACATTACCCTCCATACAGACACCTCTATATATAGCTGCAGGGGGAGGGGGACACATATCCTGGATGCACAATGTGCACATTACCTCCCCCCCCCCCCATACAGACACCTCTGTATATAGCTGCAGGGGGGACACATATCCTGGATGCACAATGTGCACATTATCCCCCATACAGACACCTCTGAATATAGCTGCAGGGGGGACACATATCCTGGATGCACAATGTGCACATTACCCCCCATACAGACACCTCTGTCTATAGCTGCAGGGGGGACACATATCCTGGATGCACAATGCGCACATTACCCCCCCCATACAGACACCTCTGTATATAGCTGCAGGGGGGACACATATCCTGGATGCACAATGTGCACATTACCCCCCATACAGACACCTCTGTATATAGCTGCAGGGGGGACACATATCCTGGATGCACAATGTGCACATTACCCCCCATACAGACACCTCTGTATATAGCTGCAGGGGGGACACATATCCTGGATGCACAATGTGCACATTACCCCCCATACAGACACCTCTGTATATAGCTGCAGGGGGGACACATATCCTGGATGCACAATGTGCACATTACCCCCATACAGACACCTCTGTATATAGCTGCAGGGGGGACACATATCCTGGATGCACAATGTGCACATTACCCCCCATACAGACACCTCTGTATATAGCTGCAGGGGGACACATATCCTGGATGCACATTACACCCCCCCATACAGAAACCTCTGTATATAGCTGCAGGGGGGACACATATCCTGGATGCACATTACCCCCCCCCCCATACAGAAACCTCTGTATATAGCTGCAGGGGGGACACATATCCTGGATGCACATTACCCCCCCCCCATACAGAAACCTCTGTATATAGCTGCAGGGGGGACACATATCCTGGATGCACATTACCCCCCCCCATACAGAAACCTCTGTATATAGCTGCAGGTGGGACACATATCCTGGATGCACAATGTGCACATTACCCCCATACAGACACCTCTGTATATAGCTGCAGGGGGGACACATATCCTGGATGCACAATGTGCACATTACCCCCCATACAGACACCTCTGTATATAGCTGCAGGGGGACACATATCCTGGATGCACATTACACCCCCCCATACAGAAACCTCTGTATATAGCTGCAGGGGGGACACATATCCTGGATGCACATTACCCCCCCCCCCCATACAGAAACCTCTGTATATAGCTGCAGGGGGGACACATATCCTGGATGCACATTACCCCCCCCCCCATACAGAAACCTCTGTATATAGCTGCAGGGGGGACACATATCCTGGATGCACATTACCCCCCCCCATACAGAAACCTCTGTATATAGCTGCAGGGGGGACACATATCCTGGATGCACAATGTGCACATTACCCCCCATACAGACACCTCTGTATATAGCTGCAGGGGGGACACATATCCTGGATGCACAATGTGCACAATACCCCCCATACAGACACCTCTGTATATAGCTGCAGGGGGGACACATATCATGGATGCACAATGTGCACATTACCCACCATACAGACACCTCTGTATATAGCTGCAGGGGGGACACATATCCTGGATGCACAATGTGCACATTACCCCCCCATACAGACACCTCTCTATATAGCTGCAGGGGGGACACATATCCTGGATGCACAATGTGCACATTACCCCCATACAGACACCTCTGTATATAGCTGCAGGGGGGACACATATCCTGGATGCACAATGTGCACATTACCCCCATACAGACAACTCTGTATATAGCTGCAGGGGGGACACATATCCTGGATGCACAATGTGCACATTACCCCCCCATACAGACACCTCTGTATATAGCTGCAGGGGGGGGGACACATATCCTGGATGCACAATGTGCACATTACCCTCCCATACAGACACCTCTGTATATAGCTGCAGGGGGGACACATATCCTGGATGCACAATGTGCACATTACCCCCCATACAGACACCTCTGTATATAGCTGCAGGGGGGACACATATCCTGGATGCACAATGTGCACATTACCCCCCATACAGACACCTCTGTATATAGCTGCAGGGGGGACACATATCCTGGATGCACAATGTGCACATTACCCCCCCATACAGACACCTCTGTATATAGCTGCAGGGGGGACACATATCCTGGATGCACAATGTGCACATTACCCCCCCATACAGACACCTCTGTATATAGCTGCAGGGGGGACACATATCCTGGATGCACAATGTGCACATTACCCCCATACAGACACCTCTGTATATAGCTGCAGGGGGGACACATATCCTGGATGCACAATGTGCACATTACCCCCATACAGACACCTCTGTATATAGCTGCAGGGGGGACACATATCGTGGATGCACAATGTGCACATTACCCCCCCCCCATACAGACACCTCTGTATATAGCTGCAGGGGGGACACATATCCTGGATGCACAATGTGCACATTACCCCCCCATACAGACACCTCTGTATATAGCTGCAGGGGGGACACATATCCTGGATGCACATTACCCCCCCCCCCAATACAGACACCTCTGTATATAGCTGCAGGGGGGACACATATCCTGGATGCACAATGTGCACATTACCCCCCATACAGACACCTCTGTATATAGCTGCAGGGGGGACACATATCCTGGATGCACAATGTGCACATTACCCCCCATACAGACACCTCTGTATATAGCTGCAGGGGGGACACATATCCTGGATGCACAATGTGCACATTACCCCCATACAGACACCTCTGTATATAGCTGCAGGGGGGACACATATCCTGGATGCACAATGTGCACATTACCCCCCATACAGACACCTCTGTATATAGCTGCAGGGGGACACATATCCTGGATGCACATTACACCCCCCCATACAGAAACCTCTGTATATAGCTGCAGGGGGGACACATATCCTGGATGCACATTACCCCCCCCCCATACAGAAACCTCTGTATATAGCTGCAGGGGGACACATATCCTGGATGCACATTACCCCCCCCCCCCATACAGAAACCTCTGTATATAGCTGCAGGGGGGACACATATCCTGGATGCACATTACCCCCCCCCCCATACAGAAACCTCTGTATATAGCTGCAGGGGGGACACATATCCTGGATGCACAATGTGCACATTACCCCCCATACAGACACCTCTGTATATAGCTGCAGGGGGGACACATATCCTGGATGCACAATGTGCACAATACCCCCCATACAGACACCTCTGTATATAGCTGCAGGGGGGACACATATCATGGATGCACAATGTGCACATTACCCACCATACAGACACCTCTGTATATAGCTGCAGGGGGGACACATATCCTGGATGCACAATGTGCACATTACCCCCCCATACAGACACCTCTCTATATAGCTGCAGGGGGGACACATATCCTGGATGCACAATGTGCACATTACCCCCATACAGACACCTCTGTATATAGCTGCAGGGGGGACACATATCCTGGATGCACAATGTGCACATTACCCCCATACAGACAACTCTGTATATAGCTGCAGGGGGGACACATATCCTGGATGCACAATGTGCACATTACCCCCCCATACAGACACCTCTGTATATAGCTGCAGGGGGGGGGACACATATCCTGGATGCACAATGTGCACATTACCCTCCCATACAGACACCTCTGTATATAGCTGCAGGGGGGACACATATCCTGGATGCACAATGTGCACATTACCCCCCATACAGACACCTCTGTATATAGCTGCAGGGGGGACACATATCCTGGATGCACAATGTGCACATTACCCCCATACAGACACCTCTGTATATAGCTGCAGGGGGGACACATATCCTGGATGCACAATGTGCACATTACCCCTCCATACAGACACCTCTGTATATAGCTGCAGGGGGGACACATATCCTGGATGCACAATGTGCACATTACCCCCCCATACAGACACCTCTGTATATAGCTGCAGGGGGGACACATATCCTGGATGCACAATGTGCACATTACCCCCATACAGACACCTCTGTATATAGCTGCAGAAGGGACACATATCCTGGATGCACAATGTGCACATTACCCCCATACAGACACCTCTGTATATAGCTGCAGGGGGGACACATATCCTGGATGCACAATGTGCACATTACCCCCCCCCATACAGACACCTCTGTATATAGCTGCAGGGGGGACACATATCCTGGATGCACAATGTGCACATTACCCCCCCATACAGACACCTCTGTATATAGCTGCAGGGGGGACACATATCCTGGATGCACATTACCCCCCCCCCCCCCCAATACAGACACCTCTGTATATAGCTGCAGGGGGGACACATATCCTGGATGCACAATGTGCACATTACCCCCCATACAGACACCTCTGTATATAGCTGCAGGGGGGACACATATCCTGGATGCACAATGTGCACATTACCCCCCATACAGACACCTCTGTATATAGCTGCAGGGGGGACACATATCCTGGATGCACAATGTGCACATTACCCTCCATACAGACACCTCTGTATATAGCTGCAGGGGGGACACATATCCTGGATGCACAATGTGCACATTACCCCCATACAGACACCTCTGTATATAGCTGCAGGGGGGACACATATCTTGGATGCACAATGTGCACATTACCCCCCTATACAGACACCTCTGTATATAGCTGCAGTGGGGACACATATCCTGGATGCACAATGTGCACATTACCCCCCCATACAGACACCTCTGTATATAGCTGCAGGGGGGACACATATCCTGGATGCACAATGTGCACATTATCCCCCCATACAGACACCTCTGTATATAGCTGCAGGGGGGACACATATCCTGGATGCACAATGTGCACATTACCCCCATACAGACACCTCTGTATATAGCTGCAGGGGGGACACATATCCTAGATGCACAATGTGCACATTACCCTCCATACAGACACCTCTGTATATAGCTGCAGGGGGGACACATATCCTGGATGCACAATGTGCACATTACCCCCCCATACAGACACCTCTGTATATAGCTGCAGGGGGGACACATATCCTGGATGCACAATGTGCACATTACCCCCCCATACAGACACCTCTGTATATAGCTGCAGGGGGGACACATATCCTGGATGCACATTACCCCCCCCCCCCAATACAGACACCTCTGTATATAGCTGCAGGGGGGACACATATCCTGGATGCACAATGTGCACATTACCCCCCCCATACAGACACCTCTGTATATAGCTGCAGGGGGGGGGGGGAAACATATCCTGGATGTACAATGTGCACATTACCCCCCCATACAGACACCTCTGTATATAGCTGCAGGGGGGACACATATCCTGGATGCACATTACCCCCCCCCCCCCTAATACAGACACCTCTGTATATAGCTGCAGGGGGGACACATATCCTGGATGCACAATGTGCACATTACCCCCCATAAAGACACCTCTGTATATAGCTGCAGGGGGGACACAAATCCTGGATGCACAATGTGCACATTACCCCCATACAGACACCTCTGTATATAGCTGCAGGGGGGACACATATCCTGGATGCACAATGTGCACATTACCCCCCATACAGACACCTCTCTATATAGCTGCAGGGGGGACACATATCCTGGATGCACAATGTGCACATTACCCCCCCATACAGACACCTCTGTATATAGCTGCAGGGGGGACACATATCCTGGATGCACATTACCCCCCCCCCCAATACAGACACCTCTGTATATAGCTGCAGGGGGGACACATATCCTGGATGCACAATGTGCACATTACCCCCCCCCATACAGACACCTCTGTATATAGCTGCAGGGGGGGGGGGGGGACACATATCCTGGATGCACAATGTGCACATTACCCCCCATACAGACACCTCTGTATATAGCTGCAGGGGGGACACATGTCCTGGATGCACAATGTGCACATTACCCCCCCCCCCCATACAGACACCTCTGTCTATAGCTGCAGGGGGGACACATATCCTGGATGCACAATGTGCACATTACCCTCCATACAGACACCTCTGTATATAGCTGCAGGGGGGACACATATCCTGGATGCACAATGTGCACATTACCCCCTCATACAGACACCTCTGTATATAGCTGCAGGGGGGACACATATCCTGGATGCACAATGTGCACATTACCCCCCCATACAGACACCTCTGTATATAGCTGCAGGGGGGACACATATCCTGGATGCACATTACCCACCCCAATACAGACACCTCTGTATATAGCTGCAGGGGGGACACATATCCTGGATGCACAATGTGCACATTACCCCCCCCCCCCCATACAGACACCTCTGTATATAGCTGCGGGGGGGGGGGGGGGACACACATATCCTGGATGCACAATGTGCACATTACCCCCCCATACAGACACCTCTGTATATAGCTCCAGGGGGGACACATATCCTGGATGCACATTACCCCCCCCCCCCCAATACAGACACCTCTGTATATAGCTGCAGGGGGGACACATATCCTGGATGCACAATGTGCACATTACCCCCCATACAGACACCTCTGTATATAGCTGCAGGGGGGGGGACACATATCCTGGATGCACAATGTGCACATTACCCCCCCATACAGACACCTCTGTATATAGCTGCAGGGGGGACACATATCCAGGATGTACATTACCCCCACACAGACACCTCTGTCTATAGCTGCAGGGGGGACACATATCCAGGATGCACATTACCCCCATACAGACACCTCTGTATATAGCTGCAGGGGGGACACATATCCTGGATGCACAATGTGCACATTACCCCCATACAGACAGCTCTGTATATAGCTGCAGGGGGGACACATATCCTGGATGCACATTACCCCCATACAGACACCTCTGTATATAGCTGCAGGGGGGACACATATCCTGGATGCACAATGTGCACATTACCCCCCCATACAGACACCTCTGTATATAGCTGCAGGGGGGGGGGGGGGACACATATCCTGGATGCACAATGTGCACATTACCCCCCATACAGACACCTCTGTATATAGCTGCAGGGGGGACACATGTCCTGGATGCACAATGTGCACATTACCCCCCCCCCCCCCCATACAGACACCTCTGTCTATAGCTGCAGGGGGGACACATATCCTGGATGCACAATGTGCACATTACCCTCCATACAGACACCTCTGTATATAGCTGCAGGGGGGACACATATCCTGGATGCACAATGTGCACATTACCCCCTCATACAGACACCTCTGTATATAGCTGCAGGGGGGACACATATCCTGGATGCACAATGTGCACATTACCCCCCCCCCCCATACAGACACCTCTGTATATAGCTGCGGGGGGGGGGGGGACACACATATCCTGGATGCACAATGTGCACATTACCCCCCCATACAGACACCTCTGTATATAGCTCCAGGGGGGACACATATCCTGGATGCACATTACCCCCCCCCCAATACAGACACCTCTGTATATAGCTGCAGGGGGGACACATATCCTGGATGCACAATGTGCACATTACCCACCCTTACAGACACCTCTGTATATAGCTGCAGGGGGGACACATATCCAGGATGCACATTACCCCCATACAGACACCTCTGTATATAGCTGCAGGGGGGACACATATCCTGGATGCACAATGTGCACATTACCCCCATACAGACAGCTCTGTATATAGCTGCAGGGGGGACACATATCCTGGATGCACATTACCCCCACACAGACACCTCTATCTATAGCTGCAGGGGGGACACATATCCAGGATGCACATTACCCCCATACAGACACCTCTGTATATAGCTGCAGGGGGGGGACACATATCCTGGATGCACAATGTGCACATTACCCCCCCCCATACAGACACCTCTGTATATAGCTGCAGGGGGGACACATATCCAGGATGCACATTACCCCCATACAGACACCTCTGTATATAGCTGCAGGGGGGGGGGACACATATCCTGGATGCACATTACCCCCATACAGACAGCTCTGTCTATAGCTGCAGGGGGGACACATATCCAGGATGCACATTACTCCCATACAGACAGCTCTGTCTATAGCTGCAGGGGGGACACATATCCAGGATGTACATTACCCCCACACAGACACCTCTGTCTATAGCTGCAGGGGGGACACATATCCTGGATGCACATTACTCCCATACAGACAGCTCTGTCTATAGCTGCAGGGGGGACACATATCCAGGATGCACATTACCCCCATACAGATACCTCTGTATATAGCTGCAGGGGGGACACATATCCTGGATGCACAATGTGCACATTACCCCCCTATACAGACACCTCTGTATATAGCTGCAGTGGGGACACATATCCTGGATGCACAATGTGCACATTACCCCCCCATACAGACACCTCTGTATATAGCTGCAGGGGGGACACATATCCTGGATGCACAATGTGCACATTACCCCCCATACAGACACCTCTGTATATAGCTGCAGGGGGGACACATATCCTGGATGCACAATGTGCACATTACCCTCCATACAGACACCTCTGTATATAGCTGCAGGGGGGACACATATCCTGGATGCACAATGTGCACATTACCCCCCCATACAGACACCTCTGTATATAGCTGCAGGGGGGACACATATCCAGGATGCACATTACCCCCATACAGACACCTCTGTCTATAGCTGCAGGGGGGGCACATATCCAGGATGCACATTACCCCCATACAGACAGCTCTGTATATAGCTGCAGGGGGGACACATATCCAGGATGCACATTACCCCCACACAGACACCTCTGTCTATAGCTGCAGGGGGGACACATATCCAGGATGCACATTACCCCCATACAGACACCTCTGAATATAGCTGCAGGGGGGACACATATCCAGGATGCACATTACCCCCATACAGACAGCTCTGTCTATAGCTGCAGGGGGGACACATATCCAGGATGCACATTACCCCCATACAGACACCTCTGTCTATAGCTGCAGGGGGGGACACATATCCTGGATGCACATTACCCCCATACAGACAGCTCTGTCTATAGCTGCAGGGGGGACACATATCCAGGATGCACATTACCCCCACACAGACACCTCTGTCTATAGCTGCAGGGGGGACACATATCCAGGATGCACATTACCCCCACACAGACACCTCTGTCTATAGCTGCAGGGGGGACACATATCCTGGATGCACATTACCCCCATACAGACAGCTCTGTCTATAGCTGCAGGGGGGACACATATCCAGGATGCACATTACCCCATACAGACACCTCTGTCTATAGCTGCAGGGGGGACACATATCCAGGATGCACATTACCCCATACAGACAGCTCTGTCTATAGCTGCAGGGGGGACACATATCCAGGATGCACATTACCCCCATACAGACACCTCTGTCTATAGCTGCAGGGGGGACACATATCCAGGATGCACATTACCCCCATACAGACAGCTCTGTCTATAGCTGCAGGGGGGACACATATCCAGGATGCACATTACCCCATACAGACAGCTCTGTCTATAGCTGCAGGGGGGACACATATCCAGGATGCACATTACCCCCATACAGACACCTCTGTCTATAGCTGCAGGGGGGACACATATCCAGGATGCACATTACCCCCATACAGACACCTCTGTCTATAGCTGCAGGGGGGACACATATCCAGGATGCACATTACCCCATACAGACAGCTCTGTCTATAGCTGCAGGGGGGACACATATCCAGGATGCACATTACCCCCATACAGACACCTCTGTCTATAGCTGCAGGGGGGACACATATCCAGGATGCACATTACCCCCATACAGACACCTCTGTCTATAGCTGCAGGGGGGACACATATCCAGGATGCACATTACCCCCATACAGACACCTCTGTCTATAGCTGCAGGGGGGGCACATATCCAGGATGCACATTACCCCCATACAGACAGCTCTGTCTATAGCTGCAGGGGGGACACATATCCAGGATGCACATTACCCCATACAGACAGCTCTGTCTATAGCTGCAGGGGGGACACATATCCAGGATGCACATTACCCCCATACAGACACCTCTGTCTATAGCTGCAGGGGGGACACATATCCAGGATGCACATTACCCCCATACAGACAGCTCTGTCTATAGCTGCAGGGGGGACACATATCCAGGATGCACATTACCCCCATACAGACAGCTCTGTCTATAGCTGCAGGGGGGACACATATCCAGGATGCACATTACCCCATACAGACACCTCTGTCTATAGCTGCAGGGGGGACACATATCCAGGATGCACATTACCCCATACAGACAGCTCTGTCTATAGCTGCAGGGGGGACACATATCCAGGATGCACATTACCCCCATACAGACAGCTCTGTCTATAGCTGCAGGGGGGACACATATCCAGGATGCACATTACCCCATACAGACAGCTCTGTCTATAGCTGCAGGGGGGACACATATCCAGGATGCACATTACCCCCATACAGACACCTCTGTCTATAGCTGCAGGGGGGACACATATCCAGGATGCACATTACCCCCATACAGACAGCTCTGTCTATAGCTGCAGGGGGGACACATATCCAGGATGCACATTACCCCCATACAGACAGCTCTGTCTATAGCTGCAGGGGGGACACATATCCAGGATGCACATTACCCCCATACAGACAGCTCTGTCTATAGCTGCAGGGGGGACACATATCCAGGATGCACATTACCCCATACAGACAGCTCTGTCTATAGCTGCAGGGGGGACACATATCCAGGATGCACATTACCCCCATACAGACACCTCTGTCTATAGCTGCAGGGGGGACACATATCCAGGATGCACATTACCCCCATACAGACAGCTCTGTCTATAGCTGCAGGGGGGACACATATCCAGGATGCACATTACCCCCATACAGACACCTCTGAATATAGCTGCAGGGGGGGACACATATCCTGGATGCACATTACCCCCATACAGACAGCTCTGTCTATAGCTGCAGGGGGGACACATATCCAGGATGCACATTACCCCCATACAGACACCTCTGTATATAGCTGCAGGGGGGACACATATCCTGGATGCACAATGTGCACATTACCCCCATACAGACAGCTCTGTATATAGCTGCAGGGGGGACACATATCCTGGATGCACATTACCCCCACACAGACACCTCTATCTATAGCTGCAGGGGGGACACATATCCAGGATGCACATTACCCCCATACAGACACCTCTGTATATAGCTGCAGGGGGGGGACACATATCCTGGATGCACAATGTGCACATTACCCCCCCCCATACAGACACCTCTGTATATAGCTGCAGGGGGGACACATATCCAGGATGCACATTACCCCCATACAGACACCTCTGTATATAGCTGCAGGGGGGGGGGACACATATCCTGGATGCACATTACCCCCATACAGACAGCTCTGTCTATAGCTGCAGGGGGGACACATATCCAGGATGCACATTACTCCCATACAGACAGCTCTGTCTATAGCTGCAGGGGGGACACATATCCAGGATGTACATTACCCCCACACAGACACCTCTGTCTATAGCTGCAGGGGGGACACATATCCTGGATGCACATTACTCCCATACAGACAGCTCTGTCTATAGCTGCAGGGGGGACACATATCCAGGATGCACATTACCCCCATACAGATACCTCTGTATATAGCTGCAGGGGGGACACATATCCTGGATGCACAATGTGCACATTACCCCCCTATACAGACACCTCTGTATATAGCTGCAGTGGGGACACATATCCTGGATGCACAATGTGCACATTACCCCCCCATACAGACACCTCTGTATATAGCTGCAGGGGGGACACATATCCTGGATGCACAATGTGCACATTACCCCCCATACAGACACCTCTGTATATAGCTGCAGGGGGGACACATATCCTGGATGCACAATGTGCACATTACCCTCCATACAGACACCTCTGTATATAGCTGCAGGGGGGACACATATCCTGGATGCACAATGTGCACATTACCCCCCCATACAGACACCTCTGTATATAGCTGCAGGGGGGACACATATCCAGGATGCACATTACCCCCATACAGACACCTCTGTCTATAGCTGCAGGGGGGGCACATATCCAGGATGCACATTACCCCCATACAGACAGCTCTGTATATAGCTGCAGGGGGGACACATATCCAGGATGCACATTACCCCCACACAGACACCTCTGTCTATAGCTGCAGGGGGGACACATATCCAGGATGCACATTACCCCCATACAGACACCTCTGAATATAGCTGCAGGGGGGACACATATCCAGGATGCACATTACCCCCATACAGACAGCTCTGTCTATAGCTGCAGGGGGGACACATATCCAGGATGCACATTACCCCCATACAGACACCTCTGTCTATAGCTGCAGGGGGGGACACATATCCTGGATGCACATTACCCCCATACAGACAGCTCTGTCTATAGCTGCAGGGGGGACACATATCCAGGATGCACATTACCCCCACACAGACACCTCTGTCTATAGCTGCAGGGGGGACACATATCCAGGATGCACATTACCCCCACACAGACACCTCTGTCTATAGCTGCAGGGGGGACACATATCCTGGATGCACATTACCCCCATACAGACAGCTCTGTCTATAGCTGCAGGGGGGACACATATCCAGGATGCACATTACCCCATACAGACACCTCTGTCTATAGCTGCAGGGGGGACACATATCCAGGATGCACATTACCCCATACAGACAGCTCTGTCTATAGCTGCAGGGGGGACACATATCCAGGATGCACATTACCCCCATACAGACACCTCTGTCTATAGCTGCAGGGGGGACACATATCCAGGATGCACATTACCCCCATACAGACAGCTCTGTCTATAGCTGCAGGGGGGACACATATCCAGGATGCACATTACCCCATACAGACAGCTCTGTCTATAGCTGCAGGGGGGACACATATCCAGGATGCACATTACCCCCATACAGACACCTCTGTCTATAGCTGCAGGGGGGACACATATCCAGGATGCACATTACCCCCATACAGACACCTCTGTCTATAGCTGCAGGGGGGACACATATCCAGGATGCACATTACCCCATACAGACAGCTCTGTCTATAGCTGCAGGGGGGACACATATCCAGGATGCACATTACCCCCATACAGACACCTCTGTCTATAGCTGCAGGGGGGACACATATCCAGGATGCACATTACCCCCATACAGACACCTCTGTCTATAGCTGCAGGGGGGACACATATCCAGGATGCACATTACCCCCATACAGACACCTCTGTCTATAGCTGCAGGGGGGGCACATATCCAGGATGCACATTACCCCCATACAGACAGCTCTGTCTATAGCTGCAGGGGGGACACATATCCAGGATGCACATTACCCCATACAGACAGCTCTGTCTATAGCTGCAGGGGGGACACATATCCAGGATGCACATTACCCCCATACAGACACCTCTGTCTATAGCTGCAGGGGGGACACATATCCAGGATGCACATTACCCCCATACAGACAGCTCTGTCTATAGCTGCAGGGGGGACACATATCCAGGATGCACATTACCCCCATACAGACAGCTCTGTCTATAGCTGCAGGGGGGACACATATCCAGGATGCACATTACCCCATACAGACACCTCTGTCTATAGCTGCAGGGGGGACACATATCCAGGATGCACATTACCCCATACAGACAGCTCTGTCTATAGCTGCAGGGGGGACACATATCCAGGATGCACATTACCCCCATACAGACAGCTCTGTCTATAGCTGCAGGGGGGACACATATCCAGGATGCACATTACCCCATACAGACAGCTCTGTCTATAGCTGCAGGGGGGACACATATCCAGGATGCACATTACCCCCATACAGACACCTCTGTCTATAGCTGCAGGGGGGACACATATCCAGGATGCACATTACCCCCATACAGACAGCTCTGTCTATAGCTGCAGGGGGGACACATATCCAGGATGCACATTACCCCCATACAGACAGCTCTGTCTATAGCTGCAGGGGGGACACATATCCAGGATGCACATTACCCCCATACAGACAGCTCTGTCTATAGCTGCAGGGGGGACACATATCCAGGATGCACATTACCCCATACAGACAGCTCTGTCTATAGCTGCAGGGGGGACACATATCCAGGATGCACATTACCCCCATACAGACACCTCTGTCTATAGCTGCAGGGGGGACACATATCCAGGATGCACATTACCCCCATACAGACAGCTCTGTCTATAGCTGCAGGGGGGACACATATCCAGGATGCACATTACCCCCATACAGACACCTCTGAATATAGCTGCAGGGGGGGACACATATCCTGGATGCACATTACCCCCATACAGACAGCTCTGTCTATAGCTGCAGGGGGGACACATATCCAGGATGCACATTACCCCCATACAGACACCTCTGTCTATAGCTGCAGGGGGGACACATATCCAGGATGCACATTACCCCCATACAGACACCTCTGTCTATAGCTGCAGGGGGGACACATATCCAGGATGCACATTACCCCCATACAGACACCTCTGTCTATAGCTGCAGGGGGGACACATATCCAGGATGCACATTACCCCCATACAGACAGCTCTGTCTATAGCTGCAGGGGGGACACATATCCAGGATGCACATTACCCCATACAGACAGCTCTGTCTATAGCTGCAGGGGGGACACATATCCAGGATGCACATTACCCCCATACAGACACCTCTGTCTATAGCTGCAGGGGGGACACATATCCAGGATGCACATTACCCCCATACAGACACCTCTGTATATAGCTGCAGGGGGGACACATATCCAGGATGCACATTACCCCCATACAGACACCTCTGTATATAGCTGCAGGGGGGACACATATCCAGGATGCACATTACCCCCATACAGACACCTCTGTCTATAGCTCTTCCCATGGGGGCACATATCCAGGATGCACATTACCCCCATACAGACAGCTCTGTCTATAGCTCTTCCCATGGGGACACATATCCAGGATGCACATTACCCCCATACAGACAGCTCTGTCTATAGCTGCAGGGGGGGCACATATCCAGGATGCACATTACCCCCATACAGACAGCTCTGTCTATAGCTCTTCCCATGGGGGCACATATCCAGGATGCACATTACCCCCATACAGACAGCTCTGTCTATAGCTCTTCCCATGGGGACACATATCCAGGATGCACATTACCCCCATACAGACAGCTCTGTCTATAGCTGCAGGGGGGGCACATATCCAGGATGCACATTACCCCCATACAGACAGCTCTGTCTATAGCTCTTCCCATGGGGACACATATCCAGGATGCACATTACCCCCATACAGACACCTCTGTCTATAGCTCTTCCCATGGGGGCACATATCCAGGATGCACATTACCCCCATACAGACACCTCTGTCTATAGCTGCAGGGGGGACACATATCCAGGATGCACATTACCCCCATACAGACAGCTCTGTCTATAGCTGCAGGGGGGACACATATCCAGGATGCACATTACCCCATACAGACAGCTCTGTCTATAGCTGCAGGGGGGACACATATCCAGGATGCACATTACCCCCATACAGACACCTCTGTCTATAGCTGCAGGGGGGACACATATCCAGGATGCACATTACCCCCATACAGACAGCTCTGTCTATAGCTGCAGGGGGGACACATATCCAGGATGCACATTACCCCATACAGACAGCTCTGTCTATAGCTGCAGGGGGGACACATATCCAGGATGCACATTACCCCCATACAGACACCTCTGTCTATAGCTGCAGGGGGGACACATATCCAGGATGCACATTACCCCCATACAGACACCTCTGTCTATAGCTGCAGGGGGGACACATATCCAGGATGCACATTACCCCATACAGACAGCTCTGTCTATAGCTGCAGGGGGGACACATATCCAGGATGCACATTACCCCCATACAGACACCTCTGTCTATAGCTGCAGGGGGGACACATATCCAGGATGCACATTACCCCCATACAGACACCTCTGTCTATAGCTGCAGGGGGGGCACATATCCAGGATGCACATTACCCCCATACAGACAGCTCTGTCTATAGCTGCAGGGGGGACACATATCCAGGATGCACATTACCCCATACAGACACCTCTGTCTATAGCTGCAGGGGGGACACATATCCAGGATGCACATTACCCCATACAGACAGCTCTGTCTATAGCTGCAGGGGGGACACATATCCAGGATGCACATTACCCCCATACAGACACCTCTGTCTATAGCTGCAGGGGGGACACATATCCAGGATGCACATTACCCCCATACAGACAGCTCTGTCTATAGCTGCAGGGGGGACACATATCCAGGATGCACATTACCCCCATACAGACACCTCTGTCTATAGCTGCAGGGGGGACACATATCCAGGATGCACATTACCCCCATACAGACAGCTCTGTCTATAGCTGCAGGGGGGACACATATCCAGGATGCACATTACCCCATACAGACAGCTCTGTCTATAGCTGCAGGGGGGACACATATCCAGGATGCACATTACCCCCATACAGACACCTCTGTCTATAGCTGCAGGGGGGACACATATCCAGGATGCACATTACCCCATACAGACAGCTCTGTCTATAGCTGCAGGGGGGACACATATCCAGGATGCACATTACCCCCATACAGACACCTCTGTCTATAGCTGCAGGGGGGACACATATCCAGGATGCACATTACCCCCATACAGACACCTCTGTCTATAGCTGCAGGGGGGACACATATCCAGGATGCACATTACCCCCATACAGACACCTCTGTCTATAGCTGCAGGGGGGACACATATCCAGGATGCACATTACCCCCATACAGACAGCTCTGTCTATAGCTGCAGGGGGGACACATATCCAGGATGCACATTACCCCATACAGACAGCTCTGTCTATAGCTGCAGGGGGGACACATATCCAGGATGCACATTACCCCCATACAGACACCTCTGTCTATAGCTGCAGGGGGGACACATATCCAGGATGCACATTACCCCATACAGACAGCTCTGTCTATAGCTGCAGGGGGGACACATATCCAGGATGCACATTACCCCCATACAGACACCTCTGTCTATAGCTGCAGGGGGGACACATATCCAGGATGCACATTACCCCCATACAGACACCTCTGTCTATAGCTGCAGGGGGGACACATATCCAGGATGCACATTACCCCCATACAGACACCTCTGTATATAGCTGCAGGGGGGACACATATCCAGGATGCACATTACCCCCATACAGACACCTCTGTATATAGCTGCAGGGGGGACACATATCCAGGATGCACATTACCCCCATACAGACACCTCTGTCTATAGCTCTTCCCATGGGGGCACATATCCAGGATGCACATTACCCCCATACAGACAGCTCTGTCTATAGCTCTTCCATGGGGACACATATCCAGGATGCACATTACCCCCATACAGACAGCTCTGTCTATAGCTGCAGGGGGGACACATATCCAGGATGCACATTACCCCATACAGACAGCTCTGTCTATAGCTGCAGGGGGGACACATATCCAGGATGCACATTACCCCATACAGACAGCTCTGTCTATAGCTGCAGGGGGGACACATATCCAGGATGCACATTACCCCCATACAGACACCTCTGTCTATAGCTGCAGGGGGGACACATATCCAGGATGCACATTACCCCCATACAGACACCTCTGTCTATAGCTGCAGGGGGGACACATATCCAGGATGCACATTACCCCCATACAGACAGCTCTGTCTATAGCTGCAGGGGGGACACATATCCAGGATGCACATTACCCCATACAGACAGCTCTGTCTATAGCTGCAGGGGGGACACATATCCAGGATGCACATTACCCCCATACAGACACCTCTGTCTATAGCTGCAGGGGGGACACATATCCAGGATGCACATTACCCCCATACAGACACCTCTGTCTATAGCTGCAGGGGGGACACATATCCAGGATGCACATTACCCCCATACAGACACCTCTGTCTATAGCTGCAGGGGGGACACATATCCAGGATGCACATTACCCCCATACAGACAGCTCTGTCTATAGCTGCAGGGGGGACACATATCCAGGATGCACATTACCCCCATACAGACACCTCTGTCTATAGCTGCAGGGGGGACACATATCCAGGATGCACATTACCCCCATACAGACACCTCTGTCTATAGCTGCAGGGGGGACACATATCCAGGATGCACATTACCCCCATACAGACACCTCTGTCTATAGCTGCAGGGGGGACACATATCCAGGATGCACATTACCCCCATACAGACACCTCTGTATATAGCTGCAGGGGGGACACATATCCAGGATGCACATTACCCCCATACAGACACCTCTGTATATAGCTGCAGGGGGGACACATATCCAGGATGCACATTACCCCCATACAGACACCTCTGTCTATAGCTCTTCCCATGGGGGCACATATCCAGGATGCACATTACCCCCATACAGACAGCTCTGTCTATAGCTCTTCCCATGGGGACACATATCCAGGATGCACATTACCCCCATACAGACAGCTCTGTCTATAGCTGCAGGGGGGACACATATCCAGGATGCACATTACCCCATACAGACAGCTCTGTCTATAGCTGCAGGGGGGACACATATCCAGGATGCACATTACCCCATACAGACAGCTCTGTCTATAGCTGCAGGGGGGACACATATCCAGGATGCACATTACCCCCATACAGACACCTCTGTCTATAGCTGCAGGGGGGACACATATCCAGGATGCACATTACCCCATACAGACAGCTCTGTCTATAGCTGCAGGGGGGACACATATCCAGGATGCACATTACCCCATACAGACAGCTCTGTCTATAGCTGCAGGGGGGACACATATCCAGGATGCACATTACCCCATACAGACAGCTCTGTCTATAGCTGCAGGGGGGACACATATCCAGGATGCACATTACCCCCATACAGACACCTCTGTCTATAGCTGCAGGGGGGACACATATCCAGGATGCACATTACCCCATACAGACACCTCTGTATATAGCTGCAGGGGGGACACATATCCAGGATGCACATTACCCCCATACAGACAGCTCTGTCTATAGCTGCAGGGGGGACACATATCCAGGATGCACATTACCCCATACAGACAGCTCTGTCTATAGCTGCAGGGGGGACACATATCCAGGATGCACATTACCCCCATACAGACACCTCTGTCTATAGCTGCAGGGGGGACACATATCCAGGATGCACATTACCCCCATACAGACACCTCTGTATATAGCTGCAGGGGGGACACATATCCAGGATGCACATTACCCCCATACAGACACCTCTGTATATAGCTGCAGGGGGGACACATATCCAGGATGCACATTACCCCCATACAGACACCTCTGTCTATAGCTCTTCCCATGGGGGCACATATCCAGGATGCACATTACCCCCATACAGACACCTCTGTCTATAGCTGCAGGGGGGACACATATCCAGGATGCACATTACCCCCATACAGACAGCTCTGTCTATAGCTGCAGGGGGGACACATATCCAGGATGCACATTACCCCATACAGACAGCTCTGTCTATAGCTGCAGGGGGGACACATATCCAGGATGCACATTACCCCCATACAGACACCTCTGTCTATAGCTGCAGGGGGGACACATATCCAGGATGCACATTACCCCCATACAGACACCTCTGTCTATAGCTGCAGGGGGGACACATATCCAGGATGCACATTACCCCCATACAGACACCTCTGTCTATAGCTGCAGGGGGGACACATATCCAGGATGCACATTACCCCCATACAGACAGCTCTGTCTATAGCTGCAGGGGGGACACATATCCAGGATGCACATTACCCCATACAGACAGCTCTGTCTATAGCTGCAGGGGGGACACATATCCAGGATGCACATTACCCCCATACAGACACCTCTGTCTATAGCTGCAGGGGGGACACATATCCAGGATGCACATTACCCCCATACAGACAGCTCTGTCTATAGCTGCAGGGGGGACACATATCCTGGATGCACATTACCCCCATACAGACAGCTCTGTCTATAGCTGCAGGGGGGACACATATCCAGGATGCACATTACCCCCATACAGACAGCTCTGTCTATAGCTGCAGGGGGGGACACATATCCAGGATGCACATTACCCCATACAGACACCTCTGTCTATAGCTGCAGGGGGGACACATATCCAGGATGCACATTACCCCCATACAGACACCTCTGTCTATAGCTGCAGGGGGGACACATATCCAGGATGCACATTACCCCCATACAGACACCTCTGTCTATAGCTGCAGGGGGGACACATATCCAGGATGCACATTACCCCCATACAGACACCTCTGTTTATAGCTGCAGGGGGGACACATATCCAAGATGCACATTACCCCCATACAGACACCTCTGTATATAGCTGCAGGGGGGACACATATCCAGGATGCACATTACCCCCATACAGACACCTCTGTCTATAGCTCTTCCCATGGGGGCACATATCCAGGATGCACATTACCCCCATACAGACACCTCTGTCTATAGCTGCAGGGGGGACACATATCCAGGATGCACATTACCCCCATACAGACAGCTCTGTCTATAGCTGCAGGGGGGACACATATCCAGGATGCACATTACCCCATACAGACAGCTCTGTCTATAGCTGCAGGGGGGACACATATCCAGGATGCACATTACCCCCATACAGACACCTCTGTCTATAGCTGCAGGGGGGACACATATCCAGGATGCACATTACCCCCATACAGACACCTCTGTCTATAGCTGCAGGGGGGACACATATCCAGGATGCACATTACCCCCATACAGACACCTCTGTCTATAGCTGCAGGGGGGACACATATCCAGGATGCACATTACCCCCATACAGACAGCTCTGTCTATAGCTGCAGGGGGGACACATATCCAGGATGCACATTACCCCATACAGACAGCTCTGTCTATAGCTGCAGGGGGGACACATATCCAGGATGCACATTACCCCCATACAGACACCTCTGTCTATAGCTGCAGGGGGGACACATATCCAGGATGCACATTACCCCCATACAGACAGCTCTGTCTATAGCTGCAGGGGGGACACATATCCAGGATGCACATTACCCCCATACAGACAGCTCTGTCTATAGCTGCAGGGGGGGACACATATCCAGGATGCACATTACCCCATACAGACACCTCTGTCTATAGCTGCAGGGGGGACACATATCCAGGATGCACATTACCCCATACAGACACCTCTGTCTATAGCTGCAGGGGGGACACATATCCAGGATGCACATTACCCCCATACAGACACCTCTGTCTATAGCTGCAGGGGGGACACATATCCAGGATGCACATTACCCCCATACAGACACCTCTGTCTATAGCTGCAGGGGGGACACATATCCAGGATGCACATTACCCCCATACAGACACCTCTGTCTATAGCTGCAGGGGGGACACATATCCAGGATGCACATTACCCCCATACAGACACCTCTGTCTATAGCTGCAGGGGGGACACATATCCAGGATGCACATTACCCCCATACAGACACCTCTGTCTATAGCTGCAGGGGGGACACATATCCAGGATGCACATTACCCCCATACAGACAGCTCTGTCTATAGCTGCAGGGGGACACATATCCAGGATGCACATTACCCCATACAGACAGCTCTGTCTATAGCTGCAGGGGGGACACATATCCAGGATGCACATTACCCCCATACAGACACCTCTGTCTATAGCTGCAGGGGGGACACATATCCAGGATGCACATTACCCCCATACAGACACCTCTGTCTATAGCTGCAGGGGGGACACATATCCAGGATGCACATTACCCCCATACAGACAGCTCTGTCTATAGCTGCAGGGGGGACACATATCCAGGATGCACATTACCCCCATACAGACACCTCTGTCTATAGCTGCAGGGGGGACACATATCCTGGATGCACATTACCCCCATACAGACAGCTCTGTCTATAGCTGCAGGGGGGGACACATATCCAGGATGCACATTACCCCATACAGACACCTCTGTCTATAGCTGCAGGGGGGACACATATCCAGGATGCACATTACCCCATACAGACACCTCTGTCTATAGCTGCAGGGGGGACACATATCCAGGATGCACATTACCCCCATACAGACACCTCTGTCTATAGCTGCAGGGGGGACACATATCCAGGATGCACATTACCCCCCATACAGACACCTCTGTCTATAGCTGCAGGGGGGACACATATCCAGGATGCACATTACCCCCATACAGACAGCTCTGTCTATAGCTGCAGGGGGGACACATATCCAGGATGCACATTACCCCATACAGACAGCTCTGTCTATAGCTGCAGGGGGGACACATATCCAGGATGCACATTACCCCCATACAGACACCTCTGTCTATAGCTGCAGGGGGGACACATATCCAGGATGCACATTACCCCCATACAGACAGCTCTGTCTATAGCTGCAGGGGGGACACATATCCTGGATGCACATTACCCCCATACAGACAGCTCTGTCTATAGCTGCAGGGGGGACACATATCCAGGATGCACATTACCCCCATACAGACAGCTCTGTCTATAGCTGCAGGGGCGGACACATATCCAGGATGCACATTACCCCATACAGACACCTCTGTCTATAGCTGCAGGGGGGACACATATCCAGGATGCACATTACCCCATACAGACACCTCTGTCTATAGCTGCAGGGGGGACACATATCCAGGATGCACATTACCCCCATACAGACACCTCTGTCTATAGCTGCAGGGGGGACACATATCCAGGATGCACATTACCCCCATACAGACACCTCTGTCTATAGCTGCAGGGGGGACACATATCCAGGATGCACATTACCCCATACAGACAGCTCTGTCTATAGCTGCAGGGGGGACACATATCCAGGATGCACATTACCCCCACACAGACACCTGTCTATAGCTGCAGGGGGGACACATATCCAGGATGCACATTACCCCCATACAGACACCTCTGTCTATAGCTGCAGGGGGGACACATATCCAGGATGCACATTACCCCCATACAGACACCTCTGTATATAGCTGCAGGGGGGACACATATCCAAGATGCACATTACCCCCATACAGACACCTCTGTATATAGCTGCAGGGGGGACACATATCCAGGATGCACATTACCCCCATACAGACACCTCTGTCTATAGCTCTTCCCATGGGGGCACATATCCAGGATGCACATTACCCCCATACAGACACCTCTGTCTATAGCTGCAGGGGGGACACATATCCAGGATGCACATTACCCCCATACAGACAGCTCTGTCTATAGCTGCAGGGGGGACACATATCCAGGATGCACATTACCCCATACAGACAGCTCTGTCTATAGCTGCAGGGGGGACACATATCCAGGATGCACATTACCCCCATACAGACACCTCTGTCTATAGCTGCAGGGGGGACACATATCCAGGATGCACATTACCCCCATACAGACACCTCTGTCTATAGCTGCAGGGGGGACACATATCCAGGATGCACATTACCCCCATACAGACACCTCTGTCTATAGCTGCAGGGGGGACACATATCCAGGATGCACATTACCCCCATACAGACAGCTCTGTCTATAGCTGCAGGGGGGACACATATCCAGGATGCACATTACCCCATACAGACAGCTCTGTCTATAGCTGCAGGGGGGACACATATCCAGGATGCACATTACCCCCATACAGACACCTCTGTATATAGCTGCAGGGGGGACACATATCCAGGATGCACATTACCCCCATACAGACAGCTCTGTCTATAGCTGCAGGGGGGACACATATCCAGGATGCACATTACCCCCATACAGACAGCTCTGTCTATAGCTGCAGGGGGGACACATATCCAGGATGCACATTACCCCATACAGACACCTCTGTCTATAGCTGCAGGGGGGACACATATCCAGGATGCACATTACCCCCATACAGACACCTCTGTCTATAGCTGCAGGGGGGACACATATCCAGGATGCACATTACCCCCCATACAGACACCTCTGTCTATAGCTGCAGGGGGGACACATATCCAGGATGCACATTACCCCCATACAGACAGCTCTGTCTATAGCTGCAGGGGGGACACATATCCAGGATGCACATTACCCCATACAGACAGCTCTGTCTATAGCTGCAGGGGGGACACATATCCAGGATGCACATTACCCCCATACAGACACCTCTGTCTATAGCTGCAGGGGGGACACATATCCAGGATGCACATTACCCCCATACAGACAGCTCTGTCTATAGCTGCAGGGGGGACACATATCCTGGATGCACATTACCCCCATACAGACAGCTCTGTCTATAGCTGCAGGGGGGACACATATCCAGGATGCACATTACCCCCATACAGACAGCTCTGTCTATAGCTGCAGGGGCGGACACATATCCAGGATGCACATTACCCCATACAGACACCTCTGTCTATAGCTGCAGGGGGGACACATATCCAGGATGCACATTACCCCATACAGACACCTCTGTCTATAGCTGCAGGGGGGACACATATCCAGGATGCACATTACCCCCCATACAGACACCTCTGTCTATAGCTGCAGGGGGGACACATATCCAGGATGCACATTACCCCCATACAGACACCTCTGTCTATAGCTGCAGGGGGGACACATATCCAGGATGCACATTACCCCATACAGACAGCTCTGTCTATAGCTGCAGGGGGGACACATATCCAGGATGCACATTACCCCCACACAGACACCTGTCTATAGCTGCAGGGGGGACACATATCCAGGATGCACATTACCCCCATACAGACACCTCTGTCTATAGCTGCAGGGGGGACACATATCCAGGATGCACATTACCCCCATACAGACACCTCTGTATATAGCTGCAGGGGGGACACATATCCAAGATGCACATTACCCCCATACAGACACCTCTGTATATAGCTGCAGGGGGGACACATATCCAGGATGCACATTACCCCCATACAGACACCTCTGTCTATAGCTCTTCCCATGGGGGCACATATCCAGGATGCACATTACCCCCATACAGACACCTCTGTCTATAGCTGCAGGGGGGACACATATCCAGGATGCACATTACCCCCATACAGACAGCTCTGTCTATAGCTGCAGGGGGGACACATATCCAGGATGCACATTACCCCATACAGACAGCTCTGTCTATAGCTGCAGGGGGGACACATATCCAGGATGCACATTACCCCCATACAGACACCTCTGTCTATAGCTGCAGGGGGGACACATATCCAGGATGCACATTACCCCCATACAGACACCTCTGTCTATAGCTGCAGGGGGGACACATATCCAGGATGCACATTACCCCCATACAGACACCTCTGTCTATAGCTGCAGGGGGGACACATATCCAGGATGCACATTACCCCCATACAGACAGCTCTGTCTATAGCTGCAGGGGGGACACATATCCAGGATGCACATTACCCCATACAGACAGCTCTGTCTATAGCTGCAGGGGGGACACATATCCAGGATGCACATTACCCCCATACAGACACCTCTGTATATAGCTGCAGGGGGGACACATATCCAGGATGCACATTACCCCCATACAGACAGCTCTGTCTATAGCTGCAGGGGGGACACATATCCAGGATGCACATTACCCCCATACAGACAGCTCTGTCTATAGCTGCAGGGGGGACACATATCCAGGATGCACATTACCCCCATACAGAAAGCTCTGTCTATAGCTGCAGGGGGGGACACATATCCAGGATGCACATTACCCCATACAGACACCTCTGTCTATAGCTGCAGGGGGGACACATATCCAGGATGCACATTACCCCCATACAGACACCTCTGTATATAGCTGCAGGGGGGACACATATCCAGGATGCACATTACCCCCATACAGACACCTCTGTATATAGCTGCAGGGGGGACACATATCCAGGATGCACATTACCCCATACAGACACCTCTGTCTATAGCTGCAGGGGGGACACATATCCAGGATGCACATTACCCCATACAGACACCTCTGTCTATAGCTGCAGGGGGGACACATATCCAGGATGCACATTACCCCCATACAGACACCTCTGTCTATAGCTGCAGGGGGGACACATATCCAGGATGCACATTACCCCCCATACAGACACCTCTGTCTATAGCTGCAGGGGGGACACATATCCAGGATGCACATTACCCCCATACAGACACCTCTGTCTATAGCTGCAGGGGGGACACATATCCAGGATGCACATTACCCCCATACAGACACCTCTGTCTATAGCTGCAGGGGGGACACATATCCAGGATGCACATTACCCCCATACAGACACCTCTGTCTATAGCTGCAGGGGGGACACATATCCAGGATGCACATTACCCCCATACAGACACCTCTGTCTATAGCTGCAGGGGGGACACATATCCAGGATGCACATTACCCCCATACAGACAGCTCTGTCTATAGCTGCAGGGGGGACACATATCCAGGATGCACATTACCCCATACAGACAGCTCTGTCTATAGCTGCAGGGGGGACACATATCCAGGATGCACATTACCCCCATACAGACACCTCTGTCTATAGCTGCAGGGGGGACACATATCCAGGATGCACATTACCCCCATACAGACAGCTCTGTCTATAGCTGCAGGGGGGACACATATCCAGGATGCACATTACCCCCATACAGACAGCTCTGTCTATAGCTGCAGGGGGGACACATATCCAGGATGCACATTACCCCCATACAGACACCTCTGTCTATAGCTGCAGGGGGGACACATATCCAGGATGCACATTACCCCCATACAGACAGCTCTGTCTATAGCTGCAGGGGGGACACATATCCAGGATGCACATTACCCCCATACAGACACCTCTGTCTATAGCTGCAGGGGGGACACATATCCTGGATGCACATTACCCCCATACAGACACCTCTGTCTATAGCTGCAGGGGGGACACATATCCTGGATGCACATTACCCCCATACAGACACCTCTGTCTATAGCTGCAGGGGGGACACATATCCAGGATGCACATTACCCCCATACAGACAGCTCTGTATATAGCTGCAGGGGGGACACATATCCAGGATGCACATTACCCCCATACAGACAGCTCTGTATATAGCTGCAGGGGGGACACATATCCAGGATGCACATTACCCCCATACAGACAGCTCTGTCTATAGCTGCAGGGGGGACACATATCCAGGATGCACATTACCCCCATACAGACACCTCTGTCTATAGCTGCAGGGGGGACACATATCCAGGATGCACATTACCCCCATACAGACAGCTCTGTCTATAGCTGCAGGGGGGACACATATCCAGGATGCACATTACCCCCATACAGACACCTCTGTCTATAGCTGCAGGGGGGACACATATCCTGGATGCACATTACCCCCATACAGACACCTCTGTCTATAGCTGCAGGGGGGACACATATCCTGGATGCACATTACCCCCATACAGACACCTCTGTCTATAGCTGCAGGGGGGACACATATCCAGGATGCACATTACCCCCATACAGACACCTCTGTCTATAGCTGCAGGGGGGACACATATCCAGGATGCACATTACCCCCATACAGACAGCTCTGTCTATAGCTGCAGGGGGGACACATATCCAGGATGCACATTACCCCCATACAGACACCTCTGTCTATAGCTGCAGGGGGGACACATATCCAGGATGCACATTACCCCCATACAGACACCTCTGTCTATAGCTGCAGGGGGGACACATATCCTGGATGCACATTACCCCCATACAGACACCTCTGTCTATAGCTGCAGGGGGGGACACATATCCAGGATGCACATTACCCCATACAGACACCTCTGTCTATAGCTGCAGGGGGGACACATATCCAGGATGCACATTACCCCATACAGACACCTCTGTCTATAGCTGCAGGGGGGACACATATCCAGGATGCACATTACCCCCATACAGACACCTCTGTCTATAGCTGCAGGGGGGACACATATCCAGGATGCACATTACCCCCCATACAGACACCTCTGTCTATAGCTGCAGGGGGGACACATATCCAGGATGCACATTACCCCCATACAGACACCTCTGTCTATAGCTGCAGGGGGGACACATATCCAGGATGCACATTACCCCCATACAGACAGCTCTGTCTATAGCTGCAGGGGGGACACATATCCAGGATGCACATTACCCCCATACAGACACCTCTGTCTATAGCTGCAGGGGGGGACACATATCCAGGATGCACATTACCCCATACAGACACCTCTGTCTATAGCTGCAGGGGGGACACATATCCAGGATGCACATTACCCCCATACAGACACCTCTGTCTATAGCTGCAGGGGGGACACATATCCAGGATGCACATTACCCCCATACAGACAGCTCTGTATATAGCTGCAGGGGGGACACATATCCAGGATGCACATTACCCCCATACAGACACCTCTGTCTATAGCTGCAGGGGGGACACATATCCAGGATGCACATTACCCCCATACAGACAGCTCTGTCTATAGCTGCAGGGGGGACACATATCCAGGATGCACATTACCCCCATACAGACACCTCTGTCTATAGCTCTTCCCATGGGGGCACAGCACTAGTAGGGGGGCGATCATGTGTAATAATCCCCGGGATGATGATCCCCCGCCGCTCCTGTATGTGGACAGTAGAGGGTGTGCAGCCCCCCATGTGCCCCCTCTGACTGCAGACCTGCGGGTCCTCGCATCACGCGCTGGGAGCCTCCGGGAGCGGCGGCCACGTGACTGTGATTTGCATAGGTGCCAGCACAGGCCGCATTAGTATTATTTTTTGGGGGGACATTCAGACTTTTACTATGGACGCCCCGTGACTTCCGCGGACGCCGCTGCCCGTATTATACCGAGCTCCCCGGGCCCGTGCACAGCTGTATCCCGCCACGTGACGTGCCGCCCGGGCTCCGGCTGCTGACAGCTCCCGGCACACACAGGGTTACCGGGGGTGTGTCCGCCGCTCGCCCCGCCCCCTGTCAGCGCTCGCTCTGTCTCTCTCGCACTTCCTGACTGCTACATTTCTTTTGTTTTGAAAGGGGCCGTGACGTCACCAGCCGCCTTCGCCGCCGGGGCTCCTCGCCAGCCGAGGTCACAAGGTTCAGCCGGCCACGCCCACAGCCTGCTCCACCACGGCCACGCCCACATCCTCTTCCGCAGAGTCCTCCTGTTTTTCCCGTCAGGAGGCGCGATATCCCGGTCACGTCCAACATCAAAGTCCGAGGAGAACATGAAAGGACAGCCCTCCCCTCCGCACCTTCCTCCGCCCACTCGTGCTCTAATACCCATACAGCCTCCACTCCTCTATTTATGTTTCCTAAAGGGTGGTGGATGTTTTGGACACGCCTATTTCCCGTGACGTCACGAAGTTTAATCTTATTTTCATTTCTGGATGGGCGTGTCAAGTGTGAGAAATAGGCGTGTTCACCACGTAAAGTAGGCGTTAAGGGCATTCTAAAGGCGTGGTTATACTAGACTGGGCGTGGTAATGCGCCGGAGGGGCGTGGTTTTTGCACCGCTATGTTGAATGCCAATCTCGCCCTTCCTCCCCCCAGTTTATAACGTGCGGCCACTTCCGCTGGCTGCTCAGAAGCGGTGCGATCATGGCGGAGCGCGGTCAGCAGCCTCCCGCAAAACGGCTCTGCTGCAGACCTGGCTTCGGCTCGGCATGCAGGCCGGGCCAGCGGGCGGCTGGTGGAGGGGCCCAATGCGGGGCCAGCAGCTCGGCTCACGGCCACTCCGGAAAGACACAGAACCCGGAGTCCCTGCTAGACATCGCGGCCCGCAAGGTGGCAGAGAAGTGGCCCTTCCAGAGGGTGGAGGAGCGCTTCGAGAGGATCCCGGAGCCCGTGCAGCGCCGCATCGTCTACTGGTCCTTCCCCCGCAGCGAGAGGGAGATCTGCATGTACTCGTCCTTTAACACCGGCGGAGAGGACGGGGCCTCCCCCGGGGGGGCGAGCACAGTGGCGGGGGGCACGGCGTCCACAGGGGCGGCCTCCGTGGCGGCGACAGCGGCTGTAGCTGCAGCGGCGGTGACAGGCGGAGCAGACGGCAGCGATGAGAACAGACTCCCCTTCCGCCGGGGGATCGCGCTCCTGGAGGGCGGCTGCGTGGACAATGTCCTGCAAGTGGGTGAGTCCCGACCCCGCGATCACATCATGTACCGGAGCCCCGACCTCCGCGGAGAACAAAGGCAGGAATGTGACGGAGCCGCACACAAAGCTCTGCGGCCGGAGGCTGCGGGACCAACGGCCTTTGTTGTGGGCTCCGGCCTCCGCTGCCGGGGGCAGGCTGGTCCGTGTGTGTGTGTCGCTGCCGGGGGCAGGCTGGTCCGTGTGTGTGTGTCGCTGCCGGGGGCAGGCTGGTCCGTGTGTGTGTATAAACTGCTGATTATAGGCCTGTGTGTATAAGATGTACATGTGTCACTGCTGGGTGCTAATGTGTGTATCCTTGGTGGGTACGGTACAGGCGTGTGTGTATATGTATGTCACTGGTGGGTATAGATGTGTTTGTGTGTGTGTATAATATGTACTTGTGTGCCACTCTGCCGGGTACAGGCTGGTTGTGTGTATAGTGTGCGCCACTGCCGGGTACAGGCTGGTTGTGTGTATAGTGTGCGCCACTGCCGGGTACAGGCTGGTCGTGTGTGTGCCACTGCCGGGTACAGGCTGGTGTGGGGATGTCACCACTGTGTATTGTACGGGCTGGTGTATCTGGCATACGGGTCAGTCCTGGGCATAGCCTGTAATAGGTCTAGTCTCATCTTGGCATTCACATACGTCTTATACCTGCGCCCTAATAGCAGGCACGAGGCTGAAACCAGTAAATGTAGCTACCCCATTAGACCCCAGTGCTCCCTGAGAGTTTGTGTACTGGTTCTATGTCTTGTACATCCATGTGACCGCTGCAGTTAGTCACTGGCCTCAATGGTCCTGTGCTATAGAAGCAAGCACTGGCACTGAGCTCTGTGATTGGCTGCAGCTGTCACGTGAATGCATGTGACATGATGTAGGACAAGTAAACAAAGGCCGTCGGGCCACCGGGGAGATGTGACTATCCAATCACACTGGGAATGGCGGCTCACATCTCCTGTGTGACAAGTCCTCCTCATTGTGAGGTGTTTTATGTCTTGGTTTAGAGATGCTAAACCATTGTCTGTTTTCTCTCTGGTCTATTGTTCCCTGTTATCAGCCATTTGATGCATTGGGATTTTTGACAGTCCATGAAGTCTGTTCTTGATCGCTGCTCCATCTGACTGACAGCACCGTTCTGTGTGTGACTGGCATCAGCTGAACTCTGTATGTCGGGGGTTAGCGGCCCCTTTAAATCAAGGTTGTCTTCCTCTTGTCTCTGGACTGTTCCTGACTAATTGCCTGGAGATGTCTTAAGATTTGGATGTCTGGGAGAAAGGAGAGGTCACACCTCCTGGTGGGCTGTGCTGCATGGCAGGATGGTGTTCCCGGGGGCAGGGGGTGGCGAGGGCTGATCACACACCCCTGGGCTGTGCTGCATTGTGCCAGCCAAGCTGAGAATGGAGCTGTTTCTTGTCAGGACAAGGGAGCGGAGTGAAAACCATGCCCACCTTTCATGTCCCCCTCCTCCGCCACCTCTATCATTGTATTTGTATTGTTCCAGCCCATACCATCTTCTTTATTGGCACTGGCATCTCTGGCCACTGGTCCAGGCATGTGATCGGTCACTGCCCAGACCTGCCAGTATAGGAGCACTGGTTGTTTCTGCATGGCATGTGGAGCGATATATCCAGATAATTAGAGTATAATGCTGATCTGTGGGGGAACAATACAGAAGTCTGTGTGCTGGGAGTGGAGGGTCCGCGTCACGTACGGCGGCCTCACATCTCAAATAGCCGTCAGGCGTCTTCTAGTTTGTTCTCATTTTCATGTTTGTGTCTTTTCAGTTTTCCGTCACCCCCTCGAAAGGAAACCAAACAAAGGCGGCTCTTCTAGTGCTTTCAGGGCTCGTTAAATAGAGGAGACTTGACAAAGCTGGGCAGGCGGCAGATTTAAAGCGACAGTGCTCTGTTTCTGTAAGGCTGAGAAAATGCACCCTATGGCAATCGCTGGATCATTCCTGCCATGTAAAGCGGTGGCGACACTGCCCCTCGTAGCTAATAGAGGTTGGCTACTCTGCATTAGATTCCTAATGTCTGATGCCAGTTTAGATCTTTGGGCCAAGGCCGTACTGTTCATGGTCCTTTCCACCACCTAGAGGGCCGCCGCCTTCTGTCTTTGGTTGCGTATCGTTTTCTTACACTTTTCTCCTGGCACATTCTTGTAGTCGTGAGGTACATTTGTGGTTTCTGCGAGGAACCCACCTCTTTAGTTGGCATTGACGAGGAGTTTTTGTCTGTGCTTGACTCTGCACGCAGGCGGTGGGGGATGACAGCCCAGCTCACAGGGAGGGAGTTCTGGCTGATTGCTTTTTAAGCTAGGAATTCATTGTAAAAATAAAGCCAAGGGGCAATAAATAAGAAAAAGATGCAATCTACTGGAGACAGGCGTGCAGGCCGGGCTCTGAGAGGGCCCTCTCTGGAAATGAGAAGCTTCGTGGTTTTTTTTTTTTGTCTTCTCCCCCCCTCCTACAGGCAGATAGGGAGTGGGCCTGTGCTCCCATGATCAGGGCGTTCTGACATGCTTCACACTAGGGCCCAGTTTCATATAGATTAGGCCTAATAACACTGCACAAATGCAACAGATCTCTGGACATGGGCACGACACTTGTCCATATTGGGTTTTACCGCATGTAAAGCAGCCATGTCCAGCGTGCGTCTTCACTGTCTTGTGTAACTGGATATAGCCTTTTTAATATATTTTGCACTCATAGATGTGAGCAGCACGGTGGCTCAGTGGTTAGCACTGTAGTGCTGCAGCGCTGGGCTCCTGCAGTTTGTTAGCTCTGGATTCCTCCCGCAATCCAAAGACTTACTGATGGGCAATCTGGATTGTGAGCCCTGTGGAAAGATGGCACTGTGTAAGGCCACATTCACACGTGCAGTATTTTACATCAGTATTTGTGCGTCATTACTTTTCTATGACATTTTTAAACATTTATAAGAATATATAGGTAAATCAGGAGGGCAACAATTAGAGGAAAAGTATAATAGAAACCCGTCACCACTTCTGTATTTATCACCCACTCCTGGTTTTGGCTTACTCATACTGAGGTAAAATTCTGATGAAATACTGAACGTGAGAATGTGGCCTTAGCGAGTAAAATAAATACTGATATAGCTGTGCTGATGTCATGTGGATGTAGGTTATGGGTTTCCCTGGAACTATAAGGTCTCGGACTTCTGTCTTTTTATTGTCCCTTTTGCTATTTTGCACTGCACAAGTCAAGATGGCGTCTGCTGCGTTCTTGCCCATTGTAACCGAGGACAAACCCAGACATAGTATAGATTCCTGTCATGTTTGTGAGTGGAGATAAAATCGATGTCTTCGACCTTCTCTTAAACCGGTTTTATTTGTAGGCGGGAGACCAGTTTGCTTAGAGGGCGGATAAGACCTGGTTATCTGTGCTGTGGGTATAGACACATGGTGGGGTGGTAAATATTCGCACACACAGGACTCTGTACCTGTTGTCGTTTTAGATAGAATGGGTGAATGGTAATGTGTCAGTGCAGCTCAGATGATGTCCTGGGCGGCTGATTTGGGGGCGACTTGTCCTTGGAATGTAGCACCAGATACCATTATCTTCCTTGTGGAGATGTAGATTTTGGGGATACTCTGCAGTTTATGGACGTTTTGCGGCACTGATTTATTGCTGCTCTTTATACATTGGGTGCCTGCCTGTTGGGAAGCGGCGGGTACCTGCCTGCGCTCTAAGTAAACTTCCTTTACCATCAAACGTTTAGTAATAAGAGACTGCCCCTGTATCTGGTAATGGTCTGAGGTAACTGGTAAATGCAGTGACGGGCATCGGGGTCCAGTGGTTTGTGTCCTAGGTCTTCCCTCGCTTGCATGACATAATTTGTACATGCTGGTGCTTAATATGGGGTTTATATCGAGCGCTCATGATGTCCTGGCGAATAAAGTAGATTGTGTGGCGGATGTATACTTGCTGTGGGTATCTGCCTGCATCACATAAACAAACATGTCTGCCTGCTGTTTCCATTGCCTGCTCTGTGTGGAAAATCATGTAAATTTGGGAAGGGCTGTTGGTTAAATCATTGGCACGGCGGGCAACACCCAGCTGTTGGAATAGAGAAGACAGGAATCTGTTGGCTCACTGTCGGTACTGGCATGGAAATAGGACTCTGGGGCATTTAGAAACCCAGGTGCACATAAGCGAGTTTTATTGAAAAATTATTATATTCATAGGGCGCAGCCCAGAACCTTCCATGGCCCTAATAAAATGCATGCAGCTAACTTTTATGCTTCCTTCATAGCCGATAAGTCGCACGAGTAGAATGATTACCTGACCGTTTCTTCAGTGTCGGTGTCTTTCCTGCTCTCATCAATCTCTGGAAATCTTTAGACCTCAGAAATCCATTTCTGGTGTCATGAGAGGTCCAGAATGTTCTTTCTGCCCTATGCTTTACACTGCAGCTCTTTGCATTGTGTACTCTGCTTACTAACCGACTTCCACTTCAGAATGGATGGAATGATTAAAAAATACAGTTCTAATTGCCAACGATAAAAAGATCTGGAAGCAAATAGCGCTGCCTCTTGAGTCACAGTAAAAGTTTAGGATGTCGACTAATAACAGGTTGTCTGAGACGGGGCATAAATATTTAGGGCAAATCTCTTAAGATGGTCCTTAACTGATAGTTGGAAGTCCTGATGCTTGGTAGCTCTAATCCTGTACCCCATAGGACTTATTCACACGCTGCATTTTTTTTTTTCAATTTGCTGTCAGTTCTTTATGTACTGTTTGACAGGAGAAACTTTTTTTTTTTTCTCTCCCCTCCCCCATATGTGAAAGTAATAAACCACTGATGGTAAAAACTGATATTGAACAAACTGATGAAAATATGATCTGAATCTCTGGTGCTTGTACACAAAAATGGTCAGACCTCTGAGCCTTATTAAATTATACATTCTCCTGTCTGTACCATTTTAAAACTGGAAAAAACATGATATATTTTGCACTTTTTTTTTTTTTTTTTTTTTGGACATATGTCAAACTCGTACATCTGCAAACATACAAGTCTGATCATAGTCTAAACAGTTTGCAGTTGCCTCCTTGAGTGTTCGAATGTGAACCCTGTTATTTGACCTTTAATTGTGCTATTGGACCCTTTAATTTGTGAGCACCTAAACTTGTCTTTGCTGCCTCCCGGCTCAGTGTAAGCCCACCTGGTCCTGCTGTGACCCTCTGATCCTCCTGACAGACCATCTGATAATAACTGCTGACTGATACAGGGTGGGGGCGAGGCACATTAGTCGCCCTCAGGCCGGTTTCTCTATCCAGGAACTTCTCTTGAAAGGGTCAACAGGTATTTTAAGTCTGAGACTTGACCTTGTACGAAAACATATACAAAATTAAAAGGGAAATATTTACTTTTTTTCCAAATTGCGAAGCATCTGATCATTTCCAAATAAAGTGTTGGATGTGGGTCTGCTGGTGAATTCTGTCAGAGGGAGAGAAGTACCCTAGTTATTTTTCCTCCCTTGCCCTAAGCCATAGTCGTGATTGTAATTTTTTTTTTTTCTTCATCTGTCCCCGCTGTCGTTTGGCCTTTTCTTTAGTTGGGTTTGTTTTTGTTTCCATGTGCAGAGTGACTTTTTCCCACCCCCTGGCTTAGATATTGTACCATTTTGCAAAATGTGCATCTTTTTGCACAAAGTTCCTAAAATGCGATAATTGCCAATAATAAGACCATTTTTGATTTGGTGCACTCAGTTTGATTCCACTTCTGCATAAAATGCTTAAAAATTGCAGAAAACTAACACCACAAGACAAAAAAAAACAAACAAATGAGCTAAGAAAACGAATAAACCCTCCCGCAAATGAGATCTGCCTTCCAGTGATTGCTGAAAAACAAAGCTGAATCCTTAGCGAAGTACAATGTCTGCATCTGTTTCTACATCAGTTTTTTTTTTTTTTCCTCCTCTGCACTAAAATAAACCTTGACATGGGCTTTTTTTTTTACCAACCAGTAAAGAACTGACAGTAATAGGACACCAACAATGTAATATTTGATTTGACAGATGTTGTCCATAAACCGTGGACCATAATCTAACGGACAGAACATGTACCTGGTACAGACGTCTGAGGCTTGGACATCACTCGTCATATGCTCAGAAAAGTACAATTGTCTTGTCAGGTGGGCCTTCCATGCACCATCACGGCTGCTGCGGCAACTGTTTAATCCCCATTTACTTTGGAACATGCTCAGTAAGATTTGTCGAAATGTTGACAAACTTGCCTGGGTCTTGGTTCTTTCCATTCAGTTACTTTTCCCAGGCTTTTCAAGTGCACTTCCAATGACCTTTTGCAAAAACAAAATGTACCCACCCCTCCACCTTCTTATTTTCTGTAATGCGCTATAGTCCCAAAAATATGGCGTTATCTACAACCTTGAGGTCCTGGTGTACACGGGAGAGCAATGCATTCCCCTGGCTGTGCAGGAGTCCAAGGCCTGCTGATTAATGGCCGCATTACTGGCTCCATTATAGCCCTGCTTTATGCATTCTGTGGCACTGGTTTTACTATTGCACTTACCGTAGCTTTTTTTTTTTTTTTTTTCTTCCTTTATCATAAATACTTGGTTATTTTCAAGGCTGTTAAAAAGGTCATGCATTGTGACTTGTCGTTCCTTTATGACTCTGTGCCGTATGTGGTCATTGCTGCCTCAACCGCCAGTTTCACATGTAAATAACAATGTCGCCCGTCGCTATTATTCTCAGCATTAATTTGGGTCGCACGTGTGCAGACGCCTCATTTCAGTACTGGTTACAGTGGGAGTCTTGTGTCTTGCCCTTTGTGTAGGAAACATGCAGCGTTCACTCTCTGCTGGTAATAGATGCTAACACATGTGTGGATAATCCCAAATATATACCAACATCAGAGTTGTCTGTACATGCGTGCTGAGCAGGAAATCTGCGCCATAATGTATTGCCCCTAGCAACCAGAGATGTGATGGCAGTGGTTGCTATGGGTTACACAACGTGCGGTCTGTCATAAGCCTAATCAATGTAATTAATGAGGCCTTCTGTCTCGGATATCGCTCCTAGTTCAGCATTTAATGATGGAATTTTAGCATAACTTGGCAGAACGGTGAATGAAAGAAAGCAGCCATATTTATTGTGGAATATTTCTGTCATACGTGCAGCGATATCCCAATTTGTTCTAGAAGTTTTCTGTCATGCGTGTTCACCCATGTCTGTTTTGAAACCCTGAACCTGTGAAGCCTGCTAGATGCTTCGTTTCTGGGCTTGTCCTTCTGACGCCCCCTTATCAGACGCCTGTGAGATGTTATCTTATGAAGTAATAAGCTGACTAAAACTTTCATCACTGCTTCTTTCAATAAAGCAGCTTGTGTAATTGTCAAGTTTTGTGGGCGAAGGGTGTTTTGTGTGTTTTTTTTTTTTTTTTTTTTTTTTTCTTGTGATCTAACTAGTCATTGTAATGGTGGTAGAGGCAGACTATAGTGGTGGTCGATAGCATTACAAAGATGGCTGCCTCTATCAGTTCTGACAATTGGCAGATGTCATATCTCTATGAATTAATCACCATACACAAGTAGTGCCGAATTTTCCCATTTCAGTGACATCCCAACCATCCCCAACAACTCGTGCCTGGGACATAAAACCAAACCTCCTAATCCCTGTGTTCGGTGGGGAGATGAGATTCTGGCAGCAGCTCTTGAATAAGGACAAGCAGTTTGGGTTTATTTTGATGCCTGACCCTTTGGCTATCCAGGCATTACGCCGCCACCAACTGTTTGGCAGCCACTTTCTCCACTCTGCTTTGAAAGCGCATGTGCATCCCTTTATTTGGGGGATTCAGTGAAGGGGCTGTCTACAATGTGACTTTTCTTCAGCAGTTTGACTACTCAGAGGCTGTAAACATTTGGCACCATTTTATCGAAAGGATAAAGTTGTATTCGGCTCTTCCACCACTTTAGTGGCCATCTTCTAAATGTGCTGCGGTTCCTCCACTCTCGTATCGCTCTAGTTTAACTAAATGTCCTATGTTGGAGCTTTTTGTGAACTTGTTTGCAGCTTATATAAATGTCCCTGTGCTTCATATGCCTGTGGCAGAGCAGATTCCTGTAGCTGTTTTATTTTTTATTTTTTTTTCTCTTGGAAGCATTCATTGTGCTCCTCATGTCTTTCTGCACTGGTAAAACAGAAGCCATGGGAAGTGAAGAAATTGCACAAGGATCACTTCATGCCCTTGTCTGTCAACATAACCCTTCCTCTTGTGCTCCTGTGCCTCACATCCCATTATCTGAGGGAAGCAGGTTCCCATGTGACTCCTGACTTCCTCAAAGCACCATATCCTGTGTGGTAAGATATGTTGTGTGTTGCAACAGTTCGGGCTCTTCCCCCTCTGTGGTTAGGAATTAGGAAATAAATACTTAGCAAATGCCATGTCTTCATGGCGTCTAGGCATCCGCACAGCCATAAAGACTGTGGTCCAGTGCATCTAGTGAAAGATCACTTCATGTAAGCAGGGTAGGGATTTTTTTTTTTCCTTTTGTTGCAGAATCTGTAGAAAAAATCCTCAATTTGTCTCCCATTTGATAAGGTAACTGCTTTGGAAAATAAAACAAGCAGTTTTCAAAAGCCTTTTACCACATTTTTGCTTCTAAAGTCCCCATTCACCTGCATCAATGGGACATCCTCCAAACTGGATAATTTTTAGACAGCCATATTGAGTGTGGCTAAAGGTGTGCATTTTCACAGATTTGTAAGCAAGTGTTTACAGGCGCACTCGTTTCAGTCTTCTAAGGCTAGGATCACATTGCGTTAGTGGGCATCCGCTTACAGAATCCGTTACATAGCGCCACTAACGCAATGTAACGGATCCGTTAGCGCACCCATTGACCGCAATGTATGTAACACATCCCATTTTTGGTATGCGTTAGCGATGTGCCGTTATTTTGTGACGGACCTCGAACACTGTCTGCAGCGTTTTTGGGTCTGTTCTCGCTAGCGCAGATCGGGCATCTGCGCTAGCGCGATCACTAAACGCGATCCCTTTTTGGACATTGCGTTATCGCAGTCCATTAGTGCAGTCCGATTAGCGCATACGCTAACGCAATGTGAACCTAGCCTTACAGACTGTTTCAGACTAAAGAGCAAAACTCTTGTTCGTGGGGTGAAATGATCTTTTGTGCTGCGCACAAATCCTTATCCGCAGCGTATCATTCTGTGTAAACAGGACCGGGAGTGTTATACAAGATCAGCCTACGCTCACTATACAATCTACATTAACCTTTGTCTGCTTGTATAAACGGGCTATTAAACTACCACCAGTTGGTAACTAATTACTGACTAGTTGTGTTATACAAGCATATTTTGGTGAATTATCATACAGACCTCCCGTCGTCCTGCATGATTGCTCCTGGGTTTTGAGAAGCACCTGCAGTTTGAAGGATTGGCCATTGAAGATTTCACTGGCGATGGCCTTCTCTTCCCCAACATTTGGGTGAGCCCCATTCCCACCCATACATTAGAGAAGTCAGCTGAACTTACCATATTTGTCTGGCCAACCCACAATATGGCTGCCTAATGTTGAGTATGACTTAAGCCTTTCCATATGGGAAAATGTTCAGTCCTTAAGAGAGCCAAAGATGCGCCCCGTTGATTAGTAGTGGTTTGTCTCGTAATTGTGCCTATTTTCTGGTAAAAGATTTCCGTTGAAGTCCGATTGTATAAAATGCCATAAATCTGGCCTCAGTGTGAACAGTGATCCCACACACATCTGCAATTTGGATGTTCCACTATTTAGTTGGGCTGATTGTACCTGTTGCCAATGGCGCAGGGTTCATGGTGGCCACACCTGATCAGTGATATGCTGAATTGCAGTTGGCACCGAGGAGGGTGGCACGGACTTGCGCTCTAGTGCTAATTGCTTTTTGAAGTTAATACTTGTATGTTTTATATTTTTACTGCAGCTCGAGTTATATCAGATTAAGATTAGCATCCTGCGGCTTGTGAAAGGCCTTGTTTTCTGCAATCTTGTTGAGAATGTTCTCCTTTAAGAGGTCACCTCAAGCTCCCCGGCACTTGGCACATGGCATGTCTGTACGATCCAGGAAACATTCATTGGCTGCGGGGATGTGAAAGATTTATTTGATGAATGGTGGCTTTTAGAGCTTTTTAAGCCTTAAAGTAGCAGCACCCATTGCCTGAATGAATTCCTGCCAAGTGGTATATAACAGTGGGCTTTTTGTGAGCTCGGAGAACAGTGCTGCATAATGTGTTTGTTAATAATTCAAGAAGATCGCAGAGTAAACAAAATCATAATCAAAGCTCTTCTTTGTGCTTCATTCCTGATTTCTAAAGTAGAATTAATTCTGGGCCCTGGAGGATCCAGAGCGACGATCACATTTTTCTCCCAATATCCCCCAATGTACTGTGAATTTATTACATCCCATTGTAATGTAAATGTGGTGGTCTCGTATGACCTCAAAATGTGGTTGGTCCTTCCTTATTCCATATGTGCATGAGGATGAGCCTCCCAAAAAATTCTCATCTGTCTTGCTGGCTCTGAAAAACCATTTTGTCTGCATGGCCAATTTTTTGTAAAGGGAACTTGCTTATCAGATGATCGGAGACAACTTTGAGCTTTAGCTTGGCTCTGTGTAGAAAGTGGCATCCTCTTCACCCTTTTTATATTTTCTTCACTCTCAAGCCGATCTTGTGCTGTCCCAAGTCTTCCATGGGCCCGTAGACTTGCATTGGCGAGTTTGATCTGTGAACATGTCACTTTATTTTTGGAGAGATCGGTGCTGTCTGCTCATCCAGATGCTCTGTTTTCAGTCTGTGTGGCTGGGCCTTTTAGTCCTTCTCTAGGTGGTGACACCACAGTTGGCCTGGGCACATTACTAGCTCAGTATTGTCCAAACTGTTCCCTGCTACCAACAGATGTGATGCAAAATCCTTGTTACAATTTTATTAAAACCGCCTCTATCCTCTTACCACAAATAAATATTTATAGGTTCTGGTGGACGAATTATTGAAGCATGGACCTGTGACGGCCTCCTCCCTTCCCAAGATTCTCTGTTAGAAGATGAGTGTAGATAATGGCAGTCCAGTAGCACTTGTATCAGGAAGTCCTTAAACTCTAACTCCTACTGTGAACTCAATAGTTCTGGTGCAGTGTCTTTTCCAGGAAGGTACTATCTGATGGAAGTGGTCAGGCTCCGAACCTTCCGCGGAGCATAGTCCATATATTAGTGGCTGAAAAGGAGTTACGGGCCACAGTCCCGTAGGGGCCCAACGTGGCTCCGCAAGTATCAGTCCCATATGTGGTCACTGTGGCACATGTACTGTACTCACGGACATGAAGCATACGGCACCTTGTTCTCTGGTCGCTACTGAGGCACTGTGCTCCCAGGAAGGCGCACTTCTCATCCTGGCTGCTCCTGCGCACACCCGGCTCTGCACTCTCTGCCGTGGTCCCTCTCTCTGGATTGCTGCAGGGCACTTCTTCCCTCAGCGCAGCAGTCCCTGTCCTTCTGGTCTGTTGCAGCGCCAGTGCTCTGTGTGGGAACCGGGAGCGGAGTGCACCGCTCACCCGACTGCGCACTGCCCTCTGTTCACGCCAAACTGCTCTGCCAACCTCCCCACCCCGGGAACAGTGGATGCAGCCTCTCTAGTTCCAGACCCGGCACGCAGGTACACGCTGTCTCATCGTCCCCCTTACAAGACCATTGTCTAAAAATTATAATCGAAAAACCGTATATAACTGATCACATGGAGGGTGGTTGTTCCTGTGATCTGCAGGAGTCGCTCATCCAGACTTCTTCGGATTTTATTTTCCTTTTGTTTTTGTAAAGTGTTTTTTTCCCCCCCCCCTCGGTTAATTTAGTACAATATGAACCCACATCAGGACCTTCTGACTGGCTCTGCATGACCTGCCAACTGCATATGTGGTGATAACTATTCCATACACCTGACCCCATAAACCTGTTGTATGTGAGCATTAATATTTTCCTTTGATTTTACGCTGGTAATGGTCCTAGAAGTGGCTACCTAGTCGCCGTAACTATTTCACAAGAAGCTGGTGGTGCAATCTGTCACATGTACACCCCTTTCTGCAGCGATCAGTAAGACTTGTAATAACACCACACTTCCCATAAATGCCATTGTCAAATTCACCTTTGGATTTAGGCTGGTTTTGACATTATTTGGCACTAAGAGTGTCCCTGTTGTATACGATCTGTAGCCATAGCCCCCATGCCACAGGGGGAGGCCCAAGAGTTCATGTCAGAATACCTTTCTATATACCGGACTCTGTTTCCTCCTCCCCATCAACCCTTCTCCCAACCCACAAGACTACACTTTTTTTTTTTTTTTTTGCCAAGTCTGTAAAAGTCTCATCTGTCACTATATAAAGTTATTAAACCTGTTAAGATGACCTTGTTAAACACAACCCAACCTAGGGTAAAATTGTAATGTGCCAATACCCTGCAGCAAGTAAATGGCAATAGTACATGTCAGGAACATGGGGTATTTAACACTGTTTTGGTAAAGTATAAAAGCCCTCCCACCACATCAAGGTGTTCTACCCTTTTTTTTTTTTTTTTTAATCAAAATTGTCACCTACAGTATGTACCCAATGTTATTAACATCTACTAATGCTATTCACTCACTTCAGAGCATTTATTGTGAATGTGCACCAACACGTTGCCCTAGTACACATGTTCTCCAGCTCATGTCAACGCCTGACTTCAATCGCTGCGAAAATGTACAAGTACCCCCTATATGCTACCAATAAGGTATGACTCTTGGAAGAAGGGGGGAAAAATGGCTGGATCTTTAAGGAATGAAGCACAGAAGAAATGACTGTTCTTGGTGTCTAGTTTTTACAGCTCGTCTATTGCCAATGCCTTTCCTCACCATGCCATCTTGTGCAGCCCTCCTTCCATGAAGGTTGAGGACGTGCTGGTGTAACCACATGTACACAGCTGAGCAGTCTCTGGTTTCTGGGCGAACAATTGTCAATGGTTAATACATAATGTGTAAGGTTGGATCTCGGGGCCCTTCCCCCAACAAGGCTGTGCTTGTTAAGATGTAGACTTAAGCTGGCTCATGAAAATGGAGAGCTCCTGACATAACAGAGGCTGGAATAATTCCCACTTGCCCATTGAGTTGGCAGAACATCTGTTCAGTGATTCTTCTGTACCTGAGTCTGTACAGAATGCGGCGAGTGTTTATCTGCCATTTCTTTGTTTTGACTGTAACGTAGACTCCGCAGGGTCATTTTATTTTATATATATTTCTGTACAAAGTGCTGCAATAACACCCAACAGCTGATGAATATCCGAATGTCGGCAGATGTGTGGTGTGCACCTGTCGGTTACACAGTGGAGAGGGCCGCTTCATGGGCCTGACCAATGTTTTACTTTTTTGGACACATTTTCTGCAAAATCAGCATATGTAGAATACACCTATTACTGCCAGTTTTGCAAGTTGCATAAAACCAAAATTGGCACCTTGGGTATATTAATATTGTTATTATGGTTATTATCCATTCTGTCAGTCTCATTCACACTGCTAAATACAGCAGACCCCTTTTTTAATCTTTTGACAATCCCTCTAATCAACCAAGACTTGAGGCCTGGCATTGCCACCCTGCTGTTGTGACGTAGACCCTTGTAGGCAGCTTTGTTTCTAGGTTACAATGAAGGTGATGTAGTCCTTGCTTGCTCTAGTTTCCTTAGTGCTTCTTCCCGTGTTGGCTGAGGAGCTGCCATCGGAAGGTTTGAGTGATGGGAGCAGGATGGCGGCTTCCTTCTCTCCACTCCTGTCCCATAGCACTTGCTGTTTCCAGTGTTCCTCGGATTCAGCTGTTGCAGTTGTGTCACTTCTCCGCGGGGAGAGCCAGTAGTTTGGAACTCGTCCGGTGTGGGCACGTAGGTGGCCCATTCCATCTGTAAATGCTGCTCATTCCTGACCGGCCCGGCCAGTGGGTGGATAGAGCGGATCACTGTTGCTTATTAGTTTAGCAGATGGAGCGACAAACAAATGTTCCCATAAGTCATCACCCACCTGCTCCTCCTCATGCCCTGGCAGCATGGCTGGTGAGTGTTCTCCATGGTAATATTGAGTGCATGCATTTGTCAATGATTGCACACACTAGGAAAGGGGGTAAAAAGTCGTGGGACGCCCAAGGACTCTCGGACCCTCCCTTTCCACTTTTGTAATATCCTGGAACGAAGTTTGGTTCCGGCTGGTCTTGCAGTTGAGTTCCATGCTATGGCATACATTATAGGGCTAGTTTAAAGGGATATTTGGCTCCATTGGATAGTTGATGAATGCTGGGGTGCTGTTGCTTGTCCCCTTGTTGCAGGAACTATTTGCGCTGAGGATTTTGATCGCGGTGACTGAGCATGTACCATAGACTTATGAAGGATAAGAGTACAAGTGATTTTGGTTCAAATCTTTTTAATGAGGAAGATTGAAAAGATCCCAGAGAAACTCCTCTTTTCTAGGGGAAGGGAGTCAGTCCTACATTGCAGATATCCACTTTCTGCAGAATCATTTGGAAATGGTGAGCAAATTGAGCTGTTACGTGATTCAACATCGCATGGATGATGCAGAGGAAGAGGTGACAATCCAGAGGTCATACGGTGGCATGTAGAGAGGTACTACACATCAACGAGATATAAAGGTTAACATCGTAACATCTGCCATCTTTTGAAAGGGATTGTCTGGGCAAAAAAAAAATAAAAGCTCTACAGAGGTTTTAAGCTGTGCTTTAAAATAAAGAAAAGAACACTGGTCCACTGGCGGCAGAACCACTGCGACCTATGACTTGCTGCATCAATCGTGACTTAAATAGCACAAACAATCAATGAGGTGCTGCTAAAGTCATTGACCCCTGCAGCCCATTACATGCAGCCGCAGTCCTTTTGGTGGACTAGTGACTTTTTTTTTTTATCTCCAAAGCCCTGGGGACTCGTCTTTCCCAGGACAACCCCCTTTTATCCTAGTTCCTCCCTAGCATAAGTCTGCAACTATTGTAATCTCCCTCAATTATGCAAATGTTCGATGGCCGCAGATTGGATGTAGACGTTTGGTTCTCGGACTGGTCTGTGTAGTTGGTGGTTGCCCGTTCTTGCATCTGTGAATACTCTCTGCACTTTCTTCATCTGTTTGCATTCAGTTTCACATTGTAATTATTCTCCAGAGTCAAAGTGGAATCCTTTTTAAAGTGTTTCCACCCCTTCTTGTCTCTGGGTACTTTACACATGATTGCTCAAGTGTATAGGTCAGAGGCATCCCATTAACTGTGTGCCTATGCTGCTGGCTCCTCTCCTTGCTTGTAAGGGTTAATCACGTGCCTGTTAGAGGCAGGATTTTCTGTGGATCAGATTTATGGGAATTGTGTGGCTCGCAGCTGTCGGAGTCGGCTTCCAAAGCCCCAGAAGGTAAATACAATATAAAATTGATCTTTGAAGTAAGGTTATTAATTTATGGGGGATGAGGTGTTATGACAAGCTGCACTAGACTTTCTCGAATTTCCAGGTCTTATATTTATTTTCTTCTGTTCACTTAGTGACTGCAAAAAGCATTTTCTAAACTTGAGGGGTTTTTGTACCTACATAATGTGGCTGAAATGGAATTCTTTGATTTGGGTCCTATTCATTGTCCATGGTGGTGTTTTTATTTTATTTTTTTTCCAGCATATTTATTAAAAAAAATTTTATGATCAGTGTGCTGGATCTGATTTTCAAACATCTGATCTGTTCATTTTTTCAGTGTTGCATACTCTTCTCATATGTGCAAAAAAATAAAGGAAATTACGGTAGTCCAAGCTGTTATCTTTTATATTGTAAAGAACAGACGGTTTATTTTTTTTCTCTAGTAGTTTAGTGACCTTGTGTTTGTGTTCTTGATTGTTCTTTATTTTGTTTCTTTAAGGGAATAGGAAACTTATTCCCCCCCCCCCCCCCATTTCTGGACTGGCTGAGGGTCTCCTCTCCTGACTCAAACCCGTAGGCACGAGGCCATGGAGTTTGGTCCAGGAGGCTCCTGATCTATTAATGAACCATGAATCCAGACTTGTGACTCTGGCCTCAGGGTACTTGCTCACAAGGACTTTTCAGGCTGATTTCACATTGAACCTGCCTGGTAGGGGGAAAAAAAAGCATATTTGCTGCTGTAAAATGATCCATGTTTGCCAACTGATCGATGAGTGTCCCTGCAAGGGAACACTGGCTTGTTTATGGTCAAGGAAATGATCCAGCAGTTAGATGGTAAACCCCTTCCTGGTCACGTTCTGTATTTGTAAGCCAAAACCAGGAGTGGGTGAAAAATCCAGAAGTGGTGACATGTTTCTATCTATCATACTTTTCTTCTGATTGTTCCACTCCTGATTTTTGGTTTACAAACACTGAGGTATATACTGGATGTGAACGTGGCCTAAAAGGGACAACAGCATTACAATTTTTTTTCCAGACCTCTGAACAATTCTGCCCTTTTTATGAATATTTGGGCCTATTGCTGCTCTGTATAGCCATCAATGGCTTCACCCCTGTAGATTAGAGGTCCTCATGGCAATGACCTGTTTTTGCTGACAGTTATTTAGAACTGACTGTAGAATTCCTATCAATGCAGGACACAAGTTAAGCTACTTTTCTGCACTGATGTCTGGGATAAGACAACCCATGCATTAAAGTATCTGAGTGGGTGCAAAAGTAATTTTGGGAGAGGGAGTGGATGCTGTATATAGAGGTGGTACCTGACACTAATCCTACCTCTGAGGAGCCTCCTGAAGCCTTCCTGAATGGACTGTGTGTATATATTATATATTTTAAAAATATATATCTAGTGTGAAAATTGCAATATTCTTAATATAGATTGAAAAATGCTTTGTTCCGGATTTAAAATAAAATAAAAAATCTAATAACTAGTGTAGGAAGCGTTGCTCAGATCTGCTATTCTCCTCTCACCTCTGTAGGGACATTAATCTTCTGGTGTGAGGCCATGACCCTGATTTGTATGGAGTAGGATTATCACGCCTGTGGTTATGATGGGACATGGACTCTTTTAACCCTATAACCTCGTGTAAGGGTTCACGTCTGTGAAACCTGCGCTGTATACTGGCTGTATAGTGAATGGCTCGTGTCATGACGTGACTGTTTGGCTCGGTGCCCAGTAGTGTGAGATTCGCGGCTCACACCCATCCTATCTTTAGCCATGTATCTGCAGGATTTTCCCCTTGCTGGGTAGGACACAGATCCATGCGAGTCCATGCTGTATCCTGCCCAGCTGTGGATCAGACTGGGTGTAAAAATGTTCCTTATTAGACCCGTTAACCATGTGTGTGCTGTCACTTTGCTTATGTTCTTGTGGTGTATTTGGTTGTCTGAGCTGTGAATTCTTCATTCGGATAAAGCGGCTTATACTGTTCCTCCTTAAATGTTTAGTTTTTTTTTGCAATTCCTGTTGTGGCATAATGGTGCTGCCCTATAGTGGGGCAAGGTCAGTGCTGGCTCTCATACATAACGCTGCATTATCGGCATTACAAATTATCCACACTTGCCCCATTTAACTATACTGGGACCTATTTGGGTTCCAATGTGTCTGACAGCAAAAACTGTGCCACATCCTGTTAAGAATTGGTCACTTTTAGGCTATGTGCACACGTTCAGGTTTTTTCACGTTTATTTTTCGCGCTAAAAACACTATAAAAACTCATTAAAAACGCATGCATTATGCATTCTATCATTTAGAATGCATTCTGCATGTTTTGTGCACATGGATGCGTTTTTTTTTTCCACGAAAACGCATCGCGGTAAAAAAAATGAGCATGTTCATTATTTTTGAGGATTTTCTGCGTTTTTCCCGCAATTCTATGTATTTGGGGAAAAAAACGCACCAAAAAAGCGTGAAAATCACAGTAAAAATGCATGCGGATTTCTGGCAGAAATGTTCGGTTTGTCAGGAAAATTTCTGCAAGAAATCCTGACGTGTGCACATACCCTAAGGGTGAATTCACATTTTTTTTTTTTTTTTGGCATTGGAAAGTTTTCTGTAAAGTGTATGATGTAGGTTGAATGACTGGTTGCAGGTTAAATCACTGGGACCTTCACCAATCCCAAGACCTGTAGAGCCCTGTCTGAATGGAGTAGAGGTGTAAAGATTTTATATAATCACCGCACTCGTACTATGAAGATACTTGATTCAAGTGAATAATTTATTTTATTTAAACAAATGTTCAGGTGAAGCGATAGGCAAAAAACGTTTCAGCCAACCTGTGGCCTTGATCACAATATCACTGAAACAAGACAAACAGTAAATGGCTATATACAGACATGATAAAGATGTATACAAAATAAATATTTACATATGTACAGTATAGAAAACCTGTCAAGACCATTGCTGTAATGAGGTTATGTCGCAGAGACTGCCAATATGTATTGGTGCAGTATGTTACAAGGAGCCAAAAAAAGAGGGGTCCGGGGTTTGGAAATGCACAATATATGGTACTATAATATTTATAACGAGACGGTAAAAATGACAATACAGCTTACCCTTATGTGAAGTTCCTTCTTTAGGGTGTATAAATGGTGCTGCTAAGGTATCAGCCGAAGATGGTTCTATGGACCTGCAGAGGGTAATAGGACATAGTGAGTCGTACAGTTGGTTATGGGCAGGTTTGACCTCAGGTTTGGTCCCTTTTAGGGAGACCTGAACAAGGCAGACATGGGTATGTGTGTGTTCAAGGGCCCAGTAACACTGATGTATAGACTCTATGGAGTAGAGGTGTAGCTTGTGCATCTCTGCTCCATTGTTACAGTAGTGACTTGCTGTCCCCTGGAGAATTGGTAGGACATGCTCGCCCTCCGCTCCATTCAGACAGGGCCCTGCGGTTCTTTGGATCGGTGGGGGTCTCATTGGCTGGCTGAGGAATAACTCGTATCCTTGGTGTAAACCGTATGTGGAGGTCCTGCTGAACTCTGGATGTGAGCTGTGCATTGTTGCTGTATGTTTCCCCATCTGCAATCCAGAGTGAAGTCTGCCACGATTCCTCATCAAAATCTGCATGAACCTCAGAAACCATTAAATCGGCCCAAAGCTGTGCATGCTGGGTCTCCTTGGGGAGGACAGACCTCACATTCCCAAATCAATGGCCTAAGTCGCATGCAGGATTTTTGGGTGGGTGCATGTGCCAACTCGTAGATGTGAATAGGCCCAACAGGACATGGTCTCCATCTGACCAGATCTGTAGCAGATGTCTTTGACCTGGTCAGCTCAGATATGGCCATGAGAAGTTCTAGAAAGTTCTTTCAGTTTTGCATAGCTGGGGTTTGTTTGGTCTTGGATAATTCTCAATTATTTGCACGTAATTCTTTGCGCAAAACTTTTTTCCCACAGATGTTTGTGTTATTGAAGTTGGTTGTATGTGGTGCTCCGGGGCCCCTCACAGTATGACATTGCCCACTTTTTTTTTTTTTTCTTCCCATTTCTCCCCCCTCTCGGTTTCCACCACCTCCCATCTCTCTCCAAGCTGACTAGTTGCAGAGAAGGGGTTAAAGGTGGATTGGCTGAGGCATTATGCAAGCTGTTAAGTAAAAAGGAAGTGCATTACAAAATGCTGAGCTCAGTAGTCTGGCTCCCGGCCAAGCCTTTGCTTTCTTCACTACAGCTGAGGGCTTTCTAAGCTTCCCACAAGTGGGTTTGTCTGAACTGTTTAGGAATGCTGCCTCAGTCGCCAGCTGACGTCAGTGCCAGCGGTTCAGCTGAGGGCCAGGCCAGACTGACAGTGGGGCGGGGAGGCGCCTGCCCTGCTGCTGCTGCTGTGGCTGCACAGCCCTCCTCTCCTCTACTTTAGGATGACGCTTTTTACTTTGCACTTTTTTTTTTTATCTTCCTTTCCCTGCATTGTATTGGTAATGTCAGCAAATCGCTTTGCGGTGTGAGCTTACACTCCAGTGTGAGGCGAGGGAATGGCAATAACTGCAAATATCCAGCATGACAATTGACAAAAAAAACCTTCCATAGGAGGGGATTGCCATTACCTCCTGAGAAATCCTGGATCTGATCACAATACTGAAGGCTGTTACTAGATGAGGCAGCTCTGAGCACCACACAACCTAGGGACCAAAGTCAGGGGGTCTCGTGCATGCTCGCACTGACTGAGCGGTCAGGTCTGTGGAAGAGGTTGGCCAATGGGATATCCAATGAGTTTGAGATTATTTAGCCACCTTTTTAGTTGTATCTGCCAGGTTTAATACATCAATGGGTGGCTTCAAACCCCCTTGTTTCCTGGTCTGCATACTGATTGTCTGGACCAGTCATGGGTCACCTGGCCTCAGGAGCCTCATGAGGTCAGTGTGTACTTGAACGTTGGAGATGCCGCCGGCCTGGTGGTGGAGATGCCGCCGGCCTGGTGGTGGAGGTGCCGCCGGCCTGGTGGTGGAGGTGCCGCCGGCCTGGTGGTGGAGGTGCCGCCGGCCTGGTGGTGGAGGTGCCGCCGGCCTGGTGGTGGAGGTGCCGCCGGCCTGGTGGTGGAGGTGCCGCCGGCCTGGTGGTGGAGGTGCCGCCGGCCTGGTGGTGGAGGTGCCGCCGGCCTGGTGGTGGAGGTGCCGCCGGCCTGGTGGTGGAGGTGCCGCCGGCCTGGTGGTGGAGATGCCGCCGGCCTGGTGGTGGAGGTGCCGCCGGCCTGGTGGTGGAGGTGCCGCCGGCCTGGTGGTGGAGGTGCCGCCGGCCTGGTGGTGGAGGTGCCGCCGGCCTGGTGGTGGAGGTGCCGCCGGCCTGGTGGTGGAGGTGCCGCCGGCCTGGTGGTGGAGGTGCCGCCGGCCTGGTGGTGGAGGTGCCGCCGGCCTGGTGGTGGAGGTGCCGCCGGCCTGGTGGTGGAGGTGCCGCCGGCCTGGTGGTGGAGGTGCCGCCGGCCTGGTGGTGGAGGTGCCGCCGGCCTGGTGGTGGAGGTGCCGGCCTGGTGGTGGAGATACCGGCCTGGTGGTGGAGGTGCCACCGGCCTGGTGGTGGAGGTGCCGGCCTGGTGGGTTCTCCGGTGACTCTCATGTGGTAGGTGATTATGGTTGTTCCTGCAGCGTTTTCCTTCCCTTTCATCACTAACTAGGTTAATGACAACTAATGGCTTCTGGCAGGAGGCCTGAGCCGCTCAGCACTTGGTCTACGTGTCCAGAGGAGGCAGCTGCGGCTTTCATATTTAGACTTTGGAGACAGCTGAAAGCATTTACACGGCCTCTGTAATATTAAATGTGGGGGTAGATCAGTCGGCGTTGCCTGGCTCCTGCGCGCTTGTGGCAGTCTCCAATTTGCACACATTTTCCTTTTTTGCTAAATAAAGGAGCGTGCGGTTTTCCTTTTTCGTAGGGCCCCACATCTGATGCTAAGAGCAGGGCTGTGGAGGAGCTCTCCACTCATGTGGCGTAATTGGAAGAAGGGTGTTGTGTGCAGGGGTGCGCTTTCCCCCTCTCCGCTCTTGGCCTTGTCTGAATGCTGATGTTTCTGGGAGTGGTTTTCTGCTTTATGATGAAGAGGATACTGGCTCCCTCACTTTCAGGCTTGTTGCCAGGGAGCGCAGGAAGGAAGTCTGCACCCCAGATGTTCTCGCCGATTCTGAGCCTGCATTATAAGTATGGACACTTAAGAGCCGCTGCTGGGGCTGATCACAGCCAGGATAATTAGGGCCGTTCTCTTCACAAACCCACAAAGAGCTGCTTAGTGCTGTCCGCTCCCCCCCTACCTATTCACATTTTCCAGTATGCATGCTTTACTCAGCTTATTCAGCTTGGAGAGCTGAAAATTGCCACTTATTGAACAAAAAGGAGGTTATAAGGACATGCTGGGGCTTCTCGCTCCTCAACAAATCACCATTGTGGATGCCCAGCCTTAAGGCCATGTTCACACAGTGCGTTTTTTACCGCAGAACCGCGGCGGTTTTGCCGCTGCGGTTCCGCAGCTGTTTTCCATGCAGGGTACAGTACACTGTACCCTATGGAAAACAGGACACACTGTGCACATGGTCCGGAAATTGTAAAAAAAAAAGCCGCGCTGAATAGCTCCCGGAAAAAAGGAGCATGTCAATTCTTCTTCCTGAACCGCAGCGGTTCTGCACCCATAGACCTCCATTGTGAGGTCAAAATCGCAGTAAAACCCGCAGATCAAAAATATATCTGCGGGTTTTACTGCGATTTGATGTGCAGAACCGCTGCAGCAGGAAGTGCGGGGGAGCGGGCGGAAGTGCGTGGGCGGAGTGTGGCCGCCCCCCCGTGCTCCGATGCCCCCCCCAGTGCTCCGATGCCCCCCCCGTGCCCTAATCTCCCCCCCTTATACCTACCCGGCGTCCCGGTGTCCGTCCGGCCGTCTTCTCCCTGGGCGCCGCCATCTTGCAAAATGGCGGGCGCATGCGCAGTGCGCCCGCCGAATCTGCCGGCCAGCAGATTCGCTCCAAAGTGCATTTTGATCACTGAGATAGGTTATATCTCAGTGATCAAAATAAAAAAATAGTAAATGACACCCCCCCCACTTTGTCACCCCCATTGGTAGGGACAATAAAAAAATTAAGAATTTTTTTTTTTTTTTCACTAAGGTTAGAATAGGGTTAGGGGTAGGGGTAGGGGTAGGGTTAGGGTATTTTCAGCCATTTTAGCCCTAAAAAGCTTCCTAGGAAACACACAGTAAAAAAAGGATAAAAAAACGCATCAAAAAACGCATCAAAAACGCATCAAAAAAGGACAAAAAAAGGACCTGCGTTTTCTGCCAAGAGCTGCAGTTTTTTAAAAAAACTGTCCTGAAAAAAAAAGGATGGAAATCCTGAACGTGTGAACATACCCTCAAGGGAATATATGGTGAAAAACAAGGTGTAGCCTATCCACAGAATAGCTGATAACTTCTTGATTGGTGATCGACTGCTGGGACCCACAATATTTGGTAGAATAATAATGGTAGAACGGGGCAGTTATCCCCATTGGTCATGCTCTACCCCTGCTTCCTTACTTATGGGGGCAAGAGGGCTGCAGTCGGCTTTTCCAGTAGCCCATAGTCAAGCAGCAGTTGGACCTACTCGCTACCCTCCATTCCAGTTCTGCTGATCGTTGCAGGACCAAGTGGTCATACCCCCACCAATAACGTATCTGTCCGATGCCTTGTTTTCGATGGAAAACTTTTGGGACATTTTTAGACCCTTAATGATTTCTAAATGTGCAATAGACAATTGATGTTGGCGTCCAACAGCTGTCTGGCCCTCGGATGGGTGACAACATGCCATGGAAATAAGCTTTCCCTAATGATTCTTTGATCCATGTTTTTCCGCCTGCTAGTTCTTTGCTGGGTGCAGCCAGTGGTTGTCCCTATGCACGACTCCTGTATATGTGGGGATCTCCACCCCTTCCAAGGTACAGCATGCATGCTCAGTCTCCGATGTCCTGCTGTAGACAGACTACCGGTACTTGTGTTTGTAAGGTCAAGTGTGATCACATGGAGGGGAAAATGGAAACCAGGCATCGGTTGCAAACCTTCTGTTTGTCTTGAGTATCGTTATCCTATTTTACATGATTAAGGCTCCCCCAATGTAAAGTAAATGCATGCTAGTGTTGGCTCCTCGATAAGGGGACAAGCCTGAAAGTGAATCATTTTGGCTGCACACAATTCCACTGATGGCTGTAATACAATGTAGGGAAGAATTTCCAGAAAATCTCCCTGTATGAATTGGCCATATGAGTGCACGCTTTGTGGGGGCTACAAATTCCTGTAGTTTCTGGCTCTAAAAGGCTGAGTCATTTCTCTGCAGACATTGCTGATGGCACTTTTAAACCTTACCTTAATGTTTGTGGTTCGGAGAGGAGGGGCGAGCAGCAGGGTGAGACCGGTGGTGTTTAGCCATATTATTATTATTTTTAATTTTTATTTTTTTCCATACACACCAGATTATTTCACATGATCGAAACGGGCTCGGACGATGGTATCGATCAAGGCTAGTGCCTTCAGATTGACTGGCCTATAAAATGAATTACCCTAAATGGCAAAAAAGGGTGTTATGTGCACACGTTGTGGATTCCACTGCGGAATTTTCCGCAGCGGATTTGATTAAATCCGCAGTGCCAAAAGTACTGCGGATTTATTGCGTTTTTTTTTTTGTGCGGTTTCCACTGCGGTTTTAGACACCTGCGGATTTTTAACATGGAGCAGGTGCAAAACCGCTGCGGATTCCGCACAAAATTGACATGCTGCGGAAAATAAACCGCAGCGTTTCCGCGCGGCTTTTTCCGCAGCGTGTGCACAGCGGTTTTTTCCATAGATTAACATGGTACTGTACACCGCATGGAAAGCTGCGGATCCGCAGAGTCAAAACCGCTGCGGATCCGCAGCAAAAACCGCAGCGTGTGCACACAGCCTTACTTTGGAAATATTCCAGTCTAAATTCCAATAAGCTTTTTTTTTTTTTTTTTTTCTCCTCTCCAGTCTGCTGATCTGATAGTCAAGGAATTTGCTCTTGGACAACTTGTCGAAATTAAACCTTGTGTTTTGTGATTTTTGCTGTCCGGGGGGGCTGAGTGGTACAGTGAAGCATGTCTGCATAGGCTTTTGAGCATTAAAGTTGCTGTGGCTTCCTTAAAAATAGGGTCTCGTACAAAGTAAATGCATATAAATAACCTTGGGAAATTCTGCAAACCGAAATGGATTCTGTCTCACATGCTTGACCTATGTTTTGTTTCAGGTTCTTGTTTAGGTTCCTTGATGCCTACACCCCTTAGGCCACCCTGCTGTATAGCTGCATGTCTTGCAAAAAGTGTCTCTCGTCCATGGAGATCAGAATATATGGGTTTGGTCAATAAGTTAAGAGTGGGTCAACTTGTTGTGCAGATTATATTTATTATTATTATTCATTTTTATAGCGCCATTTATTCCATGGCCCTTTACATGTGAAATACACTGCTGTTAGAGCATCGTTGTGCTCAATGGGACTGGCAATGTCATGATCAAGCAACCTATTTCTGTGTAACAAAATTGTGTTTATAGGAGACCATTGGGCCCCTTTAGAAACTACATTGGGGATGTTCTGACATTTTTGTGCTAAATGTGTATGTTCGGTTTCATGCAGCACATATGAAATATATATATATATATATATATATATATTTATATTTGTTTGTTTGTTTTAATTGGTAACTATTTTGTCAGCAATCTTAGTTTAGTTTTTTTTTTTTCTCAAGTGAAACCTTGTCTACATGCAGAGCTCAATGGCTCCACTATTGTGGGTAAATTAAGGTGTTATAGCCAAAATTATACACTGGGTCGATTTTTGGCTTCTGCTGCATCATGAGATACCAGATTAAAACTGCACCCTACTTGTTAAAAGCCTGAAAACTCCACATGTGGCTGTCACTTTGCCTCATGTGGCAATGCCACTAGTTGCCTCAGAACTCAGTGACTAATATAAGTGGTGTGGCTCATGGCTGTAGCTCTTGTCTACAGTTAGAGGTTGCAGGTTCAAGCCCCAGGGCAGGAGTTCATCTTTGCAAAAGAAAGCCTGGTTATGACAGCAGATGAGTTGCACTTGCCACCATGCTATTGAAGAGCCCCGATTTCTTGTGTTCACTACCTCAAGCCACCTGGTCCCATTGACTGTATCGTTGTGATCTATTGGGAGATGGTAAGAAGTCCGGCTCATCAAGGTCGCTAATTAGAGGTTTGCTGATCACTATTGAGTCTTGATAAGCAGGGCTGTGGAGACGGTATAAGCCAAACCTCCAACTCGGATGCCTCAATTTCCATGACACCGACTCCACCAAAATGGGCTCGACTCCACGAGTTTTGGTTTTTCCCTTGGTGGGCATAGTTTGTGAGGACTGACATTGAGACGCATGACTTTTGTAGTATGTGTCTAATAATCCCCAGTGATAATGGCGCTTGAGAACAAGAAAATATGGGAAATCCTCAAATCTATAAGGCTACGTCCCTACGGTCAGTAATTGGCAGCGCTTTGGACACAGCACATGTTCGCTCCGCCCAAACCGCTGCCGGCTTTTGAACGCAGGTGATTCCGCATGTGTTCATGGAACTGTGTGGAATCACAGCGCCCATTACACTGGACTGATATTTATCTTGCAGAGACTGAGCATCTCCGAGATAAATTTACATGCTGCAATCTGGAAAGACATGCCGCGTGTCCATCTCCGCAGAGAAGCTGGAGGCGTCCATGCACACATGGTGGACATGGGATTTCTTTAAATGCCATCCACTATGCTGTAACATCTGGACGTTGCAGATGTATGCAGTGCCCAACCCGCATGATTTACTGACCGTGGGAACCTACCCTTAAGGTACCGTCACATTAAGCGATGCTGCAGCGATAGACAATGATGCCGATCGCTGCAGCGTCGCTGTTTAGTCGTTGTGTGGTCGCTGGAGAGCTGTCACACAGACAGCTCTCCAGCGACCAACGATGTCGAAGTCCCCAGGTAACCAGGGTAAACATCGGGTTACTAAGCACAGGGCCGCGCTTAGTAACCCGATGTTTACCCTGGTTACCATTGTAAATGTAAAAACAAACAAACAAACAAAAAAAAAACTACATACTTTCCAGTGTCTGTCGCGTCCCCCCGGCTTCAGCTTCCCTGCACTGTGTAAGCGCCGGCCGTAAAGCAGAGCGGTGACATCACCGCTGTGCTCTGCTTTACGGCCGGCGCTGACACAGTGCAGGGAAGCTGACGCCGGGGGACGCGACAGACACCGGAATGTAAGTATGTAGTTTTTTTTTTTTTTTTTTAATTTACAATGGTAACCAGGGTAAACATCGGGTTACTAAGCGCGGCCCTGCGCTTAGTAACCCGATGTTTACCCTGGTTACAAGTGAACTCATCGCTGGATCGGCATCACACACGCCGATTCAGCGATGTCAGCGGGTGATCCAACGACGAAATAAAGTTCCAGACTTTGAGCTCCGACCAACGATGTCACAACAGGATCCTGATCGCTGCTGCGTGTCAAACACAACGATATCGCTATCCAGGACGCTGCAACGTCATGGATCGCTATCGTTCTAAAGTTGCTCAGTGTGACGGTACCTTAACTGTTGGAATAGCTCAATCTGATGGGTAATTCTTGGTGTCTTACAGCCTAAATTCTATCAATGCTGGCTGTCATAAAAGGATCTGATTTTGGAGAAGATTTAAATGATGGGCTCACTGTATAGTCTTACAAGTTTATTCACTTTTTTCCACATTGAAAGCCATATGAATACTTTTTTTTTTTGTGTGTGATTGTGATGCTGTCATGCCATTGTGTTCAATTAAATGCTATAGTGCGATCACATGGATCGTCGGGGTCTGTAGAGTGAGATCAGTTGACCCTCTATCTGCAAGGCCATGTTCACATGCCCAGTAATCATCTTGGCATCTAGCAGTGATCAGTTACCAGAGAAGTTGTGCAAACACTGAAAAATGGATCTGTTAAATAGCCATACTTTTTTTGTTTGCTTACTAGATCACTTTCAAATAGAATAAAACAGATGGCTATTTAACGGATACGTTTTCCATAGACTCCATCCAAAAAAGGATTTCAACTGGATCTTTCTTTTAATATGTATGTGAACATAGCCCAAGCCTGCCTGTGCGAAGAGGTGATCTCTAGAGTAAGAACTGCAAGATTATTAATGTTAATCAAATGGAATATTCCATTTGACACATCAGATTATTTTCTGATTTAAACATTCATTTTGAAATTTTTGCTCCAGTGGTCAAGTTTTCCTTGAAGTGGTGTAGACCATGTCATCCGCTTGGCAGAAGGTTCCCAGGCAGCTCGGATAGACCCATGCAGGCCGCTGCTTCCTTGCACATCTTTAGTTAGTAGTTGCGAACCTTAATGACACGATGTAGTCAGCACATTGCTGACTCCAGACCCCTGGGACCCACAGGAGAGCAGTTATTTAGGAATGCTGACAACAGGTTGACCATTATTTTTACCTCATTTGATCTTTTTGGAACCTTAAAACCCGAATACGACGTGGTGGTTGAGTGATGTCACCATTGTGCCATGTCTTGCCTTGCTTTAACCTTAGTTATTTTCTTCTTTCCTATTGTCTTGAATTGCTTTGTTTGGCTTAAGGGTGTAGGATAAAATTGTGTAATTTTGTCTGCGCGCACAGCCTAATAAATGCTCCAAATTTCAGTGGGATCCATTCTAAAGCAATTCCAGACAAGAGTACATTACAGCTGAGCAAACAAGCAAAGCGCAGCACATCATTTTGCCCATTATGCAGTGACATTAAATATACATATCGGGAAGGTAGCAGATGCTTTTATTCAGGAATTGACATGTAAAGAAGCGGCTCGCTCAGCAGGGCCGTGCTCAATCTGCTGCTCCTTCACATGTAATGAATAGCTAATTTCAGCAGAATGGTCCATAAGAGACCAAGAGGGAGGTTGCAGGAGTGCAGACCGGGAGCATTGCAGCAAGTAAAAACAGCGGGATGTAGAGCGATGCGCTTCTTAATGGGCAAGCGTTTCCACACTCGCAGGGGGTGCAAATCATAAAGCGCTTGCTCATCTGTTAGGTCGTATTCAAATGAGAGATTTACACAAACAAGCAGGTGTTCAGTTTGGTGAGCGGCGCCAAGACTGAGGCGGGCAAAGACAGGCGAGCTGGTGACTGCGTAATGGCAAGCCAGGAGTGTCCTTGTAGAAGCTGCACTGCCTGTTTGGGCCCAGATCACATCTGCCTTCTGGAATCTCTCATTCTACCAGAAGAGGAGAAAAAAAATATTGAAAACCAACTTCCACTGAGAGATTATATGGGATATTTTTATTGGCGGGAAACTGAAAAATAAATGTGCTTTTTATGCAACATTTGAGCCGTGTGTGTGTGTATATGTATATATGTGTGTGTGTATATATATATATATATATATATATATATATATATATATATATATATATATATATATATATATATATATATATATATATATATATATATATATTTATATTTATATATATTTTTTTTTTTTTCCCCCTTCTTCCTCCTTATCCCTTCCTGGCCCTCAAAAAGGAAAGCGTGTGAAATATGTAGGACGTGCTGCCACTGGGATCTCTGTGCTGCCGCCTCGGCACTGGCCTATATCTCTTAAATCTATTGCCTGTTTTTAAGAGACTTCTTTCACCTAAATATAATTTTAACCCCTTTAGGCTGTGTGCCCATGTTTTTTTTTTTTTTTGTGCGCTTTGTTTTTCCGCTGTGGCAAAAAAAAAACTTAAACCGCATTCCCATGCAATCCTATGGGATTCTGCAGTTGCTGTGCCCATGCTGCGGAATCACATAGCGGTAAAATCCACAGCATGTTCATTATTTCTGTGGTATCGCGGCGATTCCGCCTCCATATGATTGCACTGAAACGCTCACTTTACACATGTGGCTATGCCCACCATGTGTAAAGTGAGCGCTTCTGATGCCCCCCTGGAGTCCTCGCGCTTCTCAGCGGTGCACGCGGTGGCTTCTGTTCCAGGGATGCATTGTGCAAATCGCATGGGATGACATCGCGGTCACGCAACCATGACGTCACAAAGGTCCTTTGCGCAAAGTATCCCTGGGAACAGAATGTACCGGGAGCTCCGCTGAGATCGGTGCTTTCTGAAGGTGAGAATAACCAATTTTTTTATTTTTAACATTCTATCAATAGTAAAAAGTTGGTCACACTTGTCAAGCACTATGACAGGTTGGTCACACTTGTCAAGCAATCACTTTTCCAAGCGATGCTTCAAATCGCTTGAAAAACGCAAGCATTCTGCAAGCTAAAAACTCTTGCTTTGCTGGAAAACGCATGCGAATTCTGCATACATTATACCAGCAGCAAGGAGTTGCAGAAATGCTACAGACATTTCCGCAGCAGTTCTGCAACGTGGGCACATAGCCTTAGGGTATGTGCACACGTTGCTGATTCTCAGTGGATCCGCAGCATTTTTTGCGGTGCAGAAACACTGCAGATCCGCAATTGACTTACAGTACAATGTAAATCAATGAGAAAAAAAAAATGCTGTGCACACTTTGTGGAAACGCTGCGGTTTAAAAGAAGTAGCATGTCACTACTTATTGTGAATCTGCAGCGTTTTTGTGCCCATTCCATTATAGAAAACCGCAGGAGTAAAAAACGCACAAAAAAAGCTACGGAACCGCACAAAAAACCGCGACAAATCCGCGTGTGCAGGAGAGGCAGAATCTGCACCAGAAATTCCTAAGGCTAATTCTGCAACGTGTGCACATAGCCTACGTGACAAAGACAAATTTTTTATCTGACCAATATCCCTTTATGTGGTTCCGGTAACTCAAGATGCTTCATGTCCCACTGATTTTGAGTTTGTTTTTTCGGGACACATTTTACCACTATAATATACATTTAGGTTGATACGTTTTGCATTTACCGTATATACTCGAGTATAAGTGGACCACCCCCCCTAATTTTGCAACAAAAAAACTGGGAAAACTTACTGACTCGAGTATAAGCCTAGGGTGAAAAATGCAGTAGCTACCGGTAAATGTAAAAAATAAAGATACCAATAAAAGTAAAATTAATTGAGACATCATTAGGTTAAGTGTTTTTCAATATTCATATTGAATCAGGAGCCCCATATAATGCTCCATGCAGTTCTTTATGGCCCCATAGATGCTCCATATAGCATTGTGCCACATGTAATGCTGCTGCTGCACTAAAAAAAACGACTTGGGCTACGTTCACACTTGCGTTGCGTCGGGCGCAGGTTCGGCGACGCATGCATCATGCGCCCCTATATTTAACATGGGGGCGCATGGACATGCGTTGTCTTGCGTTTTGTGACGCATGCGTCATTTTTAGCACAAGTGTCAGGGCGCAGAGGACGCAGCAAGTTGCTTTTTTTTTTTTTTTGCGTCCATAATCAAGCCAAAAATGGACGCATGCCTCACAAAACAATGCGTTTTTGCATGCGTTGTCGCCGACGCAACACACAACGCAAATGTGAACGTACCCTTACTCACCTTGTCGCTGCCTGCTGCTCCTCAGCGTCCCGTCTCTCCACGCTGACTGTTCAGGCAGGGGGCGACGCGCACACTAATACGTCATCGCGCCCTCTGACCTGAACAGTCACTGCAGAGGACGCGGAAGACTGAGCGTCGGTGGAACGCGGAAAGGTGAATATGAAATGCTCACCTGCTCCTAGCGCTCCGGACGCGGTCCCGCATGTCTCACGTCTCTGGGAGCGGCAGCTTCTTCCTGTAGTGAGCGGTCACGTGGCACCGCTCATTACAGTACTGACTATGCGGCTCCACCCTTATGGGAGTGGAGTCCATATTCATAACTTTAATGAGCGGTACCAGTGACCACTGAACAGGGGAGGAAGCTGCCGTGCCCGAAGACAGTGGGACACGCAGGGACCGCACTGGGAACAGGTGAGTATTTGACAGGCGTCGCTCCCTCACCCGCCGACAACCCCCCCCCCCCCCCCCCCCTTCATGACTCGAGTATAAGCCGAGAGGGGCACTTTCAGACCATTTTTTTGGGGGGGCTGAAAATCTCGGCTTATACTCAAGTATATACAGTATTTATAAATTGAAATTTGCAAACATTAATAAATAACATCTCCCTCATGTCTGCTCTACATCAGCACCATTTGCAAAATGTTTTGTTTGCATTTTAGAAGGTTTAAATATGTAGCCATAATTTTTCATTTTTTTTTTTTTTAAAGGAACTTTACAAAACCTACATTTTTAGGGATCTGTTCAGTTTGGAAGTGACTTTGGGGGTCCTATATATTGGAATTACCCAAAAGTGAAACCTTTTTAAAATTGTGCCCCTAAACCTATTCAAAATTGCTTTCAGGTAGTTTATTTACCCTTCAGTTGCTTTTCAGGAATTAATGCAGAATGACGTGACAGAATGAAGAAATTTTAATTTTTACAATCTAGATGTTAACTTCTGAACAGACCACCGGCAGACCAAAACCGGCATTTGTCCATGGCTTGGCATGGTAAACATCAGGAGCACACTATCAAGATCTCAGGGTGCCGATGGGGTTAAAGAGGAAGCCCCCACACTGTTAACCATCTAGATGCTTTAGTAACTGACAGCAGCATTTAAGGGGTTACACGGCTATGGTCGGTACCAACAATGATCATGGCTGATGCAGCAAGTTGTCAGCTATAGTGTACAGCTGACAGCTGCTGGATTGTCACCCATCAGGGCATGCTAGTCTCTTATATTGCTGGTCAGTGAAGACGTATTGGTGGTCACTAAGGGGTTAAATGGAGTTGGAAAATAAGTACTGGCCAGGTTTATAGGGGACATGAGTTGTAGCTTCAGGGTAAAATAAAGGGAATGTCAGTAGGATCAACCCTCCTAAGCAGTCTATATATGCGCAATTTTTTAAAAATATGTAAAGGAGCTGTTCAGACCTATGGGCCGGGCATAGATCTTCCTGAGAATCTGCCTCCAGAGCTCATTATAAATGACAGTCATTACATGTAACACCTGAGTCTGCTCTTCTGCTCCACATGTCTCGCGCTGGTAACACCTTTCATTTGTAATAAGCTCTGGAGGCAGATTCTCAGGGAGATCTATGTCTGGCCCATAGATCTTAACAGCTCAATTACATATTTTTAAAGTTGCTTTTTCAGGAATCGTTCATGGGATTGCAGGCATTTGATCTCAATGACAAGATTCCCTCTAAAATGGTTACCACCTTTTAAGGGTATCTTCACCTCCCTTCCACATGGAGAGTTGAGCGGAGTAGCTGACATTTGTCTATGGAATCTGGCAGGATTTGTGCGCCTATCACTTTTTCCCCTCCCAGAAGGTTAGATGTGACCTGTCCTGCAAACCTCCTTGAAGCAGGAGGGAGCTGAGGAGGTCTAACCCCTTTAGTTATCTCACTCACAACGGTGTGATTATTGGAGGGCATGCGTTACAAGAAAGCATAGTCACATGGTGGCGGACAGTCCTTACACTTCTATAGGAAGGTGCTGTGACTGTAATGTCTTTTCACCATAGGACATAGACCGTGGTTTTTTTGGCCGATTTGGGCCACAATAGCTTGGCTTCAGTGGATTTTCCTGGATGGGGTCACCAGAGGTACAAATGATCATCCCTTTATTCAAATACTCTGTCCCTTTGTTTCACCCACCCGGACATGATTAAAGGGGATCGGGGATGAGCGCCTATAAAAATTGGTCATTATTTTTTTGGTGAATGTTTCCAATGTCCAGTTTGGGTGTTTGTCTGTACATTATGGGGACAGCCATTTTATCTGACCTGGGGGGGGGGTGTATTATAAGGGCTGGGGCTACATATTGACTTTAGTTAGTGATGCTTACGTTGGTCGTACATCCAAAGATCTCTGTATGCCACCATTGCATCAAAGCAATAATACTGGCGAGTCTGGGGGTCATATTGCATCTCTCGAGGTATCTTTGCCAGCAAATATCAGTCCAACTGGTTGAGTTTTTGCAGTGTATTTCTTGGAGTTGTGATGCCTGTGCTGCAGAATGCCGTGAACTCTGGCCTTGCAGCACGTCACTGTGTAGCCCCAGCCCTAACTGTATGTGCACACGATGCGGATTTGGCTGTGGATCCACAGCAGTTTTCCATGTGGTGTACAGTACCATGTAAACCTATGGAAAACCAAATCCGCAATGCACATGCTGCAGAAAACTCCGCACAAACGCAGCTGTTCATTTTCTGCAGCATGTCAACTTTGTGCAGATTCCACAGCATTTTACACCTATCTCTTTATAGGAATCTGCAGGTGTAAAAAAACGCCGGCGAGTTCCGCACAAAATCTGCAGAGAATATGCAGGTAAAACATAGGTCACTTTACCTGCAGAATCTACATGGAAAAATCCACAATGTGTGCACATACCCGTACAGCAGTGCAGTTGCTTGGTCTGCAGCCCCACCCCATTTACCTTTTCTCAGTTTTCTGGCTGTGCCACCATTGTCAGTTCTGTAGCCAGAATGAATACTGTAAGAATTTGGGATATTTATTTATTTTTCTTCACATTCATAGCATGAAAATGTTTTGACACCGCAAATTTCTCGTGTGAATGAGGATCTGTGCAGCATTTAGTGGCCGAGCTGCGTCCGTCTGTGTCCTGTTAGGGTATGTGCACACGTTGCAGATTTTTCTGCAGATCCGCAGCCGTTTTCCATGAGTTCACAGTACCATGTAAACCTATGGAAAACAAAATCCGCAGTGCCCATGCTGTGGAAAAAAACGCTCAAACTGAGTTTATTCTGCAGCATGTTCATTCTTTGTGCGGGTTCTGCAGCGGTTTACACCTGCTCCATAATAGGAATCCGCAGGTGTAAAACCACAGGTGGTATCCACGCAAAATTCATAAAATCCACGGTAAAACGCATAAAATCCACGGTAAAACGCATTGCTTTCTACCTGCGGATTTCTCAAAACGGGTGCTGGAAAAATCTGCAGAGGTTCCATCTAAATGTGCACATCCCCTTACACCCAGGGAAACCTCGGGGTGGGTTCCCCCTTTACAGCTCCTAAGCTGAACCTGAGCTCATTTATAAACCAATGACCGCAACAATCCACTTAGTTTCAGGCTGCTCAGTTTAATTAGGGAGCTATCAGACCATTACCACATGGCCCAGCCTAATCCCGGTGTCCATACTCTGTAGGGAGTGCGGTAATAATGGCAGTGTAGAAAGCTTTTATTGGTGACTGAGTGCACACTCCTCGACCTGTCCTTGGGCTAGGGATTGTTTCCAGGCCCAGTATAGTGATGCAGGTGACTGACCCTTCCTCATTCCCCACATTCTGCTCTGGTCACTTGGTGGCAAGGGTCTTCACAGTTATGGCTGAAGGGAACGGTCACGTCTGTACAATGTCCTATCTGCATTTACCTAGTTGGATACAGGATTTCTTATATCTGTAGGAAAGCAAAGAATTTATGTTCAATCCAACTGATGGGTTCTTGCCGCTTTAGACAGATGTGGACCTCTCTGATCCCAACACCAGGCCTGACCATGGCTGCACAACATGACCGATCTGTGTAGTTTTACCTCATGAGCCACCTCTGGGCCAGGTATTGTAGTTACACAATGAACCATGTGCACATAAGGTATATTGCCACAGGTCGGCAGTCCTACTTGCGTTTCTTCTGACATCTGAGGCCGGACCTTGGGGTTTCCGTTGTGGATCTGCAGGTATGTGAAGATTCGATTTCTTCAGTGGCTCTGCCAGTCACTGTTCATCACAGTGCTTGGACTGTCTGGTGGCAGTCCTGACCCAAGCATGACTGCTGCACAGAAATACATGCTGGCACACTCTGGTCAGGAGAGCCACCAGCCAGTCCCTGCCTTGCAATGCAATCCTCCTGTCATACGGCCGTCTGACTGTGCCGTAAAGTTCTTGAGGAGACCACATAAGTTGGTGGACGCGAGCATGCGCTATAACGCTGACTTGTCTGAAGTCTTGTTGCCCTTCTTATGTACCCCTATAAGGCTATGTGCACACGTTGTGGATTCTCTGCGGATCCGTAATTGATTTACAGTACAATGCAAATCAATGAGGAAAAAAAAGCTGTGCACACGTTATGGAAAATCCACTGCGGAAATGCCTCGGATTAAAAGTAGCATGTCACTACTTTTTTGTGGATCTGCAGCGTTTTTGTACCCATTCAATTAATGAAATCCGCAGGGGTAAAAAAACGCAGTAAATCCACAAAAAATCTGCAGCAAAAACGAACAAAAAGCTGCGGATCCGCACAAAAGTGACAAATCCGCAGCTGCGTTTTCTGCCAGGAGAGGCAGAATCCGCACCGGAAATTCCTAAGGCTAATCCGCAATGTGTGCACATAAGCATAACTGTTTTCTTTCTACAATGCTTGTGTGTTGTGTGTTTCCCTCCTATGTGCTCTGGCCATTTTACTCTCCTAGTTTTGTGTGCAGATGAGCAAAATGGGATTTGGCCTCCATTCCACAAGCCGATCTGCATTTCAAAGAGCGAGCCCTGATATTGTAATCTCATTGAGCCTGTCCCCCTGAGATGTCTCTGGCCCCCTGTGTGGGATAAATTAGGGAAAGGCTTCAGCATCACAGGCCTCATCTGACAGGGTTTTCATGGTGTCTTCTTGATTTCTAGCAGGCTTTTTTAACTTTTTATCCTGCCCTGTAGATTACAGAGACATTTGTGCATAATTTGTTCATATTCCTTTAAACTGTATTCTATAAGCGAAAGGTTTAGACCCTTTTTTAGAAGTAACTGATACACGTACCCCAGTATGTGACACAACTTGATATCTGACCCACACTACAGTCCCAAACTCCAAACTAATCTGCGTCAAAAATAAGGTTAACTTCTCAGCAGCAGCAAGAATAGATCATGTTTCAAGAGGGCTGAAGGTGTGTAATCCCGATTTTTATGCCAGAGTTGTGGGATGAAACCTTAGCCTGATAGCGGAGACCCTCTGAGGAGGAAACTCTGGAGATCTCGGTGGCTTTGCCAGAAATCTCAGATGTCCTCTCAGATCCCTCGCTGCCTCCATCTGGGTATTCCTACCACATGTCATCCCTAAAGGAGTAACTAGAAGCTTCCCCTCTTTATTGCCACCGTCCTTGGAGGAAAGTTTGACGCTGCCTCATGGCTTTCTTGTAAGATGTGATGTCGGGAATGAAGCGCTGAGCTTTGGGCCGCTCTTCTGTCTAGTGCCGCGTGCATTTTACTGGATAGAATTTCTTGCTGTTTGATGGGTTTTTTTTCTCTCTTCTATCCCTTTCGTGGACTATCTGTTAAGCTTTGGTGTTTTATATTCATATGACTTGTCTGGAGATGAGAAACAATGCATTTATGAATCCATCTCCGAGGGTAATGTATAACATATGCGCTGTAATCCCATCAGTGCCAATTATTGCCTTCTATAGGGGCTCCATATTCTACCTTTTACATGGTTTTCCCTGGGAGGCTTGTTTTGAGGAACGCAATGGTGTTTGAATTTCTATTTTTAGTGGGGTTTTTTTTTTTTTTTTTTTTTTTTTTTTTTTAGCTGTTCTGTTTGTGTGTATGCCACTTCAGCACTGAATCATTCTATTTTTTTTTTTCTCTCCTTCATTTTCTATTTTGGCACTAAAGTCATTTTAGTGCTGGTCTTTATGAAAGATTTTTAATTCCTCGGGTTTGCTCAACAATGTGTACTTGGTTTTTCATTATCAAGAGGTGTTTGACAGATCATAAATTTCACATTTTTTTTCTAATGTCCCATAACTTCTGTATAGAATTTTCCTTACTGTAACTTTTTCAGGAGACCTTTGAGCAGGATGTCTGCATTTGTATTCGGTCAGTACTTTGTATGATCATCACCTTTCCCTGCAATTACTGTGACGCTTTTGATCTATCCACCAGCTTTGCACATCTAACGTCTCACACTGGCGGATAACACGGCCATGTGTTATGCGATGTTTATCAGATGGCACTCAGCCCAGTGTTTTACTATGGGGCAGAGACTTTTTTTTTTTCTCCTGATTCGACATGAGAACAATCTCAGCATGCTGCATGTGGCTCCAATATTTGCGTCACACACCCATAAGTCTTTGGCTGTGTGTGAAACATCGCACTGCACTTAGATGTCATTAGAGTGCAGTGTGATTACCATGGACATTCAATGGAAAAAGTAAGTGCAGTCTTCACACCTGTGCTACAATTTTTTTTTCTTTTTTTGGGCAGCACAGTGGCTCAGTGGTTAGCACTACAGCCTTGCAGCGCTGGAGTCCTGGGTTCAAATCCCACCAAGGACAACATCTGCAAAGAGTTTGTATGTTCTCTCCGTATTTGCGTGGGTTTCCTCCGGGTACTCCGGTTTCCTCCCACATTCCAAAGACATACTGATAGGGAATCTGGATTGTGAGCCCCAACGGGGACAGCGATGATAATGTGTGCAACTTGTAAAGCGCTGCGGAATATGTTAGCGCTATATAAAAATAAAGATTATTATTATTTTTTTCTTTCAGGGAATATGATCACACTCAAATGACACTTGCATCAAACTATGACATTTTGAGTCGAGTCATTAACCTAGTTGACCCAATTCTCTCACCTGAGAATATACGCCCCTGTGAGTGGACCCTTGTGACATTTTTGCAAATTTTGATACTTTCTCTAGCTCAGTTCAGACCCTCAGTAGGATTTGGGTCTGGACTGTAACTAAACCGGTCACACACATGAATATGCTTGATATAAACCATCCATTGTAGCTCTGGCAGGATGTTTAGACTCCGTGTCCTGCTGGAAGGTGAACCTACGCCTCAGTCTCGGGTCTTTTGTAACCTCTTAACAGGTTTCCCTCCCAGGATTGCCCTGTATTTAGCTCATCCATCTTCCCATCAACTCTGACTCGCTTCCCTGTCCCTGCTGAAAAGTACAATCACAGCATAATGCTACCACCACTGTTTGACAGTGGGGATGATGTTTTCAGGGTGGTGTTCAGTGTTAGTTTTTTGCCACACATAGCATTTTTCATTTAGCCCATTACTTTGGCCTCCAGACCACAGCACAACCTTCCACATGCTCACTGTGGCCCCTACATGGCTTTTTGCACACTGCTAGCTTGTGGCTTCCTTTTAAAAATGCCTTTCTTGCCATTCTTCCATAAAGGCCAGAGTTATGAAGTATATGACTAATATTTGACCTGTGGACCGTTTCTTCCACCTGAGCTGTGAGCCTCTCCATTGTGACTGTAGGTCTCTTGGCTGCTTCTCTAATTGGTGCTCTCCCTACTTGGGATATCGGTTTAGGTGGAAGGCCATGTCTTGGGAAGCTTGCCATTATGCCTTACTCCCGTTTTATTGAATGATGGCTTGAGCTGTCTCCATTAGATTTTCAGAGCTTGAGCTATTATTTTTTTTTAATCTTTTTCCAACCTAACCCAGCTTTACTCTTCTTTGCAACTTTATCCCTGACTTGTCTGGTGTGTTCATTGGTTTTCATGGAGCTGTTTGATCCCTAATGTTCAAAAACCAAGTTTCAGAGGCCTTCACAGAACCACTATAGTTGAACATTCCAGGAGGAGAAAGGAGCCGTTTTCTGTAATAAGCTATATTATAAAGTGGTTTTCTTTCATGTGTAATATTGATATAGGGATTAATGAAAATATAAATGAAACTGAGCAACTGCTTGATCATGGCATTTGTGTGCATACTTTTGACTTTTGGCTTGTCTTTTGGGTCCTGACACTGAACACTCGCATCACTCACTTCATGCACTAACCTGGCTTCTAAGATCTGTGAGCAGCAACAGTTAGTGCATTAATACCTATTATACGAATGTAGGCCAAACCCACCGATCGCAGCAGGACTTGTCCGAACAGTCACTGACTTTCCAATCTTGTTGAAAACCATGGCGGAGCTGAACGGTGTATGGGGGGGAGAAATGGCTCGCTGATGCCTCTCACGTGCAAGGGCCAGCTTGGCGCAATGACATCCTTTTAAAAGTATCAGGTCAGGATATTGGGGCAATATTTGAAGGATCGTCTTAGGGTTTTACATTGCCCATCCCATTAAGGTGGCGCCCCGGATATATCTGATGTAAACAGTAGTTCAGTACTTTCGATGCCCTACCTTATATATTGGGCTGTATTCTGTAAGTGACCTTCATATTGAGGATCTTGGTACCATTTGTGAGATATTCCATCCTTGTTTGTATGCGGATCTTTGCATAAAGGGTCACAATGGTTGCGCTGAAAGACATCAGTTACTTTCTCCTGTTAAATCCTCTACTCTCTCACCGGCATTTGGGCTTTGATTGTTGGAGCAGGAACGTATTATGCATCTGAAGTTCATTTTGGCTAGTTTAGCTTGGCTTGTCCTGGATTAGTTCTGGCCACACTTCATGTCCGCCACTAATGAGAACTAATAAGGTTTTTATGACTGGTCATTTGGCTGATTCCTGACTTTTTTTTTTTTTTTTTTTTTCCCCCCTTCTAGTACAACATTTGGTGCCTTCACATCTAATGGACTTGCCTGTATGGTTTTGCATAACTTGCTGATAATGGGTTTTTAAATGTCCTGTCACTGCAGAGCCGTACAGTGGTGCACGTCGGTGTGGAGCCATAGTGCACACATGAGGAGGAATCAAGTACTTTGCATGCCCCATCCTGTGCATTGCACCCTGTGGTCTAGTAGTCGGCCCCTCTGTGTTCCCCTTACTACCGCAGCTTGGACTATATATTCTTGGTCTCTGTGGTACAATGGTATTCCCATTGTTTAAAGTGATGAGATAGCTGGGAAACTCCATCCTTTGTGGTACAATCTCTAGTACCCCACTGATCCTAAAAACAAAACTGCTGCTGTGGTCTTTCCTGTACAGCAATGCCTTGGCCACCTCTGTGCAGGGGGACTGCAGCACCGTTTTAGTGAGCAGGCCTGGCTGCTGTTTCCTGCAAAAACCAAGTGGAAAGGAGCGCTTCTGTGCAGGAAAAACTGAAGGCCATCTGGCACCCCTATTGATGCCAAGCATGAAGACGCAGCAGGGGTCAGACCTCCACAATCCAAGCTGGCATTCAAAATTTATAGTAATCACTTGATGTAAGGGCAGAGATCCTGATTCCAGCGATGTCGCGTCAGTTTTGATTTAAAGTCACAACCTATTAATCAATCGGTTCTCTGAATAGCAGCTTTCACGCAATCAGTGGCATGGGAACGGTTAATCATTGGTGTGGGTGAGGTTATCCGCAGCTCATGAATATGCAGGACTACCTGGTGGCAGGTCTACTTGTCCTGTAATCTGCTGATTTTAAAAACGTAATTTTATCAAAACTATAACATGCAGCCCAGAAAGTGATACAGCGTTGACCTCCCTACTAGTCATAGTCACATACAAGCTATTACAGACCAGCCTATAGTCTCCTGTCTGCTCCTCAGTCGGCTCAGTGTTTGTTTGTTTTTGTTTGTTTTTTAGTGTTTTACCTTCTAATTTTAGTAAAATGTCAATGGTAAGGAATTTCGTAAATGCAACTTAAAGGGGTTGCCCCATCTTGTTTAATAGATAAAATGCTTGTGAAGGAGAAAATATCTCTATCGGACCATAAAGTACGTTATAATATTTTACTTGTTACCTGCCACTGCTAGTGTATTAAACACTGCCTGCCTCTTGTGCAAGGAGTGCAGCACTTACAAGCTCTTTGGTTTAGAGCTTGCAAGTGCTGCTGTGATACAGGGCTGATCTGCCATCCTCAGTGAAGCTGCGCTTTACCGATGCTACAGAGGTAGAGCGTCCTCTACTTACAGCATGGAAAAGCGCACCGTTTATAATTAATGGAGAAAGGGTGAACTTGATGGACCTTTTAGTGGTGGTGCTTATGCCAACCTATGTAACAGTTCAGGGCAGAGGTTCAGGTGTTCAACTTGTCAGTAAGGAGGGCACCGCTGTGAGGCAAAGGAGCGATCTACTCCTGTAAACAAAATGACCCCCATTAACAAACTTATCCTTGACTTGTCTGGTGTATTCATTGGTTTTTGAGTATTACTATTGGGCTACACGGTGAATCCGGTCTCTGATAATGTTGACATGGTGCTGCTACATCAGTGCAGTACAAGTGAATGAGGTCCCATTGTGACCCCTGAGAGTGCCGTGACAAGCAAGTTGTAAAGTAACCGCTGCAGTCGGGTCTTGAGACTTTCTTGTCTTGGTACTCCATTCACAGGTGTCACGGCCAAAGTCGCATTTGTCATTGTTGATCCTCTGCCATATTTTCCCCTCAGCATTACTCCTAATTGTTGCGTTGGTGTGTGGTTATGGCATCTATTTTATCATGTTCTTGTTTCTTTTTTTTTTTTTTTTAGGCTTCCACTTGAGCGGCACAGTGACTGAGCCCGCGATGCAGTCTGAACCCGAATCCGTTTGCAATGTAGCCATCAGCTTCGACCGTTGTAAGATTACCTCAGTGACCTGCAGCTGTGGGAACAAGGACATCTTCTACTGCGCGCACGTGGTGGCGCTGTCTTTATATCGCATCCGCAAGCCCGATCAGGTCAAGCTTCATCTTCCTATTTCAGAGACCCTCTTTCAAATGAACAGAGACCAGCTGCAGAAATTTGTACAGTATTTGATTACAGTCCACCACACAGAGGTCTTACCGACCGCCCAGAAACTAGCAGACGAAATCCTGTCACAGAACTCTGAAATCAATCAAGTACATGGTGAGTGGTCCTTCATGTGATAAGATCAGCCCTGGTTTGTTTCCAGGAGCCCGGCTCTCCGGATTATTGCCGCGGGCACACTTTGTCGCTCTTCACATCTCTGTTGCATGGTTATTTTATGCCTGGATTTTCTAGATTAAGAAATTTGACGTCAAGGGGAAAGTACGTGTTTCTCTGTCCTGCATACTAGTTCGATCTCTCGTTACAGTATATTGTATAAAAAAAAAAGTGGAGGTTGTCAAGTTTGGGAGTGTCGCTGAGATGTGGAAAGATTTAATTGCAGTGGGTCCAAGTACTACCCAGTATTTCACTTCTAATATTCCTGATGACTTCATTCAGAAGATTGTGACCCCCTTATAAAAATCTCAGGCGTTCCTGGTCCTTTTGGACCTCCATGACTGGAATCTTCTGATCTAGTATACATTTTGGATTTTTACTACCCTACCAGGTTATTACAGCCCCATCTGGGAATAGGATATACTAGATACCCTGATCTCGGTGATGCATCACTTACTGGGTTTCTTGTCATAGTTCCATCTGCTCCAGCTCTGGTGGTCTTCTCAATGGTGAGCTCTTACTAGGTAGCCCTTGATACTTGAGCTCTCTGTCCTTGCCCACTGTCATTGAAATAGATAGCTGCTAATTAGTGTTCACTGAAGGCTATAATTCAATGGGTTGAGGGTGGGAATATGCAATGGTCATGACTTGAGGACTAGCTGAGCTGCAGCATGGAATCAGTTTATACTCCAGAATTATCTCCCAACATTTCCATTTAAAAGGAGGCTTGTGACTAAGGACAAGAATTCAACATAGTCCTAGCTTTAAGTGTGGGGGCATCACATCTGAAATATTAGTAACTTGCTATCAATATGGCACAACTGTTGGTACTACCACCACTTGGCAGGTAAAATTGTTGCTTTAATGGTTTCTTTTCGTTAGTCTTGTGGTTTGTGTGGTGTTTTTTTCTTTGTTTTCTGTGTTTCAATCTCTTTTATACCCTGTAACGAACAGGTTCATGAATACAGGCTGTTAATAGTGTTGCTGACATTAGGTTTTCACATAGTGGACCTGGCTCCATCTGTCCACCAGCAGTCTCCGATTGTGACAGCGCGAACGTCATTGGGAGCTCAGAGCTGTGGAATAGGCCAACGTTTCACCGAGTAATACAGATGGTTTCAAACTGTTTTTTTGTTTTCTTATAGCTCTGCGCATTATTCGACATCCACGGGTAAGAATCGCTCTGACAGGAGCCAAGACGCGTGCTCCAAGAAGAGGCCTGTACTTACTCCATCCAGCGGAAGTGACCATTCAGTCCCCTGTTCACATGTTTCCCTGCGACTCTCCCTAATATCCTCACTATTTATTTTATTTTTTTACTTGGTCACTGTTTTCACCATGCAGAGATTTCTTCTCTGTGCTGTATATATCTCTGATTTTATATCCATAACGAAATATATAGATAATTGAAAACTGGTTTTTCTTTTACTCTTGGCACCTGAATGTCTCCCGATGTTGATCTTGCCTTTGATGGCCAGGCAGCTGGATACTAAAGTAAAGACATCAGAGGGGCTCAGACGCCAAACTAGTAACGTGAATTCTTGGAGACTGTCACCACAGGGACCGAGACTTTGCTTTTTAAGAGCTGGTACTGTGTGGGTGTTTGGGAAGATGACGTGAAATGTGACCTGTTCCTCCATGAATTGGTTCCCTAGAGCTTGGCTGGGCCAGGCAGCCGGACCAGGTACTCGGTACAGTCCGGTCTTTACAGGCACACTGACCCTTTTAACTTGTGTTTTGGGGTTGACATTTCTGCCACAGTTAAATCTTTATGAACATTCCCTGTTCATGTTTGTACAGAGAATTTATGGAAATTTCATGAATTCTGTAAATTTTAAATTAATGCAAAAGGATCCTACACGGGCTCTCCTTTTTGGTTTGAAATCAAGGACTTTCCATAGAACGACTTGTGAGTGTTTGGACTTTGTTCATTTTTTGTTTTCAGAAAAGAATGCCTGTTAATAAAGCCATGATCATAATTTTAATTAAATAAAACACTCTTATGAAAACTGTAGTAACTCTGAAACCTGTCAAGTCTGTAGTACGAGAATGCCTCCATAATTTACTAGTTTCCTAATAATAAAGCTCATGATCACCTCTGTTCCTTTATCATTTTTTCATTTTTTTTCTTGTTTTTATTCAGCTGTTTAAATTGGTAAGATTTTTTTTTTTTTTTTTTGCAGTATTGGCCTGAAAACATTATGTCCTTATTTGAGCGATTTTCTATGTAAAAAAAATAAACAGTTATATAAATTACAGTAGACGTCACTAAAACCATTTGAACCCTCCCCCCAAAAAAATAAAATGCTGACGCAACAGTCAAATTGCTCAAACTTGGGCTACGTGCACACGTTCAGGACTTTTCGCATTTTTCGCGATAAACGCTTAAACGTATTCATATGCACCCCATCATTTATAATGCATTCTCCAATTTTTGTGCATATGTTGCTTTTTTTCCCACGAAAAAAGCGCATCGCGGTAAACTTAGCATGTTCATTAATTTTGTGGATTTTTTGCATTTGTACTGCTATTAATTGCATTGGGAAAGCTCTTGGGAAAAAACACGGTAAACACGAAAAAAACCTCATGCGGATTTCCTGCAGAAAGTCCAGTCTTGTTCAGGAAAATTCTGCAGAAAATCCTGATGTGTACACATGGCCTTAAAGTAAAAAAATGCTTCAGAGATTTAAAAAAAATAAAAATTATAAGCATATTCTGTCATTTGCAGGGTGATGTTTAGTTTTAGTGGATTTTGCCTTAGACTGCTGAAAGCAAAGCCTGTCCAATAACGCTAGGTATAAAATCATTTTGCTTCAGTATTGTAAGTCATAACTAGGAATAACGTCAAAATGGAAGGTGCAATTAGTCTTTTTTTTTTATTTATTGTTTTTAGAATAACTATAGTGTTTATATGACTGCGCACAGACCCACTGACTACATCCTATTCTGTTCCTCATCATGGGGTCACGATCGGACCTGCTGAGTTCCACCAATCTCATTGTCTGATCTGTCATTTTCGTGAATGGATCTGTGACAATGTGAGTGCTGTCTGGCCCCATAGTCAGATGGCATTCGGACACTTTGTACCACTGCGTACACCCTTGCTCTTCTGCTTTCCATATTCTGATCCCTGTTCTTCACACTCATAGCTGTGCTGAGCCGTCTGCCGCTCTCCTGTAGATGCCGTAGCTACATGGCTGATTGCCTGACTCTACTCTATGGATCGCTATAGGATTGTTCCAGGAGGAGGGTCCTTAAACTCCTGATCTTGAAGATTATACAAGGTTACATCATAGCACAGCAGTTCTCATTGCTATTTAATACGGTCTGGGAAAGTTAACATTGCCCTTAACATACCATGGGTCTAAGATCTTAACTAAAAGCATAAGACCCCTACGTCAGGCACTAAATATCTATACTTTATTATGAGAGCATACTCCATGTGCTGGGGGTACTAATGTGAGTCAAAGGGCGATGGAGCTGAGGCTTTTGTACCAGATCACATTTTTGAGGACAGTGTCTATTTTGTATATCACCCTCATAGCTGCAGTATTTACCATATTGACCCAGTTGGAAACATGCAGGGGTCTTCTAGCCATCTATTTCATGGCCAGAGCCTTGTGGTAAAAGAACCAAGCTTTCCTGGAAAGTAGGGCTGTGGAGTTGGTAAGCCAAACCTCCAACTCAGACTCTACCAAAATGGGCTCCTTCTCCACAACTGTAACTCCACATCCCTGCCAGGGGCCAAACCTGACTCCTCAGTTTCCATGACACTGACTCCACCAACATGGGCTTCGACTCCACAGCCCTGCTGGAAAGAGTGCCCTTGCAGCACAGTCCAGGGGTGTATCCTCAATGAGGATAGCTATGGCCTCCAAAAGTCTGCGATAAGGGAGGGCATTGACCTTGGGTGTATAAAATCTGCCACCTCTTCCCCATGCCTATGGCAGGCTGCAGTGGTGGATAGACCTATGTTATATAACCTGCTCGGTAGCATTTATGGATCATACGCATTTTATCTAGCTTGTTAATTGCAATAATGGTAAAACCTATTGTGGGGAGGTCAAGGCTTCACTCCAATGAACAGGTAACGATTTTTAACAAACAGAGAAATGGTCTAAAGCAGGGATGGGGGGATTGCAGGGGCCTAGATGTGACTGTTGTGGAGGTCTGAACCAATGGGCTAAAATTGATTGTTGTATTAATGGGGTTGTCGACTAGTAGGACAAACACTGTCTCAATCTGAATGTTTGACCCTGGTACAATAAAACCTTCTACTCCAGGGCTGTTGCTGTTCCAGCAGTGTCGGCATGCTTGTTACCAGGCCTCCCATGAGGTGGTTGTGTCACACGGTCCCCACTTCACCATCCCCCACATTCGGACAAAGTGAACATGAAGTCAGAGCATCGCTGATGAGAATCTGGCCCTGATTGGGCTCAGGCATCGTGTGACATGACAACCTTATGATTCCTGGAATTACAAGGGCTGACCCACCAGCACTGGAGCGGAGTACAACTGTTTTTAACTGAGGCAAACCTGATTGAGAAGGGGTTGTAATAGTAGTGGACACCCCCTTTAATAGCATAATTCTGATTCATGTTAATGAAGTGCTTATTGTAATCAGGAGCAGCTAATCGGAACCAGACACCTTCCTGCTTATAAATCCTCTTGCTGTTGGACGGTTCCAGCTCTCTATACACACTTGCTACTCCTGCTCCAGTTACACCGTCACTCTCATCCTGTCTTTGCGTCTGCTGTGTTGAGCCTCGGCGTGCACACTGCACTGGTGCCATCATCGCGTCTGAGTCTGTTGCACAGGCTGAATGGTGGAAAATATCCTAATATTCATAGGCTGTGCCTGTCCTCAGGATGCAGATAAGGGTCGGCTGTGGCAAAATGTGATGGTTTATACCACACCAGGGCAATCATTGTGCCTTCTCATGATATGATTGATGTCAAGCAATAGCAGATCCGTGACGTTAACTTGTGGTGGTGGGAGACCGGAGCTACTACATCTGACCACCTCTTCGTCATTCAATCGGTGGAAGCTGGAACCAGTCTGCATGTGACGGCAGAGACTGGTCACTGGTTTTCTCCAGATGGTCTTGGGGGATGTCAGAAGCCCTTTCCTAATGTATGAGCAGCTTCGGTTCCTGCAGTGCGCGGCCCTCTGGTGACGAGGAGCAAGAAGTATTCTGCCTTCAGCTTCGGATGTGACTAGAGAATGACAATGTCATTGATGCTCTTACCTGTTACATAACTACAATTCCCAGCATGCCCTGACACCCACAAGCCTATCCCTAGTGACCAGTCCCGTTAGTGCTCATGTTTTCCTGTCATCCCCGGTGGTAACTCCTTGGGTATACAGCTTTGCTCTGTTTCCCTACAGGCCCAGCAGTCCATTACTACGTGTGTGTATTGCGCTCTGTAGACGCCTCTATAGTACTAGGGGTATAAGGCGAGTTCACACCAGGCCTCCATCTTGCTGCATTGTCCTGAGCAGCTGGCTCTGTACAGGTGAGCGGACATTAGGAGACCATAAAGCGAGATTAGTGTGCAGCAGAACAATGCTCCCATTCACACCGTGCATTTTCAGAATGACACACAGGGGTTTTCACCCTCCACACCTTGAGACAAGATTCTTTTTTGCAGGCATGTGGGAGTTTCTGTGTCGGTGCTCACAGCGATGTTCTGTGATGAAATATTAGGGTATTTTTCCCTAAAATATCTATTAAATATCCTTTTTTTTTTTTAAGGGGGTTGTGTTACAAGGTACACTTATTTCTTGTCTGATTGTTGAGCATACGTTTCCATTTCCATCAGACCATTGAAGGGAGCGATGTGACAATGTCAGGGAAACTTGAAGGGAAGGTGCCACCAGTTTTCTTGTATTTAGTTTTTTTGTGAAATTAAGCTTAAAATAGTAATTAAAATGTATTAATGCAATGTTTGCACTGTTTGCAAACATTTCTATATGAAAAATATTATATATTTTTCTACAAATATACATATTTACCACTAGGGGGAGCATTTTCCGTTTTAGACCTCAAGCAGCTATAGTAAGATTTAGCAGCTCTGCCCCAGGGATATTAGACCACCCAAAAGGGGAGGGAAATGGTGGTCAGCAGTTACTGCCCCAAATTTGCTGCTAACAGTAAGAATGAAGAGCAGCATCACAGGGCAGCACCATTTTGTGTGTGACTGCCCTGTGACCTGCTATCACCAGCAGTTACTGCATCAGAGGCACAGCTTGTTTACAGAGGAGCAGAACACAGTGGACCCAGCAGCATTTTTTGTGAATAACATTCTTGCCATCCCCCACCTTAATCCCTGTCCTGTCAGCTGCCCTGCTCTCTCTCTCCAGGTGTCACCTCCCTCTCTGCAGGCTGTGAGTGCAGCTTACTGGAGATCACAGGGACTGTGTGTGAGGGGGAGGCGGAGACACAGCAGGAGAAGCACCCAGGGCAGCATGTGAGGAGCAGAGGATGTGTGCCTGCTTGGAGTACAGAGGAGCAGTGAGGGCTTCTTCTGTCCTGTCAGCTGCCCTGCTCTCTCTCTCCAGGTGTCACCTCCCTCTCTGCAGGCTGTGAGTGCAGCTTACCAGAGATCACAGGGACTGTGTGTGAGGGGGAGGTGGAGACACAGCAGGAGAAGCACACAGGGCAGCTTGTGGGGAGAAGAGGACTTGCCTGCTTGGAGCAGTGAGGGCTTCTTCTGTCCTAGATAGAGAGCACAGGGCTATTATATTAAAATGGCAGCTAGTCACACCTACAGCAGTGAGTGTGCAGCCCACAGAGGCGTGCCCAGCTCACTGCTAATGCTGCTGCAATGTTACAGATAGGGTCCGCGCCGGTCTATTATCTCCTATGTCCATGGGGTGCCGTAATCTGACACTGATAGGGCCCTGCTACTGCTGCAAAACCAAGATGTCAGCCCCCAGTGCCTTCTTTAAACTCATATAACACATGAAATCTGTTTCACATGCATTTCAAACTTGCTTATAGCAGCATGTTATGCTACATTACAGTGATTTATTAATGACCTACAAACGCGGTACCTTCCCTTTAAGACCCCCTTTCTGGTTATCGGTGGGGTCCCAGTTATTACTCCCCTTCTGCGGCTAGATGATGAATAGAATTGGTAGGAAAACTGCTAGCTGGATTGCCATCTTTTTCAGGGAAAGCTGGGTGATTCCCACATTGGCCTTAGGCTTCATCCAGACTGCCATAACGCCAGAGCATTGTGGGATCTGTATTCCGACCATGGCGTTTATGCCCCCAACCTACAGAATCCTGGGGATCTGTGATACTCCTAGTTCTCATCTATATCTGACTCGGTCAGGCCAGGACTTGCGCCTGCAGTACAGAGGCTAAAATGAGCCAACTTTATGACTGCCGGATCAAGTCCTTGCACAGGATGTCTGACTGCACAACCACATAAGACTTGGGGTATGTTCACACAGGGCACTTTTGCTGCGTTCTTTTTTGCTGAGTTTTTGTATGCAAATTTTCAGCTGATTTTTTTTTTTTTTTTACAGTACCAGCAAAGTCTGAGATTTCAGAAATCTCATGCACCCACAATGGTTTTTTGTGTGATCAGTATTTTGTGCTTTGCTGCGTTTTTTGGACATGGAGCATGTCACTTTCAGCTTTTTTTGCTGCGTTTTTTCAGCATTTTTCACCCATTGACTTAATGGGTGTTGAAAAAACGCAGGTATCATTATTTGCTGCGTTTTTGCTGCTGAGAATTCAATGACATTAGCATGGACAAAGAAAAAAAAAACACCGCAAAAAAAAACGCACCAAATACGCAACAAAAAACCGCACCTAGGTAAGTTCACACAAGGCGTTTTTGCTGCTTTTTTTTTTCTGCAGCAAAACCTGATCTTCTTGACAGGAAAGAAGTGGTGTCAAAAACGTATATTTAGGTGTGTTTTTGGTGCGTTTTTTTTTTTTTCTTTGTCCATGCTAATGTCCATGGATTTTCAGCAGCAAATAATGATACCTGCGTTTTTGCTGCGTTTTTTTTTTTTTTTCAACACCCATTCAAGTCAATGGGTGAAAAAATGCAGCAAAAACGCTGAAAGAAGTGACATGCCCTATGTCCAAAAAAAAAACGCAGCAAAGCACAAAATACTGATCACACAAAAACCCATTGTGTGTGCATGAGATTGCTGAAATCTCATAGGCTTTGATGGTACTGTAAAAAGCAGCTGAAAATTAGCATAAAAAAGCCACAGCAAAAACGCTCTGTGTGAACTTACCCTAAACCTGCGTTTTTGACGCAGCTTCTTTCCTGCCAAGAATCAGGTTTTACGGCAGTAAAAAAAAAGCAAAAACGTCCTGTGTGAACTTACCCTAAATTGGTCAAATCCGATGATGCTTCTTTGAACAAGGTAGACTTCCCATTCAGGAATCTCGGAAAAGTTGTATTAGAAGGAAATTGTCAGCAGGTTTTTGACATTTAATTTGTTAGTCATATAGTATAGGAGAAGAGACCCTGATTCCAGGGATGTGTCACTTGCTTTAGTAGCATGGTGTAGTTACATTGTTTTTTCATCAGATTATCACTGCAGGACTAGTTGTCACGTGCCAGGCAGTCCAGCTGATCTATCTGTGTAACATGGCACCCCCAACGCGGATTGGCAGCTTTCTGCCTATGCACAGCGTACATCGGAAGCTGCCAATCAGTGGTGTGAGCAGGGTTACACAGAGCTCAGCATTCTGAGCTTTGCTGCAGTAAGTGATACATTGCAGTAATTGGGGTCTGCTGCTCTCAAATTATATGGCACAAGCCTGCTGACAAATAGTCTTGGCAAATATTCTTGTGCAAAGTAAAATGTCCGCTATCGTTTATTACTTTCTCCTCAAAAATTATTGGGTGGTGCATGTACACTTGAATAAAAGCAAAGAATCTTCTTTTTGCATTGAAATCAAGACTTTGAGTGCGGCTGTTTTTTCTTGTATATTCAAAGTAAAATGCAGACGAGAATAATTTCTGACGCTGTGTAAATGGGAATTGCTGTGCTTTTATGGTTAGAAGTACATGCAGGAGACAGGGGACCCCAGGTTTTTGGAAGCAGTTGAATTGTGTCAGGCCTTAAAGGTGCATGTCAGTGGGAACCATGGGAGGTCCAAGCAATGGGATCCCAATCGATCACCTGAGCGGGGCCCTTTTATTCTGGATGTAGTGGCAGTGTGCATGCACGACTGCTGCTCCAGTGGTCCGCTATGGTACGACTGGAGAAAGTGAAACATAGGACCCCCTTAATCTAGACATGATTGCCTATCCTGTGGACGTGTGATGACTTGTTCCTCTCGGCTTGTCCCTCTACGGTCCCCACTAGATATTCCAATTATTCACCCAGAATCCTTCATCAGTGTTGACCGAGCCATATGCAGATTGCCCATTAGTCGTTCAGTCCGGTCACAAAGATTTGGTTTGCCGCCCAGTGTTACTGAATATGTATGACCTTTTAATAAAGGCTCTTCTTCTTCCTACTTCCAGGCAAAAAAAAAAAAAATAACCATGGCCGACTTCTTATCAAATAATGATGATGTTGCATATTGGATTAAAGTTGATTGAAGTAAAAATTACAACTAAAATCATCATTCGTTGGATAAAAGCTTAAGGTTATGTGCACACGTTGCAGATTTCCTGCGGATCCGCAGCGTTTTTTTCCGCGCTGAAACGCTGCAGATCCGCAAGTGATTTCCAGTACAATGTAAAGCAATGGCAAAAAAAAAAAAATACTGTGCTAATGGTGCAGAAAAATCCACACGGAAAACGCAGCAGATTCAAAAAAGGAGCGTGTCCATTCTTTTTGCAGATCTGTGTTTTTGCACCCATTCCATAATAGAAATCCGCAGGGGTAAAAAAAAAAAGGAAGAAATTCGCACAAAAATCTGACCTGCGTTTTCTGCCAAGACATGCAGAGTCTGCACAGAACATTCCACAGTCATATCTGCAACGTGTGCACATAGCCAAAGACTAAGCAATCATTGGGGTAAAAGCTTCCATTTCTACCAACTATAGATATGGGGCTTTTAGGCATCTGGTTTGTCACATCCTATATTAAAAGCGGCCATTACACTGCCTTGTGCCTGATGGATAGCGTGCAGCCCGTGTTTTGGGTTCTAAATCCCTCATTTAGATGGCGATGTCTTCAGGGAATACAGCTGGGCAGTCTCTTAGGGTACCGTCACACAGTGGCACTTTGATCGCTAGGACGGCACGATCCGTGACGTTCCAGCGATATCGTTACGATCTCGCTGTGTCTGACGCGCTACTGCGATCAGGGACCCTGCTGAGAATCGTATGTCGTAGCAGATTGTCTGAAACTTTATTTCGTCGCTGGATCTCCCGCTGTCATCGCTGGATCGGCGTGTGTGACGCCGATTCAGCGCTGTCTTCACTGGTAACCAGGGTAAACATCGGGTTACTAAGGGCAGGGCCGCGCTTAGTAACCCGATGTTTACCCTGGTTACCAGTGTAAACGTAAAAAAAACAAACATTACATACTTACCTTCAGCTGTCTGTCCCCGGCGCTCTGCTTCTCTGCACTCCTCCTGCATCCTGTGTCAGCGCCGGCCAGCCGGAAAGCAGAGCGGTGACGTCACCGCTCTGCTTTCCGGCTGACCGGCGCTGACAGTGCAGAGGAAATCACAGCGCCGGAGGACAGACACGGAATGTAAGTATGTACCGTAATATTTGTTTTTTTACGTTTACGCTGGTAACCAGGGTAAACATCGGGTTACTAAGCGCGGCCCTGCGCTTAGTAACCCGATGTTTACCCTGGTTACCAGGGGACTTTGGGATCGTTGGTCGCTGGAGAGCTGTCTGTGTGACAGCTCTCCAGCGACGCTGCAGCGATCGACATCATTGTCGTATCGCTGCAGCGTCGTTTCAGTGTGACGGTACCCTTAGCCACTGAGACCCCATGTGCCCGCACCCTATGGCCTGATGCCCCACATTCATTCCTGCCTGACCCTAGGCCTTGAAACTTTAAAAGGGCCGAGGCTCCAACATTTGTTTGTTTTTCACACACCTTTTCTTAATGGAGGCTACAGCCAAGTGCAATCTTATCAGGGCCATAAAAGCAAAGGTTCACTCAGTGAGTAGACAAATACACATTATTCTAAAGCGTGACCTCAGGAAGCCTTCCCGGGCCCACATCCCAGCTGGAACGCATGCAATGGGAGGTTTGCCTTGGTCCATTGTGGCAGGTCTGCGCCTTCGGCCCCTTTCACACATCAGTTTTTTGCCATCAGTCGCAATCCGTCGAATTATGAAAAAAAACGGATCCGTCGCAGATTGTGAAAAACTGATGCGACGGATCGCTTTTTTCGCTGGATCCGACTAGCTGATCCGGCTAATTGGATTCTAAAAAAAGCGGAGCATGCTCAGTTTAAAAAAAATGGAATCTGTCATTTGATGGATCCGACCCCATAGGCTTCTATTCTAGCAAACGCTGTCCGGATGCATCGCTGTCCATATTTTTTGACGGAAACAAAAAAAAGGTTACTTTGTCCGTTGTCTCCGGCCAATGGCCAGTTTTCGACGGATATGGCGAACGATGGAGGCCATCCGTCACAATCTGTCACTAATACAAGTATATGAGAAAAAAATGGATTCAGCGGCATCAATCGCTGGATCTGTTTTTTTTTTTTTTTTTTTTTTAATTCGACGGATTGCGACCGACGGCAAGAAACTGATGTGTGAAAGGGGCCTTCTCGGTGACTTCACATCCACTTCTGATTTTTATTTATTTAGTTTTTGTTTTTTTTCCCAAGTGGTAATGATCATTGCGCACAGCTATTCTTCTGGGACCTAGATTCCTGAAACGTGTGCTGCTTTCTATAGCTCAGACCTATTCCATAGCGTATGCCTGGGCAAACTGTGATCCGCCGACCGTAGCAGCCGAAGGGCTGAAACGCTGGCCCACAAGCCGCACCATGCCACCGTCCACTGTTGCCACTATCCGCATCATCTGGGTGCAGACAGCAGTGAATACATTAGTAGAGGACAGCACCGCCGGCTCCATCTTCCACCAGTTCCATCTTCCACCAGTTGGCGTGTGAGACAGCAGACGCGATAACGTCATTTCATCTCTTCAGCTGGGCACTGCGGAGAGTCAGCCGCCTCTCTCCGATGCACTATGTAGAAGCTCATACTGTATATGGGAGGCTATGTGAAGGTTCATACTGTATATGGGAGGCTACGTGGGTGCTCATTGTATATAGGGTGCTATGTAGAAGCTCATACTGTATATGGGAGGATATGTGGGTGCTCATTGTATATACAGGAGGCTATGAAGGCTCATACTGTATATGGGAGGCTACGTGGGTGCGCATTGTATATAGGGTGCTATGTAGAAGCTCATACTGTATATGGGAGGCTATGTGGGGGCTCATTGTATATAGGAGGCTGTGGAGGAGGCAATATGAAGGCTGATACTGTATATAGGAGGCTATGTGAAGGCTCATACTGTATATGGGAGACTACGTGGGTGCTCATTGTGTATATAGGAGGCTATGTGAAGGTTCATACTGTATATGGGAGGCTATATGGGTGCTCATTGTATATAGGGTGCTATGTAGAAGCTCATACTGTATATGGGAGGCTATGTGGGGGCTCATTGTATATAGGGTGCTATGTGAAGGCTCATACTGTATATAGGAGGCGATGGGAAGGCTCATACTGTGTATAGGAGGCTGTAGAGGCTCTTATTGTATAGAGGCTACAGTGGGGGTTCATACTGTATGTAGAGGCTCTTACTATATGCGGGAGGCTATGGCGGCTCATCCTGTATATAGGAGGCTATTTGAAGGCTTATGCTGTATATAGGAGGCTATTTGAAGGCTTATGCTGTATATAGGAGGCTATATAGAGGCTCTTACATATAGGAGGCTGATACTGTATATAGAGGGCTATGTAGAGGGCCTTACTGTATATATAGGGCTATGTGGAGTCTCATACTCTATATAGGGAAGCTATGTGAGGTTGATGCTTTATATAAGAAGCTATGTTGGGCTCACACTGTATATGGGGTGGCTATGTGGGGCTTGTACTGTAAAGGGGCTCTGTGGGGCCTCATACTGTATAAACGGGCTATGTAGGGTTGATGCTGTATATAAGAATTGGGGGGCTCTATCTAGGGGGCTATGTGCGGATTGTACTGTATATAGTTGTCTATATGAGGCTTGTACTGTACATAGGGGGCTTTTTGTGGCTCTCGTACTGTAGGGGGCTATGTAGGGTTCATTCTGCATATAAGAAGCTCTGTGGGATTCACTGTATATAAGGGGCTATGTGGGGCTCGCACTGTGTATGTATGTGTGGGCTTGTACAGTGTATATAGGGTATGTCTGCATACTTAATTCTGCGCATTATTAAGTGATACAATTAATATAAAATTTAATATTGAGCAGAATTAATATCAGCCTATGGTCTTGACCCTCCACATTATACATTTGTTTGTAATCATGTACATTCACGGTCCAAAGTCTGGGCACATAAATGGTAGGGCTGCGGCCATTGTTAGTGGGGTCTTCCTAGGGTCACCTATGTAAGTTCTAAGCAATATATGTACATCTGACTGGTTAGGTCTTTTTTACCACAATTTTGGTTTCCAAAAGCAGCCAGGTTCCTGTGCTATAGAGAATAGCGGCCATCCTGCTGACAGTATGCGCCCCCTACTGGGCATATTTACATGCACAAAAGAATCGTGAAAAAAAGAGATTAAATAGGGACTTCTATTAATAAAAAGAAAGGGGAAAAAGAACCATGTGCTTTCTCCTTTTTAGAAAAAAAAAAATCACCGTACTCCAAAGCGATTGCATTGGTGAATCTAGACGTTTGCATCATCCGAGATTGGGTATAAAGGGGTCGTGAAAAATGGTTATGAAGCGTCCACAGGCGGAGTGGCTGCCGCAATCTCTGTGATACTAGTCTATATCATATTCATGGTTTTAAGTGACCTGCGTTTCTGCTTTTATTGGCGGTAACACTGATGTGGGGTGTATTTGTGTGAATGTACGGTATATATATATTTTTTTCTTGTTGTCTTGACCTGTCACCAGGTCAAATGTCTTGTTAATTCCCCCTGCTGTTGCCTACTAGGTGAAGATCATTAAAATTTGTACCAAACGCTACAGATCTTCAATCATACGGCGCTTTTAAAAGAAAAATACCCTGGAATAATCAGGGGAGCAATGGGAATAAAATAAGAGCAAACCTGGCCACTGTGACATGTCCTCTGTAACGGTGATGTGTTTTTAATGATTTTTCCAGCTTTTTCACACAAGTGGGAGGGAAAACTTATCAACAGTATGTTCCATTTTTTAAAAGTTTGTTGTAGAGGTTTTCAGATAAAATCCACTTAAGGCGTAAAAATCGGAGGTGTTTTTATTACGGTGATATTTTAATATGTTTTTTTTCATCATTTATTGCGGATGTGACCCACTCAGGGGTACAGTGGGAATAACAGGGCAAAACCTGTCTGCTCTTCACTTGGTGACTTGTTCTCTTTTAAAGAGATCCTGTCATTGAGTTTTTATACCTGAAACGAATGGCATGAACATAAAAGTGCATAAATTCGGATTAGATCCTCGCCTTTCTTGTAGAGATTCGTTTTGTCGTTTTTAGAGAAATCCGTAGTTGAACTTTGTAGGCTAAAAAGCTGCAAGTGCTATGGGCGGGGCTGAGTGTGCAGCTCTCCTGCCTGGTCCCCGTCCTCGGCCTCCTGTCTGTCTGACATGGCGGAGCTGTAATCCGCCACCTGGAAAATATTACACATTTTATTCAAAATTGAACAGTGAACAGGTATTTTTGTTGGAATCGCCTACAAATGATGAGTATCAGTAAGGACTTAACTGTCTGAAACACGGAAGATTTCACTATGTCCTGGAATTCTTGCTTTATCTATTATTATTATTATTTACTTTTTAATGAAGTTTTGAATAAAATGTTAGAATTTTTGTAATATTTTCATTGGTGCCCAATTACAGCTTTCTATTTTTCCTATTGACTACTTAAGGCCGGCGTCCTCAAAGATCCGAGCACCATCAGTCTTTCTATTTACAAGTGTTTCGTCTTGTATTGTAGTGAGCCGGTGCGTGGTTTTGTTTTTTTTTCTTTCTTTTTTTAATGACTGACGTATCACTGAAACATGAGTTACCTATTAATTGGACAGGGGGCAGGAGAGCTGCTAGTGCAGACCCCACCCACTGCACTTGCAGCTTCTTTGCATACAATTTCAGTTATGAATTTTTCTAAAACGAATTTCTCCATGGAAGGTAAGGATTTACTCAGCACGACTATATACATGCCATTCTTTTGGGGTATAAAATCTCAATGACTGGTTCTCTTTAAAGGAAATCTGTCAGCAGGTTTTTGCTATGTAATCTAAGGGCAGAGACACAGATTTCTGGAATGTGTCACTTATTGGTCTCTGTTCTGCTTTTTCCATACAATGAATGTTTTATCACCAGGAAATTATCACTGCCTGGACTACTGCGCTTGTGAGCCCTGGTCTGTCCACACCCCCTCCTGTGATAAGCAGCTCACTGTCAATAGACCGTGTACACGGAGAGCCTGGTGGGGGCGGGGACAGATTGTATCACAGCGGCTGCACCCAGACACATCCCTGGAATCTCTCAGATGAAGAAGCAAAAACTTGCTGGCAGATTCCCTTTAAGTTTGTGAGGAATCTGCATAAAAAGGACCATTCACTTTTCTTTTTTTTTTTTCGTCTCCTCTTGTAAAATGGTAAATCAGAAGGACATTCTTCACTTCTGATCGGTGGGTGCCCTCTGGGTCCCTCCTGCACCTGAGAATGAAGCTGCTTCTGTTCTTCCCTGTTCGGACCCCCACAGTGATAAAGTGGTTGCATATCCGAGTGATCTGCCATCACCATACAGGATGGGGGGACGACAATCCTTCTAAGTGATCCCTGTGCAGGTGCACTGATTTCTTTAGATTTACTCTAGTATACCCATTGCGCTCATATTATGGTGGATTATTTTCCACACCCAGGCTGTGTACTTTACATTCACCGATGAATGAGGGGGAGCTAATAAGTCTGGAAGAATGTCCTGACAACAAGAGGAGCTGCTTGTTTGGCTGAACAGTCGCTCTTTGTTAGGAACATGGCTCCAGGCCTGTGAGCTCAGCGCTCAGGTATGTGATGAGAGCGCAGTAGGCACAGGTGTGTGGTAGAAGCGCCACTAAACCATGTAGCCAGCCCCAGTAATCCACCGGAGCGCGGCCGGCCCGGACGTGGTCTCCTCACACAACAGATCTCACACAACAGATCTCCAGCAAGTTTGTTTCTGATTGCAGTAACCGACAGGTTTACTATGCGAGCATACATTGTACCAGACCCGCTGCTGTTTACTGATACTGTCCAGCCCGCTGCTGTTTACTGATCTGTCCAGCCCGCTGCTGTTTACTGATCTGTCCAGCCCGCTGCTGTTTACTGATCTGTCCAGCCCGCTGCTGTTTACTGATCTGTCCATCCCGCTGCTGTTTACTGATCTGTCCAGCCCGCTGCTGTTTATTGATACTGTCCAGCCCGCTGCTGTTTACTGATCTGTCCAGCCCGCTGCTGTTTACTGATCTGTCCATCCCGCTGCTGATTACTGATCTCTCCAGCTGACAGCTCCTTTTCTTTGTAGATTTCTCAACACTACCAATGTCGGCAAAAATGGTGGAGTAGAGAAGTTTTCTGCTCGGTCTGTGACCTGCTTGTTAAATTACTTACTGCTCTTGATGTTGCCTCTGCCGGTGCTCCTCAGAATAGATCATCTATGTGGAGCTTTAGAATGGCCACAAAATGACTACGAAAGTAACGGTCCGCTCACCCAGACTGGGGGCACGATATGGCCGCCGATCAGTAACCTTTTACCAAATGGCGGCGGACCGAAGGAAAGGGCACCCACTGAGCGATCTGCAGAAGATCGCTCCGCCTTGATTCTCGGCAGTGCCATTTCTGTTGATGATTCGCCGCCTAGAACGATTATCTTTTATGCTGCTTGAAAGCTCATTTCACCTGATTTTGAATGAGCATTTTTCTTGTTAATTGGGTGATTGTTAACACTGTAAACAAGTCATGTCTGTGTGAAGTGAGCAGCAATCGCCAGCCTGCTTCTTGTGAGGAGTCACACAGCACATACTTGTCACACGTTCTGCTACTGTCATAGTAAAGCCTTATTCAGACGTCTTATTCACTTACACGGAAATCCCAGTGCTTCACTCCTCCTCCCATGGTCCAACGCTGAATTTCCGATTCAGCTCCTGTTGTCTGTTATGGTCTTCAGCGATGATGTCCCTTCTGTAGAGCAGCAAAGAACTGGTAAGATCGGCCGCTCTATAGAGTGCAAATAACCCCCATCTATGGTCACGCACCAAATAACCCCCCATCTATGGTCAGGCACCAAATAACCCCCCATCTATGGTCACGCACCAATTAACACCCCATCTATGGTCACGCACCAAATAACCCCCCATCTATGGTCAGGCACCAAATAACCCCCCATCTATGGTCACCCACCAAATAACCCCCCATCTATGGTCACCCACCAAATAACCCCCCGTCTATGGTCACGCACCAATTAACCCCCCATCTATGGTCACGCACCAATTAACCCCCCATCTATGGTCACGCACCAATTAACCCCCCATCTATGGTCACGCACCAAATAACCCCCCGTCTATGGTCACCCACCAAATAACCCCCCGTCTATGGTCACGCACCAAATAACCCCCCATCTATGGTCACGCACCAAATAACCCCCCATCTATGGTCACGCACCAAATAACCCCCCGTCTATGGTCACGCACCAAATAACCCCCCGTCTATGGTCACGCACCAAATAACCCCCCATCTATGGTCACGCTGCAAATAACCCCCCATCTATGGTCACGCTGCAAATAACCCCCCATCTATGGTCACGCACCAAATAACCCCCCATCTATGGTCACGCACCAAATAACCCCCCATCTATGGTCACCCACCAAATAACCCCCCGTCTATGGTCACGCACCAAATAACCCCCCGTCTATGGTCACGCACCAAATAACCCCCCATCTATGGTCACGCACCAAATAACCCCCCATCTATGGTCACGCACCAAATAACCCCCCATCTATGGTCACGCACCAAATAACCCCCCATCTATGGTCAGGCACCAAATAACCCCCCGTCTATGGTCACGCACCAAATAACCCCCCGTCTATGGTCACGCACCAATTAACCCCCCGTCTATGGTCAGGCACCAAATAACCCCCCGTCTATGGTCACGCACCAAATAACCCCCCGTCTATGGTCACGCACCAAATAACCCCCCATCTATGGTCACCCACCAAATAACCCCCCATCTAACTTCTCTCGATAGTAGTAAATTGAGAGATATTTTTGTGAGTAACCCTTTAAGTTATAATCTGTAGCACAGAGGAAAATGTACGGATTGTTGGGGTCAGACCGTGTGGACCTCCAATGATGCAGATCTTGGGGCTCTGCAGATCCCGATGTTGCACATAGCGGAGCTACATCTGCTCAACCCTCCGCCGTTCATGATAGCCCTGCTCAGTTTCCACAGCCCCGGTCTCTGGTATCTTAGGGGGTCCAAGCGCTCAGACCCTCAACGATCAGTACTTTATCCTATATCCTCAGGATGGGAAATAACCTAAGTATTTTGGGGATAACCCTGTAATTATGACAGTGTTGATGTAGGGAGTAAATGTTTGCAGCAAGAGTATCTGGGGGCCTTCAGGGCTAATTTGGGTGGGTTCCTGGGTTCCATAGTGATTATTGATGGGCCTTTGTAAGAACCTTTTATACCTGGCAGCAGCTGGTTAAATTGTAGCATAAATGTGTAAGTGCTCAGAGCCTATGTGGGTCAAACAGTGGGAGGGTGTTGTACATTCCTATAATAATTGAATGGCAAATCTTGTCCGGAAAACAAATGATTTTTCGCCAGCCGCCTGCGCCGTGCGGGAAGATCAGATCCCCAGTTATGAAACATTTAGGAATCTGTGCAAGATGATATTAGAAACATACGCTGACAACAGCTGCCTCATCCAGCAGAGCCGAGCTTTCCTCCTGTGTGCTATCTGCAACCTTTAGAAGAGGAGTCGGGAAGGAGTCCCGTCATCTGGACCCGGTATAGAAGATGAATCGCTGAGAGCACCAGGAGTAGTGCGTCTCAGGGCTCCGTGTTTGTACAACCCTGCGAGGGGCCGTCTGTAGGCCATCATATTCCCCACCTTCCACATCGCTCAGTCTTGGTAGTAAAAGAAAATGTCATTTACTGCATCAGAAATACAATTGTAAAGCTAATCCGAAAACTGTTGTGATTTAAACTTATTTTATCTCTAGATGGTGGCCCGATTCTAACGCATCAGGTATTCTAGAATATGCATGTCCACGTAGTATATTGCACAGCCCACGTAGTATATTGCCCAGCCACGTAGTATATTGCCCAGCCACATAGTATATTGCGTAGTATACTGCCCAGCCACGTAGTATATTGCCCAGCCGCATAGTATATTGCGTAGTATACTGCCCAGCCACGTAGTATATTGCCCAGTGACGTAGTATATTGCCCAACCACGCAGTTTATTGCCCAGCCACGTAGTATATTGCGTAGTATACTGCCCAGTCACGTAGTATATTGCCCAACCACGCAGTTTATTGCCCAGCCACATAGTATATTGCGTAGTATACTGCCCAACCACGCAGTATATTGCCCAGCCACGTAGTATATTGCGTAGTATACTGCCCAGTCACGTAGTATATGGCCCAGCCACGTAGTATATTGCCCAACCACGCAGTTTATTGCCCAGCCACGCTGTATATTGCCCAGCCACGTAGTATACTGCCCAGTCACATAGTATATTGCCCAGCCACGTAGTATATTGCCCAGCCACGCAGTATATTGCCCAGCCACGTAGTATATTGCGTAGTATACTGCCCAGTCACATAGAATATTGCCCAGCCACGTAGTATACTGCCCAGCCACGTAGTATATTGCCCAGCCACGTAGTATATTGCGTAGTATACTGCCCAGTCACGTAGTATATGGCCCAGCCACGTTGTATATTGCGTAGTATACTGCCCAGTCACATAGTATATTGCCCAGCCACGTAGTATACTGCCCAGTCACGTAGTATATTGCCCAGCCACGCAGTATATTGCCCAGCCACGTAGTATATTGCGTAGTATACTGCCCAGTCACGTAGTATATGGCCCAGCCACGTAGTATATTGCCCAACCACGCAGTTTATTGCCCAGCCACGCTGTATATTGCCCAGCCACGTAGTATATTGCGTAGTATACTGCCCAGTCACATAGTATATTGCCCAGCCACGTAGTATATTGCCCAGCCACCTAGTATATTGCCCAGCCACGTAGTATTTTGCGTAGTATATTGCCCAACTACGTAGTATATTTCCCAGCCACATGCCCAGCAGCATGGTGGCTTAGTGGCTAGATGGTGGCCCGATTCTAACGCATCGGGTATTCTAGAATATGCATGCCCACGTAGTATATGGCCCAGCCACGTAGTATATTGCCCAGCCACGTAGTATATTGCCCAGCCACGTAGTATATTGCCCAGCCACGTAGTATACTGCCCAGTCACGTAGTATATTGCCCAGCCACATAGTATATTGCGTAGTATATTGCCCAACCACGTAGTATATTTCCCAGCCACATGCCCAGCAGCACGGTGGTTCAGTGGTTAGCACAGCAGCCTTGCAGCGCTGGAGTCCTGGGTTCAAATCCCACAAGGACAACATCTGCAAAGAGTTTGTATGTTCTCTCCATGTTTGCGTGGGTTTCGTCCGGGTTCTCCGGTTTCCTCCCACATTCGAAAGACATACTGATAGGGAATTTAGATTGTGAGCCCCAACGGGGACAGCGATGATAATGTGTGCAAAACTGTAAAGCGCTGCGGAATATGTTATCGCTATATAAAAATAAAGATTATTATTATTATTATGCCCAGTCACATAGTATACAACACAGAGCCACATAGTATACTGCCCAGTCACGTAGTATGTACCATATCCCTGTTGAAAAAAAGAAATAAAATAAAATAGTTACATACTCACCTTCCGGAGCCCCCGGATCGAAGCGTCCAGTTACCGATGCTCCTCGCGCGCTCCGGTCTGAAGAGTGCATTGCGGTCTCGCGAGATGATGACGTAGCGGTCTCGCGAGACCGCACGTCATCATCTTGCGAGACCGCAATGCATGGAGTGGTCACCGGGGCATCGCGAGGAACATCGGTAACCGGCCTCTTCGATCCAGAGGCTCCGGAAGGTGAGTATGTAACTATTTTTTTTTTTTATTATTATTTTTAACATTAGATCTTTTTTACTATTCATGCTGCATAGGCAGCATGAATAGTAAAAAGTTGGTCACACAGGGTTAATAGCAGCATTAACCGAGTGTGTTACACCGCGGTCAACGCTGCCATTAACCCTGTGTGAGCGCTGACTGGAGGGGAGTACGGAGCGGGCACTAACTGCGGGGAGGAAGGAGCGGCCATTTTTCTGCCGGACTGTGGCCGTCGCTGATTGGTCGCGACAGCCATGACAGGCAGCTGGGGAGACCAATCAGAGACTTGGATTCCATGACAGACAGAGGCCTCGACCAATGAATATCCGTGACAGAAAGAAGGACAGACAGATGGAAGTGAACCTTAGACAATTATATATATAGATTTTGTTCCCTCAGCTCCTATCCAAATCTATGTGTTTCCATAGAAACTTATTTTGTTTAGTTTTATTATTCTGTCTTTTTTGCTTTCTAGCGGTCTTCTAAATTTTATTCACTGACATTTAATATTTCTATGTCTGAACTAGAGTTGTGGTCTGTTACAGTGGAGCCTCAAGCGTCTGCACTGGTGTATATGCAGTGTAGTGTATATGGGGACACGGAGCTTAGTAGTAGTGTATATGGGGACACGGAGCTTAGTACTAGTGTATATGGGGACGTGGAGCTTAGTACTAGTGTATATGGGGGACACAGAGCTTAGTAGTAGTGTATATGGGGGACATGGAGCTTAGTAGTAGTGTATATGGGGACGTGGAGCTTAGTACTAGTGTATATGGGGGACACAGAGCTTAGTAGTAGTGTATATGGGGGACACAGAGCTTAGTAGTAGTGTATATGGGGGACATGGAGCTTAGTAGTAGTGTATATGGGGACACGGAGCTTAGTACTAGTGTATATGGGGACGTGGAGCTTAGTACTAGTGTATATGGGGGACACAGAGCTTAGTAGTAGTGTATATGGGGGACATGGAGCTTAGTAGTAGTGTATATGGGGACGTGGAGCTTAGTACTAGTGTATATGGGGACATGGAGCTTAGTACTAGTGTATATGGGGACGTGGAGCTTAGTACTAGTGTATATGGGGGACACAGAGCTTAGTAGTAGTGTATATGGGGGACATGGAGCTTAGTAGTAGTGTATATGGGGACACAGAGCTTAGTAGTAGTGTATATGGGGACACGGAGCTTAGTAGTAGTGTATATGGGGGACACGGAGCTTAGTAGTAGTGTATATGGGGGACACGGAGCTTAGTAGTAGTGTATATGGGGGACACAGAGCTTAGTAGTAGTGTATATGGGGGACACAGAGCTTAGTAGTAGTGTATATGGGGGACATGGAGCTTAGTAGTAGTGTATATGGGGACATAGAGCTTAGTACTAGTGTATATGGGGGACGCAGAGCTTAGTAGTAGTGTATATGGGGGACACGGAGCTTAGTAGTAGTGTATATGGGGGACACAGAGCTTAGTAGTAGTGTATATGAGGGACACGGAGCTTAGTAGTGTATGTGGGGGACATGGAGCTTAGTAATAGTGTATGTGGGGGACATGGAGCTTAGTAGTAGTGTATATGGGGGACATGGAGCTTATTAGTAGTGTATATGGGGGACGTGGAGATTAGTAGTGTATGTGGGGGACATGGAGCTTAGTAGTAGTGTATATGGGGGACATGGAGCTTATTAGTAGTGTATATGGGGGACGTGGAGCTTAGTAGTGTATATGGGGGACACAGAGCTTAGTAGTAGTGTATATGGGGGAAACGGAGCTTATTAGTAGTGTATATGGGGACACAGAGCTTATTAGTAGTGTATATGAGGGACACGGAGCTTAGTAGTAGTGTATATGGGGACATGGAGCTTAGTAGTAGTGTATATGGGGGATGTGGAGCTTAGTAGTAGTGTATATGGGGACACGGAGCTTAGTAGTAGTAGTGTATATGGGGGACACAGAGCTTTGCAGTGGTGTATATGGGGGACGCAGAGTTTAGCAGTGGTCCATATGGGGGACACGGAGCTTATTAGTAGTGTATATGGGGACATGGAGCTTAGTAGTAGTATATATGGAGGACATAAAGCTTAGTAGTAGTGTATATGGGGGACACAGAGCTTAGTAGTAGTGTATATTGGGACGTGGAGCTTAGTCGTAGTGTATATGGGGACACGGAGCATAGTAGTAGTAGTAGTGTATATGGGGGACACAGAGCTTAGCAGTGGTGTATATGGGGGACGCAGAGTTTAGCAGTGGTGCATATGGGGGACACGGAGCTTAGTAGTAGTGTATATGGGGGACATGGAGCTTAGTAGTAGTAGTATATATGGAGGACATAGAGCTTAGTAGTGTATATGGGGGACATGGAGCTTAGTAGTATATAGGGAGGACATAGATCTTTGTACTAGTGTATATGGGGGACATGGAGCTTAGTAGTAGTAGTATATATGGAGGACATAGATCTTTGTACTAGTGTATATGGGGGACATGGAGCTTAGTAGTATATAGGGAGGACATAGATCTTTGTACTAGTGTATATGGGGGACATAGAGCTTAGTAATAGTAAATAGTCTCCATTGTAACATGTCAGAATATGTCCCCTTTGAGGTGAGACTTGGGAATGAGCAGCGTTGTCAGTGTGCTAAGGGAAGTGCATTTAGTGGGAGGACTCCTTGTAATCTTCCTCAGTATAGGGGGTAAATGTATGATTGTTGGGAGTTCGCCCACTAGCGCCCCCAGCAGTGCCGAGCATGGCGGCTGTGTGAATACAGTGGTGGTGCTCGCGTATCGTCACCACTCCTATCACTTCTGTTATGGCTCATATAGCAAGGGCAATACTGCTCCATTCACGCTGCTGAAAACTGGGATCACAAAGTTGCCCACGACGGTCCCATCTGTCGGCCATTGAGAGACATCCGTTTATTATGAATCCTGTGTATTTACTCTGTAAAGCCATGGCTGTAATGGAGCGGACATATAGATTACATTGACACCTTTGGTGAAAAAATCCAAATTGATTAAAGAAGAGCCGCAAATTGAAGTTATCTGGTAATGAGGTCGGTGCACAGGGGTGGGACAGTGCACGGGGTCTTCTCCTGCCCCTCTGCTTGCCTCTGGTGCTTGAATGACCGGTCACTGCAATCACAACATGCACCTTCTCCGCTCTGGTACCATTTTATTGAACACAAGCCGGGAAATCAATCTGTACATGTGCTGCACATAGAAATGGCGGTGTGAAATTTCACACAGGAGGCAGATCAGTGAAAAAGCAGTGACCTGTCAATCAAACACGGGAGGCGGGCGGAGGGGGAGTAGAAGCCCCGGTGCACGGTCCGGCCCCTGTGCACCAAAATCTCAGCACCTGAAAACTTAAATTGCTGAGTACAGTAGAACCACAAAGTGATGATAAAACCATGCAGATGGGTTCTCTTTAACCCCTTTATGACCTGGCAATTTTCCATTTTTTGCACATTTGTTTTTTTTCCTTCCCTTCCAAGAGCCATAACTTTTTTCTATTTTGCCCTCACTATAGCAGTACGAGGGCTTGTTTTTTGCAGGACAAGTTGCACTTTTGCCTGACACCAATGTACTGGAATAGTGTACTGGAAAACAGGGAAATAAATTCCAAGTTTAGTGAAACTGCAAAATAATAGAAGACTTACAGTGTTCGCTGTATGGTAAAACAGACCTGGCAGTAAGATTTTGCAGGTCGGTACAAGTATGCAGATACCAAGCAAGTAGTTTTTTATTTTTTTTTATTTTAGGTGGTTAAAAAAAATATTGGCTTACATAGCAATTTTCCAAGACCCGTAGCGTTTTCATTTTTCGGGATCTGGGGCTGGGCGAGGGCTTATTTTTTTTTATCTCCCTGAGTTTTAGTGTTTATTGACACCATTTTGGGGCAGATAGAATGATTTGATCGCCTGTTATTGCAATGTTGTGGCAGCCAAAAAACGTAATTCTGGCATTTGTACGTGTATTTTTTTATGTTTTATGTGCAGTGGGGCAAAAAGAACTTTTTTATTTTTCCATATTTTTAAAAAAAAATTTGCTGTTTTTTTCTTGTTCTCACTGACTAGTCCCCCTAGGATTTCCGACCTCTTGTGCTACACATAGCAGGGCTTGAGTAATGCAGAAATGCTGATCTCCTATGAACACCAGCCACGGGCCAGCGTTCACAGGAAATTCACACTGGCTAGCACGGGGGTCATGACAACCCATCGGCGGCCCACGATCATGCGACGGGTGCCGATGGGCGGGATTAATGAGGGGCTTCTGCCCAGCGCATGTTAAATCCCGATGCCAGTGACTGAGCTCAGGCTGGTTTTCCTGTCAAAGTACAGTGTGCCATGTCCGGACCGTCCGGGAGTCTCCTGACTTACTGAATAGTCTTACACATATGTAAGGCAAGGTTCTGGGCAGGAGATCCACGGGTGGTCTGGGCATATTGGACTGTGCTTATGTACTGATCATGGAGAACCCATAGCAAAAGCACTTGGCTTTGACACCCGCAAAACACACAGATCGCCTTTTGTGTCTGTGATGGGGATCCTGTGATTGTGAGCCCCATTGGGGTCAGGGACTGTACACAGGCCCACATACACGTTGATAGTAGCTGAACGCGCGGACAGGTTCGGCCCATGGTCTTTGTATAGGGGCGCCGGCTCACTGATAGTCGGGGGAGATGTCTATCAGGCATGTCTGATTTTGGACTGCCGATCATATTGCTCTGCCGATCATAAGGGTTGACTTGCGGCTTTCTCATAGAGAAGACGGGCACTCTGAACGATGGCTCCTGTGTATGGAGGAGTCGGGAGATGGCTGCCAGCCAATTCATCGTTCGTCCGACAGCCAGCTTCAGCGATGACCACCTGTTTGTACAATACTAACTTGTGTAATTTTGTATATAGGCATTTATTTCCAGGATCGACCTACATATATCCAATCTTGCTCCTACGGTAAATGCAGTCGTGTCTTGTAATCCCCTCAGGGGCCCGGACCCCTTCAGTAAAAATGACGGGTATGATCAGAATGTAGAAAGTGGTCACTGTTAACCCTGATTCATGGCGGCTTTTTAATCTGCAGGATCTCCTTGCACAGAGCAGACCACCGCCCGCGCCTCTCTGCCCATGTCCTGTGCATTAATATACAGCTGTCTTTCCATGTGAACAGGTGCTCCAGACCCGACAGCCGGCGCCAGCATAGATGATGAGAATTGCTGGCATCTGGATGAAGAACAGGTCCAGGAACAGGTCAAGCTATTCCTCTCCCAGGGGGGTTACCATGGATCTGGAAAGCAGCTCAACTTGCTTTTTGCCAAGGTATGACTTTATTATATGGCGAGGACGCTGAAAGCATAGGGGTATATAAAGTGTGCACGGCTAGTGGGGGCTGTGCCCATCCTTAACCAGCTCCCCTCATGTGATGTAGTCTGTCCCTAGATGGACGCAGCTCGTGTGAACATTAATATCGAATATTCATTGGGATATTTGGATTTCTGCAGACAATCAGAGATCATAAATTATCCGACACTGACAATTTAGTGCTGGCATGTATCCGACCTGTTTGTATGTAGCACAGGACACTTGGCACATGTGGACACAGATTTTGTTGCTGATCTGGTGGCACCATTACTAAACATTGTAAAAAGGTAGAAGGCTAGCACTGGATTCTTATGGATATGACGGTGCTAGTGACCGGAGCCGATGGTCCCATAAACAATAGAGTATTTAATCACTGCACTCGTACAAACTGAGGAATTTTGCTTCAAGTGAAAAATGTAATACAGGTGGCAGGTGAACGGACAGGCAAATTAGCGTTTCGGCCAGTCAATGGCCTTGATCACAATGCCGCTGCAAAAGATAAAAAAAACTACAATAAATGACAAAATACAGTAGATAATACATCAAATAATATACATATTCACATATATACAATATCGAAAACATGTCCTGAAAAAGGAAAAGAATTGTTCCAAATATAGGCGCAGCTTACCAACAAGGATATATTTCTTTTATATACATATATGGATGTTTTTATATTCCATATATGTATATAAAAGAAATATATTCTTGTTGGTAACCTGCACCCATGCGCCTATATTTGGAACAATTCTTTTCCTTTTTCAGGACATGTTTTGGATATAATATACGTTAATATGTATATTATTTGATGTATTATCTACTGTATTTTGTCATTTATTGTAGGTTTTTTTTTGATCGTTTGCAGCGGCATTGTGATCAAGGCCATTGACTGGCCGAAACGTTCATTTGCCCGTCCGTTCACCTGCCACCTGTATTACATTTTTCGCTAGAAGCAAAATTTCTCAATTTGTTCGAGTGCAGTGATTAAATACTCTATTACTAAACATTGTGTGGAAAATCCGCAGATGAATTTGGAGGCTGCAGAGATTAGAAATCCACACCATGCTCCTATTTTGTGCCGATTTCTTTTTATTCTGCATCGTGTGATTTTTGTCATCCCCATTGTACTGTAAACTGCTGAAGATGTTTGGTGCAAATCCGTGAACATCTAATCCCGTTCCCATTAATGCCGGATTAAAGGAATGTGACTGTAATTTCATCTTCTTTATAACCATAAATTCCATATTTCCGCTTCCAGGCGCGCACACTGCTGGTATACATTTGGAGATTCATGAGATATAAGACTTGCACATAAGGGCCATTTGGGGGCTTTTTTCCTTTTCCCCGCTATTACATTTTGCATTGGTGCCTTGCTTGGAATGTATACTGAGAGGGAACCTCATGTCTCAGGCCTGACCATTCCCATCTGAGTCACTGCAGAGCGCTGAAGTGCCTTGCAAGGTCGCCCCCTGAAGGCCAGATGTATGTCTGCAGCTCTGTGCATGTGCCGCATGATGTACATAGATGAATAGTGTGCCCTGTACAGGTTGGGCTAATAAACATTCATTTGCTTGCCTGCTCCTCTGCACTAGCAGTATTCATATATAATTTGTATTTATTGTTGATTTGTGTATTTTAGATATTCTTGCTTTTCGCGTGGCTCACTACATATACTTTGACACCATATTTTGTTATATGTTAAACTGATATTTTGTATTTTATACTGTAAATTTAATGCCATTTTTTCTGATTCCATTCATTGTTGGCAGGTACGGGAGATGTTAAAAATGAGGGACTCCAATGGAGCTCGTATGTTGACCTTAATAACGGAGCAGTTCATGGCTGATCCCCGTCTTTCGCTCTGGAGACAACAAGGCACTGCGATGACTGACAAGTACAGGCAGCTCTGGGATGAGCTAGGTATGGAGCACCCTTTATTTTAGCATCAGATGGGTATTGGATGGACTTTTCTGTTTGTTCGGTTTTCACAATTGCTCTGGATTCTGTGGGGTGGGGGTCTCTGGCCTTTGGATTCTCTGCAATTGTGGGGGGAGGGGTGCTGGCCTCTGGATTCTGCCCAAGTGCGGGGGAGCTGGCCTCTGGATTCTGTATGGCAGGTGGTGCTGGCCTCCGGATTCTGTATGGCAGGTGATGCTGGCCTCCGGATTCTGTTTGGCAGGTGGTGCTGGCCTCTGGATCCTGAGCAGCGGGGCGGGGGGGACTGGCCTCTGGATTCTCTGAGGCAGGGGGGTGCTGGCCTCAGCATTCTATTTGGCAGGGGTGGTGCTGGATTCTGTGCAGCGGGGGAGGCGCCGGCCTTTGGATTCTGAGCAGCAGGGGGCATGCTGGATTCTGTGAGGCGGGGGGTGCAGGATTCTGAGCAACAAGGGGTGCGCTGGCCTCTGGATTTTCTGAGGCAGAGGGGTGCTGGCCTCTGGATTCTGTGTGGCAGGTGGTGCTGGCCTCTGGATTCTGTGTGGCAGGTGGTGCTGGCCTCTGGATTCTGTGTGGCAGGTGGTGCTGGCCTCTGGATTCTGTGCGGCGGGGGGCACTGGCCTCTGGATTCTGTGCGATGGGGGGCACTGGCCTCTGGATTCTGTGCGACGGGGGCCATTGGCCTCTGGATTCTGTGCGATGGGGGGGCACTGGCCTCTGGATTCTGTGCGATGGGGGGGCACTGGCCTCTGGATTCTGTGCGACGGGGGCCATTGGCCTCTGGATTCTGTGCGGCTGGGGGGCACTGGCCTCTGGATTCTGTGCGATGGGGGGCACTGGCCTCTGGATTCTGTGCGACGGGGGCCATTGGCCTCTGGATTCTGTGCGATGGGGGGCACTGGCCTCTTGATTCTGTGCGACGGGGGCCATTGGCCTCTGGATTCTGTGCGTTGGGGGGGCACTGGCCTCTGGATTCTGTGCGACGGGGGGGCACTGGCCTCTGGATTCTGTGCGGCTGGGGGGCACTGGCCTCTGGATTCTGTGCGACGGGGGCACTGGCCTCTGGATTCTGTGTGGCAAGGTGCGCTGGCCTCTGGATATGACACCAATGTGGATTTTGTGGTCTGAACCAACCATTTTCCCACCTTACTTGTAATGATCTTGAGCTTCATGTTGGCATTGTGTAAGATATTTTTCTAGATATATTTTATATGAAAAAGATTTGAATGCATATTTCATCCCTAGTGACGCCCGCCTCCATGACTTTGTGGGGAGGCTCTACCGTCAGTGTGGATGGTATAAAGTAAAGCTCTTGTGCACCTCATTAGCTGTGAAGCTTTTCTCCTGGTCGTCTCTTCCCTTTTATTTATGTGGCATGAACCGTGGCTCTGCCATTGTAAGCTCCTTGGCCGCAGCTCGCCTGCTCTCTGTTTGTGTATTTGGCTTGATGTTTAATTCCTGTTTTGTCGCCTTAATCCCTTGTATGTGTTTACTATTCTAATGAACGCGTTTGCAGCCAAATTGGCAGTGGTCGGAGTTATTTGGCATACAGTGCAGGAACTGTGTGTTCACTTTTTTTTTTTCTCCTCCCCTCCCTGTGGTTGGGACAAATGAACCATGGGAATGGCCCGTGGTCCTGGCTCTAAGAGGATCCATGAGCGGCTTTCTGTCACTGTTACCACTGGCGGAGAGGGAACTGGCTGTACTTTGTAGAGGAAGGACTCTGCTGGACTTTTTTTGTTTTTTGCCTGTGTTAATAAGTGACAAACCCTTTCCATCTATGCTCTGTACAGACTAGCATGTGGTCATGGCAATGTGTGATTTATGGAACTTATTTTTCTAATTACACAAAATTTTAATTATTACAGATCTGAAACTGCCTGTGGAAAAAAATTAGTGCACCCTTGTTCTAATGCCTCGCATTGCTATTGCTCGGGTCTGTCAGCTGTCGTGACATCAACTTAAATCTATTATTACACATTTGATGGCCTTCATCCCTTCGATGCTTTGGCTGATATTTTCAGCCGATGGCTATCTCAGGCGACCAGACACAGATTTTGGCGAGCGCTCCTGTGCTTCCTACGGGGAAGCCTTATGTCTGAGAGAATGTGATCGACAGTCCGAAATCTGACATGTCCGATCGACCGCTCTCCCTACCATCGGTTGGCCTGCACCACCATACACATTAGGCTGTCCGTATCGGAGGGTTTGACCACATTGGTCTCAGTGTGGGGGCCTTACTCATGGGATAGATATTATTATTATTTATTTTATTTATTAAGTTGTTGGTTTACCTGGCGAACCTCCAACTTAGGCCATGTTCACGCGTTGAGTATTTGGTGAGTTTTTTACCTCAGTATATGTAAGCCAACACCAGGAGTGGGTGATTAATACAGAAGTGGTGACGTGTTTCTATTAGACTTTTCCCCCTGACTGTTCCACTCCTGTATTTGGTCAGTATTTTACATCAGTATTTGTAAAAATCAGAACGTGGCCTTATATCCCTATCACAGATACCCCTGTAAATATGAGACTGCCCCTCTCATAGCTCATCTTCATGCGGTCCCATGGTTGTTCAGTGCGGTTCACTCACCTTTGGCTGCAGGAACCACTTTGACTCCAGGATGTCATTTACTATATGGATTAATTTTATTTTTTTTATTTTTTTTTTACCTCGTCACTGCATCGGTCTGGTTATGAAATGGCATAAAAACACTCAGATCAAACTGCATATAAAGCTGAACAGATCATATTTTGATATGTCCATGTGTACAAAATGGAAAAAAAAACACATTTTCCCTTTCCTTACATTTCTCATGACTGTATTTGTCCACATTTCTGTATAGCTTTATCTGTCAGTTTAATGCTTAACGGATGCTTTTCTCTTTCCCTAAAATAACTTGCGCTCTTTCTGTGGTAATGTGAGAGGCCTAAACTGTAATTTTGACAGTAATATCTTGGTTAGCATGGCCAAAGCTAGAGAAACGGCGGGGTGTCTACGCAAGTTACTGCGATCTTAGAGGCCGGAGTTTTTCCTTTTATTTTGTTGTAAACTCTGCAAAATGTATAAACTGTTCTTGTATTATTGCGTGTGCGCTCTGATCTGTGACGGGCTGCTTGGCTTGTCACTGTTGTGTGCCACCCGCGCCGTAGCCAGATGTGGCGGCTGCCTCCAGTATTGTGTACATTGTCGCCTCATGGGATGGAGCACGGCATACATACAATGGTAAATAATTTTTTTTTTCTTTGCGTCACAGTCCTGTGGGGGATGTTATGTGCAGACATAATAATAATGTGCTCTAAAATGGGGGAGAAGGCACATCTGAGACCACTGCTGTGTAATTCCTCAATGCCCATCCACCTCCCGGGACAGTTCTCCTATGTTGGGCGTCGTGAAATAACCTGACAATTATGACAGCCACCCTTTGCTTTTACATGCACCAGAGGATGACCTTACTGATGTACCTGATGGGAAGGTGAACTAAAGTAGGGTTTGTTTTTGGGGGGACTAATGTCTCTAGCACTCCATCCTTATAATGGTAATTTTGTGACGCAAGCTTCACAGATGTAATGGACGAGGTTACTAGTGGGTAGATACTTTCTCATTGCCCCTGGCCCAGCGTCCAGTCCCATCTTACATTGCAGCCAGTCTTTCACTTCTGCGCACAGCATCCTGGACGTCTTCGACGTCTACTAAGCCCCACAACGTCAACATGGCATGGGGCCAGCAAGTATGTCGAAGGGCATAGGGCCGGCAAGTATATCGAAGGGCGCGGGGGCGGCAAGTATATCGAAGGGCGCGGGGCCGGCAAGTATGTCGAAGGGCACGAGGCCGGCAAGTATGTCGAAGGGCACGAGGCCGGCAAGTATGTCGAAGGGCATAGGGCCGGCAAGTATATCAAAGGGCGCAGGGCTGGCAAGTATGTCGAAGGGCACGAGGCCAGCAAGTATGTTGAAGGGCACGAGGCCAGCAAGTATGTCGAAGGGCACGAGGCCGGCAAGTATGTCGAAGGGCACGAGGCCGGCAAGTATGACGAAGGGCACGAGGCCGGCAAGTATGTCGAAGGGCGCAGGGCCGGCAAGTATGTCGAAGGGCACGAGGCCAGCAAGTATGTCGAAGGGCACGAGGCCGGCAAGTATGTCGAAGGGCACGAGGCCGGCAAGTATGTCGAAGGGCACGAGGCCGGCAAGTATGTCGAAGGGCGCAGGGCCGGCAAGTATGTCGAAGGGCACGGGGCCGGCAAGTATGTCAAAGGGCACGAGGCTGGCAAGTATGACGAAGGGCACGGGGCCGGCAAGTATGTCAAACGGCACAGGGACTAGTAAAAGCCCGAGACCTCATGTATATCGGGCACAGAAGGGAACAGTATCTGCCACGGAGGACTGTAGTAAACGATGGACCATGGCTGCGCACATCAAATTACTAATCTCTAGTGAATGCTAGTGGAAGTAATGCACTGTATGAGTGACATCATATACCCAGCGATCAGAAGAGAGGCATATTATTAGAGTATTTTTTCCCTTTTGTGACTGTCAGAACATGTTGGGAGTTGTAGTTTTACAGAAGATTTGGATTTTGCTGCTAGTTCTGCACTGGACTTGTGCCAATGTTGCTTAGAGATCCTGGAGGAAGAAAACTAATGTTTTGGATAATTTTGGCCAAAAATTTGAAACATGCATTACTTCAAAATATCCAATTTTTGTTTCTTGCTGGTAATCTTTGCTGTCTGCTGTCAGATCCTTCTAGTCTTATAGCTACAGATACGAGAAACTTGTATTCAGACCCCAGATGGGATATAATTGGCAAAAGTTATAACATTGTAACCTCATATGGAGCTACCAAATAGCAGAGACCCCAGTCCTAAAGCTGCATTATATCCTCTGACTAGTGCAGTGATCGCTGCTCACCAGGGACTCCGCCTCCAGGACTAGGACTGGAGATCTACCCAGAGCTCTGGTAATGGCGCTCCCCTCCCGCAGCCAAATCTCCTTTTCTTGTATTATAAAAGCAGAATATCACTTTCCAAGCGACTCGCATCGTACTCCATTATTATCCCGGCCATATGTCCATAACAGCTATACCGCCAGAAAGTTTTCAGTAAAATGTCCAGAATGTGAAAGTTTCCCTCCTGCTCATTGCGCCTCCGAGGGTGCGGGTGCCAATCACACAGAATGCCACGGTACATCGCTGTACAGGCGGCAGCTTGTGGCAGAGATGTCCAGAACGAGACAGGCCTGTGGAGGTAATCCAGCACATTTGTGACAGGAAACTGCAGCAGAGAGGATATTCGTCTTCTCGATCTGTGCGCTGCCTTCTGTCAAGACTGCAGAAAGGAAGAACAATCAGCAAATGTTGGCTTTTTTTCTCTAAATAGGCAAGGAAATTGCAGTTTCATTCCAGCGGAGAAACAATTGCTGTCAGACTATTCATAGATGTTGTCTGTTGTATTTTACATACTTTCCATAAATCTATATTGGAAATTATAGGCTTTTTACAAAGCATGTTGTCATACATTGTGCATAATGTGTATAAATGGGATAGTCACGGTGGGTGAACAGTGTGGAATATAAAATCAATATGCAAGGCCCCTTTACTAGTGGCCCTTTAATGGTGTGAATTTTATTTTTTTAATTTTTATTTTATTAATATGTTTATTTTATGTATTTTATTTAAAATTGATTGGTGGGAGTTTTGTACTTTTCAGATTGTCAGACCTGGGTAAAACCAACCCCTCGTCCTCCTCTCCCATGCACATGTATGCAGTTGCCTCTATATGGCTGTCCCGTGTCTCCCATCCTCAGTGTATGCAGGTATCCTGACACCCCTAACCGCAGGTGTTGGGGGCATACAGGGTCAGACATAGTGGACTTTCAAGTGTTTATCAGCGGCGGACTACCCTCTCCCCATTGTGTGCATCTGTAGGAGGCGTCCAGCTGACCACCATCTAAGGTTTCATAAGAAACCACTGAATAAAATGACAGATGGAGTGGATAATTATTGTATGCATCTATATTATATAGATATATTATCACTAAGAGGAAACCATAAGGTGTTGGGGCCATCACCGGCTGCACCGACCGGTGACCTCCCCACAGTATAATACAAGCCTTTCTTTTTCTTTTCTTTATTTTTCCTTTTAATCTTGGTTATTAAAAAAAGAAGTGACTTGTGCCCTTGTGTGGTTCTGTGCTCACATCGGAGCTCCACCAGATGCCAGACGTTGAGAAGAGGGCTGACTCTTGTCAGCAATTGGGATCTGCAAGTTAATTGGTGTTTTCTGCTCGCTCCTGGCTGTGAAATGAAATTGGAAGCCCTTTAGCAAGATGGAGAACATAGGACCTGAATACAAATGTCACAAGTCACCGGTGGGGATCACTGCGAGACAATGGCATGCTCACTCAAACACTGGGCCATTACCGATCATTTAAATATGAGGATTATATTGAAACTAAAAGCCCCATTCGCCTCTCCGCTGCAATTTAGATGTCTCCTTTAGACAAAGATAAGTGACAAATTAAATGAAAAAAATACCCACCCTTTTTTCTAACCTGTAATGCAAAACAATCTCTGTATCCTTCTCATGTGCCACCACTGAGTCATTATGCTTGTCAACTGGAACGCAATCTGTAATTGGCGCGGCTATCGGAGGACGCTGATTCATCTGATGGTTTAATAAAGCGGAGACTGAAACAATAAAGCCACAAAGTTTAATTGAAAGTTAATTTGGGGAGCAGAGTTTTCAGGCCTGACGTCAGTAAGTGTTTCTCAACATGGAGGCTTGGCCAATCTACATCTACCCTGAATGATCCGTGGAGTCCTGGTCTGCGACATCCTGGTGGTCTGCGGCGTCCTGATCTGTGGAGTCCTGATCTGCGGAGGCCAGATCTGCAGAGTCCTGATCTGCGGAGGCCTGGCCTTGTGGCCCTTCTCTATTGATGTCCACAGGCAATGTGCTTGTTTTGCTCCTATTGGACCTTCACCCACCCCTCCAATCACTGGTCAATAACGGAATGATAGCTGCTGTATCTTCAGATGGTAAGAAACATGCGGACCTGGGACTCGAGCAGTTGGAAATCTTCTTTCTTGTTTTAAGGCTTTGCAAAAAAATTGTTTTTCTTTTCCAGTGTGATTTTTTTTATTTTTTTTTATTAGCCAGTAGAAAAAAGATTGTTCTCCGTGAGAGAAACAAAATAATCTTTTAGTTATGATACCTTTTTAACCCCTTAAGGACCACTGAGACCCATTAAACCAGCAACCGTTAAGGCGCCTTATTCCCTAATTGCCGTTTTAAAACTGCGATCGGGAATAAGGTTATAGCGCCCCCTCCCGCGTTAGAAAATCTCTGGGGTTTCAGCTCCCGGGAGTAGCAGAAACCCTGGAGAACTCAACCAGGGCCCATTTTTATGGTCTCCGATCATGCAAAAAGTGTGCCAGCTATTAAAAATCATTTCTCTCTCTTCTTTCAATGATATACATGTCAGAGGAGAGATAAATGAGGTCCCCTAGTCCTCCCGGCCCTCTTCCTCCTCTTCCTGAAAGAAAAATGGCAGCCGGCAACAGCAGGGATTTTTCCTATTAGTTCATTTTTGTCACGGTAATAGACACTATCTGAGTGATAAAAAAAACAATAATTAGTATGTCATTTCCACTGTGTCATCCCTTTAGTCAGATTACTTTTTTTTATTTCTTTCATTCTTTGCTGTTGGGGTTGGGCAAGGGCTTCTTTCAAAAGTAAAAGAAAACGATATGATGACTAGTGTTAAACTCAAGTGTTGGCTACTCAAGTTTGCATCGGGGTCACTGTAGCACCCGCGATACTTGATGCATACCAGAGTAGCCAACACTTGCTCTCAACACTAATGACGACATATTCAATATGATAACATTAGGTTATCAAATTCTGTGTTAAAATCCTCACTATACCCCTGGATAAAATCCTTGAGGGGTGTAGTTTCCAAAACAAGGTCACTTGTCGGGTTTTTTCACCGTTTGGGCACATTATGGGGCTCTCCAAATGCAACATGGCGTTTGCTATCAATCCCAGCCATTTTTGCATTCAAAAAGGTCAAAAGCTGCTGCTTCACTTACGAACCTTGCCGTGCACCTACAGTCGTTTACCCCACATATTGGGTAACTGTGTACTCAGGAGAAATTGCACAACAGATTTTCAGGTCCATTTTCTCCTGTGAATGTAAAAAATGTGTGGCTAAATTTTTGTTAGGAAAAAAAAAAGTAAAATATTCATTTTTTTTTCCCCTTCCACATTCCAATACTTCCTTTGAAGTTACAAAGCAAGCTTTCCAGACTTCTCAGGTCTCTTCACCAGGCATGGTATAACAAAGTATCTGAAGAAACAAATGTGTGCACAAAAAAGAGCAGAGATGTGAAGTAATAAATAGACACTTAAAACAAAACAAACAAACTGAGCTCAGAGAGTGAATCCTTCATTAGCTTAGATAAGTGGTGTGGAAGTTTTATTGTCCCAGTATCCATGTAAGATCAGACCACCACATTGGAAGAGGAACATGTGAATGTCCCAGGAATCTTCTAGTCCTGTGCATTGCGGCTCTGTATACGGTCTGTGGTCTTCACACAACTGCAGATTTTGCAACTCTTCACGTTGCAAGGATTAGTTCCTCTTGGTGTATCAAAGGGTATTGAGCTTCTGGTCACAGTACTTCTTTAATTTGGAGGATGCCTGTAGCATAGCATGGGAGGGTCTTTCAATATTATTTGTTGCCGGTCATGATGACGTTTTTGGGCAGCTCTTCTGTTCTGAGCATTTAAACCAAGGCTACTGCCCAACCTCCATTGATGATCAGATCAATAGAGCCACAAGAATCCCTAGAACAGGGGTCCCCCAACTCCAGTCCTCAAGGCCCACCAACAGGTCATGTTTTCAGGATTTCCTTTGCATTGCACAGATGATGCAATTATTACCTGGGCAAGACTAAGGAAATCCTGAAAACATGACATGTTGGTGGGCCTTGAGGACTGGAGTTGGGGACCCCTGCCCTAGAAGACAACTACTTCAATATGGAGAAAAAGAATTTAAAAAAATCATGTACCTCTGGTGATGACCTACAACTTGCAGTGCTTTCTTTCCCCTCTTGCCTTTTCCCTTTCCCCCTACAAGAGGATAAATGATGAGTATAAATTGTATTTACAAAATCCCTTTAACTCTACAAATATTAAATACATTACTTGAAAAATTTAGCATATCAAGAAAAACAATAACAAAAATATAATATTTTGCAAGTGATATATGGCTGCATATAAAGATTAACAAATTTAGATAACAATGGGAGAGTCCAGGCTTTACTAGGTTCCAATAATAAGGCGACAGTTCACACTATGCAATCAGTAAGGCTACGTTCACATTGGCGTTCCGCCAATGTGCGTCGCTGTTGCGCCGGCGACGCAGCGGCGACGCGCCCCTATGTTTAACATAGGGGACGCGTGCGTCGTTTTGGTGGCGTTTTTCGCCACGTGCGTCGTTTCCGACGCTAGCGTCGGACGCAAGAAAACGCTACATGTAGCATTTTCTGTGCGTCCGATTTTCGTCGGAAAACGACGCACGCGTCGCAAAACGCGCGCGTTTTTGCACGCGTTTTAGCGTGCGTCGCGCGTTGCGTCGCCGACGCACGGCGGCGCAACGCTAATGTGAACGTAGCCTAAAAGCTTTGCTGTTCACGAATGGAAGATGAGCATAAAACGGAGGCATTGTCAAGGAAATAATCCAAATCCTGGCTGTGAATTCACAGATTATACCATTCCTCTGCCCATCATTTCATGCCGGCATGCGTAAACCACCGCATAAAAACACCGCGTCCTTTCTTCCAGACTTTCGGTGAAACATCTTGAGAATGTCTGGATGGGCGAAAAGCCTCTTTGCGGCACCATTATGCTGTGGTTTACACCTGCCGACTTCTGCCAACGAGATGCACTGACCACCATTGTCAGAGGACCTCTGAGTAGTGTTCACCTTTCCAGCATGGCCCTTCCCTGAAACTTTCTCCAGACCTTCACATTTGTTAGACTGCACTGCTCAGCCTCCTCTTATCTTGTGAATTCACAGCCAGGATTTTGATTTCCTTGATAGGACCTCTGTTTTCTGCTTCTTTTCCCTGCATGGATTGTGTGTAAACAGGATTCATCATTCCACTGATTGCATAGTGTGAACATCGCCTTCTTATTCTCTAATGAAGACCTGGACTCTCCCATTGTTGTTCATTCATGTATTCGAGTGCCCCCATTGTATCTCCATGCTTGTTGATTGAAATGTGTGACTATGGCTCCATGAAAAACGCTCTTTTACCTTCCAGGGTTGATTAAACTTTTCAATGCTGCTCCAGAGTTTCCTGCAGTCCCCCCATAATTGCATGTAAATCCCCTAGGCCTGCACACAGATTGCATGATTAAATTGTTTCATCGTTGGTGACTATTTCAGCTCTTAGAGGGTTAAACATTAAAGTCTGCTAAATTTGTAAATCTTTATATGCCGTTATTTAGGACTTGCAAAATATAATGTTCTTGCTACCGTATTTTTGTTTTCTCATTTGCCAGTGCCCAGCTCGTGTGCATACGAACAAATTCAAAATGAAATGCATTAAAAAAAACAAATGAACAATTTTTCCAGTAATGTGTTTAATATTTGGAGAGTTTAGGGGATTTTTAAATAATAAAATTTATACTCATTATCCTTTTGTATTTGTTGTTGTTCTTGTTAGTTCTGATCTGTTTGGGTTTCCTTTTTGTACTAAGTATTAGAAAATCACCCAATTAATTCACTATTTTAGATCATTTGGAGCATTGAAATTTTCTTAGGTGTGGCCATACCTGTATATATTTTTTCTTCTGTTTTTTTTTTTTTCCCCTGCCGAAACCTATTCCTTTGATATTCTGTTGTGCGTAGTGCCTCATAGTGCACCGTACCTTCACCGATCTTAATTATTCCTTGATTTTTGTTGTTTTGTTTGTTTTTTTATGTATGCTGTGATCAATGAAATAGAAACTGGTTCCGAGCATGGATGCTTCCATGACAGATCATGCTGCCTTATTCAAATACAAATTTCAATATTTCTAAGGCCACGTTCACATTTTCAGTATTTTAAATCTATATATTTCACCCACTCCTGGTTTAGCTTATAAATACAGAAGTGGCTCACGAGTTTCGATTATACTTTTCCTGTGATTTTTCTTCCACTCTTGATTTTGGCCTTTCAAATACTGATGTAAAAGACTGACCAAATGCTCAATGTGTGAATGTAGCCTAAAACAAATTGGCTGCTCATCTTGGTTGGGTGTTCATGTGTTTTTCAATGGGGAAAGAAGAGAAACGGACTCTGATCTCCTCTGGGAGGGGAAAAAAAAAAGAGTTCTAGTTGTAAGTGCGTGATGATTCTCTCCCACGCCATGGGTCAGTTTGGCCGTCCAGTCCCACTGAAATCGCGGGTGGCGGGGTTCGGCTTTAAAGTTCTCCCATATACAATAGTCTAACGTCAGCTGATTGTCTTGTGTGAGGGCCCCCTACATAACATTGTCGGGGGAGATGAAGATCCGGCATGTCCTGTTTTGGACTACAGATTCTTTTGTTCTCAGAGATAAGCAGCCGCCAGAGATACAAAGTGAGTGCCTCAGTGTATGGGAGAGACGGGCGAGAGTTTCTCCTACAACTACGCTTTGGTTGTTTTTTGTAAGAGTCACCAGAGTTCTTTTTTTAGTCCCTTAAATGTATGTATTTAGCTTTTTTAGTTTCGATTTACTGTCCAAAATGGGCGCTGAGGGGTCAAGACTCTATTCCTAAGCTTCAGTACTGTTTCCTGTTCTCCCATCCCCCTATGCAGTCTTCAGGATAACGCCGGCTCCCCCCTTGCCATCAAAAATCTATTGCATTAATCAGCCAGCCAGTGCGAAATGCATGGGGAGTGATTATACTATCATGCACAATACAATCAGCATGAAGCACTTGTCAAGACCAATACATCAAAGTTTAATTCAGTAATAGAATGAATTAGAGCAAAATGAAACATTCTGTTCTTCCAAGAAATGCGGCCTCCAGACCTGGTTGTTTCTGCGGCCGGCATTCAGGAGCACTGAGGCCTTCAGCCAGTGTCAGTGTAAAGCAGTGTGACTAGAGAAGGCGATTTGCTTGTGTTTGAGTATTTTCGGGTTTATGTAATTTACAGTTATGCTTGGCTGCAGGAATCTATTTAGCCGGATAGGTCTGTTGTGGTCATCTTTTTCTGTAATGGAAAGGGTAGACGTGACTGGAGATGGAGCTACCCTGGGTCTGACTCCTAATCACTATCGGTCCTGATGTAAAATCCACTTTGTGTGATTGGTTACCAAATGCCGTCAGCACACCAGGGGTCAAAAGAGCACTTTCCTGATTTATCGCTGCTACAGAGCTTTAATACAGATGAACTCCTCCACCCTACTACTGGAAAAAGCCAATACCCCAGTCCTTCGAGATTGGACACGGTTACTGGCCGTAACAAAGTGTGTAAATTACGTCAGGTCATGTGGGATTGTGCAACTGACTTATAGCTATGGTTTATGTATGGCTCCTTCCTGATTTTTTTATTACTAAGACCCTGAAATTGAGGTTTGGCGTATTCTAGGCCTCTGAATCTGAAGGATTCCCCCAAATTTTTCCTAAGTCTGATGTTTTCATTTTGTTGTTTTTGTTTGTAGGGCGCACTTATCATTTTTGTTCATGTACGGCTCTATTCACAACTGATTTTAAGCATCCATCAGAAGGATATATTAGGAGTATTTATCGACTTAAGCCTTTGTCTGCCACCAAAGAGGCAACCCTCTGCACAATAAAATATGGTATATGTATTTTCCAAGCAGTGGGGAACAAAGTATGCCAATGTATAATGACTCTGTGTGTACCACAACCACCCCTCCCCCCGAAAGCACAGAGGATTATACATTTTGGTGGGTGAGCATGCTCCTCACTAGGAAGTCTGTGCAAAATGGCGGTCCATACCTAGCACAGGCACACGGCGCACCCAAGGCCAGGGACGACCATTTCAGTGCACCTCTGACCTACTTGTTCTCCATTCATCTCTGCCCTTGTCTAGTTCCTACAAAGCCACAGCTGTCAATCAAGGCGGAGATAGATGAAACCTAAGTAGGTGGGTGAGCATAATCATCAAAAATAAATTAATAAATTTCAAAACATGACTTCATTAACTGGAAAAACATCCTCATGTATCTTCTCCAAACAATTTGTGAAGGCCTCCCTAGATACACCGATCTCCTCCAATCATATGTGATACCGAGTAGTACCTCGGCGCTACATATAATGCATCCGACATTAATTTGGAGAGACGCATAATCTGCCTGTAACAAGCGGGGTACGATGATGTAGAAAGGCTATTGGCACTCGTTTACTTCTATACAACTGCACTAATGGTTGGAATGATCATGTGTACACAACTGCACGAACGATCGTTCCCCAGATTGGTGGTGGGGGAACAGCCCTGTTTACGCAGTGCAATGCGCTGACCATGATATTTTTTGTTTTTGCATAAAAGTTGCAACGGACAAATGATCGTTTTGTCATTTGATCACCAGACATGTTTACAAGAGGCCAAGATCGGAAATGAATGTCCCATGTAAGTTGGCATTAAGGTCATAATCCATGTACATCATTATGGATTATGTTGGTTGCTACGTAAAGCAAAAAATTATACTTCTCCTATTTCAAGATTGCAAAACTGCGTCTTTAAGATTTGCAATGTCTAAAGATTTTTATGGCGACGTGTCCTTTCATTTATTGCTACTTATCGAATCCTCCAAACCAATATATAGAAGGATTTTTGGCTTTAGGAAGGACGGCCGCTGACTTGATTCGCTCACCACCTTTGAATAAAATCTTGCTATTTTTATCTGTTGTCTCTTGGATTTGGGTTCCCTAGAATTGTAAGTGCCTATTAAAACGTAATTGGGGGAATATGTGATTGGCAGTGGCATATCCACCACATATGTTTTGAGAGTCAGTGTAGGGTAAAGTCTTTTATTAGATGCTTTCCCGGGAGACTTGAATGATGAGCTGGATACAGCCGAACAGAAGGAGCGCATGTGGCGAAGGAATGTGACTGCCATCAAATCCTCCTCATATCGACCATTTCTCTTATCTTCAATTTTTTTTTTTTGTAGTCTTGCGTGACTTCTTTGGTGAAGAGTTATCATTTTATCATCCACGGCTTCCCACTCTATTGGATGCCTTGAAATCCTTAAAGGCCCCCCTTCAATCTTTTCTGTAACAAAGAAGCTTGTGTGAAGGCTGTCGGATGGATTCCTGCATGATCTATGGGAATTGTTATCATTTCTGCTGTAAGAACGCCTACGTGCAGTGGTCTTAAAATGGTTAATGGGGCTAATATCTTCGCATGTAGTCCACAAATGTATTTATTTTATTGCCCTGCCTTACATAGTGTCAATGTATCCCTTTTATATAACGCTATACAGACATGGTCATCCCTGTCCCCACTGGGACTTACAATCTCAATTGGGATCTTACATTAGTATGTCCTTGGAGTTTTGGAGGAAACCCACACAAACGCGGGGAGAATATACATGGCGGATTTTGTTCTCGGTGGGATTTGAGCTAAGTGCTAACCACTGATCCACCGTGCTGCCGCACCAGAGACTACTAACCGGGGCTTCCGCATCCCTATACATGGTGGCCACCTTTACATTTGCGCTTTGTGGCTTGCCTTCTGGAAACTTGGGGTTTATGAAGCTTTTCTGATTCCTACTTGGGCGATTTTGTGCTTGGTAATTCGACAACTGACTTAAAATTGTTTCATTCATATAAGATGGCAATCAGAAGACTTTGGTTATAGATTGGCATCCCTGCACCACTCCTCTGGATCCATGCTTTTTCTTGGTGGTGACCCTCTACCCAGTCCCTTGAGTCAATTGCAAACAAATTGTATACCAAAACCTGGAGTCTACCCCTATCATTACTTTTATTGCAACATCTTTTAAAAATTTGACAGACATGGCTAAAGTTTTAGCCACAAATGGCCTTTTTCAAGCAAAAAATGGGCTTGAAAAAGGCCTTTCGTGGCCAAAATGTGGCCATCTTTGTCAATTTTTAGAAGACGATGCAATAAAAGGGATGTTTGAGGAATATACGGTACCTTGGGATTCCATTTTCTTTACTGAAAGCCTGAGGAAATGGACAAACCTTATTAGTCAACTCGCCTTTATGTATTATGTGAAGAATCGCTTGAGACAACAGGTGATACCGTCAGGTCTGTCAGGCTGTTTTTTTTGTTTGTTTTTTTTTTTGCCTTCTTCCCCCATCTCTCTTCAGTTGGTTGTCCAGTTGTGCAAATTTTTGCCACAAGCCCAATTTTTTTGTCTTTCTTCTCGGCCAAGTTAATATATGTTGATCATTTATCCAAGTTCTCACACGTTTGATCGATGGGCCACGTTCTTGGGTGTGTGGCTCGCTTTAGGGTACCGTCACACAGTGGCATTTTGATCGCTACGACGGCACGATTTGTGACGTTCCAGCGATATATCCGTGACGTTCCAGCGATCTCGCTGTGTCTGACACGCTCCTGCGATCAGGGACCCCGCTGAGAATCGTACGTTGTAGCAGATCGTTTGAAACTTTCTTTCGTCGTCTAGTGTCCCGCTGTGGCGGCATGATCGCATGGTGTAACAAAGGTGTGCACGATATTGTATACGATGTGCGCATAGTAACCAACGGCTTCTACATCGCACATACGTCATGAAATTATCGCTCCAGCGTCGTACATTGCAAAGTGTGACAGCAGTCTACGACGCTGGAGCGATATTGTTACGATGCTGGAGCGTCACGGATCGTGCTGTCGTAGCGATCAAAATGCCACTGTGTGACGGTACCCTTAGGCCACGTACACACGTTCTGGTTTTGGCTGACAAATACAGTAGCGGTGAAGTGTTTCTATTATACATTTCCTCTGATTGTTCCACTCCTAATTTTTGGCTTACAAATACTGATGTAAAATACTGACCCTGGCCTTAGTGATACTTGATTGTCATATAGTTTACTTTAATCAGAATTTACTAATATCTTGCATCCTTTTGTGTTTTCTGGCGATCTCTTCCAAGGCCTACAGTGATGTTTCTTCATCCTGGTGTTTTTTTTTTTTACCATTTCTAGTTGTCGTGATCAAGGTCAAAAGGAAATGCTTAATAAAATTACCATAGATAGTTCAATCATGGCTGATTCTTTATCCGAATCTACAGTGGATGGTAATCTTCTTTCACCCATCCCCCTTTTCTCTATTTACTTGTCCAATCCTTCAAAGTGTGATTCCATGCATGACCTCTGGAGGTAATTGCATGAGGTTTTCACGGTGCACCGCATCCACGTAGACAGGCCTTAAATTCAACCTTACGCTTTTTCGGCCTGCCTCCTTGTGAAGGCACTCCTTGGGTTAAACGTTGCTCTTGGCGTCCCCCGCCCCCCTCTAGCTTCCATTATTTTTGCTCCCTGTCTGTAGGCTGCATGCTGGCCAGAATATAAGGAGGGCCGCTATGTCCTTGCCCAGATTGCCTCGTTCGGCACTTTCTCGCAGATTCTGACTGCTCCAGCAGATTGTTCAAGTGACTGAGCAAATGTCCTCAAGTGTGTAAAAACGCATCCTTTAATGAGCAAATGAAGTGTGGCTGAATAGCACTTTCAGACGTTCTTCACGCCGCTGTCAGAGTTCACGTCGGTGAAGAGACAACTGATTAAAAAATCTCTCCATGTGAAAATTGGCTTGTTTCAGACCTTGATGCATTCAGACGAACCTGTTATGCAGTGTCAGGGATGCAGATTGTGAGCTGACGCTATGTGTGAAATGTCAGCACAAATTAGATTTTTCTTGCAGATCTTCAAAGGGGAAAAAAAAGATAATGTTAAACAAATTTCTCGGTTAACCTAATTACGGAAATAATGACAATGAAAAGAAGTCGGGTCCCATTAAAACGCCGCCGAAGTCCTGATGAATGATGGGCGTCTGACTTGTGCTCTGTAAATGAGACACTGAATAATAATTTGTCTTTTGTTTGCTTCAGGTATGTCTGCATTAATTTATTCACACGCAGGCTCCTTCCTCCTTGGCAAGCCACGTTTGACAGGTCCCTGGAATTTATTTGTATGGCTGCATGTACAACGTGTCTTAATATTGTTTTGGGAGTTGAGTATCTGTTCTCCTTGAAGAGGCCAAGCTGTATATAGTGACTTTTTTCAAGTTATGGAGGAAAAATATGCAATATATAGCATACCAGACAAGCTAGAAACCTATGAGTTTTGGGGGGTGGGGGTTTGTCCCTCATCAGTACAAAATATATTTTGACTTGATATTGGTTGACTGAATGAGATGCTTAGTGGGTTCTCCATGAAGAGACCTATCATTCAGCCGACCAGTGTCTTCCTCTGTACTGATGAGGGGGAAAAAAACCTCACAACAGTGCCTTAAATATCTCATACCAGCCAAACCAGAGACTACTTTCACACTTGCGTCGGTACAGCTCCGTCGCTAAGCGTCGGCGCGGCGTACCGACGCACGTTGTGAAAATTTGGCACGACGTGGGCAGCGGATGCAGTTTTTAAACACTTCCGCTGCCCATTCTAAAGTCCGGGGAGGAGGGGGCGGAGTTCCGGCCGCGCATGCGCGGTAGGAAATGGCGGATCCAATGTACGGAAAAACGTTACATTGAACGTTTTTTCGTGCCGACGGTCTGCTAAAACACGACGGATCCAGTGCACGACGGACGCAACGTATGGCAATCCGTCGCTAATACAAGTCTGTGGGAAAAAAAACGCATCCTGCGGGCACATTTGCAGGATCCGTTTTTTCCCCCAAAACGACGGATTGTGACCGAAGCTGAAAAATGCAAGTGTGAAAGTAGCCTAATCTGTCAAAACTCAAGGGTAAAAATGTAAAGTAACCCTTCGAGCCAAACCAGACACTCGTTTGTAGACATCACTGTTGCAAGGTTTTTGCCCCTCATTAGTACAGAGTAAGGTGGTACTAGCTGGTTGAATGAGATGGTCTCTGTGAATGAGAACCCAGGCCTAAGCAATGCATAGGCATCTCATTCAGCCAGCCAGTACCCCGTTATGTACTGACGAAGGGCAAAACCCCAGAAATGGCAGTCTCCAGATGGGTTTCTGGTTTGGCTGGTCTGAGTTACTTTTAAGATACTGATGCGAAACTGATATATTATGATTTGATTTTCACCCTTATTGGCTTTCTGTGGTAGGCATTTCTCATTGTACTTGGTTACCTTGTGCATTCTAGTAGAAGTGAATTTTTAGGCAACTTTGTAAACTAGGGCATATGCATCTCACAAGTTTTCTCCTCTAAGAGCTGAATTGCAAATTCACCTATCTGTGTGGGCACGGGCCTTAAAGTAAACGACCACCTATTAATCCAGGTACATAGTTTGGCGGGTCAGCGCTCCCCTGCACTTTTTATGCAGTGCACTGATCCCCTGCTTCGTTGATAGATTCCAGATCGTCTGTTTTATTCTTCAGAGAGGGGCATTCTACAAAGCACACGTTATCCCCAATATCATAGACTGTAGAGCAGAATAGCACAGGGGTGCACACATCATTGGGGCAACCTGTGCGGCTGCTCAGGGGCCCATTTCCACCTCTAACCCAGGTGGAATTGTAGATTATGATGAGTTATTGTGCTACATACTGTACTTGCACATGGGCCCTCTCCTGACCTGTGTCCGCCAGTGGAATGGCGCATGCTCTGACTTATAGCTGTGGTCTTGCTGCTTTGGGCAATGGGACTGCCATCGATATAACGCTCATCATTTATCTGGTGGCTATTACAAATGCTTCTCTCTGCAATACCCCTGTAGAAGCTCTCCTAATGGCTGCCACCACAGGGTTCGCTAGAGAGGAATACATGCAAGGCCTCATTTATTAGTAGTCTGTTGCCGAGAGCAAGCAGTCATATGTATTGCTTTTATTTCTTACTGCTCTGCTAAAATGAAAGCACCATTGTGATTGGTTGCTACAATTAACCACTTCTTTTTAGACAGTTTTTATTTATTTTGAGCTGTAACACTATGGGGCTGATTTATCATCCGCACACTCAGGCTTTGAGCACACAGCACTTTTTTATCCACATCTGTGGGGGTTTTGTCTATAAAATGTACCCCTTATCTAACCCTATAAGTCTGTATTGTACAACAAGCACCATTCAAAATATGAAGAAGCTCCTGACATATATGGAGACCGTGATTTGATGCCATTTTAATGGCGTGCTTTACACTTGTAGGGGATGTCCAAGTAAAATATTAATACTTAGGGTACATTCCCATGGTCAGTAAACGCTGCGGGTTGGAGGCTGCGTACATCCACAGCATCCAACCCACAGCGTCCAGATGTTACAGTATAGTGGATAGGATTTCAAGAAACCCCATCTCCACTATGCGTGCTCAGACGCCCGCTGCTCACCTGTGGAGACGGACATGCGGCGCATCTCTCCAGACCGCAGCATGTCAATTTATCTTGTGGAGACGTGAGTCTCCACAAGATAAATTTCTCCTGTCCAATGTATAGGACGTGGTGATTCCGCACAGTTCATTGAACACATGCAGAATCACCTGCGTGCAAAAGCCGGCAGTGCTGTGGACGGAGCGGACATGTGCTGTGTCCAAAGCGCTGCCGATTACTGACCGTGTGCACCAACCCTTTTACTCATCTCTGGTGTTGGCCCTTGCTCTCCCAGGGAACACATAACATAATGTTACACAATCCCTGTGGCCAATCAGCGCTGGCTTTACATTCCTCTCCTAAGGACATACTTGACACTCTGAGGCAGCGATAGCTGCGGCTGCTCTCAACCAAGGTAGTGTAATATTTGTATGCAGGTGAAAAGTGGGCCCCCAAAGCCAATGTTACTGGTGGACCCTTGGCACCCCAGTCTGACACTGGCTATCTATCTTGACCGTTTCGCTTCGCCAAATGCTCCCGTATCATCAAAGAGCCGCTGCCTGACATTCTGAAGTGGGTATGACTGATCCTTAAGTCTCCGCCATTCTTCTGTCTGGGGCCCCATACACATTGGAATATTAACTGACCCCCATCTAGATTTGCAGATTCATAAAACGTTTGGTTAATATATATGGGGCCTTAAATCTGTTGCAGTACTCACAAACCTTTGGTATTCTAAAATGCCCTAAATCTCCCACATTGGGTACAATGCACCACCCTCTGTGGCAGCGACGATGGCCGATTGCTCAGTTACACAATGCAGACGATTACTTCCATACTTTCATCTCCGATATTTGCATTGCTTGGTAAGCTTTTCAATTTCAACATGTCAGAATTGATATCTGTGCATTTTATTTATTTATTTATTTTATAAAGGTTTTTAGAGGGTTTTTTGAATAATTTTCCTGGTGCTAATTATATCTTTACCTCTTGCCATTTTTATAGGCGTTCTCTCTCGCAATATGAAAATGCTAGTCATTGTTGGACGTCACGATGTGACCGTTGCCTCTTTCCTTCCCCTGACTAGGTGCTCTCTGGATGTGCATAGTCTTAAATCCCCACTGCAAGCCGGAACAGAAGGCCAGTTGGCTGAAACAGCTGAAAAAATGGAACAGCGTGGATGTTTGTCCCTGGGAAGATGGCAACCACGGAAATGAGCTGCCTAATTTAACCAATGCGTTGCCTCAGGCTGGAAATGCCAACCAAGGTGAGGACGCTGACGTGTGTGTGTGTGTGTGTAACTTCATTGGACATTAGTGATTTACCATGAATGTTTGTTAATTCCTTATGTGGTGGGTTTACCTGCAGTCCCATGTAAAAGACGGGTAACCTGTGAATTGAGCTAGCACACCTTCCTGCACATATCTGGGTTTTTGGACACATTTACATTGTTGTTTTGCACATTTACTTATTCTGGTATTTTTTATTGTATTTTTTTACCTCAGACTCCTCACACAGGCCTCATCGAACAGTGTTCACACGAGCCATCGAGGCGTGCGATCTCCACTGGCAGGACAGCCACTTACAGCACATTATCAGCAGTGACCTTTATACCAACTACTGTTACCATGACGACACTGAAAACTCCCTCTTCGACTCTCGTGGGTGGCCCCTCTGGCACGGTAAGTTGCCCGTCCTCAGACTGCTCTGTGACTGGCGACTTTGTTCACTTCTTTCTATTTTCCCCTCTTTCCTATGGAGCTGTATATTCAGGAGCGGTGGTGGGCACGAGAAATGCTCCGCCATGAGAGATGATTTTGTTCTCACATCAGACTGCAGGGTAATATGCCGACTTGACCGGGACACGCCATCACTATAACTTCTGTCTCTACAGAGCACGTCCCTACGGCCTGTGCGCGGGTGGACGCCTTGAGGTCACATGGCTACCCACGAGAGGCCCTCCGACTAGCAATAGCCATTGTCAACACTCTTAGAAGACAGCAGCAGAAAAAAATGGACATGTTCCGGCTACAAAAGAAAGGTATGCGTCAGGATAGCCGCACTGTGTATAACACGAGGATGGCCTGGCACCAATACACATGTCTGCTGCGGCCATTACTCGGACAACATAAACTTTATATTCCCCTACTGAGGTTTCTGTAAGGGCTCAGCGGATCCAATAGGTTTTCTTTCATTCCAATAAATGGGCATATTTCTTACTCTTTGTATGTTTATCGGAATGGTTCGCTGCCTTATTACAGGTTGGAGACTAGTGCAACTAGAGTAGGGGAGAAATCCTAACCTACCTGGCTAGCCACACTGGCTACTACAGTTTTCTTAAAAATGGTGACTTCACATGATTTACCTACATTATCATGTGGCCATGAACCACATGTGTGCTGATGTGGTCGCACGCGACTACTAGACCATGTGGTCTTGTATTAAGCACCATATTAGGAGTATAATATTGTACAATGGTGTGTTTACTCTGTTATTCCTCCTGTAAAAAATAAAACAAATCACAATTGTACTTGTCAGTAGATATGACTAATAAGAATTGCAGCACCCTGGTCCATTGCCTACTTTGCTACTCCATGACAGCCAAATCTGAGCACTGGACAACTCCTCAGCTGGCACTACAGCAGCCGCATAGTTAGCGTCTTTTGCTATTACAAGGCTCTAATCATTTCAAGAGCAAACCGCATTACTGGCATTTGAGGCAGTCTGCACTGCTTTGGGTCCAGTTGCCATAACGTACCAAAGTGGACCCTGGAGCAGGGTATTTTAAATCTTTTTGCCCCTATCTAATTTTCAGTGTTGTGTCCTTAAGCAATGACCATGTCTGGTAATGAGTGATCAGAACAGTAACACCAGGAGGCATAATATAAAAATGGAAAAATAAAAGGCTCTATGCAAGCAACCTTTTTATTAAAAAATAAATATATATATATGTATATATATATATATACATATATATATATATATATGTATATATATATATATATATATATACATATATGGTGCGTGTGTGTTTTTGTTTTGTCCATTTCTTTTCAAAAGTGTGTAGATGATCATGTAGCACTAGGCAATTGCTGCCTTTTGATATTGCCATTGTAATTCGATGTAGGGCTTGCAGGAAGCCCTCGAAGGGTTAATCTGCTCCAATTGAAAGTCATAATTCAATTGCTTGGAGATGACTGACTCGCTGCAGACTGTATAAATAATACAGGACCCACCACTCTCCGGAAATATTTTTTCTTTTGACTCTGAGCCACAGAAGCTGCTTTGAGCACAGTGAGTCCACTTCACATGAAGGCGGAATAGCTTAATAAAGAAAAGCACCCGGCCTAATATTTCCTTAAACGTCCCTACGCCGTCAAAATGCCATAAAACGGCACCATAACGGGACTTTATTAAGTCAATAAATATTCAGATGCTGCACACATAGACATTTAATTTATGCCCATTGATAATGACTTGCGGCTGTTTTGCTTATTTTATGTGATTTTTGCCAATATTCCGCCGCCTGATAGATCGATATTGTATATTGCTCTCACTTATAGCAATGTAAATTACAGCGATGGAAATAATTTTTCCTCTTTTTCATGGCCTCACCCACAAGTACCGTGCTCACCATTGGCTATTATAATGAAAGGTGATGACACATGTATGATGGCCTCTCCGTGGGGATCGGGTGCCTGCCATCAGTATTTTATATATTGTGACACTTACATGGGAATACCCCGATTTTTAGGGGGGTTTTTGTTTGGCTTTTGAGTTTACCATTTCAATTTTTATACATGTGAGTCGGCCGTGACATATACATGTCATTTATAAGATGTTCATTTTGTGAAGGCAGCAGTTCCAATTTTGGTTCCCAAATTTAAAGGGACAATAACCTCATCATAATGGTGGGGTCTGACCGCAGTGACTTCCACCAGCTGTGAGAATTAACGTTCCATCATGTTGCAGACCAGTAGCCCCTTTGCTGTCTTTATCCACACAGCGACTCCGCAGCCATCCCATTGAGCAAGGAATTGCACCTGGACCTATTCACTTTTATTGGGTTGTGCTGTAGTTGCCTGCACAGCCGGTTTTCGGGTTGTGCAATGATAACAACCACCGAAAGTCTGCAGCACTGCCCCTTCATTTCTGGGATTCGTGAAGTGCTAGAGATCAGACATCACCCATCATATAGCCTTTACTTTTGGGTGGAAATATTTGATTTTTTTTTTTCTTTTAACAGAGCTTTTACATAAAGGCGTTACTTCCATCACCAATCTAGAAGGCTGGGTAGGGCATCCTTTGGATCCAATTGGTACTCTCTTCAGCAGTCTAATGGAGGCCTGCAGAGTGGATGATGATGGGTTTCACGGCTTTCCAGATTTTTCAGGTAAGGCAACCCCTGAGATGTTACAACAGATTAAGGGCTCTGGTAGACCCTAGAGAAGCCCGTCAATGCTTCTGATGGCCTCATGTGTAGTTCCGTGAAGTTCCAAGGCTTTGGGAGAGATGTTTTACTGTTACAACTTGATGTCTAAAGAGTATTTCAAGAGATGAAGTACTTGATTTATTTATGTGAAAAGCAGGCCTTTGTACATAGGTTTCCCACGGCTAATGTTGTCTGCCATAGTAGAGCCTTAAGGTACCTTCACACTAAGCGAGGTCGCCAGCGAGATCGCTGCTGAGTCACAAGTTTTGTGACGCAACAGCGACCTCAGTAGCGATCTCGCTATGTTTGACACGTAGCAGTGACCAGGCCCCTGCTGTGAGATCGCTGGTCGTGTCGGAATGGCCTGGACCTTTTTTTGATCGTTGAGGTCCCACTGGGTAGCACACATCGCTGTGTTTGACACCTTACCAACGACCTCGTTGACGACTCAGACACCGACACATAGGCGTGCATTTGCGTTGCCTTTTCCGCACCCCTCCGCTCCGATTGGTGGTCGCTACTGTGTTCTGATTGGCGGTCATGCCTTCAACAGAAGGCGACATAGTAGCGCTTCCATCCTAGGTGTCAGAAGAACCGTTGAAGAATAGATAAATCGAAGAGGAGTCGCTGGCCGGAGAACTCTACAACGATCTGCAAACCACCACGCGGTCAGGAACAAAGGACGGAAGGGCTATTGTGTCGCCTCATAAGGCAAGGCCGCCACCAATCAGAACGCAGTAGCGACCACCAATCGGAACTGAATGGGCGCGGAAAAGGCAACGCAAATGTGACTACAACGTCACACAGGACGTCCCTCATCGAGGTCTGAATCGTCATAATAGCTGCCATGTGACAGGGTCACAACGACATCGTTGTACAGGTTGCCGCATCGCTGCTGCGTCGTTGGGAAGATCTCACTGTTTGACATCTCACCAGCGACCACATAGCGACGCAGCAACGATCCCTGACAGGTCGTATCGTTGTCGGGATCGCTTTAGCGTCGCTAAGTGTGACGGGGCCTTTAGTTTGGCCTTGTGATGTAAGACCATTTTTTTTTCCTGTAGACCTCCATATTCACATGCTAACTCAGTTCAATGGAACCAGGCAGCTCACATATTGTGCAGTTTATCACCCTTGAGAATAAAGGATTGGTCGTGGTAAAACTCCAGTCCTTATTCAACATCCATATGACAGTCTGTACCTTCAGGCTCCTCGAATATAGATAATCAAAATCACAACTGGATTTATATTTTTGGTCTTTCATCCATTGGTTAATTTTAAAGTATTATGGTCAAGTTTTAGGGGAACTTCCCCATCAATGTGGGCCTGACCATTGGGAATCCAGTTATCCTGAGAACTAGGCCTCTAAAGAACCCACTGAGACTCGAGCGGTGGTCCATCATACACACTGCTGCTCCATTCATTCTTATAAACTATAAATCCAACAGGTACATGGTTACACAGCTATTTCCACCACAAGTACACATGAATAGCAACTTCACATGTAATCAGTTGCAAAAAGGAGGAAAACGACAAACTTCATTGATTGGTTGACATATAAAAAAGGCAAATGGCGTACAAAGATCAACAAAACCAATAGGTAGCCAAGCAGAATATGAAAACTTGCAACAATGAGGAAAAATGAGTGCATAAGTGTATATCAGTATAGATATGAATAACAGTGGTCACCAGTGTATATGCCGATATACAGGTATCATGGGAATATGGCAAAAAAGACTTCTACGCTTGACAATAGTGGAGATTGCAAGGTCACAACATAGAAACAAGTCCCCAACGTACGTTTCGCATATTTAGTATGTTACTTACTCAGGAGGTCCTTAGAATGTTGCTTCCTTAGACCCCCTGAGGAAGCAACGTGCTAAATACTCAAAGGGCTTGTTGGGGACTTGTTTCTATGTGGGGACCAGTCTGCACCATTGTCATGTGTAGGAACCTTGTTTTTGCAATATACCTATGATACCTGTATGACTGCAGATACATTAATGACCACCGTGTCGATTAATATTTATACTAAAATACTTATTCACTCATATATTTTTCTTGATTGTAGCAAGTGCTTGGTTACCTACACTGTTTTGTCGATCTTTATACTTTCCATTTTGTCTTTTTTATGATGTCAACTAATAAATTAAGAATTTTTATAGCTTAAAAAACTCAGTTATTTCTCCTTTTTGCAATTCATTCATTAAGTTTGTGCAAAAGAGCAGCCAAGCGCAGCGCTCAACAATACCCTGCTCACGATTGACCACGGCTCCTTTCACAGTGGGCTTCTTTGAGCCTCGGTTCTTATGATCGGTGAGAGTCCCAATGGTTAGATCCCCAGTGATTAGGAAGTTATTCCCTAACCAATGGATAGAAGATCACTTACAATCTTGAAAATACCCATTTCTAAAGACGCCACATTTACGTTCTACATATGTGGTCATACATGAGCATCGTAGCGGGCCCCCGTGGTCTTAAATTCTGATACATCACACGGCCACCTCTCCTTAAATGACTAAGACTCGCTGCGATGTTCTCTATCAGAAGTGGACGGATTGGATGAGACTGTTAATGTTTTATATCTGAATTCCATATTGACGTGACAGTGGCGCGTGTCTTAGCTCGGTGCCAGCATTTCAATAAGCGACTCAGGATACCCACTGCTGGTACTGAATGATTGATGGCGTTCCAGCTGCAGAGTTATTAACTTCTAAGGGGATATTATTGAGATTTGTCACAAGAAATTGTGGGACGTTTCTGTCGTAGATGACAGGTTTTCCTAGAAAATGAAATTTATGATTTGCTTTGGACTGATACTAATTTAAAGCGGTGAATCTTGCATCCGTATACCGTAATGTAATAAATAAAAGCCTGCCTTTCACTAGTGTATGTGCGGCCATTATCTGCAGAGCATCTAATGCATGCCATCAATATTCATGAGCAGTCAAAATCTGGGTAACTTAGCACCCCCGAGGTACGAGACGCAGCGTGCCTCAGCCTATCGGGATATTACACAAAATGGCAGAAACCAGTAAGAACGTCGATTTTTGTACATTTCTGTATGTTGCCGCAGTCTGATCTGTTCTGTTGTATCTCAGATGGCTTTGGGCATTGTAAATCTCTGGAATACCAACACCTGTCTCCTCACAAGTTCCTTGAAGAAGGCGAGTCGTACTTAACGCTGGCGGTGGAGGTAGCGCTGATCGGGCTGGGGCAGCAGCGAATAATGCCAGATGGCTTGTATGCACAAGAGAAGGTCTGCCGCAACGAGGAGCAACTCATTTCTAAACTGCAAGAGATTGAGCTGGATGATACGCTGGTGAAAATCTTCAGAAAACAAGCAGTCTTCCTGTTAGAAGGTGAGTCGCTACACATCTGATCAGTTATTGCAGTGGAGGGGGTGCCATGCAATTTTAATATATAAAGGTAGATTTGACCAAAAAAAGATTCCCAGGACCCTGGTCTGACGTCCACGTCTATACTTAGTGGCAGCCGGATCTGGGCAGGGTGGACCGGCATGGCAGACGCTCTTTAACTCCAGCATCCTCTTGCGATTACTAGGCTCCTGCAACATAACATGTGTCACGTCACAAGCATGCCCCCGGTTACCCGGGTGCAGCTGCCACGTGTATGCCGGACCAGGGCCCTGTGAATCTAACAAACAATGATTGCACCTATTTCATACAGAGCCCTGGAAACCGTGCGGAATTTTTATATAAAGTATTTAGGCAAATTACCTCTTTTAATACAAAAACCACCATTCATTTTCTGAAATTGTCCGTTTTTTTTTTTTGTTTTTTTTTTACATACCTGCTGTTATGTGTTCCAGAATCTGGTTTTAGCAAATTCAATGTGTTTTTATAATCCGTTCAGTATGTTTTCTGTTTTTTTATTTTTCCTAAATTTTCCTAAGCGGTTTCTGCTAGGAACTGAGGGATCTGAGCCGCCCATTGCAGTGTCTGTGAAGTAGCCAGAACGGCAGCAGATGCTGACGTGACCTAGTATTTGTGCCTGTGTTATTATGCAGAGCGGTGTGAGCACATTGAAGTAATGTATGTTTTCTTGGCACAGCTGGGCCATACAGTGGATTGGGTGAAATCATCCATCGAGAGAGTATTCCAATGCACACATTTGCCAAGTATCTCTTCACCTCCCTCCTACCTCACGATGCTGAACTGGCATACAAGATTGCACTGCGAGCAATGAGGTAAGTCCCAATCTCCTCAAGTCACCCCAGATCTAATAACCCCATGCACAGGGTCAATAATTTATCCACCATGAAGCCAATAGACAGGACCCAAGCGCCCCACAGTTCTAGCGGATAACTATAGGGTTGCAAAAAAATTACAGGCAATGAAATGCAGCAGCACTATTGTGGCAGTGTGAATGATGCTCAACGCTGGGGCTTTAGTTGGAAGACATGGTGGTGCTGGAGACTGGAGCAAGGCTGTGCCAACCTCTGAGTATAAGGCCAGATTATCAGTCTTTCCTTTATGAAGTTTGGATACCTTTACCCCTCATGGACCAGACACTGAAAGTAATAGGAAGACTAAAGCAAAGTGACAATTTTTTCAGGATTGCGATGCTGACTCCAAACCCCAAATCTGCAGCACTGTACAGTACAAGTCAATGGGGTTTTCAAAATCTGCTCATTTTTGTCCAGATGTTACCCATTTCAATTCTGTGGGTGAAATCCGTAACCAAATCTTCCCCTCACACATGTGGACTTGTGAAAAAAATCCGTAGTGGAACTTTTCCGCAACATGTGAACTTTAGCCTCAATGTAACCTGGAGCATCAGCATTCCTATAAGGATTCTCCAGCCCAGCTCATTTCCACACTTGATGTTGAAAGAAGTTGCTGCTTGCAGACTGGACACGTGCCGAGGCAACCGTCCGACGCCTGCCATGTTTTTGATGCACATGTCTTGTTAGGACATGGGCACAATTCCTGACGGGAGTTGGACGGTTTCCTTAATACGGAATTGAAAACATTCCTATTTCTTATGAAATAAGTGATTACTGGGCCTCAGTTTAATAATTGATCTCTTTATTTTGCATGCAGGTTGCTTGTGTTGGAATCCACAGCTCCCACTGGAGACATGTCCCGGCCACACCACATCGCCTCAGTTGTTCCTAACCGTTATCCCCGTTGGTTCACCCTGAGTCATATTGAGTCACAGCAGTGTGAGCTGGCATCTACAATGCTGACCGCAGCCAAAGGTACGTCCTATTGCCAAGCATGTTACCAGCGTGGCGAGAGCTGGTGCTCGAGCTCTAGTGTTCTGCGCACCTCTCCACAATCTAAGGTCTTTGCATAAAAATAGTTTCCTGTTGAAACCACAAAGCCATTTATTCTAAATTCTAGTGGCATTGTTTAGTGATGAGCCTACGTTCTTAGATAAGGTGTTATCCGAGCATGCTTGGGTGCTAACAGAGTGTCTTCGGCATGCTTAAAAAATATGTTTGAAGCTCCGCGGGTGCATGTCTCGTGGCCATTCAACAGCCGCAACACATGCAGGGATTGTCTGTTTGTTGGGCAATCCCTGCTCGAATTGCGACTGTCGAACAGCTGTGAGACATGCAGCTGCAGGCACTCGAACACAGCAGCCGAAGGCACTCTGTTAGCACATGAGCATGCTCAGATAACGCCTTATCTGAGCACGTTCGCTCATCACTAGCATTGTTGATATGGGGCTGCTCCGCTATCTGTGAGGCATTTTGCATAAATATTCCCCGGTCTGCAGCATGCATATTTGATGTGAATGTATTCAGATGGCTGCGAGTACACCCTACCAGCATATGCAGAATTGTGGGGGCTACAAAGGTTTTCATTTAATACATGAGGCCCATAATTTGGAGGAAACAATTCTCTCCAATTTCTACAGGAAATTGATTCTCTGTTGCCCTTTTAAAAGGGTTGCATAATATAAAAAAAGTATGGATTGTGCTAAAACAAATACCCGCGGGCTTTAGGCTATGTTCACACGTGGCTCTCTTGGCTGTAAAGAAGCTGCCGGAAAAAAAATAGCAGGTTTTGCTTGTTTTTGTTTTGCGTTGTTTTTGCTGCATCTTTTTCATGCAACATTTCTCTTTTGTGATGCTGAGGAAGTTTAGTGACGAAAAAAATCATGTTCTACTTCATAAGGTTTTGGCACAAAAAACGCTGGAAAAGCTAATGCCTGCGTTTTTTCATCACCCATTACTTTCAGAGGTGCAGAAAGAATCGACATGCTGCATTCGGCAAAAAAAATACTGAGGGGAAAAAAAGGGGGTGTGCATGAGATTTCTGAAATCTCATAGACTGGTACTGTAAACCGCAGCTGAAAATTTGCATAAAAAAAAAACACAGCAAAAAAACGTCACAAATTAGCATGCCTTATAGCCGCCTGTTTCTACAGTATCCGGCACCCTATTTACCGTTGAGCATCCAATGACGTGTCGTCTAATGACGTAACCACTGAGACCAGTGACTAGCATCATCTGTACCACAACAGAGGGCAGTGCATGGCCACTCTAGAACCAGGTCCGTGCGCAATGTCAGGGCTGTGGATTTAGTAAGCCAAACCTCTGACTCCTCAATTTTCATGACACCGACTCAGACTCCACTAAAACGGACTCCGATTCCACAAGGCTGTGGAGTCGGTAAGCCAAACCTGCAACTCCGACTCATCAATTTCCATGAGACCGACTCCACCAAAATGGGCTCCGACTCCACGACTCTGACTCCACAGCCCTGGGGCGCATCTTAAGATTGTGAAGTCTTGACGTACGACACAACCATACGACGCGCAGTGACCTCCAAGGCCTGGTCGCGGATGTAAGTCCCTTTTATAGTGAAGTGGCAGGCTGCAGCAGTAGGGGGAAAAAACCTTGAGGACCAGGGAGTGAGCAGTGGGGTGACCAGAGATGAGTATTCATGTGTGGTGGTATGTTTTTGTTTTTTTTTATATATAAATTCTACATTCATGCTCTGGTTCCTGGATAGACCCCATAGCATTGTAGAACACGTACAATACGCAGATAACAACCTTGCGTGGGTCTTCTCTGGAGATTCTTTTCGCAGTGCCGCAGCACTTGCATATACCCACTGTGAAGAAACCAGATTGTATCTTAATTTCCCAGACAACCATGTTTTTTGCAAACCAAAAGAACTGGCTTTGGACCTTGTATGGACTCTATGGACAGTTTTTGGTCATCTCCCTATGCTTGTGTGGCAGTACTTTATTGAACCACACCCACCCTTTCCAGTTCAGAAGAATGGCAGCCAGACATTCTCAACAATAAGAGATTTTTGTAAAATTTGAGGAGAATAAAATTCCTCTTGAATAAATTCGCCCCACGTCTACCACTCAGTTGATTTGTGGAAAACCTCCTATTACAGGCCCGCGCTGGTATCAGTGACCTCTTTACCAGCAAGTGACAGAATGCCTCATTCTTAAGGCCGACGGCATGGTGAGGGCTGATTCACCGGGGATAATGAGGCTGAATGAAAAATCCAAATTTGTTGGTTTTTTTTCAACGTATAGTGTAACACGTCTGTTTAAGTGTCCTGTACAGATGTGTACATGTAGATTTATAATCTATATTGAATAACCCCTTTTTAACTGAAAAACTCAATGTGAAGGCTCCTGGGTGTTCAGACTTTTGCCGCCTACAGCCCGATGTGTAAGAACCAGGTGTTTGTAAGTCCTTTTGGCTCATGAAGTATTAAACTTGTCAGTGTGACCCGCATATACAACAAATATACAATCGATTTTCGGTTTTTAGGAATTGGTAACGCAAGAGTGGTCACATCTAGACTTTTTTATTATTTTTGTGTGAAATAGTTGTACTTTCACTGAGAACGACGTGTTTGCGTTAAAGCTCCCCCTGATCAGCCATGCTTCAGGACCATGTGCTTTCTTCACGGGGTTTCCTCCACTGATTCTTGTGTTGTGCCTGGAATAAGTAATTTTGCATGTACCTAGATGCTGATGAAATGCCTTTTCTCCTCTTCCATCTGCAGGTGATGTTAGGAGACTGGAAACAGTGTTAGAATCCATCCAGAAAAATATTCACTCCTCATCGCACATATTTAAACTAGCACAAGATGCATTCAAAATCGCAACGTTAATGGACAGCTTACCAGACATAACGCTGCTGAAAGTATCCTTGGAGCTGGGCCTTCAGGTTGGTAACATCCATTAGTCATATTGAGTGTTACTATGCAGCAGCGATGTTGCTGGGATTTGTAGTTCCAATTCTTCTATTAATTTTCTACATAGGTTGCACCACCTTTTGCACAACACCTGAATATTGAGCAGAGGGGTGATGTATAGGTTACGCTCCATATTGATTCCTCATAATGGTTATCTATGGGCCCTCTAATAGTGTTGCCAAACAGCGTGTGAAATCAATTCCTGTATTCCCGAGTGGTAAATGGACAACATTCAAAATAGGCATTTTTTTTTTTCCTTTTATACACTGCAAAGCAAAACGCATTTCCCCTGGTACATTCGGCATGTACAATCAGAACGGTGCATCAGCTTTTTACCAGTGCTGCAAAAAAAAATGAATGGAACCGATCAAATCCCAAGATTCATTATTTGTGGAAGAGCCCAGCGTCTTGGTTCTGCGGGCCGTTGTGGTGATTAGGATAATTTTCAGCCTGCCTAGGAAATATGTCACTATAATTGAGGCCTGTTAAAGATTCTGCCTCCTTCCATTGTCAATATGCTAATCGGTCAATTACCAATAGATTGATAATAGGCTGTAATGGTAAGACTTGTCAAAGTAGATCAGAAAAAAACAATGTCCTCACAAAGTGACCTTCCAGGGTCCTAATACGAATGATGCCGTGTTCTATATTAGGCCAGATTTGCATGGGGACCTAGATGTCTGGATATGCCTCAAATCTCCTGACCCAAAATCTACAGCCTTGGCAAATACTTATAAGGCTATTCAGTTTGGGTCAGGAGAGCCATGGCTGGATGGGATATTGCAGTCCGTACTCAGCCCTTGAAAGTCGAATGTGTGAAACCGACCTTCTCCCATGACATACACAATTGCAGATTATCATTCTGGTGGCAGCAAAGAAAATGAAAGCTGTGGGTTTTTTTTAGAATTGAAGTGCTTTTTAATCCCACAGCAATCCAGATATCAAATTACATAAATACTGGAATAAAATATGGCCTTAAAAAGTTGTCTGGCAAGTGACTCTTGTCATAGGTTGTCCTCCTAATAGGGCGCCTGGGGAATCCAGTATCAGGTGGTAAGTTCCCCTGCAGCACCTCTCCACTTTCCTCACCTCTCCACTTGCAGCACCTCTGCACTTTCCTCACCTCCCCACTTGCAGCACCTCTGCACTTTCCTCACCTCCCCACTTGCAGCACCTCTGCACTTTCTTCACCTCTCCACTTGCAGCACCTCTGCACTTTCCTCACTTCTGCACTTTCCTCACCTCTGCACTTTCCTCACTTCTGCACTTTCCTCACTTCTGCACTTTCCTTACCTCTGCACTATCCTCACCTCTGCACTTTCCTCACCCCTGCACTTTCCTCACTTCTGCACTTTCCTCACTTCTGCACTTTCCTCACCTCTGCACTTTCCTCACCTCTGCACTTTCCTCACCCCTGCACTTTCCTCACCCCTGCACTTTCCTCACCCCTGCACTTTCCTCACCCCTGCACTCTCCTCACTTCTGCACTCTCCTCACTTCTGCACATTCCTCACCTCTGCACTTTCCTCACCTCTGCACTTTCCTCACCTCTGCACTTTCCTCACCTCTGCACTTTCCTCACCTCTGCACTTTCCTCACCTCTGCACTTTCCTCACCTCTGCACTTGCCTCACCTCTGCACTTGCCTCACCTCTGAACTTGCCTCACCTCTGAACTTGCCTCACCTCTGAACTTGCCTCACCGCTGCACTTGCCTCACCTCTGCACTTTCCTCACCTCTGCACTTTCCTCACCTCTGCACTTTCCTCACCTCTGCACTTGCCTCACCTCTGAACTTGCCTCACCTCTGAACTTGCCTCACCTCTGCACTTGCCTCACCTCTGAACTTGCCTCACCGCTGCACTTGCCTCACCTCTGAACTTGCCTCACCTCTGCACTTGCCTCACCTCTGCACTTGCCTCACCTCTGCACTTGCCTCACCTCTGCACTTGCCTCACCTCTGCACTTGCCTCACCTCTGCACTTGCCTCACCTCTGAACTTGCCTCACCGCTGCACTTGCCTCACCTCTGAACTTGCCTCACCTCTGCACTTGCCTCACCTCTGCACTTGCCTCACCTCTGCACTTGCCTCACCTCTGCACTTGCCTCACCTCTGCACTTGCCTCACCTCTGAACTTGCCTCACCTCTGAACTTGCCTCACCTCTGAATTTGCCTCACCTCTGAATTTGCCTCACCTCTGAATTTGCCTCACCTCCGCACTTGCCTCACCTCCGCACTTGCCTCACCTCTGAATTTGCCTCACCTCCGCACTTGCCTCACCTCCGCACTTGCCTCACCTCTGAACTTGCCTCACCTCTGAACTTGCCTCACCTCCGCACTTGCCTCACCTCCGCACTTGCAGCACCTCCGCACTTGCAACACCTCCACACGGAAAATCGGTGGTCATTACAATCAATGGCTGTGCATATACAGTTCTGGTCCTTCAGAGTGACCCACGATCTTTGAAACTGCTTTGCATTTTGGCCAATGGTTGTCTTCTTTAACTTTACAATTTTTTAAGTGTGTTTTGAAAGTGGGCTTGATCTTATCAAGAAAACATGTGTCCAGTTTGTGCTCTTGTTTTGTTTCCCATTGTTCCCCTGTGTGCCTGACGTTTTGTTTTTTTAATACAGAGATAAGGGCCTTTTTATTGTCTTTTTCATGGTCTTCTGCATTATTACCCCTTGAGCACTGCCACATTGGAAAATACAGTAAAAAATAATTACCAATTAAAAAGGCCCATATCTCTGGAACTGCGATGTAGATTTAAAAAAATAATAATAATAATAATACTCAGGGAATCAGCAGGAATAAAAGGACAAAAACTGGGCACTTTTGACCTGGTGACAGCTCTTCTTTAAAGAAGTCCATGTGAAAGGAGTACAGTGATACTGTGCATGTACTCTTCCTAAGCTGCCATCTTAATAGCATTGCCATCCTTCTTTATAGGTAATGCGTATGACGTTATCCACTTTAAACTGGCGGCGGCGGGAAATGGTCCGATGGCTGGTAACTTGTGCGACTGAAGTAGGTGAGTACATAGTGCCGCTCAGTTGGGTTTGTAGTTTGCCTGCACAACTTCACTAGTATTAATTACAGTGCAATTTGTGTACCTTTGCTCATTGCATGGAAACTTGTCCATCTTGGCAGATTTTGGGTCCCCTACACCCTTCCACCAGCCTGTTTTATTCTCAGTAGTAGTTATACAATTGGTTTCTTGGGAGCCATGTTCCTATGTTACAGATGTGAGGCAGAAACAGCTCTGATCATTTCCATTTATCGAAATGAGCCGACTTTGGCGGCCGGCACCATTCAGGTAAATGGGACAATCTGTTTCTGCAAAAAATCTGTTCCATGCCATTAAAGCTTACGAAAATGCTCTTCTTGGAATCCTATTTCCATATCCCTTGCAGGTTTGCCCTCTTCCAAATTTTGATATGTGATATGGAAAAAAAAATCATAAAATTGTGAAACTACTGCTGCCATTTGTAGTGGATTTATTACAGCCACTTTGTTAGGACAGAATAAGGCACATTATTGTGCATATTAATATGAGTCAGCCATTGAGTCCGTCCAGAAATACGAATGTGGACGCCCTTGGTAATTCTCCTCTCCTCTTGTATGCAGGTGTTTATGCACTTGACAGCATCATGCAGAGCTGGTTCACTCTCTTCACGCCAACGGAGGCCACTAGCATCGTAGCCACCACGGTGATGTCCAACAGCACCATTGTCCGATTGCATCTGGACTGCCATCAACAGGAAAAGCTGGCCGGCAGTGCTAGGACGCTTGCGCTCCAGTGTGCCATGAAGGACCCTCAAAACTGTGCCCTGTCAGCACTTACTTTATGTGAAAAGGATCACATAGCTTTTGAGACTGCTTACCAAATTGTTCTGGATGCTGCTGCGACTGGCATGAGCTACACACAACTTTTCACGATAGCGCGGTACATGGAACACCGCGGTTACCCCATGAGGGCATACAAGTTGGCTACCTTGGCCATGACGCATCTGAACCTGAGTTACAACCAGGATACACACCCTGCCATTAATGACGTTTTGTGGGCATGTGCGCTCAGCCACTCTCTTGGGAAAAATGAGCTAGCAGCGATAATACCTCTTGTGGTCACTAGTGTCAAATGTGCAACAGTACTTTCGGACATTTTGCGCAGGTGCACTTTGACCACCCCTGGGATGGTGGGACTTCATGGACGGAGGAACTCTGGCAAGCTTATGTCACTGGACAAATCCCCTTTGAGACAGCTCTTGGATGCCACAATCGGGGCCTACATAAACACAACACATTCGCGGCTCACACACATCAGTCCTCGACACTACAGTGAATTTATAGAGTTTCTTAGCAAGGCCCGAGAGACCTTCTTAATGGCTCACGACGGACACATTCAGTTTACACAGTTCATCGACAACCTAAAACAAATCTACAAAGGAAAAAAGAAACTGATGATGCTGGTCCGTGAGCGCTTCGGTTGACAATGTGTGAATGGGGGAGGGGGGGAGAAGGTTTGTTTTTACTTGAGCCTGCCTTTTTATCCTTTTTAACTTAAGAAAAAAAAAAGTCAAAACAAAAAAAAAAAAAGAGCCACACCGGTATTATCTGTATAGTTAAATTGAGTTTGCAAACTAAATTGTCATGTTGTGAAAGTTTGTGTTTGTTTTTTTTGTTTTTTTTTTATATTTTTTTCTTTTTGTTTTTTTAGTATCTGTGTGTGAGAGAGGTTTAAGGTTTGGTTTACACTGAGTATATGTTGTCGAGTGGCAAAAGCCCACATAGCTCTCCTGTGTCTGTATTCGTTCACAGCCTGAAAGGAAAAAAGAAAATAAAAAAAAAACAAAAACGCAAATGGCTTTAAGAGACAGAAAATCTTGAAGAAGAAGAAATACCAAACTTTAAAAAAAAGAAAAAATCCTTAAACCCTTCATCCCCGCGACAAGTACCTCGAAAGGATCCAGCTTTACTTCTCTGTATACCATTCTTACATTTCAACATACTGAACCACAAGAACTCCCCCCCATTACCCCCCAAAAAAACCTACAATACTAGTAAGATGTGAAAAATACACACAAAAAAATAATTAAGGCTGACTTTATGTGGCTTTGCAACGCGGTTCATCTAAAAGCATGGCACCACAAGCGTGTGGAAACTTAGCGACTGTCAACATACATTCTCAGGGATTATCAAGAAATAAAGAATGAGAGCATTTATTGTACTGTATATATATATTATAGTATATGTCTGAATATTGAAAACAAAGTATAACATTAACTAATTTATAAAGATTATTCTATGTAATGCAAAATACTTGAAGCTGCAGTAGCTTGGTTTTAAACAGACTAAACACGGGAGGAGAACATATCCAAGTGAGACATGAGCCTCGCTTCAGTGTTGGCGTTGGTGGTGATCATTACATGCTGGGCATCTATGCAGAGCCACCTTGATTCACTGCATGGCTGGGCTGATACTGGTTGGAAAATACATTTTTTTATTATTATTATTATTTCTTTCTTTTAGGAATATTTTACATTACTATACGCATACCTGGCTTCTTAAATTAGAGAAAGAGACATCCTCTATTAGCCAGAGCTGCAAGCCTTAGCATTAATACTATAATATGCCACAAAAAAAGGGGGTTTGGGGCCACAGAACGATCTTCCAAGAGACACTTTAACAAACTGAAAAAAAAAAATGCATCCAAAAATAAATGTTCATCCATGACGCCTTGGCAGCAAGCTAACAATAAGCTAACCTATAATTATACATGTCTGCATAGGTGTTTTGACTTTGTGCAGGACAGAAAGTTGCATAGGTATGACTGTTCAAACGTGTTCAATTTCCTTATATTTTTATTATTTTTTTATTTTATTTTTTGCCTCTAGATTTAATCAAACAAAAAAAAAAACAGCCTTCTATCTTGCCTTGTCTTAATGCTTTAAAATAACCAAACTGGAGATCTAACTACCAAACTGTTCATTATAATTAAATACCAACTTATTGGTTCCGATATTGTGTCCTTTTTTATTTTAGCTGAATGGTTCTGTATCCTTGTGCTTACTAAAGCATTTATTTTTATTATTATTTTTAATTTTATTTTATATTTTTGGTGCAAAAGTTGTCTAGTGTCTCTCGTTCCCTTCATTAGAGAACATGCTTTAGGTATGTTTGTAAGTATTTTTGTTTAGAAGAAAAAGAGAACTTTCATGCTCTTAATTTTATTTATTATACTAGGTAAAAAGGTTGTACTTCATCACCCCATGTAAACATGCTCATGAAGTTGAAAGTAATTAAGATTTGATACACTGATATCAATTTATTTATGTAACTAAATCACTGTTTTATAAACTTGTTAATGATCAACAATTTTTTTTGTTTTGATTAAAATTAGTTTTTTGAAAGTTGATTCTGTTTCCTTTTTGGTTAAATGGGATTGTTGACTGATCTATTAATGGCATGCAAACTATATTTATATTTGCCATCAGGGCGTTGTGGCTTCTTAAAGAAGCCCTCCTCCTCCTCCCATCAAAATTTGTATCCTCTTAATATATTGCAGTCATCATATTATATAGCACTGTGTCCTTACAATTGCTCATTTTGCCTTTCTTCTCAGCTAATTGTTATTTTCTCTGCTCTATAAAGAAGCAGGAAGTCTTTTTTCCTCTGTATAATTCATTCCCCTTTTCACCTCCTGACTCAGCTGCTCCCTCCTCCCTCTGTTAATAACTTTTGCAGTGACTGATGTGTCATGCAGGGAAAATTGACCTGTTTCTACATAGAGCTTAGACGGATTCAGCTTGTGAGTTTTGACTCACCTGATGTCATACACTTAATGGAAAAGAGAAGAATTATTTGGGTAGAAAAGCAAAATGAGCAATTGTAAGTGCACAGTGCTATATAATATGATGACTGCAATGTATTAAAAGGACAAAAAACCTGGATGGGAGGAATGCTTCTTTGCGGCATTGCTGACAACAACGGTTATTTTCTAACTTTTATTTTTTTCCATGATCTGATCTTTTTAGCATATTCATGTATGAGTATTACAAGGGTATGGGTTGGCTCAAAATAGGGTTGGCAGATATCTTTAACCCCTTTTTATGGATGTGACACTTTTTTTTCCAGTCTATATAGCCATATGGGAACTTGTTTTTTTTGGGGGGGGGGTTTACAGAATAAGTTGTAATTCTGAATGTCTATTTTGCCATATAATGTATTGAAAAACAAGAAAAAATTCCAAGGTGAAATGAAACAGAATTGTACCATTGTTTTGCTATTTGCGGGTTTATTTTTATGGCATTTATTCTGTAAAAATGACCGGGCAATTTGAGGTAAGTGCGATTTCAGCAATGCCAAGCTTACATTATATATATGTGGGTTTTTTGTTGTTTTTTTATTGTTTAGCTTAACCCCTTTACCCCTAAGGGTGATTTGCACGTTATGGACCGGGCCAATTTTTACAATTCTGACCACTGTCCCTTTATGAGGTTATAACTCTGGAACGCTTCAACGGATCCCGGTGATTCTGACATTGTTTTCTCGTGACATATTGTACTTCATGATAGTGGTAAAATTTCTTTGATATTACCTGCGTTTATTTGTGAAAAAAACAAAAATTTGGCGAAAATTTTGCAATTTTCCAACTTTGAATTTTTATGCAATTAAATCACAGAGTTATGTCACACAAAATACTTAATAAGTAACATTTCCGAAATGTCTACTTTACATCAGCACAATTTTGGAACCAAATTTTTTTTTTTTAAGGAGTTATAAGGGTTAAAAGTTGACCAGCAATTTCTCATTTTTCCGACACCATTTTTTTATAGGGACCACATCACATTTGAAGTCATTTTGAGGGGTCTATATGATAGAAAATACCTAAGTGTGACACCATTCTAAAAACTGCACCCCTCAAGGTGCTCAAAACCACATTCAAGAAGTTTATTAACCCTTCAGGTGTTTTACAGGAATTTTTGGAATGTTTAAATAAAAATTAACATTTAACTTTTTTTCACAAAAAATTTACTTCAGCTCCAATTTGTTTTATTTTACCAAGGGTAACAGGAGAAAATAGACCCCAAACGTTGTTGTACAATTTGTCCTGAGTACGCCGATACCCCATATGTCGAGGTAAACCACTGTTTGGGCGCATGACAGAGCTCGGAAGCGAAGGAGCGCCATTTGACTGTTCAATGCAAAATTGACTGGAATTGAGATGGGACGCCATGTTGCGTTTGGAGAGCCACTGATGTGCCTAAACATTGAAACCCCCCACAAGTGACACCATTTTGGAAAGTAGACCCCCTAAGGAACTTATCTAGAGGTGTGGTGGTGTGGTGAGCACTTTGACCCACCAAGTGCTTTACAAAAGTTTATAATGCAGAACCGTAAAAATAAAAAATCATTTTTTTTCACAAAAATTATATTTTCGCCCCCAATTTTTTATTTTCCCAAGGGTAAGAGAAGAAATTGGACCCCAAAAGTTGTTGTAAAATTTGTCCTGAGTACGTTAATACCCCATATGTGGGGGTAAACCACTGTTTGGACGCATGGGAAGGGAAGGAGGACCGTTTCACTTTTCAATGCAAAATTGACAGGAATTGAAATGGGACGCCATGTTGCGTTTGGAGAGCCACTGATGTGCCTAAACATTGAAACACCCCACAAGTGACACCATTTTGGAAAGTAGACCCCCTAAGGAACTTATCTAGATGTGTGGTGAGCACTTTGACCCACCAAGGGCTTCACAGAAGTTTATAATGCAGAGCCGTAAAAATAAAACAAACATTTTTTCCCACAAAAATTATTTTTTAACCCCCAGTTTTGTATTTTTCCGAGGGTAACAGAAATTGGACCCCAAAAGTTGTTGTCCAATTTGTCCTGAGTGCGCTGATACCCCTTATGGGGGGGGGAACCACCGTTTGGGCGCATGGGAGGGCTCGGAAGGGAAGGAGCGCCATTTGGAATGCTGTTATGGCTGGCAATCAGGCAACACAGCGTGCAGTAATCAGCGCACATACAGAGATCTGGCAATAACCAAAAACAATAGGACGAGCTCTGAGACGTGGAATCTCTGTAGACTGCAGTACCTGATCTATCCTCACACAACTATAAGCAGCAGTGGATTGCGCCTAACAACTACCTATGCAACTCGGCACTGCCTGAGGAGCTGACTAGCCTGAAGATAGAAATACAAGCCTGACTTACCTCAGAGAAATACCCCAAAGGAATAGGCAGCCCCCCACATATAATGACTGTTAGCAAGATGAAAAGACAAACGTAGGAATGAAATAGATTCAGCAAAGTGAGGCCCGATATTCTAGACAGAGCGAGGATAGCAAAGAGAACTATGCAGTCTACAAAAAACCCTAAAACGAAAACCACGCAAAGGGGCAAAAAGACCCACCGTGCCGAACTAACAGCACGGCGGTGCACCCCTCTGCTTCTCAGAGCTTCCAGCAAAAGACAATAGCAAGCTGGACAGAAAAAAACAGAAAACAAACTAGAAGCACTTATCTAGCAGAGCAGCAGGCCCAAGGAAAGATGCAGTAGCTCAGATCCAACACTGGAACATTGACAAGGAGCAAGGAAGACAGACTCAGGTGGAGCTAAATAGCAAGGCAGCCAACGAGCTCACCAAAACACCTGAGGGAGGAAGCCCAGAGACTGCAATACCACTTGTGACCACAGAAGTGAACTCAGCCACAGAATTCACAACAGTACCCCCCCCCTTGAGGAGGGGTCACCGAACCCTCACCAGAACCCCCAGGCCGACCAGGATGAGCCACATGAAAGGCACGAACAAGATCTGGGGCATGGACATCAGAGGCAAAAACCCAGGAATTATCTTCCTGAGCATAACCCTTCCATTTGACCAGATACTGGAGTTTCCGTCTAGAGACACGAGAATCCAAAATCTTCTCCACAATATACTCCAATTCCCCCTCCACCAAAACAGGGGCAGGAGGCTCCACAGATGGAACCATAGGTGCCACGTATCTCCTCAACAACGACCTATGTTATACATTATGTATGGAAAAGGAGTCTGGGAGGGTCAGACGAAAAGACACCGGATTGAGAATCTCAGAAATCCTATACGGACCAATAAAACGAGGTTTAAATTTAGGAGAGGAAACCTTCATAGGAATATGACGAGAAGATAACCAAACCAAATCCCCAACACGAAGTCGGGGTCCCACACGGCGTCTGCGATTAGCGAAAAGCTGAGCCTTCTCCTGGGACATGGTCAAATTGTCCACTACCTGAGTCCAGATCTGCTGCAACCTGTCCACCACAGAATCCACACCAGGACAGTCCGAAGACTCAACCTGTCCTGAAGAGAAACGAGGATGGAACCCAGAATTGCAGAAAAATGGAGAGACCAAGGTAGCCGAGCTGGCCCGATTATTAAGGGCGAACTCAGCCAACGGCAAAAATGACACCCAATCATCCTGGTCAGCGGAAACAAAACATCTCAGATATGTTTCCAAGGTCTGATTGGTTCGTTCAGTCTGGCCATTAGTCTGAGGATGGAAGGCCGAGGAGAAAGATAGGTCAATGCCCATCCTACCACAAAAGGCTCGCCAGAACCTCGAGACAAACTGGGAACCTCTGTCAGAAACAATATTCTCAGGAATGCCATGTAAACGAACCACATGCTGGAAGAACAAAGGCACCAAATCAGAGGAGGAAGGCAATTTAACCAAGGGCACCAGATGGACCATTTTAGAAAAGCGATCACAGACCACCCAAATGACCGACATTTTTTGAGAAACGGGAAGGTCAGAAATGAAATCCATCGAAATATGTGTCCAAGGCCTCTTCGGGACCGGCAAGGGCAAAAGCAACCCACTGGCACGTGAACAGCAGGGCTTAGCCCTAGCACAAATTCCACAGGACTGCACAAAAGCACGCACATCCCGTGACAGAGATGGCCACCAGAAGGATCTAGCAACCAACTCCCTGGTACCAAAGATTCCTGGATGACCGGCCAGCACCGAACAATGAAGTTCAGAGATAACTTTACTAGTCCACCTATCAGGGACGAACAGTTTCTCGGCCGGACAACGATCAGGTTTATTAGCCTGAAATTTCTGCAACACTCTCCGCAAATCAGGGGAGATGGCAGACACAATGACTCCTTCCTTGAGGATACTCGCCGGCTCAGATAACCCCGGAGAGTCGGGCACAAAACTCCTAGACAGAGCATCCGCATTCACATTTTTAGAGCCCGGAAGGTATGAAATCACAAAATCAAAACGAGCAAAAAACAACGACCAACGGGCCTGTCTAGGATTCAAGCGCTTGGCAGACTCGAGATAAGTCAAGTTCTTATGATCAGTCAATACCACCACGCGATGCTTAGCACCCTCAAGCCAATGACGCCACTCCTCGAATGCCCACTTCATGGCCAGCAACTCTCGGTTGCCCACATCATAATTACGCTCAGCAGCAGAAAATTTCCTGGAAAAGAAAGCACATGGTTTGAACACTGAGCAACCAGAACCTCTCTGTGACAAAACCGCCCCTGCACCAATCTCAGAAGCATCAACCTCGACCTGGAACGGAAGAGAAACATCAGGTTGACACAACACAGGGGCACAGCAAAAACCACGCTTCAACTCCTGAAAAGCTTCCACGGCAGCAGAAGACCAATTAACCAAATCAGCACCCTTCTTGGTCAAATCGGTCAATGGTCTGGCAATGCTAGAAAAATTACAGATGAAGCGACGATAAAAATTAGCAAAGCCCAGGAATTTCTGCAGACTTTTTAGAGATGTCGGCTGAGTCCAATCCTGGATGGCCTGAACCTTAACCGGATCCATCTCGATAGTAGAAGGGGAAAAGATGAACCCCAAAAATGAAACTTTCTGCACACCGAAGAGACACTTTGATCCCTTCACGAACAAGGAATTAGCACGCAGTACCTGGAAAACCATTCTGACTTGCTTCACATGAGACTCCCAATCATCTGAGAAGATCAAAATGTCATCCAAGTAAACAATCAAGAATTTATCCAGATACTCACGGAAAATGTCATGCATAAAAGACTGAAAAACAGATGGAGCATTGGCAAGTCCGAACGGCATCACCAGATACTCAAAATGACCCTCGGGCGTATTAAATGCCGTTTTCCATTCATCTCCCTGCCTGATTCTCACCAGATTATACGCACCACGAAGATCAATCTTAGTAAACCAACTAGCCCCCTTAATCCGAGCAAACAAGTCAGAAATCAATGGCAAGGGATACTGAAACTTAACAGTGATCTTATTAAGAAGGCGGTAATCAATACACGGTCTTAGCGAACCATCCTTCTTGGCTACAAAAAAGAACCCTGCTCCCAATGGTGACGACGATGGGCGAATATGTCCCTTCTCCAGGGACTCCTTCACATAACTGCGCATAGCGGTGTGTTCAGGTACGGACAAATTAAATAAACGACCCTTAGGGAATTTACTACCAGGAATCAAATCGATAGCACAATCACAATTCCTATGCGGAGGTAGGGCATCAGACTTGGACTCTTCAAATACATCCTGAAAGTCCGACAAGAACTCTGGGATGTCAGAAGGAATGGATGACGAAATAGACAAAAATGGAACATCACCATGTACTCCCTGACAACCCCAGCTGGTTACCGACATAGAGTTCCAATCCAATACTGGATTATGGGTTTGTAGCCATGGCAACCCCAACACGACCAAATCATGCAAATTATGCAGTACCAGAAAGCGAATAACTTCCTGATGTGCAGGAGCCATGCACATGGTCAGCTGGGCCCAGTACTGAGGCTTATTCTTGGCCAAAGGTGTAGCATCAATTCCTCTCAACGGAATAGGACACCGCAAAGGCTCCAAGAAAAATCCACAACGTTTAGCATAATCCAAATCCATCAGATTCAGGGCAGCGCCTGAATCCACAAACGCCATGACAGAATACGATGACAAAGAGCACATTAAGGTAATGGACAAAAGGAATTTGGACTGTACAGTACCAATAACGGCAGAGCTATCGAACCGCCTAGTGCGTTTAGGACAATTAGAAATAGCATGAGTAGAATCACCACAATAGAAACACAGTCTGTTCAGACGTCTGTGTTCTTGCCGTTCTACTTTAGTCATAGTCCTGTCGCACTGCATAGGCTCAGGTTTACTCTCAGGCAGTACCGCCAGATGGTGCACAGATTTACGCTCGCGCAAGCGACGACCGATCTGAATGGCCAAGGACATAGACTCATTCAAACCAGCAGGCATAGGAAATCCCACCATTACATCCTTAAGAGCTTCAGAGAGACCCTTTCTGAACAAAGCCGCTAGTGCAGATTCATTCCACAGAGTGAGTACTGACCATTTCCTAAATTTCTGACAATATACTTCTACATCATCCTGACCCTGGCATAAAGCCAGCAGATTTTTCTCAGCCTGATCCACTGAATTAGGCTCATCGTAAAGCAATCCGAGCGCCAGGAAAAATGCATCAACATTACTCAATGCAGAATCTCCTGGTGCAAGAGAAAACGCCCAGTCCTGTGGGTCGCCGCGCAAAAAAGAAATAATAATCAAAACCTGTTGAATAGGATTACCAGAAGAATGAGGTTTCAAGGCCAAAAATAGCTTACAATTATTTCTGAAGCTCAGGAACTTAGTTCTGTCACCAAAAAACAAATCAGGAATCGGAATTCTTGGTTCTAGCATCGATTTCTGATCAATAGTATCTTGAATCTTTTGTACATTTACAACGAGATTATCCATTGAGGAGCACAGAGCCTGAATATCCATGTCCACAGCTGTGTCCTGAAGCACTCTAATGTCTAGGGGAAAAAAAAGACTGAAGACAGAGCTAAGAAAAAAAAATGATGTCAGGATTTCTTTTTTCCCTCTATTGGGAATCATTGGTGGGGCTCCTTGTACTGTTATGGCTGGCAATCAGGCAACACAGCGTGCAGTAATCAGCGCACATACAGAGATCTGGCAATAACCAAAAACAATAGGACGAGCTCTGAGACGTGGAATCTCTGTAGACTGCAGTACCTGATCTATCCTCACACAACTATAAGCAGCAGTGGATTGCGCCTAACAACTACCTATGCAACTCGGCACTGCCTGAGGAGCTGACTAGCCTGAAGATAGAAATACAAGCCTGACTTACCTCAGAGAAATACCCCAAAGGAATAGGCAGCCCCCCACATATAATGACTGTTAGCAAGATGAAAAGACAAACGTAGGAATGAAATAGATTCAGCAAAGTGAGGCCCGATATTCTAGACAGAGCGAGGATAGCAAAGAGAACTATGCAGTCTACAAAAAACCCTAAAACGAAAACCACGCAAAGGGGCAAAAAGACCCACCGTGCCGAACTAACAGCACGGCGGTGCACCCCTCTGCTTCTCAGAGCTTCCAGCAAAAGACAATAGCAAGCTGGACAGAAAAAAACAGAAAACAAACTAGAAGCACTTATCTAGCAGAGCAGCAGGCCCAAGGAAAGATGCAGTAGCTCAGATCCAACACTGGAACATTGACAAGGAGCAAGGAAGACAGACTCAGGTGGAGCTAAATAGCAAGGCAGCCAACGAGCTCACCATAACACCTGAGGGAGGAAGCCCAGAGACTGCAATACCACTTGTGACCACAGAAGTGAACTCAGCCACAGAATTCACAACAGAATGCAGACTTAGATAGAATGGTCTGCAGGCGTCACATTGCGTTTGCAGAGCACCTAATGTACCTAAACAGTAGAAACCCCCCACAAGTGACCCCATATTGGAAACTAGACCCCCCAAGGAACTTATCTAGATGTGTTGTGAGAACTTTGAGCCCCCAAGTGTTTCACTACAGTTTATAACGCAGAGCCGTGAAAATAAAAAATCTTTTTTTTCCCACAAAAATTTATTTTTTTAGCCCCCAGTTTTGTATTTTCCCAAGGGTAACAGGAGAAATTGGACCCCAAAAGTTGTTGACCAATTAGTCTTGAGTACGCTGATACCCTATATGTTTGAGGTAAACTCCTGTTTGGGCACACGGGAGAGCTCGGAAGGGAAGGAGCACTGTTTACTTTTTCAACGCAGAATTGGCTGGAATTGAGATTGGACGCCATGTCGCGTTTGGAGAGCCCCTGATGTGCCTAAACAGTGGAAACTCCCCAATTATAACTGAAACCCTAATCCAAACACACCCCTAACCCTAATCCCAATGGTAACCCTAACCACACCTCTAACCCAGACACACCCCTAACCCTAAAGGTACCTTCACACTGATCAACTTTAGAACGATAGCGATCCGTGACGTTGCAGCTTCCTGGATAGCGATATCGTTGTGTTTGACGCGCAGCAGCGATCAGGATCCTGCTGTGACATCGCTGGTCGGAGCTAGAAGGCCAGAACTTTATTTCGTCGTTGGATCACCCGCTGACATCGCTGAATCGGCGTGTGTGACGCCGATCCAGCGATGTCTTCACTTGTAACCAGGGTAAACATCGGGTTAATAAGCGCAGGGCTGCGCTTAGTAACCCGATGTTTACCCTGGTTACCATTGTAAATGTAAAAAAAAAAAACACTACATACTTACATTCCGGTGTCTGTCGCGTCCCCCGGCGTCAGCTTCCCTGCACTGTGTCAGCGCCGGCTGGCCGTAAAGCAGAGCACAGCAGTGACGTCACCGCACTGCTTTACGGCCGGCGCTTACACAGTGCAGGGAAGCTGATGCCGGGGGACGCGACAGACACGGGAATGTAAGTATGTGTTTTTTTTTTTACATTTACAATGGTAACAAGGGTAAACATCAGCTTAGTAGGCGCGGCCCTGCGCTTAGTAACCCGATGTTTACCCTGGTTACCCTGGGACTTCGGATTCGTTGGTCAATGGAGAGCTGTCTGTGTGACAGCTCTCCAGCGACCACACAACGACTAAACAGCAACGCTGCAGCGATCGGCATCGTTGTCTCTATCGCTGCAGCGTCGCTTAATGTGACGGTACCTTTATCCCAACCCTAATCCCAACCGTAAATGTAATCCAAACCCTAACTTTAGCCCCAACCCTAACTGTAGCCTTAACCCTAACTGTAGCCTTAACCCTAGCCCTAACCCTAGTCCTAACCCTAGTCCTAACCCTAATGGGAAAATGGAAATAAATAAATTTTTTTAATTTTTCCCTAACTAAGGGGGTGATGAAGGGGGGTTTGATTTACTTTTATAGCGGGTTTTTTAGCGGATTTTTATGATTGGCAGCCGTCACACACTGAAAGACGCTTTTTATTGCAAAAAATATTTTTTGCGTTACCACACTTTGAGAGCTATAATTTTTCCATATTTGTGTCCACAGAGTCATGTGAGGTCTTGTTTTTTGCGGGACGATTTGACATTTTTATTGGTAACATTTTCGGGCACGTGACATTTTTTGATCGCTTTTTATTCTGATTTTTGTCAGGGGGAGGCATTTATACCGTTCCGCGTTTGGTAAAATTGATAAAGCAGTTTTATTCTTTGGGTCAGTACGATTACAGCGATACCTCATTTATATCATTTTTTTATGTTTTGGCGCTTTTATACGATAAAAACTATTTTATAGAAAAAATAATTATTTTTGCATCGCTTTATTCTGAGGACTATAACTTTTTTATTTTTTTGCTGATGATGCCATATGGCGGCTCGTTTTTTGCGGGACAAGATGACGTTTTCAGCGGTACCATGGTTATTTATATCTGTCTTTTTGATCGCGTGTTATTCCACTTTTTGTTCGGCGGTATGATAATAAAGCGTTGTTTTTTGCCTCTTTTTTTTTTTCTTACGGTGTTTACTGAAGGGGTTAACTAGTGGGACAGTTTTATAGGTTGGGTCATTACGAACGCGGGGATACTAAATATGTGTACTTTTATTGTTTTTTTATTTAGATAAAGAAATGTATTTATGGGAATAATATTTTTTTTCTTTATTTAGGAATTGGTTTTTTTTTTGGTTTTTTTTACACATGTGGAAATTTTTTTTTTACTTTTTTACTTTGTCCCGGGGGGGACATCACAGATCGCTGATCTGACAGTTTGCATAGCACTCTGTCAGATCACCGATCTGTCTGAGAGCACTGCAGGCTTACCAAGCGCCTGCTCTGAGCAGGCACTTGGTAAGCCACCTCCCTCCCTGCAGGACCCGGATGCCGCGGCCATCTTGGATCCGGGCCTGCTATAGGGAGGGAGGTAAGGGGGTCTCAGGGAAGCCCGCAGGGAGCCCCCTCCCTGCGCAATGCTTTCCTATACCGCCGGCACACCGCGATCATGTTTGATCGGTCCGTGACCGCTCCTGGCACATAGCGCCGGATGTCAGCTGCGATAGGCAGCTGACACCCGGCCGCGATCAGCCGCGCTCCCACCGTGAGTGCGGCCGATCGCCCTGGACGTACTATTCCGTCCTTGGGAATTTAGGCCCACCCCACATGGACGGAATAGTACGTCCAATGACAGAAAGGGGTTAAAAATTCCTTCGCTTCATGCAGTGCTGGAGTTTTTATTGACAACCTTTTCAAGGTACTTTTGTTTTTTTTTATTGATTTGGATTGCTGTTTTTTTTTTTCCTTTTAATAACGAGATATTACACTGGTCTCACACTGGTAATGCCCCCTTCCATTTATAATTAGCTCTGGAGGTAGATTCTCAGGGAGACCTATGTCCAGCCCATAGATCTTAGCAGATCATTTACATATTCCTCTGAATTAAGACTTTGTCTCACAAATATCAAGGTATAATTTTATATAGCTTCCTATGACATACATGCCCATATAGACGGTTTAGGAAGGTTGATCCTACTGACAGACATCCTTTAAAGGGACTCTGTCACCTGAATTTGGAGGGAACAATCTTCAGCCATGGAGGCGGGGTTTTTGGGTGTTTGATTCACCCTTTCCCTACCCGCTGGCTGCATGCTGGCTGCAATATTGGATTGAAGTTCATTCTCTCCTCCGTAGTACACGCCTGCACAAAGCAATCTTGCCTATGTTCCTGTTGTCACCCGCCCAGGTCGCGAAAGAAATCATGTTTCCATTCAACCTTTCACAGGACCACTGTAACTTGGATGTTTTTCTGCTGATGCACTGTCCGATTATGTAAGGTTTCAGTAACGTGACTGCTGCAGGCGATCACAAGCTGCTGTAGTTCTGTGACAGGTTTTACGTCATTGTCATTGCTTCTGGTGCCGCTGCAGATGATGACCTGACTTATGGGAGATGACGGCAGGTATGATTTATTTTGTTGTTCCTATGCCATGATGCTGATGCCCACTGTATTTAAAAATTGTACTGTGTGTGGACTTTTTTTTTTTTTTTTTTGCTTGAATGGTTTTTTGGTGTTCATTTTTTTTCTTTAACCTGATAGGGAACGCGTCAATTTTGGAACACTCAAGCCTCACTTTTTTTTTCTATTTTTTCAAATCTGGTATGTCTGCTTATGTGGTAACAACTCTTGAATGCTTCTACATATTCCAGTGATTCTGACTTTTCTTTCTTCCATGTTAGATTGTACTTTGTTAGTGGTGATTTCATATCAATGTTTTAGATTTATGAAGTGGTCTCAAAAATGGTTAATTTTTCTAAATTTATTAAGCTTCAAATGTGTATACCCTTAAACCAGATCATCATGTTAAATTTTTCATGTCTACTTTTATGTCATCATTTTTCAAATTTCTTTTTACCGTATATACTCGAGTATAAGCCGAGATTTTCAGCCCATTTTTTGGGGCTGAAAGTCCCCCTCTCGGCTTATACTCGAGTCATTCCCGGGGGTCAGCAGGGGAGGGGGAGCGGTGGCTGTCTAGTTATACTTACCTGCTCCGGCACGGTCCCTGCTTCTCCCGGCGCTGCATCTTCCTGTATTGAGCGGTCACATGGTACTGCTCATTACAGTCATGAATATGCGGCTCCACCTCCCATACAGGTGGAGCCGCATATTCATGACTGAAAATGAGCGGTAACTGTGACCGCTCAATACAGGAAGAAGATGCAGTGCCGGGAGAAGCAGGGACCGCGCCGGGAGCAGGTAAGTATACGGGGAGCGCTGCGCGATATTTACCTGCTTCTCGCTCCGGTGCGGCTCCATCTCCAACGTCCTCTGGCAGTGACGCTCGGGTGAGAGGGTGCGGTGACGTAGTCAGTGCGCGCCCTCTGCTGAGCGTCAGTGCTGGAGACGGAGCCGCACGAGGAGCAGGTAAATATTGAAAGCGCCGGCGTCCTGAGCGAAGAGAGGTGAGTATGTGATTTTTTTTTTTTATTGCAGCAGCAGCATTATATATTGGACAGCTTTATATGGAGCATCTATGGGGCAATAATCAATGGTGCAGAGCATTCTACATGGGGCACAGCTTTCTATGGGGCCATAATGAACAGTGCAGAGCATTCTATATGGCACAGTTTTATGTGGAGCATCTATGGGGCAATAATGAATGGTGCAGAGCATTCTATATGGCAAAGCTTCATTATGGCCCCATAGATGCTCCATATAAACGGTGCAGAGCATTCTATATGGCACAGTTTTATATGGAGCATCTATGGGGCCATAATGAACGGTGCAGAGCATTTTATGTGGCACAGCTTTATATGGAGCATCTATGGGGCCATAATGAACGGTGCAGAGCATTCTATATGGCACAGTTTTTATATGGAGCATCTATGGGGCCATAATGAACGGTGCAGAGCATTATATGTGGCACAGCTTTATATGGAGCATCTATGGGGCCATAATGAACGGTGCAGAGCATTCTATATGGAACAGCTTTCTATGGAACATCTATGGGGCCATAATGAACGGTGCAGAGCATTATATATGGCACAGCTTTATGTGGAGCATCTATGGGGCAATAATGATTGGTGCAGAGCATTATATATGGCACAGCTTTATATGGACCATCTATGGGGCCATAATGAAAAATATGGAGCATTATATGGGGTACAGCTTTATATGGAGCATCTATGGGGCAATAATGAACGGTATGGAGCATCTATTTTTATTTTTGAAATTCACCGGTAGCTGCTGCATTTCCTACCCTAGGCTTATACTCGAGTCAATACGTTTTCCCAGATTTTTGTGGCAAAATTAGGGGGGTCGGCTTATACTCGGTTCGGCTTATACTCGAGTATATACGGTACTTTGTTAGGATGTTAAAAGTATTAAAAACTAGAACTAAATTTTTTTTCCAAGAAAATATTCAAAATTGCTGTCAGGGAAATTGATAACACGTCAGGTGTTTCACAGGCATTAAAGAAGCATTCCTCCTCCCATCAAAGTTTTTATCCTTTTAATATGTTGCAATCATCATAATTTAAGGCACTTTGTACTTACAATTGCTCATTTTGACTTTCTACCCAGCTAATTCTTCTCTTTTCCATTAGGTCTATGACATCACATGATTATAAACTGACTAGCTGAATCCTTCTTAAACTCTATGTAGAAACAGGAGGTCAATTTCACCTGTGTTAGTCATCATTACTGCAAAAGTCCTTGCCAGGGAAAGGAGGGAGCAGCTGGGTCAGAAGGTGAAGAAGGGGATGATAAATGCAGTTACAAGGGACATCTATTTTCTCTGCTTTATGTAGATACAGGAAGAATTAACTGGGTAGAAAGGCAAAATGAGGAATTATAAGTACACTGTGCCATATAATATGATGACTGCAATATATTAAAAACTTTGATGTGAGTGCTTCTTAAACCAAAGTGAATGAAAACAAAATGAAATTACATTTTTTTGCCACTAAAATATTACTTTTAGATCCATTTTTCATTTTCATAAGGAGTAATTGGAAAAAATGGACTCCACAATTTGTTCTGCAACTTCACTCAAATGTGGCACTATCTCATATGTGGTCGGAATTTTTAGTGTTTGGGCGCACAGTGTGGCTGCAATGGGAAGGAGCGCTATGTGATATTTGCAGCGCAAATTGGGCAGGAATAGATGGTGGACACCATTCACATTTGCAGAGCCTTTGAGTTACCAAATCACAAACATCCCCCACAACGGACCCCATTTTGGAAGCGAAACCCTTCAACTAAATTCAACTATGTTCAGCATTTTCAACTAGGAGGTTCTTGACAGGATTTTATTACATTTCGATGTGAAAACGACATTTTTTTTTCCAGAAAAATATTATTTTACCCACAAATTTGGTTTTCACAAGGGGTAATAGGAGAAAAAGGAGCAAAAAATTGTTATGCAATTTGTGGTCAACGACAAATCTTTGGTTACGCTGTAGTGCCCGGAATGGAAGCGTTATTTGACTTTTGGTGTGCAATTTTGGCTGGAAAACATTGCAGATGCCATGTCACATTTGCACAGCCATTGACATGCAAAAATGACAGAAACCCCCCCACAATTGATCTAATTTTGGAAATGTCACCATTCTAAGGCTGCTGTCACACGTTCAGTATTTGGTCAGTATTTTACATCAGTATTTGTAGTCAAAACCAGAAGTGGAACAATTAGAGGAAAAGTATAATAGAAACATATGCACCACTTCTGCATTTATCACCCACTCCTGGTTTTGGCTACAAATACTGATGTAAAATACTGACCAAATACTGATAGTGTGATGGCAGCCTAAGAGTGTAGTGAGCATCTTGAGCCCACAGGAGCCTCACAAAATTTTAGAACATTGGGCCTTGGAAATAAAAAAAAAATAGTAATAATTTACCATTGAAAGCATTTAAGAGTATTAGATCAGCGATCAGGGTAGGAAAAGTAGTTAAATAAAAATTTCCAATTTTATGTAAAAAAAAAAAAAAAAAAGAATAAAATGAAAATATATTTCTATTTATCCAAAATATACATACCATATATTTATGTAAAAATAAACAAAGTACACATATTGGACACGTCTGGAAGAACCCGACCTATAAAACTTCCATTAGTTAACCCCTTCAGTGAACACCGTAAAAAAAAGTAGCAAAAAACAATGCTTTTTCATCATACCGTGGAATAGAAAGAGATCAAAAAGTCTAATATATCTCAAAATGGTATCACTCAAAATGTCATCTTGTCCTGCAAAAAACAAGCCGTCATACAGCTCCGCTTCATCAGAAAAATAAAAGGGTTAGCTTTCAGAATACGGCGATGCAAAAAAATTCTTCTATAAAATAGTTTTTGTGTAATAGCGCCAAATGTAAAAAAAAAGATATAAATGTGGTATTGCTGTAATCGTACTGACCCGAAAAATAATGTTGTCTTATCACTTTTACCACTGGTCGAACGTCATAGAAGAAAAAAATCCTGAATTGCTGGTTTTTGTTCATTCTCTCAAAAACCATAATAGAAAGTGATCATAAAATGTCATGTGCCCGAAGATGGTACCAATAAAAACGTCAACTCGTCCAGCAAAAAACAAGCTCTCACATGACTGTCGACAGAAATATAGAAAAATGTTAGCTCTCAAAATATGGGGATGCAAAAACTTTGTTTTGCCAAAAAAAGTCTTTTAGCGTGTGACAGCAGCCAAGCATAACAAAGAAAAACTATGCAAATCTGTTATAGCTGTAATCTCAGCGACTCGAAGCATAAAGTGTTCTAATCACTTGTAGCGCATGAGGAATGGCGTAAAAAATAAAACCAATTCTTTACCTGCTTTTGATTTGTTCTTTCTGCCTCCAAAGATCGCAGTAAGGCTCGGTGCACATTTATCCTGCGCTGTACGCTGAGCGCTTACACTGGAGTTTCCGTGTAAATCTTTGAAATATGTGATTCAGATGGAGCCCCTGGCATAAGATTCCCTGTAATGTGGCATATGGAGGCACTGTGGACTCTGTCCCATGATGCAGCGGTGTACTTTTTTTAAGTGTGCATAAAAGCACAGTCCGCCACAGTGTTGTGCACCTCTGAAAAAAACACTTCTGAACAGAGGCCAGGTGAAGTCTAGAGTAACTGCTGCTTCATTATAGTGAATGAATCCCTCGAGGGTTTCATCTGAATTTCGTGACTCAGAGATTTAGATGTAAACGCCGATGTAAGTGCTCAGCATAAAGCGCCTGATAAATGTGATCTCAAACATGTAAAATGTTCCCTACAAACCTTCAAATCAATGCACAAAAAAAGTCCCTATTCAGGTCCATTATCTGTCAATGGAAATATATGGAGCTATCACGTTACTGGTAGTACAAAGGCTATGGAAAAGCACTATAGCTCCTCGCCCTCCTCGGTGATACTTGGTGGTGTCAATAGGATCATTTATGGGGTTTCTGCTGTTTTGCACTTTAAGGGCTTGGCCAATGTGACATGGCATGCTTAAAATATTCTAGCAAAATGGCCACTACAATTTGACGCTCCTTCCCTTCTGATCTTTTCGCTGTCCCCCCAAAACAAGTAGTTTTCAACCGCATATGACGTATCGGTGTACTCAGGAGAAATTGCATAACATATTTTGTGTTCCATTTTCTCTTATTATCCCTTTTGAAAGTAGAAAACTTGGGGCCAAAGTAACATTTCAGTGGAAAAAAAATTAATTTTCCATTGACTCAACCCAATGTTATACAATCCTGCGACTTGCTTGAGGGTTAAAAATGCTCTTTACACCCCTAGATGAATTCCTCAAGAGGTGTAGCTTCCAAAATGGGGTTACTTGTCAGAGTTTCTGCTGTTTTGGCATGTCAGGGACTCTGCCATTGTGACATGGCAACCTCAATCTGCTCCAGCAAAATTGCACTCCACAATTCAATTGGCGCTCCTTCCAGGGCTGTGGAGTCGGGGTTATAAAGTCAGAGTTTGAGCCCATTTTGGTGGAGTTGGGTCGGTATAAAATAGACTGACTCAGACTCCTAAAATATATAATAAATTGGGTACATTAGTTCAATGTAGTTTGTGGGGAATATTTTTTCATAAGAATTTGGGAAAGTTATGGAATGTCCTATAAATATTTGTCCTATAACTGATCTAATGTCTAGACTTTTAGCTGAGATGAATCTGTGCTGCAGTTTATGTTCATGATAAGTAGTGAAGCTCCCCCTCTACAAATAAGGGGAAAAAATAAACACAGGGAAGGAAAGCCTATATTCATCTCAGAATTTCTGGAGTGAACAGGAAAGCAGGATTAAAGAAGGTAAGTACTTCCTAAAGCATATCTAAACTTTCAATAAACTGTGCATAAATCAATAGTCCAGTATATGCTGTCTCTGTATGCTTGATGTTTTAGTTTGTTTTTCCTCTTAGCTCATGTTTGAAGAAATTAGCTGCTCTGATGACTTATATATACTATACATAGAATATAAGGGAAAAAATGTTTTCTAACATCTCAAATTCAGAAATACAGTAACAGGATCGATGAGGACATATACAGTACAATAAAATGTTAAAAAAACAGACAATGTGATTTTCTGGATTTTTTTTCTCAGTTTGTCTCCCATAGTTGAGGTCTACCTATGATGTAAATTACAGACGCCTCTCATCTTTTTAAGTGGTGGAACTTGCACTATTGCTGACTGACTAAATACTTTTTTGCCCCACTGTATATTTGTGTGTGTGTTCTGGAATGTGATTCAGCACAAACATGCTCCCTCCTCCCCTCTTCTTAGACTGAAGAAACATGATGTGAAGCATTTAGTGAGCTGTACCTTGCTGAGACAAACCTTGACATTGAAAGTTCAGAGTAAAGCTACAGTGTTTTAACAACACATTTTACAAACTTTATACTTATCTGTCCTATTGATTTATGCAAAGATTGCTTTCTTACTATCCCAAATTATACAGTGCACGATTCCCTATTCTTGCAAGAATTACAATATACTTAATTTTTTTTACAAGACAAAATTATTTTGAATGTACATAATTACAAAATGTCTAAGAAGCATCTTATAAAGTCCCCTGTATTTGAGCATTTCACAGTGACTCAACTTAATAAGTAATATTTCCCACATGTCTACTTTACATCAGCACAATTTTGGAACCAATTTTTTTTTTGTTAGGGAGTTATAAGAGTTAAAAGTTGACCAGCAATTTCTCATTTTTACAACACCATTTTTTGTAGGGACCACATCTCATTTCAAGTCATTTTGAGGGGTCTATATAATAGAAAATAACCAAGTGTGACACCATTCTAAAATCTCCATCGCTCAAGGTGTTCAAAACCACATTCAAGAAGTTTATTAACCCTTAATGAACATTTAACTTTTTCACAAAAAATTTACTTCAGCTCCAATTTGTTTTATTTAACCAAGGGTAACAGGAGAAAATGGACGGCAAAAGTTGTTGTACAATTTGTCCTGAGTACGCTGATACCCCATATGTGGGGGTAAACCACTGTTTGGGCGCATGGCAGAGCTCAGAAGCGAAGGAGCGCCATTTGACTTTTCAATGCAAAATTGACTGGAATTGAGAAGGGATGCCATGTTGCGTTTGGAGAGCCCCTGATGTGCCTAAACATTGAAACCCTTCACAAGTGACACCATTTTGGAAAGTAGACCCCCTAAAGAGCTAATCTAGATGTGTGATGAGCACTTTGACCCATTTAGTGATTCACAGAAGTTTATAATGCAGAGCCGTAAAAATTAAAAATAATCATATTTTTTCACAAAAATGATCTTTTCGCCCCCAATTTTTTATTTTCCCAAGGGTAAGAGAAGAAATTGGACCCCAAAAGTTGTTGTACAATTTGTCCTGAGTACGCTGATACCCTATATGTGGGGGTAAACCACTGTTTGGGCGCATGGCAGAGCTCGGAAGGGAAGGAGCGCCATTTGACTTTTCAATGCAAAATTTACTGGAATTGAGATGGGACACCATGTTGCGTTTAGAGAGCCACTGATGTGCCTAAACATTGAAACCCCCCACAAGTGACACCATATTGGAAAGTAGACCCACTAAGGAACTAATCTAGATGTGTTGTGAGAGCTTTGAACCCCCAAGTGTTTCACTACAGTTTATAACGCAGAGCCGTGAAAATAAAAAAAAAATTCCCACAAAAATTATTTTTTAGCCCCCAGTTTTGTATTTTCATATGTGGGGGGGGAACCACCGTTTGGCCGCATGGGAGGGCTCGGAAGGGAAGGAGCGCCATTTGGAATGCAGACTTACAGTCATGGCCAAAAGTATTGACACCCCTGCAATTCTGTCAGATAATACTCAGTTTCTTCCTGAAAATGATTGCAAACACAAATTATTTGGTATTATTATCTTCATTTAATTTGTCTTAAATGAAAAAACACAAAAGAGAATGAAGCAAAAAGCAAAACATTGATCATTTCAGACAAAACTACAAAAATGGCCCAGACAAAAGTATTGGCACCCTCAGACTAATACTTGGTTGCACAACCTTTAGCCAAAATAACTGCGACCAACCGCTTCCGTTAATCATCAATAAGTTTCTTACAATGCTCTGCTGGAATTTTAGATCATTCTTCTTTGGCGAACTGCTCCAGGTCCCTGATATTTGAAGGGTGCCTTCTCCAAACTGCCATTTTTAGATCTCTCCACAGATGTTCTATGGGATTCAGGTCTGGACTCATTGCTGGCCACCATAGAAGTCTCCAATGCTTTCTCTTAAACCATTTTCTAGTGCTTTTTAAAGTGTGTTTTGGGTCATTGTCCTGCTGGAAGACCCATGGCCTCTGAGGGAGACCCAGCTTTCTCATACTGGGCCCTACATTATGCTGCAAAATTTGTTGGTAGTCTTCAGACTTCATAATGCCTTGCACACGGTCAAGCAGTCCAGTGCCAGAGGCAGCAAAGCAACCCCAAAACATCAGGGAACCTCCGCCATGTTTGACTGTAGGGACCGTGTTCTTTTCTTTGAATGCCTCTTTTTTTCTCCTGTAAACTCTATGTTGATGCCTTTGCCCAAAAAGCTCTACTTTTGTCTCATCTGACCAGAGAACATTCTTCCAAAACGTTTTGGGCTTTTTCAGGTAAGTTTTGGCAAACTCCAGCCTGGCTTTTTTATGTCTCGGGTTAAGAAGTGGGGTCTTCCTCGGTCTCCTACCATACAGTCCCTTTTCATTCAGATGCTGACGGATAGTATGGGTTGACACTGTTGTACCCTCGGACTGCAGGGCAGCTTGAACTTGTTTGGATGTTAGTCGAGGTTCTTTATCCAACATCCGCACAATCTTGCGTTGAAATCTCTTGACAATTTTTCTTTTCCGTCCACATCCAGGGAGGTTAGCCACAGTGTCATGGGCTTTAAACTTCTTGATGACACTGCGCACAGTAGACACTGGAACATTCAGGTCTTTGGAGATGGACTTGTAGCCTTGAGATTGCTCATGCTTCCTCACAATTTGGTTTCTCAAGTCCTCAGACAGTTCTTTGGTCTTCTTTCTTTTCTCCATGCTCAATGTGGTACACACAAGGACAGAGGTTGAGTCAACTTTAATCCATGTCAACTGGCTGCAAGTGTGATTTAGTTATTGCCAACACCTGTTAGGTGCCACAGGTAAGTTACAGGTGCTGTTAATTACACAAATTAGAGAAGCATCACATGATTTTTCGAACAGTGCCAATACTTTTGTCCACCCCCTTTTTTATGTTTGGTGTGGAATTATATCCAATTTGGCTTTAGGACAATTCTTTTTGTGTTTTTTCATTTAACCCCTTCATGACCCAGCCTATTTTGACCTTAAAGACCTTGCCGTTTTTTGCAATTCTGACCAGTGTCCCTTTATGAGGTAATAACTCAGGAACGCTTCAACGGATCCTAGCGGTTCTGAGATTGTTTTTTCGTGACATATTGGGCTTCATGTTAGTGGTAAATTTAGGTCAATAAATTCTGCGTTTATTTGTGATAAAAACGGAAATTTGGCGAAAATTTTGAAAATTTCGCAATTTTCACATTTTTAATTTTTATTCTGTTAAACCAGAGAGATATGTGACACAAAATAGATAAGAAATAACATTTCCCACATGTTTACTTTACATCAGCACAATTTTGGAAACAAAATTTTTTTTTGTTAGGAAGTTATAAGGGTTAAAATTTGACCAGCGATTTCTCATTTTTACAACGAAATTTACAAAACCATTTTTTTTAGAGACCACCTCACATTTGAAGTCAGTTTGAGGGGTCTATATGGCTGAAAATACCCAAAAGTGACACCATTCTAAAAACTGCACCCCTCAAGGTGCACAAAACCACATTCAAGAAGTTTATTAACCCTTCAGGTGCTTCACAGCAGCAGAAGCAACATGGAAGGAAAAAATGAACATTTAACTTTTTAGTCACAAAAATTATCTTTTAGCAACAATTTTTTTATTTTCCCAATGGTAAAAGGAGAAACTGAACCACGAAAGTTGTTGTCCAATTTGTCCTGAGTACGCTGATACCTCATATGTGGGGGTAAACCACTGTTTGGGCGCACGGCAGGGCTTGGAAGGGAAGGAGCGCCATTTGACTTTTTGAATCAAAAATTGGCTCCACTCTTTAGCGGACACCATGTCACGTTTGGAGAGCCCCCGTGTGCCTAAAAATTGGAGCTCCCCCACAAGTGACCCCATTTTGGAAACTAGACGCCCCAAGGAACTTATCTAGATGCATAGTGAGCACTTTGAACCCCCAGGTGCTTCACAAATTGATCCGTAAAAATGAAAAAGTACTTTTTTTTCACAAAAAAATTATTTTTGCCTCAATTTTTTCATTTTCACATGGGCAACAGGATAAAATGGATCCTAAAATGTGTTGGGCAATTTCTCCTGAGTACACCAATACCTCACATGTGGGGGTAAACCACTGTTTGGGCACATGGTAAGGCTCGGAAGGGAAGGAGCGCCATTTGACTTTTTGAATGAAAAATTATTTCCATCGTTAGCGGACACCATGTCGCGTTTGGATAGCTCCTGCGTGCCTAAACATTGGCGCTCCCCCACAAGTGACCCCATTTTGGAAACTAGACCCCCCAAGGAACTTATTTAGATGCCTAGTGAGCACTTTAAACCCTCAGGTGCTTCACAAATTGATCTGTAAAAATGAAAAAGTACTTTTTTTTCACAAAAAATTATTTTCGCCTCAATTTTTTCATTTTCACATGGGCAGTAGGATAAAATGGATCATAAAATTTGTTGGGCAATTTCTCCCGAGTACGTCGATACCTCATATGTGGGGGTAAATCACTGTTTGGGCACTCGGCAGGGCTCGGAAGGGAAGGCGCGCCATTTGACTTTTTGAATGGAAAATTAGCTCCAATTGTTAGCGGACACCATGTCGCGTTTGGAGAGCCCCTGTGTGCCTAAACATTGGAGCAACCCCACAAGTGACCCCATTTTGGAAACTAGACCCCCCAAGGAACTTATCTAGATACATATTGAGCACTTTAAACCCCCAGGTGCTTCACAGAAGTTTATAACGCAGAGCCATGAAAATAAAAAATAATTTTTCTTTCCTCAAAAATGATTTTTTAGCCTGGAATTTCCTATTTTGCCAAGGATAATAGGAGAAGTTGGACCCCAAATATTGTTGTCCAGTTTGTCCTGAGTACGCTGATACCCCATATGTGGGGGTAAACCACTGTTTGGGCGCACGGCAGGGCTCGGAAGGGATGGCACGCCATTTGGCTTTTTAAACGGAAAATTAGCTCCAGTCATTAGCAGACACCATGTCACGTTTGGAGAGCCCCTGTGTGCCTAAACATTGGAGATCCCCCAGAAATGACACCATTTTGGAAACTAGACCCCCAAAGGAACTAATCTAGATGTGTGGTGAGGACTTTGAACCCCCAAGTGCTTCACAGAAGTTTATAACGCAGAGCCATGAAAATAAAAAAAAAAAAACCCTAATCCCAACTGTAGCCACAACCCTAATTCTAACCCTAACCACAACCCTAATTCCAACCCTAACCCTAAGGCTATGTGCCCACGTTGCGGATTCGTGTGAGATATTTCCGCACCATTTTTGAAAAATCCGCGGGTAAAAGGCACTGCGTTTTACCTGCGGATTTTCCGCGGATTTCCAGTGTTTTTTGTGCGGATTTCACCTGCGGATTCCTATTGAGGAACAGGTGTAAAACGCTGCGGAATCCGCACAAAGAATTGACATGCTGCGGAAAATACAACGCAGCGTTTCCGCGCGGTATTTTCCGCACCATGGGCACAGCGGATTTGGTTTTTCATATGTTTACATGGTACTGTAAACCTGATGGAACACTGCTGTGAATCCGCAGCGGCCAATCCACTGCGGATCCGCAGCCAAATCCGCACCGTGTGCACATAGCCTAATTCTAAAGGTATGTGCACACGCTGCGGAAAACGCTGCGGATCCGCAGCAGTTTCCCATGAGTTTACAGTTCAATGTAAACCTACGGGAAACAAAAATCGCTGTACACATGCTGCGGAAAAACTGCACGGAAACGCAGCGGTTTACATTCCGCAGCATGTCACTTCTTTGTGCGGATTCCGCAGCAGTTTTACAACTGCTCCAATAGAAAATCGCAGTTGTAAAACCGCAGTGAAATGCGCAGAAAAAACGCGGTAAATCCGCCATAAATCCACAGAGGTTTAGCACTGCGGATTTATCAAATCCGCAGCGGAAAAATCCGCAGAGGACCAGAATACGTGTGCACATACCGAAACCCTAACCCTAGCCCTAACCCTACCCCTAACCCTAGCCCTAACCCTACCCCTAACCCTACCCCTAACCCTATTCTAACATTAGTGGAAAAAAAAAATTTCTTTATTTTTTTATTGTACCTACCTATGGGGGTGACAAAGGGGGGGGGTCATTTATTATTTTTTTTATTTTGATCACTGAGATAGATTATATCTCAGTGATCAAAATGCACTTTGGAACGAATCTGCCGGCCGACAGATTCGGCGGGCGCACTGCGCATGCGCTCGCCATTTTGGAAGATGGCGGCGCCCAGGGAGAAGACGGACGGGACCCCGGCTGGATCGGTAAGTATGATGGGGTGGGGGGGACCACGGGGGGGGGATCGGAGCACGGGGGGGGAATCGGAGCGCGGGAGGGGTGGAACGGAGCACGGGGGCGTGGAACGGAGCACGGGGGGGCTGGAACGGAGCACGGGGGGCTGGAATGGAGCACGGGGGGGTGGAACGGAGCACCGGGGGGGTGGAACGGAGCACCGGGGGGGTGGATCGGAGTGCAGGGGGGGTGATTGGAGCACGGGGGGGTGATTGGAGCATGGGGGGAGCGGAGCCCTGTACTGAGGGAAGCCGGAGCAGTGTACCGGCCAGATCGGGGGGGCTGGGGGGGCGATCGGAGGGGTGGGGTGGGGGCACATTAGTATTTCCAGCCATGGCCGATGGTATTGCAGCATCGGCCATGGCTGGATTGTAATATTTCACCCGTTATAATAGGTGAAATATTACAAATCGCTCTGATTGGCAGTTTCACTTTCAACAGCCAATCAGAGCGATCGTAGCCACGAGGGGGTGAAGCCACCCCCCCTGGGCTAAACTACCACTCCCCCTGTCCCTGCAGATCGGGTGAAATGGGAGTTAACCCTTTCACCCGGCCTGCAGGGACGCGATCTTTCCATGACGCCACATAGGCGTCATGGGTCGGATTGGCACCGACTTTCATGACGCCTACGTGGCGTCATGGGTCGGGAAGGGGTTAAGACAAATTAAATGATAATAATACCAAATAATTTGTGTTTGCAATCATTTTCAGGAAGAAAATGAGTATTATCTGACAGAATTGCAGGGGTGTCAATACTTTTGGCCATAGTTAAGTAAATAAGGCAGCACACTGCAGCGCTAAAACATGTAAACTTGAAAACACGAAATTTGAACTGCATTACTGCACTAGAAATATGAAAAATGAGAGCTTTTAGCGCATAAAAATGGCCAATTTTATGTGTACCTGGCAGCCCCTTTACGGCATCTCTCTTATACCAGGTCCTAAACTTGCCTTACCTCGCTGAGAATAAACGTCTCCATCTGAATGGGTGCATGTGAAACCTCTTCTTAGACTAAAATTCTCTCTCTCTATGGAGGGGTATTGGACCTGCTGTAATTAAAACACCTGAAGCTAGGAGGCGGAGTGCACGATCAGAAGGCTAGAGAATACATTTCAAAAACCTGACCGGCACATCCAAACATAGACTAAGTGTGAACAGGTGCTGAACCTAGAGTCGCCAACTCGTATATAGTTAAGTAAATAAGGCAGCACACTGCAGCGCTAAAACATGTAAACTTGAAAACACGAAATTTGAACTGCATTACTGCACTAGAAATATGAAAAATGAGAGCTTTTAGCGCTAAAAATGGCCAATTTTATGTGTACCTGGTAGCCCCTTTACGGCATCTCTCTTATACCAGGTCCTAAACTTGCCTTGCCTCGCTGAGAATAAACGTCTCCATCTGAATGGGTGCATGTGAAACCTCTTCTTAGACTAAAATTCTCTCTCTCTGTGGAGGGGTATTGGACCTGCTGTAATTAAAACACCTGAAGCTAGGAGGCGGAGTGCACGATCAGAAGGCTAGAGAATACATTTCAAAAACCTGACCGGCACATCCAAACATAGACTATATACGAGTTGGCGACTCTAGGTTCAGCACCTGTTCAAAAGTCTTGTTTTTTGCGGGACGAGTTGACGTTTTCATTGGTAACATTTTTGGGCACGTGACATTTTTTGATTGCTTTTTATTCCGATTTTTGTGAGGCCGAATTACCAAAAACCAGCTATTTATGAATTTCTTTTGGGGGAGGCGTTTTTACCGTTCTGCGTTTGGTAAAATGGATAAAGCAGTTTTATTCTTCAGGTCAGTACGATTACAGCGATACCTCAATTATATCATTTTTTTATGTTTTGGCGCTTTTATACGATAAAAACTATTTTGTAGAAAAAATAATTATTTTTGCTTCATTTTATTCTGAGGACTATAACTTTTTTACTTTTTCTTTTATGACCCTGTATGGCGGCTCATTTTTTGCAGGACAAGATGACGTTTTCAGCGGTACCATGGTTTTTATATCCATCTTTTTGATCGCGTGTTATTCCACTTTTTGTTTGGCGGTATGATAATAAAGTGTTGTTTTTTGCCCCTTTTTTTTATTTTACGGTGTTCACTGAAGGGGTTAACTAGTGGGACAGTTTTATAGGTCGGGTCGTTACGGACGCGGTGATACTAAATATGTGTACTTTTATTGTTTTTTTTTTAGTTAGATAAAGAAATGTATTTATAGGAACAATATATTTTTATTTATTTTTTTACTTTTTTTACACATGTGAATTTTTTTTTTTACACTATAATATTGCCCCAGGGGGGGCATCATGTTATAGTGTAAGATCGCTGATCTGACACTTTGCTGTGCACTGTGTCAGATCAGTGATCTGACGTGCACTTCTGCAGGCTTACCAGCGCTTGCTCTGAGCAGGCGCTGGTAAGCTACCTCCCTGCAGGACCTGAATTCAGCCCCATGGCCATTTTGGATCTGGGCCTGCTGCAGGGAGGAGGAGGTAAGAGACCCTCGCAGCAACGCGATCACATTGCGTTGCTTCGGGGGTCTCAGGGAAGCATGCAGGGAGCCCCCTCCCTGCACGATGCTTCCCTATACTGCCGGAACACTGCGATCATGTTTGATCGCAGTGTGCCGGGGGTTAATGTGCCGGGGGTGGTCCGTGACCGCTCCTGGCACATAGTGCCGGATGTCAGCTGCGATAGTCAGCTGACACTCGGCCTCGCTCCCCCGTGAGTGCGGCCGATCGCTATGACATACTATCCCGTCGGTGGTCTTACGGGCCCACCCCACCTCGACAGGATAGTACGTCTAATGTCAGAAAGGGGTTAAAAGACAGATCAGCTTGTTATGAAGGACTGTGTATCATTATATGCACAACCAGCTTTTACAGCTCGCAGAAATCGCTCACAAGCTTGGTGTTTCTCTGGAAAGACAAAATATTAGAAAATTAGTGATTGAAGAAGCCCTTAACCAAAACAAAAGGAAGATCTTAAAAAGACTCTCAAGAGACGCTTTGTATTTCTTAAAATGGATGCCTGCACATGTCACAGAGTGAACTCTTTTGCTATCAACGTTCGATATGTTTGTGACAACAAAAAATTGTTACTAAGACACTGGCAGAAAACGATACTAGAGCTCATCACAGCAGCCAGTTTCTCCAGACCTGAGTGGAAAAAGTTTTGCAAGATTATGAACTTAAAAAAGAACAGGTTCGCTATTGTAACTGATAATGCTTCAAACATAAGTACATTTAAAACTGATGAATGAGAATCATGAAGGTGAACAGCTAGAAGAACATTTCACATTTAGTATGTTGGAGATAGAAGGCCACAATCTTGTTCCCATAAAGAAAAACAAACGTATTGCTACAGAAGAACAGCAAAAGGATTCTTTACAATTAGGTGATTTTCTTTAAGCTGCTTCACACCTCTTTCCTATTCAGCACATGCGCTGTGTTATGCACATGCTGCAGCTGGCAAAAAGAGTCTGCAAGAGGGACATGCTGGAACTCTGGTTAGCAAAGTGAGGAAATTGGCTATTGCTGCCAGAACCCCTAAAACTGATTCCATCTTGAAGAGACGTGCTGGAAAAGGGGCAATTATGGATCAAGCCACTTGATGGGGCAGCACCTATTTAATGATTGAGCTATTGCTTAAGCTGAAACCCTTCCTTGTAGATATGGCCAACCCTCACGGATCACTACATGAAGGTCAAAGGACACAGGTGGCTGAATTGAAGGAATTGCTTCATCACCCATTTACAGTGACAAAAAAATTACAAGCTGAGGATTTAACTCCTGACATTTTTATAAAGGAGTGGAAGAACTTGATGTTTTGCCTGTCCCAAAGAGGAGGTTTAACCGCAGATGGCATTGCTGCTTCAATGAAATGGAGAGAGACACTGCTATTAGAAAAAAAAATTCTTCTGGCAGCTGTTTATGTGGACCCGAGTCATTGTATATTGCTGGATGATCAACAGCTTACTAAAGGAAAAGAAGCTTTGATTGAGGTACCAGTTAGGATGAGTGGGCTATAGGACGGCCAAGAGAAAGAGGACTCGGGTCCTCCTAGTGCTGCTGCTGTTTCATTTTGATTTTGACAAATATTTGGATGATATGGAGCAGGCAAAGCGTTGCTGCAGGGAAAAAGATTCCACTCCAATAGAAGACAGATTGACCATATTTCAGCAAAATTTTTCTCTTGCTCTCAAAGAAGTAGAATTTCAATTGTCCATCAAAACTGACTGTGCACGAGGCAGTTCCTTTACACCCTGAAATTGTTAGATATGTTGCCCATGTGGTTACTGCTTTGCCACCAACCCAAGTTAGTGTAGAGAGGTTGTTCTCCAGCCATAAACTAATTAGGTCAGATTTGAGGTCATCTATGAAGGAGGATCTGATGGAGGCAATATTATTTCTCAGAACAAATTCTTAGACTGCACAAATGTTATTCAGTACGTTCTTGTTGAAAACAGTTTTTTCCCACGTACTGCACGTATAATAAATTGTAAATATGCAAAAGTTTTTTTGTTCTAAAGTTATATTCCAATAAATATATTTTATGTTCTATCTAAATGGCTTGATTATTTTATCATAATAATGATTAAAAGCCTGATGCTAACCATTTACTACAGTAAATGTATCACTTAAGTTTAAACATGAGCCATGTATGAGGGAATCAGAGTCATGGAGCCGGAGTCGGAGTCATGGGAATTGAGGAATCGGAGTTGGAGTCGAAGGTTTGGCTTACCGACTCCACAGCCCTGGCTCCTTCCCTTCTGAGCCCTGCCATGTGTCCAGTCAGTAGTTTTCTATCACATATGGGTATCTGCGTACTCGGGACAAATTGCCAAATTGTATTGTTCATTTTCTTCTGTTACCCTTGTAAAAATAAAAAATTGGGGGCTGAAGCAACTTTTTTGCAAAAAAATATTTTTCCATTTTCACAGCTAAACGTTAAAAAATTCTGTGAAGCACCTGGGATGTTCAAGGTCCTCAGCACACATCTGGATAAGTTCCTTGAGGGGTGTAGTTTCCAAAATGTGGTCACTTGTGGGGGTTTCCACTTTTAGGCACATCATTAGCTCTGCAAACGCGAAATGGCGTTCACTAACTATTCTAGACAATTTTTCACTCAAAGTCAAATGGCCCTCCTTCCCTTCTTAGCCTTTCCGTATGCCCAATCAGTAGTTTTCCACCACATATGGGGTATCTGTGTACTCAGGAGAAACTGCACAATAAATTGTTCTGTCCATTTTCTCCTGTTATCCTCGTGAAAATGAAATATTTGGGGCTTATGCAGCATTTTTGTGGGAAAAATTTAAATGTTCATTTTTTCCTTCCATATTGCTTTAATTCCTGTGAAGCGCTTGAAGAGTTAATAAAATGTTTGAATGTGGTTTTGAGAACTTTGAGGGGTAAGTCTTTTAAAATTCTGTCATTCTTGGTAATTTTCTGTCATATAGGCCCCTCAAAATTATTTCAAACGTGATTTGGCGTTAACACCCCCGCCCCCCACAAATTAAAAAAAAAGCAGTTTTGGATATTTTGTTGGGAAAATGAGAAATTGCTGATAAACTTTTAACCCTTCTAAGTTCCTAACTTATTTTTTGTTATGTTTTAAAAAATGATGCAGATGTAAAATAGACATAGGGGAAATGTTGTTTATAAACTATTTTGTACAGCATGACTAACTGGTTTAAAGATATAAAAATTGAAAGTTTAAAAGCTATGACATTTTTGCCCAAATTCCTATATTTTCACAAATAATTGTAAAGAATGTTGACCTAAATTTGCAACTAAAACAAAGTACAATGTTTCATTAAAAAAAAAAGATGAAGGTGAAAACAGGCTCGGGGGTTAAAGGGTTAAGGTTAAGGATAATGCTATAATGGTGCGGTTTGGGGAGTGATTGGTATACAGTACAGACCAAAAGTTTGGACACACCTTCTCATTTAAAGATTTTTCTGTATTTTCATGACTGTGAAAATTGTACATTCACACTGAATGCATCAAAACTATGAATTAACATATGTAGAATTATTGTGAAACAACTGAAAATATGTCGTATTCTAGATTCTTCAAAATAGCCACCTTTTGCTTTGATGACTGCTTTGCACACTCTTGGTATTCTCTTGATGAGCTTCAAGAGGTAGTCACCGGGAATGGTTTTCACTTCACAGGTGTGCCCTGTCAGGTTTAATAAGTGGGATTTCTTGCCTTATAAATGGGGTTGGGACCATCAGTTGTGTTGTGCAGAAGTCTGGTGGATACACAGCTGATAGTCCTACTGAATAGACTGTAAGACTTGTATTATGGCAAGAAAAAAGCAGCTAAGTAAATAAATACGAGTTCATAGTTTTGATGCCTTCAGTGTGAATGTACAATTTTCATAGTCATGAAAATAAAGAAAAATCTTTAAATGAGAAGGTGTGTCCAAACTTTTGGTCTGTACTGTATATGTTAGGTTGCTTTCAATTTTGTGCAGCTTGTGTGGAGCCAGACAATGCTTACAAAGCATAAATTACTGTAAATGAAAAATAGTGCTGTTGCTGAAAAGATCTAATGAGAGGTTTGCTTACGTTTTCTAAAGTGTACTGGAGTTAATGTAAAACCCCAGCATGGTCTAACTGAATTATCTTCTGTACATGATGACTACTTATATTTTTCATATCTGGATGGGAAGTGGCCTGGTCAGAAAATTTCTAATGATAACTGTACTTTTCACCTTGCAAGAAAAAAAAAGAAACTATTATACGAGTACGTTTATGGACATGCGAACTAATGCTTGAACTTGGATAAACTTTCCAAAGAAAAGACCATATGCTTGAATTTTATATTTTTATGTAACCATGTCTGTAACACACCTGATTGATTGATTAGTATGTAGATAAATCTGCACTTGCTTGACTGTTCGATTTTTTTTCTTTCTCAGACTGCACACCGCTCCATAGTTTCATTGATCCATAAACACATCAGTTTTAATAATGGATCCATGTGTCCGGTCCGTGAGACTCTGAGAATGTCTTATTCTCATCTGCTTTTCAGATCACACTCAGCCAATAAAGATCCATATAAAATAGATAACACGCTGAAGACAATGGCCCCAATTCAGCAAAGCGGTTATCCCAGAATTCTGGCATAAATTGCTTTGAAAAGTTGCAAATTTGTTGCTAGAAATTGTTGCAGCTCTCGGTGTTTTCACACCAGTTTTGCACAGTTCTGTCAAAATGATATACAGAAATCTTATCGTCCCTGACTGGAATAAAATTTGTCGTGAGGCTCACATCATTTTCCAGTATGCCCTCTCATCAACACTGGCTTGAGCTGGTCTTGAAGAACCTGAGCCATACTTTGTACGTCAGAGTTCCAGCCAAGTGTCATCCATTTTTAACAGTTTCACTGTTAAGAGCCAATGAATAAACAACATTCAGATAGTTTACCTGCTCAAAAAAATAGCTAAAAAATATATATTTTTATTACATATAATCGCCAACTTTTTAATTCCATGTCTACAAGACTTGGTGCTTTCCTTGAAAATCATGGCGATCTGAAGGCTGAAGATTTTGTAATGAAATTTTTAATCTTGCTTTCATGTAATTGGTTAAAAAATGTCTTATGAAACTCCGCCTTGTCAAAGTTTTGGAAAATTTTTTATTCAGTTAGAAAACATAATTAAAATCTTACCTTTCAAAGGGGTGTACTCATTTATGCTGAGCACTGTGTATATTTACACAGTGTACACTGTATATATGTGATGGAAATATAGCATGTAGATCTCACTTGCATGTATAGTATTATACTCCTTTATAATCATATATACTCATGTAAACGCAAATATGTCTATATACTCAGCTAGTTTATAATCAATTGCTCAACTTGACCACATGAGCTAGGCCAGATGGTTCCTCGGTACTTTCCAGACACCCAAAAAGCAGAACAGCACCAGATGTATTAAGTGATGATCAGATGTCTCAACTTTGTCCTAGATGCAGAGAGCTACATTTTAGTTGCTTAATCAGCATCCATATGTGCATTAATAATCACAATATTCCATATTTATTTAGATAACCAATAACAGAGGAGCTAGACAATATGGTAATTAACTAACCACCCCTAACCACCTCCTTACTGTCATGCAGCTGCAGTGCAGTACAGCGCAACCTCCACCAGGGGGAGCCTGGTAGTGATGCCAGACTGCACACACAGAGCAACTGAACAGACGCCACCTAGTGGCGAGAGTAAGGTCAGGAAAACCAAGTCAGAGCACAACAGTACAAACGGATTCAGACAGAACGGATAGTCAGGATATAGCAAGGGATCAATAAACCAGGACGGGCAAAATACGGTACCAAAGGGATAAACTGAAACAGAGTCAAAGAGCCAAGCCAAGATATCATAACCAGGGAGTCAAGCAGATAAACAGACAGACAAAGAGACGCTGGGAAAGGGCAGGCGGGGGGATAACAGACACAGGACAAGTCAGGGTTCAGTAGGACAAACCAAGGGCTTCCAGAGTCAGGTTCACACGCCAAAGACAGAGCTATAGCTGACACCACCCTCAGGATACCTGGGAGCTAAATAGCAAACCCAAGTCCAGAATGAGGCAGATCAAAGTTAACCCTTGACATGATCCACCCAGAGAAAAGGCAGACAGAACTAAACTCCGGAACGGATCATGACACTTACTATATGCAATTATAAATCCATGTATGTACAATAAATCATCAGTATTGGTGGAATGTTAGTGTCACAATGGTGTACAGTCCATTCTTGATGAGCGCTCAAAATACTCAGTTTTATTGGGAACGGCCGCAGCACCACACAGGGATAGATTTATCCAAACCAAATTTCCATAACATCTGGTGCCCAATGTGGGGTGATGGACGAAACGCAAGGGGACCCTGCTGACCGGAGAGAGGGAGGTGTTGGCCATGGCCTTAATTCATAAAAGGAGACTGCGCAGCTCCATAAGTAAGATAAGAAAATGTTATCTTAACTGAAAGTCCCCTGTGCCCAGTCCGGGTCTATACCTCTTGCCGGTCAGGTGTGGTCACCACGGCATTACCAGGTAGTGTAAAAAGTTCAAACCCGTATCCAAACCCTGGGATTTAAGTCAAAGTGCCTGCTGTGTGCCGTGTATGTGTTCTGTGTTTGTGTAAGATCCGGGAGACAGTTGGAGCAGTGACTGTTTTGCTTGTTGTTGCTGGGTAACAGACCGCAGGAGGTCAAATCGCTCGATAAGTTATTGCAGGATTCCCGTACATAGGAGTAACAGGTAGCCCCGGCGCAGGTGGTCCCAGGCTCCAGGCTCAGGTAGTGATAACTTAGAGGGGTACTGCAGATTCCTGTAGTGGCGGCGAGCCAGTTAGGACGACCAGACCCGGGTGGTAGATTTCCCGCTTGTGTTTCTCACTCAGGTGTGCCCAGTACGATTGGCAGTAGTCTGTTCCCAGAGTAACCTGCACGTGTCACAGAATAATAAAGGGCATCGGTTCTCCTGGACGTCTGTATCTGTTTTGTTCATGTCACGTACTGTTTCCTTTAAGTGCATACAATTGTATAGAGAAGTTTTTTTTCTTTCTCCACGCTGCTAGCAAAGATATATCCATTGTAAATCACACTGTCACATCTGTTTTTGCAAATTTTCTTGTTTCTGCATTCTGAGTAGTGCTACAGTGTATCAATTTTTAATGAATTGAAACTAAATGGTATCTATCATTTTTGCTGTGACATACTTGTTTTCAGGTTCATGATTTTAGTGACTTTGGATACAGCAGCATAAGAAAAGGGGAAGTGTGTGTGTCTGACTGCGTTTGAGCACAGAGGAAAAAAAGCTGTTTTAACTTTTTACTCTTTGAAGTTTTTCCTTCTGTCTTTTTATTTTTTAAAGTTTTTCTTTCTGTATCAAAATTTTAAGTTTTTGGTTGTGTACCAAGTTTTTGATCGTTTTCTTTTCTTTTGGTTTCAACTTCTTGTACCAACTTTCTGAAGGTTTTCTTTTCTTTTTGTTTTTTTGTTTTTTATATACCAATCTTTTTGAAGTTTTTTGTTGTTTTTTTTTGCCTTTTTGTTTGTTTTTCATTTTTCGTTTTTTGCCATCGGGAATAAGGTGGCCAAGCAACAGGAGGGTTTTACTTCCTGAAGAGAAAACGGCCCCCCAGATAGTGTCAAAACACGACGGTGTGAAGTATGTGAAGAATTTTAGAAGGTAAAAAAATTGAAGTGAAATTCATAAGAATGGCAGACTTCAAGCTGCGGAATGGCATGACGTAGAAAGGAAAATAAGGGAATTTAGCTGATGTTAAATTGCTGAATACTAATACATGGTATAAAGTAGCAGCAGAGCTTACATCATTTAGGTGGTACAGAAAGATATGTGAGCAAACCAGGAAGTGATTTTTATGTGTATAAGACGGGAGATATTAGACATGTGCAGTCTGTTCTCAACAGAGTCCATGGTATAGGGAGTTTTTGCACAGTTTGTGGCGCGTCCCGTCCCTCTCTACAGGAAGAAGGCATCATTGTTCCAACCATGCCCTCTAAGACTGCACAGAGGGGGGAGGAATTCACTTCTCTATCCTCCTTTTTCTCTGTCACTCTGTCTCCTTTCCTCTCTTTCTCCACACTTTTCTCTTCTCTCTTTCTCCACACCTCTCTACTCCTCTTTCACCTTCTTTTAACTCAGCTTCCCAAAGATGGGATTAAGTACATTTTATTTATTTTTATTTATGTTTTAAGGGGAGAGGAAGGGGGCAATCACTTTTCACACAGGGTCCTGTAGGTTTGTTTTTCTTTTTTCCCTTAATAATAAAGACCTTAATTTAACCCATTAACGACCGCCGATACACCTTTTAACGGCGGCAGCTAAAGGTACTTAAACCACAGCGCCGTTAATTAACGGCGCTGTGGAAAAAGTGAATAGCGCCCCCCAGAGTCAGATTTTTTCTGGGGTCTCGGTTGCCGGGGGTAGCCAAGACCCCAGAGAACATGATTCCGGGGGTTTTTTACCAACCCCCGAGTTGCGATCGCCGGTAATTAACAGTTTACCAGCAATCGCAAAAAAACGCGATTTCCCTTTTAATTTCTCTGTCCTCCGATGAAATTGCACATCAGAGGACAGAGAAATAGGGGGATTCGGGGACCCTATTATGCTTACCGGTGTCCCTGGGTCCTCCTGCATTCTCTCCTGCCCGCTGGCTTCTTTGGGAAGAAAATGGTGGGCGCAGTGCGTTAGGGTTGGGATTAGTGGTGTATTGGGATTAGGGATAGGTTTGAGGTTAGGGTTGAGATTAGGATTAGGGGTGTGTTGGATTTAGGGTTTTGATTAGGGTTATGGTTAGGGTTGACACTAGGGTTGTTTTGGGGTTTTAGTTGTGATTATCGTTAGGGTTGTGATTAGGATTATGGATCGGGTTGGTGTTAGGGTTGGAGTTAGAATTGGGGAATTTCCACTGTTTAGGTACATCAGGGGGTCTCCAAACACGACAGCCAATTTTGCGCTCAAAAAGTCAAATGGTGCTCCCTCCCTTCTGAGCTCTGCCGTGCGCCCAAACAGTGGGTTACCCCCACACATGGGTCATCAGCGTACTCGGGATAAATTGGACAACAATTTTTGCAGTCCAATTTCTCCTGTTACCCTTGTGAAAATAAAAACTTGGGGGCTACAAAATCTTTTTTGTGGAAAATTTTTTTTTATTTTCACGACTCTGCATTATAAACTTCTGTGAAGCACTTGGGCATTCAAAGTTCTCACCACACATCTAAATAAGTTCCTTGGGGGGTCTAGTTTCCAAAATGGGGTCACTTGTGGGGGGTTTCTACTGTTTAGGTATATCAGGGGCTCTGCAAATGCAACATAACGCCCACAGACCATTCTATCAAAGTCTGCATTCCAAAACAGCGCTCCTTCCCTTCCGAGCTCTGCTGTGCGCCCAAACATTGGTTTACCCCCACATATGGGGCATCAGCGTACTTGGGATAAATTGGACAACAACTTTTGGGGTCCAATTTCTCCTGTTACCCTTGGGAAAATAAAAAGTTGGGGGCTACAATATCTTTTTTGTGGAAAAATATTTTTTATTTTCACGATTCTGCATTATAAACTTCTGTGAAGCACTTGGGCATTCAAAGTTCTCACCACACATCTAGATAAGTTCCATGGGGGGTCTAGTTTCCAAAATGGGGTCACTTGTGGGGGTATCTACTGTTTAGGCACATCAGGGGCTCTCCAAACGCGACATGACGTCTGATCTTAATTCCAGCCAATTCTACATTGAAAAGGTAAAACGGCACTCCTTCTCTTCCAAGCTCTGCGGTGTGCCCAAACAGTGGTTTACCCCCACATATGGGGTATTGACGTACTCAGGAGAAATTGCACAACACCTTTTGTGGTCTAATTTCTCCTGTTACCCTTGTAAAAATAAAAATTTGGGGGCAAAAATATCATTTTTGTAGAAAAAAATTGATTTTTTATTTTCATGGCTCTACGTTATAAACTTCTGTGAAGCACCTGGGGGTTTAAAGTGCTCACCACACATCTAGATAAGTTCCTTAAGGGGTCTAGTTTCCAAAATGGTGTCACTTGTGGGGGGTTTCCACTGTTTAGGCACATCAGGGGCTCTCCAAACGCCACATGGCGTCCAATCTCAATTCCAGCCAATTCTACATTGAAAAAGTAAAACGGCACTCCTTCTCTTCCAAGCTCTGCGGTGCGCCCAAACAGTGGTTTACCCCCACATATGTTGTATTGACGTACTCAGGTGAAATTGCACAACAACTTTTGTGGTCTAATTTCTCCTGTTACCCTTGTGAAAATAAGAATTTGTGGGCAAAAAGATCATTTTTGTGTAAACAAATGCGATTTTTTATTTTCACGGCTCTACGTTATAAACTTCTGTGAAGCACTTGGGGGTTCAAAGTGCTCACCACAAATCTCGATAAGTTCCTTAAGGGGTCTAGTTTCCAAAATGGTGTCACTTGTGGGGGGTTTCCACTGTTTAGGCACATCAGGAGCTCTCTAAACGTGACATGGCATCCAATCTCAATTCCAGCCAATTCTGCATTGAAAAAGTCAAAGGGCGCTCCTTCACTTCCAAGCTCTACGGTGCGCCGAAACAGTGGTTTACCCCCACATATGTTGTATTGGCGTATTCAGGAGAAATTGCACAACAAAATTTTTGGTTTAATTTCTGTTTTTACACTTGTGCAAATAAAAAAAAATGTTTCTGAAGTAAAATGTTTGCAAAAAAAAGTTATATGTTCATTTTTTTCCTTCCACATTGTTTCAGTTCCTGTGAAGCACGTAAAGGGTTAATAACCTCTTGAATGTGGTTTTGAGAACCTTGAGGGATGCAGTTTTTAGAATGGTGTCACACTTGGTTATTTTCTGTCATATAAACCCCTCAAAATAACTTCAAATGTGATGTGGTCCCTAAAAAAAAATGGTGTTGTAAAAATGAGAAATTGCTGGTCAACTTTTAACCCTTATAACTCCCTAACAAAACAAAAAAATTATTTCCAAAATTGTGCTGATGTAAAGTAGACATGTGGGAAATGTTATTTATTAACTATTTTTCGTGACATATCTCTCTGATTTAAGGGCATAAAAATACAAAGTTTGAAAATTGCTAAATTTTAAAAATTTTCACCATATTTCAATTTTTTTGATAAATAATCGCAAGTACTATCGAAGAAATGTTACCACGAACAAGAAGTACAATATGTCACGAAAAAACAATCTCAGAATCAGCGGGATCCGTTAAAGCGTTCCAGAGTTACACCCTCAGTGTGAACAATTTATTTCTATTATAAATCGACTTCACTGTTTATATGTTCAATATTTTCAGAAATTGTTTTACTTTAGGTCTTGAAGAATGCCTGATGCAAAAAAAAAAGAGTCCAGGTCACTACTTTGAAGTGTCTCTTGACTGAAAATGCTCAAAACTAGCCACTGTCCAAACAAAATGCTGCAAAAAAAAAACTCTTCATAGAAAACTCTTCAAAACCTCTACAGGAAAACAAAAACTGATGGCTCAGAGTTCACGTCTGATCATTGTACTGTAGCACAATATTAGTTACCTCCATGGCTGGCCTACACAATGAAAATTATTTCTTCTCATTATTTCTGTTAGCTTTTAAGAAACCGCTCTCACTGGTTTAATATAAACCTGCAAGGATGTCACTGTGGCAGTTTTTCTAGAAGGAACATTTTGCAGTATAGGAAACTATTTTAAATGCCATGTGTCAAACGTGAGCGAAGATCTTGTATTCCTTTGTGATTAGATTCTTCTTTACGTCAGTATGACATAAAAAAAATGGAAAAACAACCCTTCCATTGAGTTGTTTTTTTGGTGTCTAAATTTCTTTTGAATGCAATCAGATTGTGACTTGAATAGTTCCAATTATGCATTTGGTCAAGGTAATGTAGGTCATATCATCATTCGTTCCCCAGGCTACTCCCAGATCAGCTTAAGGCACAGCTCCAAATCTTCAAAATGTTCAGCCATTCGAAGTATAGAATACGCTGCCCAAAATAGGACTCTCAAGTGTGTGTGCAACGAAGAGCCAAAGGATCCTTGTTACTTCTGCTACTTTGTAACCCATATAGTTGACATATTGCCTTGTGTGGATGTAATTGTCTCTTAGGCTAGGTTCACACTAGCGTTGCGCCGCCCTGCGTTTTGCGACGCGTGCGTCGTTTTTGACGAAAATCGGACGCACAGAAAATGCTACAATGTAGCGTTTTCTTGCGTCCGACGCTAGCGTCGGAAACGACGCACGTGGCGAAAACGCCACCAAAACAACGCACGCGTCCCCTATGTTAAACATAGGGGCGCGTCGCCGCTGCGTCGCCGGCGCAACAGCGACGCACATTGGCGGAACGCCAATGTGAACGTAGCCTTATATCTACTATGACATTTTATTATAAACCTACCAGATATATTAAAGGGAATATACCATCAGAATATGATCTATTTCTAAATGCCTAAATCAGATTTATGATATATGTATATTTTATAAGAAATGTTGACATTTTCATCCTGGACGTTAAACTTACTATGCCTCTATGTCCTGTTCTTCTCAAGGACATTGGCAGCAAGAGTCTGACTCAAACCCCATTTGCTTGTATAGAAGGATAAACTAAGCATTCTCTAATCAGGTCAATGTATAAAGAAGGGGAGAAGGTGAGCTGTGACCATGACTGATTAGATAGTGATATGGAGACTGAAAAAAACAAAATGTTTAAGAAATACTTTTAATCTGAAAAACTGATTGAAGCAATAAGTTATTTCATGATTACATATTCAGTAAAGGCTCCTTTTAGGCTATGTGCATATGGCGTCTTTTAAACGCAGGCCAACCCTAACAGTTTTTTAAGCAGAAGATGCGTCAGGGAACTTTGGATTTTTTTTTTTTAAAGCGTCTTCTGTGTAATTATTTTTGTTCATTTCCTGTACATTTTTCTGAGAGTTTTAGCCATTTTCTATGTTCTCACACAGATTTTTGAGGAGTTTTTAGAGCAGAAGCTGAGAGGAAACACTCCTCAAAAATTTGTAGGAACTCCTCAGTTTTCTCTCCAAAAACTCAGCAAAATGGCTCCATGTGAAGCATAACCACTGGAGGTATTTTTGAAGAGTTTTCCCATGGCTTTTGTGAAGTCCATTTTACTGTTATTTTTCATTCGTTTTTCACTCCATTGAATAATAAAAAAAACCTCTAGCGTTTTTTTTAAGCAAAAAATGATGGCAAAATGCTCCAGAAAATGTCTTGCCATCTTCTGAGCATCTTATGAGATTTCCCATTGCCTTGTATTGTAAGGTACAGAGCATATTCCAAGTGGAAACTGCCAGGAGAATGGTCATGTTTTCTTTTTAGAAACCTGAAGTGGTTTAAAATATGTTCAAAAGCCTGAACACTTGAACAGCAAGTTGTTTTAACACATAGATGTTTATGTTCATTCTTTTGAGAGTTTTCAAATAGGTTTTTCAGGTGGTTTCTGCTTTGGAATCTACCTGAAAAAGATGTCTTTTGCACATAAACTTTTTAGGAAGTTTGAGTTTTTCTTTTCCTGAAGTGGCTTTGAAAAGTTTTTTTCTTAAGCATTCTTTGCAACCAACACCAACCATTTTTTAAAAAACCTCTGCTCAAAAAGCTACTATTATAAAGAGTGAAGTGGTTATGCCATAGAAATGAACAAGCAAACTTTTCCAAGAGTTTAAACAGTTTGAAACACAGTTGAGAATTTTTAATGGAATCTTCTAACAAACAAAAAGAGCATAATCTTGCACTTTAAGAATACAGAGGGCAAGATTTTCTTTCTGATATTTAAATACAATGTAAAATTGGTGGAGTCCTTAAGATTGGACAATCAAGATTATGGCGCACTCTATGGCACACTGACCTTCCCTGGCTCTACACTGTGATTTTCAGGGATTTCCTAAAAACACTGATGTGATTAGTGTTTTGCTTAGACTGTAGTGTCAGAGAATTCGAGCAATGGCAGATTTTGTATAGGTTGCCAACATTTCTACCCAAAAATGTCAGCCTGGTTTAGGTTGTGTTAACACATAAAAGTATTGTGATATTTTTTTATTTTGCTTGAAATTCGGTGCGTAGACCATCACATTTTTATAGAATAACTCCCAGACTATTTATATTCCTTAATCCGTTATAAATATGTATTTTGTTCTGAAAGGAGTTCTACATGATTGTGTAGGTTTCCTCTAGCATTGTGAAATTATACAAGTATAATTGGCATCCTATGACACTGACCCTAGTGTTGTAGCACTGTTGAGACTAAGGTGTCAATTGCCTACCAGTGACATTGACTCTAGAGCCCACTGTTCAGTAATATCCAGGGGCGTAACAATCATGGTGGCAGAGAGTGCAAACACGACCAATACCCGCCAACGCCAGATCTGTTTCCAGCTCAATATTCGTTCAAGGAATAAACATTTGGCTTAAATGTACTGTGGTGCAGAGTGATGCCAACTTTCTGTGCCACAATAGGTATAGTAGCCGCCTATCAAAGGCCGGTAGCTGACGGCGTGCCTGTTTGTAGGTGGCGCATGACGTCGCTTCCATGCATCACCCACCTGCGCCGGTTATGGAGTAGGCAGAGGGCACTGCTTGCATAAAAGGGAAAATAGTTATAGGATGAGGCCCAGGAGGAGAGACAATATTACAGTATGGGGACGCTATTACAGGAAAGGGCCAGGATGGGGACCATTATTACTGGACTAGATTGTGGCCCGATTCTAACGCATCGGGTATTCTAGAATATGCATGTCCCCGTAATATATGGACAATGATGATTCCAGAATTCGCGGCAGACTGTGTCCGTCGCTGATTGGTCGAGGCAACCTTTATGACATCATCGTCGCCATGGCAACCATTATGACATCATCGTCGCTGTGCCCGTTGCTGATTGGTCGAGGCCGCCAGACGCGGGATGTCTACGTCCTTTATGACATCATCGTCACTGTGCCCGTTGCTGATTGGTCGAGGCCTGGCGGCCTCGACCAATCAGAGTCGCGGGATTTCTACGTCGATGCTGTGCCGGTCTCTGATTGGTCAAGGCCTGGCGGCCTCGACCAATCAGAGAGCCGGGATTTCCAGGACAGACAGACAGACAGACGGAAAAACCCTTAGACAATTATATATATAGATGGGGCCATTACTATTCAGTAAGTGCCAGGACATTAATAAAGGACCTAGGATAGGGCTATTATTACAGGATGGAGGCCATTATTGCAAGAAAGTGCTAGGTGTGAGGACATTTTTCAAGGTAGGGGCCCATAAATCTGACCAACATGCTGGTGGGGACCCCAGTCTAAATTTTGCACATGGGCACATAGAACTCTAGTTATGCCACTGGCAACATCCAAATATTACATTTTCCTCATTCAGAAATTTACCTATGCTTCTATGTAATAATAAACTGGTTAGTTTGTGAAATAAATGATGAGCTGTTGCCTTTGTCTGTATATAGAAAATCAAGTGCATTGTGCCAACTACTTCCCATATAGGGAGGTGGATGGGCCTCTCGTGTACAGGGGCCTACCGGTGAAATTACTTTTTTTTTCTGTGGGCTACTATGAGCCAGGTTAAAAGTTATGACCAATCTCTGTACAGTGCTGAGGAATATGTTGGTGTTATAAGCAACATAAATACATTTAAAATTGGTGCTTTTAAAGGTGCAATATAAGGCTAAATAATGACATTTGAAAACTAGGTACAGAACACATTTATTGGACCTTTATAAACATTCCAGCGGACCAAGGGTTAAGAAAATTGGATGACGATAGACTCATATGTCTGTGGCTTCGGAAAAAATGGTTGCAATAAAAACAATAATAAATCAAAGTGCACAAGATCCTGAATGTCCTGAGGATAGATGTGCTAAAATCAGCACCAGATATAATTGGATAATATGGCCGTGTGATTTACTGGAGAGCATTAATATGAGGCTGCTGCTTCTAATAATATCTAATGATAGGAATGCGAGAATACATCACTGTCTATACTGACAAAAAACATCCATCTTCTTCTACATTGATTGGGAATTTTGTATGTTTGGATCCAAAAGGAAATCCACCAAAATTCAATTTTTACGCAAAAGTTCAATAAAACGTGGAATAGTCATGAATAGTCATATTTTGAGCAAAGAATTAGACTTTTCTTAATATACAGTCTGAAAGAGTTGGCACTCTTGAAATTGTTACAGAAAATGAAGTATTTCTCCCAGAAAATTATTGCAAATACATGTTTTGTTATACACGTGTTCATTTCCTTTGTGTGTATTTGAACAACACAAAAAAACTGAGAAAAAAGAGCAAATTGGACATAATTTCACACAAAACCCCAAAAATGGGTCATACATAATTGTTGGCACACTTAATATTGAGTGTACATCCTTTGAAATAAATAACTGCAATCAATCGCTTCCTATAACTATCAAAAAGCTTCTTACACATCTCAAGTGGAATTTTGGACCACTCTTCTTTTGCAAACTGCTCCAAGTCTCTTATATGAGAAGGAGCCTTCTCCCAACGGCAATTTCAAGATCTCTCCACGGGTGTTCAATGAGATTTAGATCCAAGCTCATTGCTATCCACTTCAGAAATTCTCCAGCATTTTATTTCCATCCATTTCTGGATGCGTCTTCAAGTATGTTTGGGATCATTGTCCTGCTGGAGGATCCATGATCTAGGGCGCAAACCCAGCTTTCTGACATGGGCACTACATTGTGGCCCAAAATCCCTTGGTAATCTTCAGATTTCATTATGCCTTTCATACAGTTTTAGCACACAGTGCCAGAGGCAGCAAAACAACCCCATAATGTATTTGAACCTCCACCATATTTGACTGTAGGTACTGTGTTCTTTTCTTTGTCGCCCTCTTTCTGTTTTCAGTAAACAGTAGAATGATGTGTTTTACCAAACAGCTCTATCTTGTTCTTATCTATCCACAAGACACTTTCCCAGAAGGATTTTGGCTTACTCATGAATATTTTGGCAAACTGCAGTCTAGCTTTTTTATGTGTCTATGTAAGCAGTGTGGGGTCCTCCTGGGACTCCTGCCGTAGAGTTTCTCTTCATTCAAATATGGACAGATAGTTCGCGCTACACCCTGAGCCTGCAGGACAGCGTGAATTTCTTTGGAATTTAATTGGGGCTGTTTATCTGCCATCTTGACTATCTTGCGTTGCAACCTTTCATCCATTTTTATTTGCCATCCACATCCAGGGAGATTAGCTACAGTGCTAAATGTCTTGATTATGTTGTGCACCTTTGGCAAAGGAACATCAAGATCCCTGGAGATGGACTTGTAACCCTAAGATTGTTGATATTTTTCAACAACAATTTTGGTTTTCAAGTCCTCAGACAGTTCAATTCTCCTCGTTCTGTTCTCCATGCTTATTATATATATACTAGCTATTGAACCCGTTCTACGCCCAGGTGGCGAGCATTTATATTGGTATATGGTCTCCATCCTGGTATGTGCTACGCCATCCTGCGTCCCCATCCTGTCATGAGCTGTTCCATCCTGTGTCCACATCCTGTCATATGCTGCACCCATCCTGCACCCCCATCCTGTCATGTGCTGCACCCATCCTGCGCCCCCATCCTGCCATGTGTTGCACCCATCTTGCGCCCCCATTCTGTCATGTGTTGCACCCATCCTGCACCCCCATTCTGACATGTGCTGTTCCCATCCTGCACCCCCATTCTGACATGTGCTGCTCCATCCTGCGTCCCCATCCTGTCATGTGCTGCACCCATCCTGCGCCCCCATCCTGCCATGTGTTGCACCCATCTTGCGCCCCCATTCTGTCATGTGTTTCACCCATCCTGTGCCCCCATTCTGTCATGTGCTGCTCCCATCCTGCGCCCCCATTGTGACATGTGCTGCTCCCATCCTGCGCCCCCATTCTGACATGTGCTGCACCCATCCTGCACCTCCATTCTAACATGTTCAGCACCCATCCTGCGCCTCCATTCTGTCATTTGCTGCTCCCATCCTGCGCCCCCATCCTGTCATGTGCTGTTCCCATCCTGTGCCCCCGTTCTGTCATGTGATGCTCCCATCCTGTGCCCCTGTTCTGTCATGTGCTGCTCCCATCCTGTGCCCCTGTTCTGTCATGTGCTGCTCCCATCCTACGCCCATTCTGTCATGTGCTGCTTCCATCCTGCACCCCCGTTCTGTCATGTGCTGCCCTATTCTGTCATGTGCTGCTCCCATCCTGTGCCCCCATTCTGTCATGTGCTGCTCCCATCCTGTGCCCCTGTTCTGTCATGTGCTGCTCCCATCCTGCGCCCGTTCTGTCATGTGCTGCTTTCATCCTGCACCCCCGTTCTGTCATGTGCTGCCCTATTCTGTCATGTGCTGCTCCCATCCTGCGCCCTCGTTCTGTCATGTGCTGCTCCCATCCTGCGCCACCATTCTTTAATTTGCTTCTCCCATCCATATGCCCCATACGCTGCTCCATTATGGTTGATGGCCCCTATAAGATGCTCCATAGTATATGCCCCCGTACACTGCTCCATTATGGTTTATGGCCCCCATAAGATGCTCCATAGTGTATGCCCCCCGTACACTGCTCCATAAAGGTTTATGGCCCCCATAAGATGCTCCATAGTGTATGCCACTGTACACTGCTCCATAAAGGTTTATGGCCCCCATAAGACGCTCCAGTGTGTATGCCCCCTTACACTGCTCCATAAAGGTTTGTTTATGGCCCCCATAAGACGCTCCAGTGTGTATGCCCCCGTACACTGCTCCATAAAGGTTTATGGCCCCCATAAGATGCTCCAGTGTGTATGCCCCCGTACACTGCTCCATAAAGGTTTATGGCCCCCATAAGATGCTCCAGTGTGTATACCCCCGTACACTGCTCCATAAAGGTTTATGGCCCCCATAAGACGCTCCAGTGTGTATGCCCCCGTACACTGCTCCATTATGGTTTATGGCCCCCATAAGATGCTCCATAATATATGCCCCCGTACACTGCTCCATTATGGTTGATGGCCCCCATAAGATGCTCCATTGTATATGGCCCGTATGCTGCTGCGATATATATAAAAAAAAAAAATACCATACTCACCTATCGTCGCTGGGCACCGAGTGCTGGGGGCTTGAGCAGGCGGGGACACCGGCGCGCTGTGGGGGTCAGGTGCCGGTATCGCCACTAGCTCAGGCCCCCCAGCACTTGCTATATTCACCTGTCCCCCGTTCCAGCGCTGCGCGCATTAAGCACGTCATTGCACCCTCTGAATTATGAACGTCACAGCAGAGGACCCGGGAGATGGAGCTGCACGCAGCGCTGGAACGGGGGACAGGTGAATATACTCACCCTCCTGGTGCGTCCACGGTCCCTGCCTCTCCGGTGGAGATCGTGGTGTGCGTTCAGTGTTTACGCATACCGCAATCTCCCGGGAGCGTCACTCTGTGGGGGCCAGACTGCGCCGGCGCTTGTGCTTGCGCAGTCTATAAAGGCTTCGGACAGAGTGACGCTCCCAGCGTTATATTATAGATATATATATATACAGTGGGGCAAAAAAGTATTTAGTCAGTCAGCAATAGTGCAAGTTCCACCACTTAAAAAGATGAGAGGCGTCTGTAATTTACATCATAGGTAGACCTCAACTATGGGAGACAAACTGAGAAAAAAAAAATCCAGAAAATCACATTGTCTGTTTTTTTAACATTTTATTTGCATATTATGGTGGAAAATAAGTATTTGGTCAGAAACAAACAATCAAGATTTCTGGCTCTCACAGACCTGTAACTTCTTCTTTAAGAGTCTCCTCTTTCCTCCACTCATTACCTGTAGTAATGGCTCCTGTTTAAACTTGTTATCAGTATAAAAAGACACCTGTGCACACCCTCAAACAGTCTGACTCCAAACTCCACTATGGTGAAGACCAAAGAGCTGTCAAAGGACACCAGAAACAAAATTGTAGCCCTGCACCAGGCTGGGAAGACTGAATCTGCAATAGCCAACCAGCTTCGAGTGAAGAAATCAACAGTGGGAGCAATAATTAGAAAATGGAAGACATACAAGACCACGGATAATCTCCCTCGATCTGGGGCTCCACGCAAAATCCCACCCCGTGGGGTCAGAATGATCACAAGAACGGTGAGCAAAAATCCCAGAACCACGCGGGGGGACCTAGTGAATGAACTGCAGAGAGCTGGGACCAATGTAACAAGGCCTACCATAAGTAACACACTACGCCACCATGGACTCAGATCCTGCAGTGCCAGACGTGTCCCACTGCTTAAGCCAGTACATGTCCGGGCCCGTCTGAAGTTTGCTAGAGAGCATTTGGATGATCCAGAGGAGTTTAGGGAGAATGTCCTATGGTCTGATGAAACCAAACTGGAACTGTTTGGTAGAAACACAACTTGTCGTGTTTGGAGGAAAAAGAATACTGAGTTGCATCCATCAAACACCATACCTACTGTAAAGCATGGTGGTGGAAACATCATGCTTTGGGGCTGTTTCTCTGCAAAGGGGCCAGGATGACTGATCCGGGTACATGAAAGAATGAATGGGGCCATGTATCGTGAGATTTTGAGTGCAAACCTCCTTCCATCAGCAAGGGCATTGAAGATGAAACGTGGCTGGGTCTTTCAACATGACAATGATCCAAAGCACACCGCCAGGGCAACGAAGGAGTGGCTTCGTAAGAAGCATTTCAAGGTCCTGGAGTGGCCTAGCCAGTCTCCAGATCTCAACCCTATAGAAAATCTTTGGAGGGAGTTTAAAGTCCATGTTGCCAAGCGAAAAGCCAAAAACATCACTGCTCTAGAGGAGATCTGCATGGAGGAATGGGCCAACATACCAACAACAGTGTGTGGCAACCTTGTGAAGACTTAAAGACAACGTTTGACCTCTGTCATTGCCAACAAAGGATATATTACAAAGTATTGAGATGAAATTTTGTTTCTGACCAAATACTTATTTTCCACCATAATATGCAAATAAAATGTTAAAAAAACAGACAATGTGATTTTCTGGATTTTTTTTTCTCAGTTTGTCTCCCATAGTTGAGGTCTACCTATGATGTAAATTACAGACGCCTCTCATCTTTTTAAGTGGTGGAACTTGCACTATTGCTGACTGACTAAATACTTTTTTGCCCCACTGTATATATATATATACACACACATACACACAGCTCTGGCAAAAATTAAGAGACCACTGCAATATTTTCAGTTTGTCGGATTTTTCTTTTTATACAATATATATTGTTCTTTTATTCTATAAACTACTGACAACATGTCTCCGAAGTTTTGTATTTATTTTCTGAAAATGAGAAATGGTCAAAATAACAAAAAAATGCATTGCTTGCAGACCTCAAATAATGCAAAGAAAACAAGTTCATAATCATTTAGAAGCAACAATACCAATGTTTTAACTCAGGAAGAGTTTAGAAATCAATATTTTGTGGAATAGCCATGATTTTTAATCACAGCTTTCAAGCGTCTTGGCATGCTTTCCACCAGTCTTTCACACTGCTTTTGGGTGACCTTATGCCACTCCTGGCACAAAAATTTAAGAAGTTATTTGTTTGATGGCTTATGACTATCCATCATCCTCTTGATTACATTCCAGAGGTTTTCAATAGGGTTCAGGTCTGGAGATTGGGCTGGCCATGACAGGAATTTGATGTGGTGGTCCTTCATCCACACCTTGATTGACCTAGCTGTGTGGCATGGCACATTGTCCCGTTGCAAAAAACAGTCCTCAGAGTTGGGGAACATCCTACCCAATTCATCCTTACCAAAGCATCCCCAGATCATCACCGATCCTCCACCAAATTTCACAGTAGGTGCAAGACACTGTGGCTTGGATGCCTCTCCAGGTCTCCGTCTAACCATTAGACGACCAGGTGTTGATCTGGGGATGCTTCAGCAAGGCTGGAAATGGGCAGGTTAATCTTTGCAAAGGACGTATGAATCAAGCCGCATATAAGGTTATCCTGGAAAAACAGTTGATTCCTTCTGCTCACGCAATGTTAATTTTTGCCAGAGCTGTGTATGTTTAATGACAGCTGCTGTATCCTCACCCATCCCTTGTAGATTGTGGGCCCTCACTGGCAAGGTCCTCTCTCCTTCTGACTTTTATTGTTTAAGATTACTGTACTTTTTTATTATGTGCACCACTCCTCACATGTAAAGCGCCATGGAATAAATAGCGCTATAATAATAAATAATAATAATTATAGCTACACTTTCAGAGGTTCTAGATAGGCGACAGTTAATGGCATAGCCAGATGTGGAACCTTCCAGGGTGAGGAATGGTTAGCTGATATAAGAGGACACAGCTGGGAGTAGATTCAGATTGCCAGTAGTTAGAGCAAAGAGAGGTTTGAGTGACAGCAAGTTCTGTAGAGATGTGAGATGCAGAGTGGCAGAAGACCAGATACAGAATAAAGTGAGTGCAGCTCAGCTAGAAAGTTGGGAAGTAAGGAGAGGCCCCAAAAGGAGCAACTTTGGAAAATAGCTGCTAAACAGGACTGCTGAGAACACTGAGGGTTTCATTACGTTACCCGATAACAGTGAGTGGACCTGGTGAGGAGGTGTAGAGAAGGAAGCTTTAGTCTGGGCCTACACAGCAACATTTGTCACCCGACAGCAATTCTCTGAAAAGTCGGGCTATAAAAACATTTGTGCAACTTATCTGTGACTTCCAGTAGCGCGGCTACTTTACAGCTCTGATTTTGTTATGAATAAGGATATGGCTACACTGTGACTTTGGCCATAGCCCAATCAAAGTTCACGTGGTGCAACTGCTATATCGCAGCACTATAGAAATGAATGGGGTCACATTGCAACACTTACACTACCGCAACCGTGACAAAGCAAGTCTCAAAAAATCCAACCAAATCTGCAAAGTCACACACAAATGACAAAAAATCCAACACATTCGAAACATTGATGTGATGTGACAATGATGTGGGAGGGGCTAACGAATGTAAAACAGCAGCAGTATTGGCATCCTAAAGACTCCTGGTCCCACAGATACAGTGGCTATGGCAACCCAGGAAGATGGCCCACAGATCAAGTTGACACTCAAGGGAGGCCTATCTGCAGGAAGTGCTGGAGAAGTGGCCACATCGAGGGTGATTAACAACAGTTAAACTGGAATGCCCCGAGGAAAAGGACCAACCCTAGGAGAAGAACGCCTATGTCCAGACCAGCCAAAATGCACCTCTAAATACATTAAGGAATACAGGGATTAGTGGACGGTTTCCGTGCTTGCTGATAGTTAATGAAATATATCCCAGTGAGGATAAACAAAACAGTGGTTTATTCAACGCGTTTTGAAGTACAAATGACTTCTTCAGGAAAGATCACAAAGTATGTAGAAAAAGTAATTTGTGCTTCAAAACGTGTTATATAAAACACTGTTTTGTTTAACCTCACTGAAATATATGTCTCAATAACTATCAGCAAGTGTGGAAACCGTCTACTAGTCCCTTTCATCCTTGATGTCTCATGGGCACTTGTTGACCTGTGGATCTGCTGCAGCTGATTTTTTACTTGATGTGCTTTCTTAACAGTTTGAATAGGTGAATGCTACTGGAATCCTGATCAGTTATTGCACCTTCCAAAAGCCACAATAAATGTTATGGACAGCAATGAACAAGCTGTTCCCCAGCAAAGTTATTGGGAACCTACAGTAAAAATCAATCAAGCAGAAATCCCAAGACAGGGCCTAATTGTTTTTGAAGTCCAGGATTATGGATTTTCCCGTTATCCTGGGTGTGAACGTTTTGCAAAACTGCCAGCAAGAGATTGTGTATGCACAGAAGCACTAGTTGACCCAGGCTCAAAGAAAGAGCACTAATAGGACTGCATGGTCAAAACTATGATGTTCTGGTGGAACAGATCCCTCTGAATGGTACAGTGTCCAAACTGGTCGCACGGAGTCTAGCTATGGTAACCGAAGGGAGAGTCCATATTCATTTTCTGAAGCTCAGAGATCAACAGGTGAAGTTGAGAATGTACTACGATGTTGCTAAGCTGTCAAGTATGTCCTTCAAGGATATCCTGAGTCAAGAGGCGCTGAACTGCCAACAAGGTGCCCAGGCAAGGGTTAGTCCTGTAAAAACTCCTGAAAACCCACGGTGTGAAGAGATTAATGTTGGAGATCAGAACATTCCAAACGAGTGGAGAAGTAGAGTTCTGAAGGTCATAAAAGAACACCATCAAGCCTTCAGTAAGAATTCCATGGACTTGGGGAAAGTGGAAACTATCCACCACACCATCCCCACTGGTTAACACACATCTATCTGGCAAAGACATCAGCCCATCCCTCCATCAATGTACCAACCAGTATAAAAGCTAAACCAGTCCCTATGCAGCACCACTTGTCCTTGTGAGTAAGAATGATGGGAACATCCGCTTCTGTGTGGACTATAGAAAGTTGAATAGTGTTACCCACAAATATGCCTACCCCATACAATGTATTGGGGAATCCTTCACAGCCTTAAAGTCAGCTACATACTTCTAAACATTGGATCTGACCAGTGAGTATTGACAAATATCTGTAGCCCCAGAATACCAAGAGAAAACAGCCTTCACAACACCGATGGGCCTGTTTGAATTCAATTGTATGCCATTTGGGCTGTGCAATGCCCAAGGAACTTTTGAAAAGTTAATAGAATACTGCCTAGGACATAAGAACTTTGAGATGTCCTGATTCTTCTGGATGATATGATCATGTTTTCCAAAACCTACGAAGAACACCTCAAGCATCTGGTATATTTCTTCAAGATCAAATTACCATAGTGCAAAGAAGAAGCAATGATACAATAACATTCAAAAAATGATGTCAAATTTTATTCCATTATAAAATAATTAACAAACAACAATGCAAATATGGATTACAATGTTGTGGGACATGATACAAAGAACTACAGCAGCGCACACATGACTCACTCAGATAGGGGACATGTATATACTGGTTTAATAACAAAAAAACTTGTGGGGTATATATTATGTACGGTAGGTAAATGTATTATATAAGTATCTAATCCACAGTCCTATAAGTATATAACCAGATATAAAACTTGTCATGTATCAATGCAATCATCAAGGGTACAGCAGGCAAACATACATAGGCTGACAAATAGTAATTCCCATAAAAAAATTGTTGTATCATGTCCCACAACATTGTAATCCATATTTGCATTGTTGTTTAAGTGTTTTATAATGGAATAAAATTTGACATCATTTTTTGAATATTATTGGATCATTGCTCCTTCTTTGCACTATGTTAATTTGATATTAAGACTGTGAAGGGATCTCTGTATACGATGAGGAATAATAATAATAATAATCTTTATTTATATAGCGCCAACATATTCTGCAGCGCTTTGTTAGTTCAAAGATTTCTTCAAGACTCTCACCAGCTGTAGCCTGAAAGTTGAGCCCCCAAGTGCCACCTACTGAAACCCAGAGTGCAGTATCTAGTCCACATAGTGAGTTCTAAAGGAGTGCTTTCAGATTCCGAAAAGATCGCCATTGTCCAGAAGTGGCCTGTCCCGTCTACTGTCCGAAAGGCCAGAAGTTTCATGGGATTTGCAGAATACTACTGCCACTTCATCAAAAATTTTACTCAGATCACTGCACCCCTGCAAGAGCTGTTGAGATGTTATTCTGCGCCATTGAATCAGAATGAGGAGTAAAATAGAAAAATGGTGCCAGGAATGTACCGCTTGCACTTTGAGACGTGGAGAAAGATCTGACCTGAATGCACCGTTGCATCCAATAGTCACTCACCAGCCTTTGGGGTTGGTTGTATTGGATTACGTCAAACTACAGCTTAGCACAGCTGACTATCATCGACCATTATACAAAATTTGCTGTGGCAGTCAAAGACCTTACAGTGAAAATGACAGCCAAAATCTTCTGGAAGACTTTCCTACAGCCTTATGAATATCCATTAAAGATTCTAACTGATACAGGTGCTGCGTTTGAATCTGAATTGTTGCAAGAACAACTGCATATCATCTACAGTATAACGGCCTGTGCAAGCAGATGAATCACTCTAATTGACATGCTGCATGAAATATCTGTTCATCAGAGAACTGATTGGCCAAATCTACTGCCAGAATTGGTCTATCTCTACAATAACAATGTCCTTTGTTCCACCGGGTATATGCCTTATTAACTGATGTTTGGTAGACAAGAATGACTACCAGCAGATGATGCCTTGGAAGTGCGAGTTTCAGAGATAGTCAACCCTCTACCACACACTTATTGGGTCACAGAGCATTAGTGATGACTAGAAGAAGCTGATGTCATTGTGGAAGAGAAAATGAAAGTTGTTTGTCAATGACAAGAAGAGAACCACAACTTGAATGCCAAAGCACTATAGCCAGCTGAAGCTTTGCCTGACAGATGACATCGCCAACCATCCACAAGATTACTTCAGAGCCGATCCCAAGAAGAATCCCGCAGAGAGTGTCGTTCCAGATGAGGTACCCCATGATAAAAGTTCAGAGACAGCTGCAGAATATCAATGTAATCTGTTGGATGGCCATTTGGTTCTTGATTGCAGTGGTCCATCTAACAACCTGTTTACCCACAGTATGAACTATTTGATTTTCAGCCACACCTCACTGAATATATTGACTCTGAATCCCTTGAAAATTAGTCCCCATCAGGCCCCCTAGGGGCCCTCCCTACAGTTATATGCAAATATCTGTTATCTGTTATTCCTGTTATAGTGGGGAATTGACTGTAAAACATCTACAATGTGCACAGCATAACTGGGATATACAATTACTAAGAGAAGTTATAATAATACCACATATAAGGGAAACATAGCACCACATTATGATTGTACCACATATTCCACCACATAGTGACCAAATAATACCACATACATGGTAGAAATACCACCTCACTGTGACCAGACCACATATTACCAGCACATAGTAATCAAATAATGCCACATACAGGGACAAATACCACCACACCATGGCCAGACCACATATTATTCGCACATGGTGACCGAATGGCCCCTATTTACGTTGGCCTAGCTGGTCCCCCATGTCCCTTGGCTTGGTTGACCCATGTCCCTTGACCTGGCTGGCCCCCTATTTCCATTGGCCTAGCTGACCCCCAGGAAGCTTGCTTTGGTTGGCCCCCTATGTCTCTTGGCCTGTACCTTGGCCTGGTTGGCACACTATGAACCTTGGCCTAGCTTGCCCCCCATACAGCCATGGCCAAAAGTATTGACACCCCTGCAATTCTATACACAACAAAAATTCACCCTAGTGAATAAATGTCCACCATCAAATGTAGAACCAATATCAAAGTGAACATACGGCAAGAATAACAAAATTAATAAAAAATATAATTTTATTACACAAGATAAAGATAAAATACACAAAGGAAAACAACTTACAGTACTACAGCAAATTACAAAGAATATAATGAATAAGGAGACCAGATCCATATAGTAAAAAAGGTACTAAAAAAATATATGACCCTCCAAAGTGCAAAAAATAGAAGGCACCAGATAGGCCATCTACCTTAATAAAGTGCATATGCATACATAGTAAGTGGTCTAACCTAAGTGAAACCAATGCATAAAACTCTGGAAAAAATATCAGTACCAGTGTCAAGTTGATCTGTAACCCTCAAGGACTCCGACTCCAACGTACGTTTCGCCTAAGTGGCTTTTTCAAGGAGTGAAGAGAAAGTGAAAATGGAGTGTGTTATAAACATAGCTCCCACCAATCAAATGGAGTAGAAATGATCATGTGAGCAATAAAGATGAAAAATATATAAACCCTACAAAAATATATATAAAAATATATGGGATAAGGTGTTACACTCATTCATATAAATCCTGAAGCAATATACACATAGTAATAGGTAAAATGACATCAAAACAAAGCATAGTATACGGCGAAACCGGAAGTGACAGAGATTCACATGGGGAAACATATGGTTAAAAAGCTTTACAAATAAGGACAATACATGATCAAAAACACATCGATCATGTTAGCTAGTACAACGCTGTAATTAAACTAAAGATTACATAGAGATAGAGCGCATTGTGTGACGAAAACCGGAAGTGACATACTGAGTGCAAATTAGCATATGTATACAGTGAAGACATGCTGAGTGCAAAATAGCATATATAAATAGTAATGGAATCTCTCACAAACCGATGTGGGAAATAGTCTACGAGTGACAGATCCTATATAGGAGCACAATGACACAAACCCACATGTGATACACTATCGCCGAACAGTCACCGTAAAACCGGAAGTGACGTTCCGTATTCCGTGCTCCCAAAGCGGAAACACCTAACCACGGCGATCACATGTGGCATAGTGTGATAACCTAGCAACCCATAAAGGAACGCCCACCTCCAGAACCCGCCCACCAATGGAAACAGAGCCACATAGCACAATAGCCTCACACCCTGGGAAGGCACGCCTACAAAGTCCCCGCCCACATAAAGTGACAGGGCGGCGCAACACAATAGCCTAGCAATCCAGGGGAGGACGCATAGCTCTAATATATCCCGCCCATCATAAATGACAGAGCGCTAATAAACGCCCCGTCCATACCATAATGCCCTGATAAAAAGATATATTAATCTGGAAACCAAAACCGGTAAATGACGCCAGAGGGGCATACAACCATTACAATAGGACCCTGATGATTGGGTGCATCTTAAATATGGATACCCATTTGACCATACGCACGAGCGGCACCTAGTGGCCGCTAATGAGTGGTCAAATAGGATCTAGTATATATAACAAATATTCATATAAAGATAACAATAAAAATAGCCCCAAAGACAAAAATAATAAAATAAATAAATAGTGCAGTGAAACACACGTGCGAACGAGTGAACAAAATACAAATAATAAGGATAATATATTTTATTTAAATCAAAAGTAAATATTAAAAGCAATATGACGATTCCATCCAATATCCCAATCAGATCTAGATATCAAGGAGGACCTAGAAATTAAAAACAAGAAAGGAAAAAGAAAATATTAATAAAAACTTACAAATAAGCACTAAAAGACATTTGTTCATTAAGGCCATGGGGTGCCAAGGTATTCAATCTGTAGATCCACTTGGCTTCAATTTGGGCCAATCTTTTCTTAATGTCCCCACCTCTTGTGTTGAGTACAATATGGTCTATCCCTCTAACCCTTAATAAAGAGCTATCACCCTGATGGAACAGCTTGAAATGTTTAGGCACAGTTTTGAGAGATTGAATGTCAATAGCTGTTTGAGCTGCTTTAATATCCAAAACGTGCTCCCTAACTCTTCTTCTTAGTTCCCTAGAAGTAAGACCAACATATTTCAATTCACAGGGACAACTAGCGCAGTAGATAACCGCAGTAGTCGTACAAGTGATAGGGTGGAGGATGTTATAGGTTTTATTCCCATCAGCACTAGAGAACACAGTACACCTTTCAACATTAGGGCATGCTACACAGGAGCCACAAGGGCGGCAGCCCCATTTGGGGCCCCGTGAGCCAAACGGATTATCATTCTTTTTGTTCACATAATGACTATGTACTAACGAATCCCTAATGTTTGGTGACCTCCTATATGTTACAGCTGGTTTGGATGGAATATATTGCGCAAGAATGGGGTCCAATTGAAGGACCTTCCAATGTTTGTATAAAATATCCCTCACCTCATACCATCTGCAATTAAAGGTTTGAATATACCGTACCTTGTCATCGTTCCCATTTTCCAATCTTTGTTTATTCAGTGCTTGGGAACGGTCAGTACATCTTGCTCGCCAGTATGCCTGTTTGATGCATCGTGAGGAATATCCTCTTTCAGCAAATCTTGTACTCAAATCTCTACTTTGCCTCTCAAAAGAAGATTCATCAGAACAAATGCGTCGCATCCGTAGAAACTGTCCCACGGGTATGCCTTTAATGAGGCTTTGTTGATGCGATGAGGAAAAATGAAGAAGACTGTTTGTAGAGGTCGGTTTCCGGAACACGTCTGTATGTATAAATCCAAGTTCATCAACTTCTAAAAGAATATCCAAGAATTCCATGTTCGATCTTCCTGCTTTATATGTCAGATGTAGGTTCAAATTGTTGTCGTTCAAATGGCCCATAAAGATCTGTAATTCTTCAAAAGAACCCTGCCAAATAAACAAAATATCATCAATGTATCTTCCCCAGTATTGCACTCTATCAACCAAGGGGAGAGGTTCAGTAATAAAAATCTTCCTCTCCCACAGCCCCAGGAACAAATTTGCATATGAGGGCGCAAAGGCCGCCCCCATTGCTGTTCCCTGGAGCTGTAGGAAAAATTTCTCATTAAAAATAAAAAAATTATGAGTGAGTGCAAACTGGAGAAGATCCATGATAAATAAAGAAAACTCACCATCCTCACTAGACATCCTCAAGAATTGTTCAACAGCCGCAACGCCATCTTTGTGTATTATAGACGTGTATAAGGATTCGATGTCACAGGTGACCAGAATCATATTCTCTTCTAATTGTAGTCCATCCATTTTCCGGAGTACATCATTCGTGTCCTTGAGGTAGGATGGTAAAGTTTCTACCATGGGATGAAGAACAAAGTCAATTAGTTTGCATATTGGCTCTGTAAAACTGTTGTTCCCTGCCACAATCGGACGACCTGGTGGACATGACGCATTTTTATGTACTTTAGGGAGTACATAAAAAGTGGCAATAGTGGGGTATTCCACAGACAAATATTCCATTTGTTTCTTACTAATGATGGAAGCCTCCACTGCCTTCAAAAGAATGTCCCTAAGTTGTGCACAGAAGGACGACAGCGGATTAAAGGTTAATCTTCTGTAACACTTCACATCTTTTAACAATTTGTATACTTCCCTCTCGTACATATTACAAGGCCAAATAACGGTGTTACCACCTTTATCGGATGGTTTGATGACTATGTCCGTCCTAGAGGATAGCTCCTCAATGGCTTTTTTCTGTTCCAATGTACAATTATGACCATTCACCATCGTTGATACCTTCTTCAGGTCTTCACTCACAAGTTTGACAAATAAATCAATGTTGGCGCTCAATGTGAGAGGTGGAAACTTCTTGGACCTGGGGATCAAACTTTTAGGAAACTTACTTGAGGAAGTAGATGACTGTTCTTGTAGAAGTTCATTCAAGGCATTAAAGGCCTCAGTTTCTTCCTCTGTTTCAAAAATAGTTTCAGTGACGTCATTTGGATTTCTATGATGAAGTTTCTTTAGTAGTAGCTTTCGTGCGAACAAATGCAAATCTTTTACTGCTGAAAAAGGATCAAATTTAGCAGTCGGTGAAAAATTGAGCCCAAGATTCAAAACTTCCATTTGTGGACTTGTAAGACTAACATCAGACAGATTGATTACCTTATTGGAGGACGGATTGTTATTACCCATCTCAACCGGAGTCGTCCTTTTCCTGGGAGAAAATTGCGCCACATTCTTGCGTTTTTGTGTCCTTGTATTATACATCTTCCGAGTCCCTGAACTTGTCGATTCATAAGATGTAGAGGATGTCACAGATGTACTTCTGACTCTAGTTCTTTGTGAAGGGAATTTCCATTTATATACCCTATTGTTCTCTTTATCTGACAGATCTCTAGCATATTTTTTAGTTTTTGTATCCTTAATCTGTTTCTCCCAGATCAAATGCAAATCTTCCAATTCCTTTTTAAACCCCTCTGCCTCCAGAGGAGTGATTAATTTATTAAGATCTCTCTGGAGGTCATCAATTTCTTTTTCAAGTAGAGGTAGAGATTTAGAATTAAAATCTACAATCAACGTTAAGAATGAGTTTGAACAAACGTTACAGATATTCTCCCATGCTGATGAGAATCCCACATCATCCCTCCCATAGGATGGGAATAATTGCACCCGAAGGCCCCTAGGAATCAAATGTTTACTTAGATAATTTTCCAAGAAAATTTTGTTCCACCAAATTTTTATCCTACGGTGGAAACAGTTTTTAATTTTACTTTTAAGCTCACGTATAATGCTATGGCTAGTAGTATTCTGTGGCGGTTCCCCTTTAAACATATTTTCTGCCTGTACCAGCCAATTGGCCTCAAGGGAGCGGAGATCCATCTTGAAAAAAAGCAGAAAAGCACTTTGGCATTAATATTTACCCAGACGAGTAAGAACTTCAATACACAACAAAAATTCACCCTAGTGAATAAATGTCCACCATCAAATGTAGAACCAATATCAAAGTGAACATACGGCAAGAATAACAAAATTAATAAAAAATATAATTTTATTACACAAGATAAAGATAAAATACACAAAGGAAAACAACTTACAGTACTACAGCAAATTACAAAGAATATAATGAATAAGGAGACCAGATCCATATAGTAAAAAAGGTACTAAAAAAATATATGACCCTCCAAAGTGCAAAAAATAGAAGGCACCAGATAGGCCATCTACCTTAATAAAGTGCATATGCATACATAGTAAGTGGTCTAACCTAAGTGAAACCAATGCATAAAACTCTGGAAAAAATATCAGTACCAGTGTCAAGTTGATCTGTAACCCTCAAGGACTCCGACTCCAACGTACGTTTCGCCTAAGTGGCTTTTTCAAGGAGTGAAGAGAAAGTGAAAATGGAGTGTGTTATAAACATAGCTCCCACCAATCAAATGGAGTAGAAATGATCATGTGAGCAATAAAGATGAAAAATATATAAACCCTACAAAAATATATATAAAAATATATGGGATAAGGTGTTACACTCATTCATATAAATCCTGAAGCAATATACACATAGTAATAGGTAAAATGACATCAAAACAAAGCATAGTATACGGCGAAACCGTAAGTGACAGAGATTCACATGGGGAAACATATGGTTAAAAAGCTTTACAAATAAGGACAATACATGATCAAAAACACATCGATCATGTTAGCTAGTACAACGCTGTAATTAAACTAAAGATTACATAGAGATAGAGCGCATTGTGTGACGAAAACCGGAAGTGACATACTGAGTGCAAATTAGCATATGTATACAGTGAAGACATGCTGAGTGCAAAATAGCATATATAAATAGTAATGGAATCTCTCACAAACCGATGTGGGAAATAGTCTACGAGTGACAGATCCTATATAGGAGCACAATGACACAAACCCACATGTGATACACTATCGCCGAACAGTCACCGTAAAACCGGAAGTGACGTTCCGTATTCCGTGCTCCCAAAGCGGAAACACCTAACCACGGCGATCACATGTGGCATAGTGTGATAACCTAGCAACCCATAAAGGAACGCCCACCTCCAGAACCCGCCCACCAATGGAAACAGAGCCACATAGCACAATAGCCTCACACCCTGGGAAGGCACGCCTACAAAGTCCCCGCCCACATAAAGTGACAGGGCGGCGCAACACAATAGCCTAGCAATCCAGGGGAGGACGCATAGCTCTAATATATCCCGCCCATCACAAATGACAGAGCGCTAATAAACGCCCCGTCCATACCATAATGCCCTGATAAAAAGATATATTAATCTGGAAACCAAAACCGGTAAATGACGCCAGAGGGGCATACAACCATTACAATAGGACCCTGATGATTGGGTGCATCTTAAATATGGATACCCATTTGACCATACGCACGAGCGGCACCTAGTGGCCGCTAATGAGTGGTCAAATAGGATCTAGTATATATAACAAATATTCATATAAAGATAACAATAAAAATAGCCCCAAAGACAAAAATAATAAAATAAATAAATAGTGCAGTGAAACACACGTGCGAACGAGTGAACAAAATACAAATAATAAGGATAATATATTTTATTTAAATCAAAAGTAAATATTAAAAGCAATATGACGATTCCATCCAATATCCCAATCAGATCTAGATATCAAGGAGGACCTAGAAATTAAAAACAAGAAAGGAAAAAGAAAATATTAATAAAAACTTACAAATAAGCACTAAAAGACATTTGTTCATTAAGGCCATGGGGTGCCAAGGTATTCAATCTGTAGATCCACTTGGCTTCAATTTGGGCCAATCTTTTCTTAATGTCCCCACCTCTTGTGTTGAGTACAATATGGTCTATCCCTCTAACCCTTAATAAAGAGCTATCACCCTGATGGAACAGCTTGAAATGTTTAGGCACAGTTTTGAGAGATTGAATGTCAATAGCTGTTTGAGCTGCTTTAATATCCAAAACGTGCTCCCTAACTCTTCTTCTTAGTTCCCTAGAAGTAAGACCAACATATTTCAATTCACAGGGACAACTAGCGCAGTAGATAACCGCAGTAGTCGTACAAGTGATAGGGTGGAGGATGTTATAGGTTTTATTCCCATCAGCACTAGAGAACACAGTACACCTTTCAACATTAGGGCATGCTACACAGGAGCCACAAGGGCGGCAGCCCCATTTGGGGCCCCGTGAGCCAAACGGATTATCATTCTTTTTGTTCACATAATGACTATGTACTAACGAATCCCTAATGTTTGGTGACCTCCTATATGTTACAGCTGGTTTGGATGGAATATATTGCGCAAGAATGGGGTCCAATCCGTTTGGCTCACGGGGCCCCAAATGGGGCTGCCGCCCTTGTGGCTCCTGTGTAGCATGCCCTAATGTTGAAAGGTGTACTGTGTTCTCTAGTGCTGATGGGAATAAAACCTATAACATCCTCCACCCTATCACTTGTACGACTACTGCGGTTATCTACTGCGCTAGTTGTCCCTGTGAATTGAAATATGTTGGTCTTACTTCTAGGGAACTAAGAAGAAGAGTTAGGGAGCACGTTTTGGATATTAAAGCAGCTCAAACAGCTATTGACATTCAATCTCTCAAAACTGTGCCTAAACATTTCAAGCTGTTCCATCAGGGTGATAGCTCTTTATTAAGGGTTAGAGGGATAGACCATATTGTACTCAACACAAGAGGTGGGGACATTAAGAAAAGATTGGCCCAAATTGAAGCCAAGTGGATCTACAGATTGAATACCTTGGCACCCCATGGCCTTAATGAACAAATGTCTTTTAGTGCTTATTTGTAAGTTTTTATTAATATTTTCTTTTTCCTTTCTTGTTTTTAATTTCTAGGTCCTCCTTGATATCTAGATCTGATTGGGATATTGGATGGAATCGTCATATTGCTTTTAATATTTACTTTTGATTTAAATAAAATATATTATCCTTATTATTTGTATTTTGTTCACTCGTTCGCACGTGTGTTTCACTGCACTATTTATTTATTTTATTATTTTTGTCTTTGGGGCTATTTTTATTGTTATCTTTATATGAATATTTGTTATATATACTAGATCCTATTTGACCACTCATTAGCGGCCACTAGGTGCCGCTCGTGCGTATGGTCAAATGGGTATCCATATTTAAGATGCACCCAATCATCAGGGTCCTATTGTAATGGTTGTATGCCCCTCTGGCGTCATTTACCGGTTTTGGTTTCCAGATTAATATATCTTTTTATCAGGGCATTATGGTATGGACGGGGCGTTTATTAGCGCTCTGTCATTTGTGATGGGCGGGATATATTAGAGCTATGCGTCCTCCCCTGGATTGCTAGGCTATTGTGTTGCGCCGCCCTGTCACTTTATGTGGGCGGGGACTTTGTAGGCGTGCCTTCCCAGGGTGTGAGGCTATTGTGCTATGTGGCTCTGTTTCCATTGGTGGGCGGGTTCTGGAGGTGGGCGTTCCTTTATGGGTTGCTAGGTTATCACACTATGCCACATGTGATCGCCGTGGTTAGGTGTTTCCGCTTTGGGAGCACGGAATACGGAACGTCACTTCCGGTTTTACGGTGACTGTTCGGCGATAGTGTATCACATGTGGGTTTGTGTCATTGTGCTCCTATATAGGATCTGTCACTCGTAGACTATTTCCCACATCGGTTTGTGAGAGATTCCATTACTATTTATATATGCTATTTTGCACTCAGCATGTCTTCACTGTATACATATGCTAATTTGCACTCAGTATGTCACTTCCGGTTTTCGTCACACAATGCGCTCTATCTCTATGTAATCTTTAGTTTAATTACAGCGTTGTACTAGCTAACATGATCGATGTGTTTTTGATCATGTATTGTCCTTATTTGTAAAGCTTTTTAACCATATGTTTCCCCATGTGAATCTCTGTCACTTCCGGTTTCGCCGTATACTATGCTTTGTTTTGATGTCATTTTACCTATTACTATGTGTATATTGCTTCAGGATTTATATGAATGAGTGAAACACCTTATCCCATATATTTTTATATATATTTTTGTAGGGTTTATATATTTTTCATCTTTATTGCTCACATGATCATTTCTACTCCATTTGATTGGTGGGAGCTATGTTTATAACACACTCCATTTTCACTTTCTCTTCACTCCTTGAAAAAGCCACTTAGGCGAAACGTACGTTGGAGTCGGAGTCCTTGAGGGTTACAGATCAACTTGACACTGGTACTGATATTTTTTCCAGAGTTTTATGCATTGGTTTCACTTAGGTTAGACCACTTACTATGTATGCATATGCACTTTATTAAGGTAGATGGCCTATCTGGTGCCTTCTATTTTTTGCACTTTGGAGGGTCATATATTTTTTTAGTACCTTTTTTACTATATGGATCTGGTCTCCTTATTCATTATATTCTTTGTAATTTGCTGTAGTACTGTAAGTTGTTTTCCTTTGTGTATTTTATCTTTATCTTGTGTAATAAAATTATATTTTTTATTAATTTTGTTATTCTTGCCGTATGTTCACTTTGATATTGGTTCTACATTTGATGGTGGACATTTATTCACTAGGGTGAATTTTTGTTGTGTATTGAAGTTCTTACTCGTCTGGGTAAATATTAATGCCAAAGTGCTTTTCTGCTTTTTTTTTTTTCAAGATGGATCTCCGCTCCCTTGAGGCCAATTGGCTGGTACAGGCAGAAAATATGTTTAAAGGGAAACCGCCACAGAATACTACTAGCCATAGCATTATACGTGAGCTTAAAAGTAAAATTAAAAACTGTTTCCACCGTAGGATAAAAATTTGGTGGAACAAAATTTTCTTGGAAAATTATCTAAGTAAACATTTGATTCCTAGGGGCCTTCGGGTGCAATTATTCCCATCCTATGGGAGGGATGATGTGGGATTCTCATCAGCATGGGAGAATATCTGTAACGTTTGTTCAAACTCATTCTTAACGTTGATTGTAGATTTTAATTCTAAATCTCTACCTCTACTTGAAAAAGAAATTGATGACCTCCAGAGAGATCTTAATAAATTAATCACTCCTCTGGAGGCAGAGGGGTTTAAAAAGGAATTGGAAGATTTGCATTTGATCTGGGAGAAACAGATTAAGGATACAAAAACTAAAAAATATGCTAGAGATCTGTCAGATAAAGAGAACAATAGGGTATATAAATGGAAATTCCCTTCACAAAGAACTAGAGTCAGAAGTATATCTGTGACATCCTCTACATCTTATGAATCGACAAGTTCAGGGACTCGGAAGATGTATAATACAAGGACACAAAAACGCAAGAATGTGGCGCAATTTTCTCCCAGGAAAAGGACGACTCCGGTTGAGATGGGTAATAACAATCCGTCCTCCAATAAGGTAATCAATCTGTCTGATGTTAGTCTTACAAGTCCACAAATGGAAGTTTTGAATCTTGGGCTCAATTTTTCACCGACTGCTAAATTTGATCCTTTTTCAGCAGTAAAAGATTTGCATTTGTTCGCACGAAAGCTACTACTAAAGAAACTTCATCATAGAAATCCAAATGACGTCACTGAAACTATTTTTGAAACAGAGGAAGAAACTGAGGCCTTTAATGCCTTGAATGAACTTCTACAAGAACAGTCATCTACTTCCTCAAGTAAGTTTCCTAAAAGTTTGATCCCCAGGTCCAAGAAGTTTCCACCTCTCACATTGAGCGCCAACATTGATTTATTTGTCAAACTTGTGAGTGAAGACCTGAAGAAGGTATCAACGATGGTGAATGGTCATAATTGTACATTGGAACAGAAAAAAGCCATTGAGGAGCTATCCTCTAGGACGGACATAGTCATCAAACCATCCGATAAAGGTGGTAACACCGTTATTTGGCCTTGTAATATGTACGAGAGGGAAGTATACAAATTGTTAAAAGATGTGAAGTGTTACAGAAGATTAACCTTTAATCCGCTGTCGTCCTTCTGTGCACAACTTAGGGACATTCTTTTGAAGGCAGTGGAGGCTTCCATCATTAGTAAGAAACAAATGGAATATTTGTCTGTGGAATACCCCACTATTGCCACTTTTTATGTACTCCCTAAAGTACATAAAAATGCGTCATGTCCACCAGGTCGTCCGATTGTGGCAGGGAACAACAGTTTTACAGAGCCAATATGCAAACTAATTGACTTTGTTCTTCATCCCATGGTAGAAACTTTACCATCCTACCTCAAGGACACGAATGATGTACTCCGGAAAATGGATGGACTACAATTAGAAGAGAATATGATTCTGGTCACCTGTGACATCGAATCCTTATACACGTCTATAATACACAAAGATGGCGTTGCGGCTGTTGAACAATTCTTGAGGATGTCTAGTGAGGATGGTGAGTTTTCTTTATTTATCATGGATCTTCTCCAGTTTGCACTCACTCATAATTTTTTTATTTTTAATGAGAAATTTTTCCTACAGCTCCAGGGAACAGCAATGGGGGCGGCCTTTGCGCCCTCATATGCAAATTTGTTCCTTGGGCTGTGGGAGAGGAAGATTTTTATTACTGAACCTCTCCCCTTGGTTGATAGAGTGCAATACTGGGGAAGATACATTGATGATATTTTGTTTATTTGGCAGGGTTCTTTTGAAGAATTACAGATCTTTATGGGCCATTTGAACGACAACAATTTGAACCTACATCTGACATATAAAGCAGGAAGATCGAACATGGAATTCTTGGATATTCTTTTAGAAGTTGATGAACTTGGATTTATACATACAGACGTGTTCCGGAAACCGACCTCTACAAACAGTCTTCTTCATTTTTCCTCATCGCATCAACAAAGCCTCATTAAAGGCATACCCGTGGGACAGTTTCTACGGATGCGACGCATTTGTTCTGATGAATCTTCTTTTGAGAGGCAAAGTAGAGATTTGAGTACAAGATTTGCTGAAAGAGGATATTCCTCACGATGCATCAAACAGGCATACTGGCGAGCAAGATGTACTGACCGTTCCCAAGCACTGAATAAACAAAGATTGGAAAATGGGAACGATGACAAGGTACGGTATATTCAAACCTTTAATTGCAGATGGTATGAGGTGAGGGATATTTTATACAAACATTGGAAGGTCCTTCAATTGGACCCCATTCTTGCGCAATATATTCCATCCAAACCAGCTGTAACATATAGGAGGTCACCAAACATTAGGGATTCGTTAGTACATAGTCATTATGTGAACAAAAAGAATGATAATCCGTTTGGCTCACGGGGCCCCAAATGGGGCTGCCGCCCTTGTGGCTCCTGTGTAGCATGCCCTAATGTTGAAAGGTGTACTGTGTTCTCTAGTGCTGATGGGAATAAAACCTATAACATCCTCCACCCTATCACTTGTACGACTACTGCGGTTATCTACTGCGCTAGTTGTCCCTGTGAATTGAAATATGTTGGTCTTACTTCTAGGGAACTAAGAAGAAGAGTTAGGGAGCACGTTTTGGATATTAAAGCAGCTCAAACAGCTATTGACATTCAATCTCTCAAAACTGTGCCTAAACATTTCAAGCTGTTCCATCAGGGTGATAGCTCTTTATTAAGGGTTAGAGGGATAGACCATATTGTACTCAACACAAGAGGTGGGGACATTAAGAAAAGATTGGCCCAAATTGAAGCCAAGTGGATCTACAGATTGAATACCTTGGCACCCCATGGCCTTAATGAACAAATGTCTTTTAGTGCTTATTTGTAAGTTTTTATTAATATTTTATTTTTCCTTTCTTGTTTTTAATTTCTAGGTCCTCCTTGATATCTAGATCTGATTGGGATATTGGATGGAATCGTCATATTGCTTTTAATATTTACTTTTGATTTAAATAAAATATATTATCCTTATTATTTGTATTTTGTTCACTCGTTCGCACGTGTGTTTCACTGCACTATTTATTTATTTTATTATTTTTGTCTTTGGGGCTATTTTTATTGTTATCTTTATATGAATATTTGTTATATATACTAGATCCTATTTGACCACTCATTAGCGGCCACTAGGTGCCGCTCGTGCGTATGGTCAAATGGGTATCCATATTTAAGATGCACCCAATCATCAGGGTCCTATTGTAATGGTTGTATGCCCCTCTGGCGTCATTTACCGGTTTTGGTTTCCAGATTAATATATCTTTTTATCAGGGCATTATGGTATGGACGGGGCGTTTATTAGCGCTCTGTCATTTGTGATGGGCGGGATATATTAGAGCTATGCGTCCTCCCCTGGATTGCTAGGCTATTGTGTTGCGCCGCCCTGTCACTTTATGTGGGCGGGGACTTTGTAGGCGTGCCTTCCCAGGGTGTGAGGCTATTGTGCTATGTGGCTCTGTTTCCATTGGTGGGCGGGTTCTGGAGGTGGGCGTTCCTTTATGGGTTGCTAGGTTATCACACTATGCCACATGTGATCGCCGTGGTTAGGTGTTTCCGCTTTGGGAGCACGGAATACGGAACGTCACTTCCGGTTTTACGGTGACTGTTCGGCGATAGTGTATCACATGTGGGTTTGTGTCATTGTGCTCCTATATAGGATCTGTCACTCGTAGACTATTTCCCACATCGGTTTGTGAGAGATTCCATTACTATTTATATATGCTATTTTGCACTCAGCATGTCTTCACTGTATACATATGCTAATTTGCACTCAGTATGTCACTTCCGGTTTTCGTCACACAATGCGCTCTATCTCTATGTAATCTTTAGTTTAATTACAGCGTTGTACTAGCTAACATGATCGATGTGTTTTTGATCATGTATTGTCCTTATTTGTAAAGCTTTTTAACCATATGTTTCCCCATGTGAATCTCTGTCACTTCCGGTTTCGCCGTATACTATGCTTTGTTTTGATGTCATTTTACCTATTACTATGTGTATATTGCTTCAGGATTTATATGAATGAGTGAAACACCTTATCCCATATATTTTTATATATATTTTTGTAGGGTTTATATATTTTTCATCTTTATTGCTCACATGATCATTTCTACTCCATTTGATTGGTGGGAGCTATGTTTATAACACACTCCATTTTCACTTTCTCTTCACTCCTTGAAAAAGCCACTTAGGCGAAACGTACGTTGGAGTCGGAGTCCTTGAGGGTTACAGATCAACTTGACACTGGTACTGATATTTTTTCCAGAGTTTTATGCATTGGTTTCACTTAGGTTAGACCACTTACTATGTATGCATATGCACTTTATTAAGGTAGATGGCCTATCTGGTGCCTTCTATTTTTTGCACTTTGGAGGGTCATATATTTTTTTAGTACCTTTTTTACTATATGGATCTGGTCTCCTTATTCATTATATTCTTTGTAATTTGCTGTAGTACTGTAAGTTGTTTTCCTTTGTGTATTTTATCTTTATCTTGTGTAATAAAATTATATTTTTTATTAATTTTGTTATTCTTGCCGTATGTTCACCCCTGCAATTCTGTCAGATAATACTCAGTTTCTTCCTGAAAATGATTGCAAACACAAATTCTTTGGTATTATTATCTTTATTTCATTTGTCTTAAATGAAAAAACACAAAAGAGAATAAAGCAAAAAGCAAAACATTGATCATTTCACACAAAACTCCAAAAATGGGCCAGACAAAAGTATTGGCACCCTCAGCCTAATACTTGGTTGCACAACCTTTAGCCAAAATAACTGCGACCAACCACTTCTGGTAACCATCATTGAGTTTCTTACAATGCCCTGCTGGAATTTTAGACCATTCTTCTTTGGCAAACTGCTCCAGGTCCCTGATATTTGAAGGGTGCCTTCTCCAAACTGCCCTTTTTAGATCTCTCCACAGATGTTCTATGGGATTCAGGTCTACTCTGGACTCATTGCTGGCCACCTTAGAAGTCTCCAGTGCTTTCTCTCAAACCATTTTCTAGTGCTCTTTGAAGTGTATTTTGGGTCATTGTCCTACTGGAAGACCCATGACCTCTGAGGAAGACCCAGCTTTCTCACACTGGACCCTACATTATGATGCAAAATTTGTTGGTAGTTTTCAGACTTCATAATGCCATGCACATGGTCAAGCAGTCCAGTGCCAGAGGCAGCAAAGCAACCCCGAAACATCAGGGAACCTCCACCATGTTTGACTGTAGGAACCATGTTCTTTTCCTTGAATGCCTCTTTTTTCTCCTGTAAACTCTATGTTGATGCCTTTGCCCAAAAAGCTCTACTTTTGTCTCATCTGACCAGAGAACATTCTTCCAAAACATTTTAGGCTTTTTCAGGTAAGTTTTGGCAAACTCCAGCCTGGCTTTTTTAGGTCTCGGGGTAAGAAGTGGGGTCTTCCTGGGTCTCCTACCATACAGTCCCTTTTCATTCAGACGCCGACGGATAGTACGGGTTAACACTGTTGTACCCTCGGACTGCAGGGCAGCTTGAACTTGTTTAGATGTTAGTCGAGGTTCTTTATCCAACATCCGCACAATCTTGTGTTGAAATCTCTTGTAAATTTTTTCTTTTCCGTCCACATCTAGGGAGGTTAGCCACAGTGCCATGTTCTTTAATCTTTTTGATGACACTGCACACGGTAGACACAGGAACATTCAGGACTTTGGAGATGGACTTGTAGCCTTGAGATTGCTCATGCTTCCTCACAATTTGGTTTCTCAAGTCCTCAGACAGTTCTTTGGTCTTCTTTCTTTTCTCCATGCTCAATGTGGTACACACAAGGACACAGGACAGAGGTTGAGTCAACTTTAATCCATGTCAACTGGCTGCAAGTGTGATTTAGTTATTTACAACACCTGTTAGGTGCCACAGGTAAGTTACAGGTGCTGTTAATTACACAAATTAGAGAAGCATCACATGATTTTTCGAACAGTGCCAATACTTTTGTCCACCCTCTTTTTTATGTTTGGTGTGGAATTATATCCAATTTGGCTTTAGGACAATTCTTTTTGTGTTTTTTTTCATTTAAGACAAATTAAATGAAGATAATAATACCAAACAATTTGTGTTTACAATCATTTTCAGGAAGAAAATGAGTATTATCTGACAGAATTGCAGGGGTGTCAATACTTTTGGCCATGACTGTATGTCCCTTGGCCTGGCTTGCCCCACTATCCCTTGGCCTGGCTGGCCACCCTGTCCTTTGGCCTGGCTGGCCAACCAAATGTCCCTTGGCGTAGCTAGCCCCCGACCCTTGTCCCGGCCCCAGTATCATGCCGAATCCACAGAAGAAAAAAAAGAAGCCTCCTCTAACCTGCCTGCATGACGTACCTTTCTTACAAATCAGGTGCGTTCATGTTAAAATGGCTTCCGACCTAGCAGAGGCCGGTGGCTGATATCAGTGTGCCTGTTGCAGACGTCGCATGATAGTGACAGTGGATGAAAATCCCCCAAACAAGAATTGAAAGACTCTTGGCTGGCTACAAAAAGTGTTTACGAGATGTAATACTTGCAAAAGGGGTGCTACTCAGTACCAACCATGTAAATATATAGATCAGAGCAATACAAGTATAGTACAAAATTTAGAACTATTGACAGAAAGAACTCCCAAACACATGTACAATTTGAAAAATTGGAGCCAAAACTACTCTCTGAAAGAGAATGCAAAATTAAATTTATTAAAGGTCAGTACACATATTAGAATAAAAATTACAAACGTACAATAAGACACACATAGCCATCACATGGGTGTCAAAAGCAGGAAGGACACAGGTAAAAAGTCCAGAATCCACACTGATGAAATAAAATCCGACCTGAGGAGTCAAGTTTTTAAAGGAGATCTGTCACCCCAAATATAAGCTAAGGCCACCAGCATCAGGGGCTTATCTACAGCATTCTGTAATGCTATTAGACGAGAAACCAATTGTATATACAATTAAATTATGTCTTGCACTAATTGACAAAAAATCCTCCCAAAAATTTGTGCAAAAGGACAATATTCTCATAAAATAAATATTTTATTGAAAAAATAATAATAATAGTAAAATATATTTAAAAATAATTAACAGCTGATAGAAGCACATATGATCATTTATGATACAGGTATAGGAAAATACAATAATTCATAATATATTATACCATGCTAGGTAATGCAAAAATTTAACAAATATAAATAGCAGACAAAAGAACCCCTAAAAAAGTAACACACTAAAATACTTAAAATTGTGACAGTATTAAATAGATACCAAAAAAATATGTGCAGCAGCACCAATTTATAATAATATTATTGCCACAATGCCACAAAGTGTAAAAAGTGCAAATAGTGCTAAAAATATAAATATATAAATAATAAGTGTTTCTTATTAGGGATCAGGTACAGCCAAAAATCTAATAAAGTGCCAGATAAATTTAATTTACAAAAATCACACTAAAGTGCATAATTTATGACGGTATTACATATCTCCAAACAATATGTGCAACATTGCAAAAATTTATAATAATATTGTTGCACGAGGTGTAACAAAAACCACAAAAAAGTGCTGTAGTGCTATAGTGCTAAAATTACAGTGAGTGTATCCTATTTAGGAACAACCTATATTAGACACTGCTGGAGACCTCATAAAGTGTTGTAGTGCTAAATTAATCAAACATGCATATACCTAGCAAGAAAGTAATAAAAAAAATATGCAGAGTTCCTCATACATGGTTGCTTCTTAATTCCTACCTACGTTTCGGCGTTTAGCCTTCTTCCGGGGGGGGTGTGGCATTCTGTAATGCTGTAGATAAGCCCCTGATGTCACCTGAAAGAGAAGAAAAACAGGTTATATTATACTCACCCAGGGGCGGTCCTGGTGCGGTCCGGTCCGATGGGTGTCACGGTCCGGGACCGGTGCTTCCCATCTTGATAAGATGACTTCCTTTTCTTTGCTTCCTGCTGCGGCTCCTGCACAGGCATACTTTGTCTGCCCTGTTGCGGTGCCTCTCTGACCTTTCCCGTCACCTGCGCACTGCAGTGCTTTGCTCTGCCCTCAACTGGGCAGACAAAGTACACCTGCGCAGGAGCCACGGCAGGAAGAAAAGAAGAGGACGTCATCGTATGAAGATGGGAGGCGCTGGACCCAGGCCACGACGCCCATCGGACCGGACCGCATCGGGACCGCCCCTGGGTGAGTATAATATAAAGTGTTTTTTGTTTTTCTTATCTTTCAGAATACATCAGGGGCTTATCTACAGCATTACCCACCCCTCCTAGGGCCCCCCCCCCTCCTTGGGCCTCGCTACGTTCGAAGGCAGCAATAAGCTGCGGAGCCCGAATGTGCTCAGCAGGCTCCCAGGACCTATCCTCAGGGCCGTAACCCTTCCAGTCCACCCAAAAAAAATTTTTGCCACGTACCACCTTGCACCCCAAGATAGCGTTCACCTCGAAATCGTCCGTAGACGAACCCGATGTCTCGGCAGATGACTCAGAAAACCGGGACATGTATACGGGCTTAAGGAGGGACACATGAAAGGTGTCGGTGATACCAAGGCGTGGAGGAAGGGCCAGACGGTAGACCACAGGATTAACCTGTTCGAGGACCTTGAAGGGACCCAAGTAGCGAGGAGCAAACTTACTGGACTCAACTCGCAGCCTGATGTTACGGGCGGAGAGCCACACCAAGTCGCCAGGAGCAAAGGTCAGAGCGGGGACCTCATTCTCTCCTTAGAGGCCCGAATGGCATCCTGAGTGCGGTCCCAAATATCCCGTGCCTCCACAGCCCAGTCTGCCACCCTGGAGTCTGCGGAAGACACGGGCATAGGCACAGGTACCCGTGGATGCTGACCATAGTTGAGGAGGAATGGGGTTTGTCCAGTGGAGTCGGCTATGGCGTTGTTCAGCGCAAACTCTGCCCACGATAGCAAGGATGCCCAGTCATCCTGCCTGGCTGAAACAAAATGTCGCAGGTATGTGACCAAGGTCTGGTTGGCCCTCTCTACCAACCCATTCGTCTCAGGATGATATGCGGAAGAGAGATTCAACTCAATACTGAGAAGACGACAAAGCTCTCTCCAGAACCGAGACGCAAACTGGGGACCCCGGTCACTGACAATTTTGTCAGGCATACCATGTAGGCGGAAGATGTGTTTAATGAACAACGCTGCCAAGGCCCGTGCAGAAGGTAACCAAATGCACCATTTTTGAGAAATGATCGGTGATGACCCAAATGATGGTACAGCCGCAAGATTTGGGTAAACCCACGACAAAGTCCATCCCGACCATCTCCCAGGGCCTATCTGCCACCGGCAAGGGATAGAGCAACCCAGCTGGCCTTTGCCGCGGAGATTTATTTTTGGCGCAGGAGACACATGCCAGAATATAATCCCTGACATCCCGGACCATATGCGGCCACCAGTACGTCCTCGCCAGTAGCTCAGATGTCCTCTTTGTCCCAAAGTGTCCACCCACCCTGGACGAATGAGCCCAAGAGAGAACCTCCGGTCGCAAATTAATGGGCAAAAAAGTCTTGCCCGGAGGCACAGACTCCAGCGAAACCGGCGCTACAGTTCTCAGGCTCTCAGAAGGGACAATAAGCCGAGGCTCCTCTTCCTCCTCTTGAGTTGACATAAGGGAGCGAGAGAGAGCGTCAGCACGAATATTCTTCTCCCCAGCGAGAAAATGAAGGGAAAAGTGGAACCGGGAAAAGAACAAGGACCATCTGGCTTGGCGAGAATTTAGCCGCTGGGCTGTTTGCAAGTAGACCAAATTTTTGTGGTCCGTGTAAACTTGGAAGGGAAACCGCGCACCTTCCAGAAGGTGTCTCCACTCTGAAAAGGCCAATTTCATTGCTAGCAACTCCCTATCCCCGATGGAGTAGTTTCTCTCCGCTGGCGTGAAGGTCTTAGAGAAGAAGAAGCATGGATGCTTCCGACCTTGAGCATCCTTTTGATAGAGGACTGCTCCAGCACCAACGGATGAGGCATCCACCTCCATTAGGAATGGCTTATCCACATCGGGACGATGTAAGATGGGAGCGCTAGCAAAGTGGGACTTAATAGAATTGAAGGCCTTGGAGACCTCTTCCGACCACAATTTGGGATTCGCTCCCTTCTTGGTGAGGGCTACCAAGGGAGCTACCAGAGTTGAGAAGTGGGGAATGAACTGGCGGTAATAGTTAATGAACCCCATAAAGCGCTGCACCGCTTTAAGAGAATGGGGCTCTTGCCAGTCCATCACAGCCTGTAGTTTGGCAGGATCCATAGCCAATCCCTGGGCGGAGATGATATAGCCCAGGAACGGTAAAGACTCCTGCTCAAACATACACTTCTCCAACTTAGCATAAAGAGAGTTTGCCCGTAGGAGGTCGAAGACTCTGCCAACATCTCTCCGGTGGGAGTCAATATCTGGAGAAAAGATGAGAATATCATCCAGATAGACTACAACTGAGGTGGAAAGCATATCCCGGAAGATGTCGTTGACAAAGTCTTGGAAAACGGCTGGGGCATTACAGTGCCCGAAGGGCATCACCAGATACTCATAGTGCCCATCTCTGGTGTTAAACGCCGTTTTCCATTTGTCCCCCTCACGGATGCGAATCAGGTTATAAGCACCCCGCAGATCTAATTTAGTAAACACTCTAGCTCCCCGAAGCCTATCGAACAGCTCGGATATCAAGGGCAAAGGATACTTGTTCTTAACGGTGATAGCGTTAAGACCCCTGTAGTCTATGCATGGACGTAGTTCCCCATTCTTCTTCTGCACGAAGAAGAACCCTGCCCCAGCAGGTGACACTGACTTCCTGATAAATCCTCTTGCCAGATTCTCTTGAATGTACTGAGATATGGCCTCCGTCTCCGGGAGAGAAAATGGATAAACTCGACCCCGGGGAGGCTCCGCACCAGGCAAGAGATCGATAGGACAGTCATAGGGGCGATGGGGCGGAAGGGTCTCCGCCGCCTTTTTGGAGAACACGTCTGCGTAAGACCAATATTGCTTGGGGAGAGAGGATAGATCTGTGGGTACCTCAGTAGTAGCAACCTGGACACACTCTCGGTGAGACCTACCCCCACATGATTCACCCCATCCCAGAATTCTGCCTGAGGACCACTCGATGTGAGGAGAGTGGTACCGTAACCAAGGTATCCCCAACAGGACCTCATCAATCCCCTCAGGAATGATGAGCAGAGATATAATCTCCTGATGGGATGGTGACATGGAGAGAGTAAAAGGGATGGTCTGATGTGTTATCTGTGCGGGGAGTGTCGACCCATTCACCACTCGTACCGTTACTGGTTGAGGTAGCATAACCAGGGGTATTGCGTGACGTTGGGCGAAAGCAGAAGACATAAAATTGCCCTCCGCCCCAGAATCCACGCAGAGCTCTACCGAGTGGGAGGATGAGCCAAAAGTAATTGTCCCCTTAAAGGACAATTTGGAGGCAAACGTCGCAGTGTCTAGTGCACCTCCACCTACTACCACTAGACGCTGACATTTCCTCGACCGCTGATGACATCTGGTGGCAAGATGTCCTGACTGTTGGCATACATGGCAAACCTGGGGTGCACGAGCGGTCCGGGACTTAGATCCCGCTCGTGCCACTACCTTAGGTTCATGGGGCTCAGGAGCCTGGACTGGAGATTCCAAAGATTTGGCGAAGGTGGGAGCCAGGCGAAACCTCTGCCTACACTGGGCTCGCTCTAACCTCCGCTCGTGAAAACGGAGGTCAATACGAGTAGATACTGTTATTAATTCTTCCAGTGTGGCGGGAATCTCCCTAGTGGCCAGGGCGTCCTTAACGTGGTCAGCCAGCCCCCTCCAAAATATAGGGATAAGGGCTTTATCCGACCACTCCAGCTCAGATGCTAGAGTGCGGAAGTGGACGGCAAAAAGGCTGACCATGGACGAGCCCTGAGTCAATGCCAACAGTTGGAGCGCCGTATCATGGGTGACACGAGGTCCTAAAAAGACCTGTTTCAGAGTGCTCAGGAATAACGGAGCACTCTGCACCACATGATCGTCATGCTCCCACAGCGGTGTAGCCCACTGCAACGCCCTGTCCGACAATAAGGATATGATAAAGCCCACCTTAGCCCACTCTGTAGGGAAACGAGAGGCCAGAAGCTCGAGATGTATTGAGCACTGACTCACAAAACCCCTACAGGACTTACTGTCACCAGAAAATTTCTCTGGTAGCGGGAGGCGAGATAGCGTCGGTACAGGGGCGGCAGTGGACAAAGTAGCTGCAGCCACACTTGCAGCCTGAACAGTGACAGCAGTAACATCCACAGCTGAGGTTGAACGCTCTAGAGCCGCCAACCTTCCCTCCAGCTGCTGGATGTACCGCTGTAAACGCTGATCATCCGTCATTACTAGCCAGACCTTGGCGCTAGTATTATGTTAAGGACTGGCGGAACGCACCAAGTATAGATGATATGAAACTAGGTGCGTTCGCAGTCCGAGGTCCACCATGCAGGTAAAAACCCTGCTGCTAGTAAGACGGACTATATGACGGTACTATAAGTATACACGCACGGGTTAACTTCACCCTGCGTGAAGGAAGCGATCCTGTTGAGTCACAGGACCGCGGTACCGCACATAGAGCACGAGCAAGAAGTCAGCGAACACAACCCCAACACAGGATTGAAGTCCGATTAGACCACTTGCTGGCACAACACCGCAACTGGGTGTGTAAAGAAACTATTAAAATAGTATATAAAGGCACGAGAGTGCATGCAGTGCCGCACTGACGGACGCCACTAACCACCCAGGCTTGGGTAAGGAAAGCGCAGAGGAAGCGCACGGCGCCGTACAGGCGGTCACAGCAACTAGACGCTGTTATGTGTGTAACGTGCTGTTGGATAAGTCGGGTGCTAGATAGCAAACATACACCTTCCGCGAACAGTCATCCAATAGGGAGGGTATTTTAAAGAGCGACTTTCACTTACAACACACACACATATTATCAAGACAATACTAGCGCATGGCCGTGCGGTCATGCGCAGTTTATATAGTTGCAGCACAGGAAGCTGCTACAGAAGTTTTGCCCTTTCAGGACCTGCCAAGAGGACCAATGGGATGTGCTGCAGCACCTGAGCATGTGACCCTCGATCTCCAACGGGAGATCCTGTCCTGGGCATGCTCAGTGTGTGCAAATAAGGACTTAGTCCCAGGGAAGCCCGCTCGCCGCAGATCAGTGCAGGGTACAACAGGAGAGCCAGAAAAGGCAGCAGTAACCCTTTGCACAGAATCAGTCCCAGCGAGACACTGGGAGCGACGCCTCCGCTGAGCAGAGCCCACTGCGGCCGAAGCAGAATGGGAGACCGCAGCAGACACGGATCGAGATTCCCCCTGTGCAGCAGAGGAAACTCGACTCCTAACAGCGGGTATACATGAACATACTGTATAACAATTTTTTTTATGGGCATCATAAACACCCTTTAAAAAAATTATGTGGGTGTTGCATGTGGTGATGTGGTGGAGGATGAGGAGAAGGAGGAGGACAACAGCAAATAGTCAAAATCAGGAAGCAAATACCCATATGTGGGTGTGAAGAGGTGCATGGGAATACACCTCCCAAAAAAAGACACTGGATTTGAGTGTATGTTACGGTGCTATCATTCGGTGGTGTTGAGAAGTCTGGCCCAATTCAGCCCTTGTTCATTTTTATAAGAGTCAGCCTGTCAGCATTTTCAGTTTACAGGCAGTTGCGCTTATCAGTTATAATTCCACCAGAGGTACTAAAAAACCCGCTCTGACAAAGTGCTAGCGGCAGGGCAGGCCAACACCCCCAAGATGTAGAGAGCCAGTTCATGCTATGTGTCCAGCTTGGATACCCAATTATTATAAGGCACAGTGGAATCACAGAGGATGTTGGTACGGTCAGCAAGGTACTCCTTGAGCATCTTCCAAAACTTTGCACTCCTTGTGAGAGTACCCCACACCTCAGGGCCTGTGCGATGGGAGGGTCTGAGAAAACTCTCCCAGAACATTACCAGTGTTCCCCTGCCTCTGCTGGATTGGAGTTGTGTCGCTTTCGCTTTCTTTGGTTGTCCAACAAACTGTGACCTCTGCCACCAGTGTTTTCAGATGGGAATTTTATAATATTTCCGCAACAAGAGCCTTCTGGTACTGCCCCATTTTAGTAGACTTGTCTGCCTCTGGAATAAGAGATAGAAAGTTGTCCTTGTAGCGTGGGTCTAGAAGTGTCACCAACCAGTAATGACTGTCACCCAAAATTTACAGTATTTGGAGAACACTAGGTTCACGGGAAAGGCAGCGTAGCAAACTCAGCCATGCGTGCCAGACTGCTAACAGGCAAGACTTCCGTGTCCACACCATGAGGATGAATGACCAAGCTCTCTTCCTCCTTCTCCTCCTCCTCTCCTCCTTCCAGTCCTCAGTCCATCTATGCTGAACAGACGGTATGACAGTTGTGCAGGTAGTACCATCTATAGTGCATGAAACTAGCTCTTGTTCTTCCTACTCCTCCTCCTCCTCCTCTTCCTCATTGTCACCCAATCCATGTTGGGATGAGATGAGGATGGGCTGTGTGTAATCACCCTGTATGGTTCCCTGCTCCATCTCATCGTGCTCCGCCTGCAATGCATCCTCTTTGATTGTGAGCAGAGAGCGTTTCAGAACACAGAGAAGCGGGATGGCGATGCTAATTATGACATCGTCGCCGCTAACCATCTTGGTGGAGTCCTCAAAGTTTTGAAGGGTGGTACATATGTCTGACATTCATGTCCTCTCCTGAGGTCTTATGCATGGAGTCTGAACTGAATACCAACAGCCTTGTTGATGCTGTTAGTAAACAACTGCTCTCTTCTGCTTACAAATCCTTCCCAACATTTGCAGTGTAGAGTTCCAACGCATGGGGATATCACACACCAGTCAGTGAGCCGGAAGCTGCAAATGCTGCTGAAGCACGGCAAGGGTGGCGGAAGCTGTTCCAGACTTGCTAAAATGGGCACACAGGCGGCATACTTTGACAAACAGATCCAGCAGCTCCAGGAATGTTTTGAGAAACCGCTGAACCACAAGATTAAGCACAGGGGCCAGGCATGGTACGTGTGTGATCTCACCTCATCTCAGAGCCGCCACCAGGTTCTGGCCATTGTCACACACGACCATGCCTGGCTGTAGGTTCAGATCTGCCTGCTCTTTCAGAGTTGACCACAACTCTTCAGCATTGTGCAGTTTGTCACATAATCATATTAACATCAGCACAGCCTGTTGCTGCTTGACTGAGGCAGTTCTGCAGTGCTTCCAGCTTGTGTCTGATATGGTCATTTTGGAGATGTAGGCTGAAAAGGAGGAGGAGGTGCAAGAGCTGTAGACTGTTGGAGCAACCCTGATTGACCTAGGGCTCACAATCCTTGGTGTCAGGAGGATGTGTTCCATCCCAAGTACTGACTGGGTCCCGGCTTCCACTATGTTAACCCACTGTGTCGTCAGCGAGATGTACCATCCCTGCCCACAAGCACTTGTCCACATGTCCGTGGTTAGGTGGACTTTCCCAGTAACTGCATTGTTGAGGGCACGGCCAATGTGAGACACGTGCTTGTGTAATTCGGGGATGTCAATAACGTTGCTAACACACTGCAACAAAATTTAAATGGAGGACAGAAATGGCAGAATTTTGAGTGCACTTATATGTGATCCGTGTGACGGACAAACCACAGTTGTAAATAGCTGGCCTGTAGGTAACTATTTTTAACAGCAAACTGGTGTCAATAAGTTCACTAACACTGCAACACAATTTAAATGGAGGCCAGAAATGGCAGAATTTTGAGCGCACTTATATGTGATCCGTGTGATGGACAAACCACATTTTTAAGTAGCTGGCCTGTAGTTAACTATTTTTAACAGCAAACTGGTGTCAATAACTTCGCTAATAGACTACAACAAAATTTAAATGGAGGCCAGAAATAGCAGAATTTTGAGCGCACTTATACAGTATGTGATCCAAGTGACGGACAAACCACAGTTTTAAATAGATGGATTTTTAGCTCTGTAATATGGAAAGGATCTGGCTGTATTCTGCAGTGCCAACAAGCAAATGGAGCAGAAAAACGGTGTTCTCTGGATTGCTTTTTAAGCAAATAATCAGGATTAAGATCCAAAAAAAGTATTTATGGCCCCTGATACCTTGGGCTATGTCTAGAAATATCTGTAAAAGCAGCAGCAGCAGACAGAACTGGAATGGACCCTCTTGCTATATGCATTGCAGTCTGCCACATACACTGCCTGCCTGCCAAGCACTGATATGTATGCAGCTGGATTAGTCCTCAGAAGGACTGTTAGTTGAGATGGATATATGTATAATATATTGTGGTATACCTACACTATAAATATCATAAGCTATCCTAAAATTATCAATCTTTATTTATAAATACAAAGAACATACACGTTGGTTCACACCACAAAAAAGGACAAGAATCACAAGAACAGAACAATGTGCTCAAAACTCAACACTCAGTTAAAAATGGGGTATGCTATGTATCCCTAGTGAGTACTACACTTACTGCCTACCTATCTGTGGAGGTTGGCACCCTACGGGGAAACGTTCTGGCGCCCCCACTCCGCGGCGGCTGTCCCTGGGTTACTGATGCACCCTATAATAGCCACGGGACACCCACTACCCACAGCCTAGGGCCCACTGCAGGCTAGACAGAGTTACTCCTTCACTAAGGGAACACTAGATCCCCACAGAATAAAAACAAATGTGAAGAACACATAAGGCAAATCGATACTGACGTATTTGTTGGGGAGTACTTACTGGGGCACAGTCTTATATAGGTACATACTGCCAGTCGTGGCAGATCCCATTGACTATGGCTGAACCCGTAGAACAGTGTCACCCACAAATGCGTACATGTGCATTCACATATCCCGGTACTATGTTATAAGCACTTATCTCCCTCTATACGTCGTTTGCCCCAGACCACAGCGCCTCTACGCGTTTCGCCCTCCGCGGGCTCCTCAGGAGGCAAGATTCATTGACATAGTGTGTCCTGATGCGGTGTCATGGCTAAGCAGCCCTCAGTTCCCCCGCTCTTTAAACCCTCCGCCATAGTCGCCACAGACTAGATCACCCCACCCCCTATCTGCGCATTTCCGGTAAATGTGACACCACCGCGCATGCTCCCACTGGCCCGTAGAAGACTCCCCCAGCGCCAGCATGGCGTCCGAGTCCCCGCTGCCCTTTCACTTCCGGGGATGCGCTTGACAACCCGCGCTATTTCCGGGTCGCCCCTCACGTACCCAGACTGCGCATGCTCCAGCTTCACATCCTGCAGCTGCGCACATCTCCTGATATAGACTGCGCTTGCGCATCTCCTGTCTAGATACCATAGCGGTGAATCAGTGCGTGGTGATCTTTTTGATGAGGCACTCGGGCTAGACCTCATTTTTAGCAGAATATACACCATCCCCTTATTTACTAGACACTTTGATGTCTGAAGAGTAAACAATACCACACCGCCGCAGATTGTTAGCGCATGCATATGGCCATAGACAATCAGACATCTCTTTCTCTCACGAAAAAGGGGAGGGGGGGTGTTATGAACTGGTGATTCAGAAACACAATGGACCTGGTGGTTAAGAGCACACAAAGTGACCTGATAGTTACTAATAACATAGGACGAGCTCTGAGATGTGGGAACTCTGCTGACCGCAATCCCTAATCCTATCACACCACACTAGAGGTAGCCGTGGAGCGCTCCTGACCAGACCTAGGCGCCTCGGGCACAGCCTGAGAAACCAGCTAGCGCTGAAGATAGAAAAATAAGCCTACCTTGCCTCAGAGAAATTCCCCAAAGGAAAAGGCAGCCCCCCACATATAATGACTGTGAGTAAAGATGAAAATACAAACACAGAGATGAAATAGGTTTTAGCAAAGTGAGGCCCGACTTACTGAATAGACCGAGGATAGTAAAGAGAGCTTTACGGTCAGCACAAAAACCTACAAACAACCACGCAGAGGGCGCAAAAAGACCCTCCGTACCGACTAACGGCACGGAGGTGCTCCCTCTGCATCCCAGAGCTTCCAGCAAGCAAGAAAAACCAATATAGCAAGCTGGACAGAAAAAATAGCAAACAAAAGTAACACAAGCAGAACTTAGCTTATGCAGGGCAGACAGGCCACAAGAACGATACAGGAGAGAGCAAGACCAATACTGGAACATTGACTGGAGGCCAGGAACAAAGAACTAGGTGGAGTTAAATAGAGCAGCACCTAACGACTTAACCTCGTCACCTGAGGAAGGAAACTCAGAAGCCGCAGCCCCACTCACATCCACCAGAGGAAGCTCAAAGACAGAACCAGCCGAAGTACCACTCATGACCACAGGAGGAGGGGTCACCGAACCCTCACCAGAGCCCCCAGGCCGACCAGGATGAGCCAAATGAAAGGCACGAACCAGATCGGCAGCATGAACATCAGAGGCAAAGACCCAGGAATTATTTTCTTGACCATAACCCTTCCACTTAACCAGGTACTGGAGTTTCCGTCTCGAAATACGAGAATACAAAATCTTCTCCACTATATACTCCAACTCCCCCTCAACCAAAACCGGGGCAGGAGGATCAACGGATGGAATACATTATGGATGGAAAAAGAAGCTGGAAGGGTCAAACGACACAGGATTAAGAACCTCAGAAATCCTATACAGACCAATGAAACGAGGCTTAAACTTCGGAGAGGAAACTTTCATAGGAATATAACGAGACGACAACCAAACCAAATCCCCAACACGAAGTCGGGGACCCACACAGCGCCTGCGGTTAGCGAAACGTTGACCCTTCTCCTGGGACAATGTCAAATTGTCCACTACATGAGTCCAAATCTGCTGCAACCTATCCACCACAGTATCCACACCAGGACAGTCTGAAGACTCAACCTGCCCTGAAGAGAAACGAGGATGGAAACCAGATTTGCAGAAAAACGCCGAAACCAAAGTAGCCGAGCTGGCCCGATTATTAAGGGCAAACTCAGCCAAAGGCAAAAAGGACACCCAATCATCCTGATCAGCAGAAACAAAACATCTCAGATATGTTTCCAAGGTCTGATTGGTTCGTTCAGTTTGGCCATTTGTCTGAGGATGGAAAGCCGAAGAAAAAGACAAATCAATGCCCATCCTAGCACCAAAGGCTCGCCAAAACCTCAAAACAAACTGGGAACCTCTGTCAAAAACGATGTTCTCCGGAATGCCATGTAAACGAACCACATGCTGGAAAAACAATGGCACCAAATCAGAGGAGGAAGGCAATTTAGACAAGGGTACCAAATGGACCATCTTAGAGAAGCGATCACAAACCACCCAAATGACCGACATCTTTTGAGAGACGGGGAGATCCGAAATAAAATCCATAGAGATATGTGTCCAGGGCCTCTTCGGGACCGGCAAGGGCAAAAGCAACCCACTGGCACGAGAACAGCAGGGCTTAGCCCGAGCACAAATCCCACAGGACTGCACAAACGAACGCACATCCCGCGACAGAGACGGCCACCAAAAGGATCTAGCCACCAAATCTCTGGTACCAAAGATTCCAGGATGACCAGCCAACACCGAACAATGAACCTCAGAGATAACTCTACTCGTCCATTTATCAGGGACAAACAGTTTCTCCGCTGGGCAACCGTCAGGTCTATTAGCCTGAAACTTTTGCAGCACCCACCGCAAATCAGGGGAGATAGCAGACAAAATTACCCCCTCTTTGAGAATACCCGCCGGCTCAGGCAAACCCGGAGAGTCGGGCACAAAACTCCTAGACAGGGCATCCGCCTTCACATTTTTAGAACCCGGAAGGTACGAAACCACAAAGTCAAAACGGGAGAAAAACAGCGACCAACGAGCCTGTCTTGGATTCAACCGTTTGGCAGACTCGAGATAAGTCAAGTTCTTGTGATCAGTCAAGACCACCACGCGATGCTTAGCTCCTTCAAGCCAATGACGCCACTCCTCGAATGCCCACTTCATGGCCAACAACTCTCGATTGCCAACATCATAATTACGCTCAGCAGGTGAAAACTTCCTGGTAAAGAAGGCACATGGTTTCATCACCGAGCCATCAGAACTTCTTTGCGACAAAACAGCCCCTGCTCCAATCTCAGAAGCATCAACCTCGACCTGGAACGGGAGCGAAACATCTGGTTGGCACAACACAGGGGCAGAAGAAAAATGACGCTTCAACTCCTGAAAGGCTTCCACAGCAGCAGAAGACCAATTGACCACATCAGCACCCTTCTTGGTTAAATCAGTCAACGGTTTGGCAATACTAGAAAAATTATTGATGAAGCGACGATAAAAATTAGCAAAGCCCAGGAACTTTTGCAGACTCTTCAGAGATGTCGGCTGAGTCCAATCATAAATGGCCTGAACTTTAACAGGGTCCATCTCGATAGTAGAAGGGGAAAAAATGAAACCCAAAAATGAAACCTTCTGAACACCAAAGAGACACTTTGACCCCTTCACAAACAAAGAATTCGCACGCAGGACCTGGAACACCATTCTAACCTGCTTCACGTGAGAACCTCCAAAAGCAGATGAGTGGAAGCATGTGACCAAAAGAAGCAAGAAGACCATGGAGAAATCACCAACCACACAACTGAAGAACCGATATCAAATCTTTGTAGAGGATGAAGATGGCACACCTAAGAATGAAGCAATACCAGCAAGCAAAAAAGAAAAGGGCACACAGCAACAAGTGACAGCAAAAAGTACAGCCAAGAAGCAACGAAGAGTGGTGGTGGTGGGAGACTCACTACTGAGAGGCACCGAAGCAGCCATCTGCAGACTGGACATAACTGCAAGAGAAGTATGCTGCCTTCCAGGTGCGATGATCAAGGATGTGACCGATAGGATACCAAAGCTCTTCAGCTCCAAGGACGTCCACCCATTTCTTCTGATACATGTTGGCACCAATGACACGGCAAGGAAGGACCTACCGACAATCTGCAAGGACTTTGAAGAGTTGGGGAAGAAAGTAAAGGAACTGGATGCACAGGTAGTTTTTTCTTCTATCCTTCCAGTAGACGGGCATGGCACCAGGAGATGGAACAGGATCCTTGATGCAAACAACTGGCTAAGACGATGGTGCAGACAACAAGGATTTGGATTCCTGGACCACGGTGTGAATTACTGGTATGATGGACTCCTCGCCAGAGACGGACTACACCTCAACAAACCTGGGAAACACACATTCGCCAGAAGACTCGCTACACTCATCAGGAGGGCGTTAAACTAGAAGAAGAGGGGACGGGAAGAAAAACATTAGACTCGAACAAAGACGACCCAGGAAAACATACTCAGAAGGGAGGTAAGAACATTTCTAAAACAATCCACAGTGAGGAGATTGGAACAAAACAAAATCCTCTAAACTGCATGCTCGCAAACGCCAGAAGCCTGACAAACAAGATGGAAGAACTAGAAGCAGAAATATCTACAGGTAACTTTGACATAGTGGGAATAACCGAGACATGGTTAGATGAAAGCTATGACTGGGCAGTTAACTTACAGGGTTACAGTCTGTTTAGAAAGGATCGTAAAAATCGGAGAGGAGGAGGGGTTTGTCTCTATGTAAAGTCTTGTCTAAAGTCCACTTTAAGGGAGGATATTAGCGAAGGGAATGAGGATGTCGAGTCCATATGGGTTGAAATTCATGGAGGGAAAAATGGTAACAAAATTCTCATTGGGGTCTGTTACAAACCCCCAAATATAACAGAAAGCATGGAAAGTCTACTTCTAAAGCAGATAGATGAAGCTGCAACCCATAATGAGGTCCTGGTTATGGGGGACTTTAACTACCCGGATATTAACTGGGAAACAGAAACCTGTGAAACCCATAAAGGCAACAGGTTTCTGCTAATAACCAAGAAAAATTATCTTTCACAATTGGTGCAGAATCCAACCAGAGGAGCAGCACTTTTAGACCTAATACTATCTAATAGACCTGACAGAATAACAAATCTGCAGGTGGTTGGGCATTTAGGAAATAGCGACCACAATATTGTGCAGTTTCACCTGTCTTTCACTAGGGGGACTTGTCAGGGAGTCACAAAAACATTGAACTTTAGGAAGGCAAAGTTTGAACAGCTTAGAGATGCCCTTAATCTGGTAGACTGGGACAATATCCTCAGAAATGAGAATACAGATAATAAATGGGAAATGTTTAAGAACATCCTAAATAGGCAGTGTAAGCGGTTTATACCTTGTGGGAATAAAAGGACTAGAAATAGGAAAAACCCAATGTGGCTAAACAAAGAAGTAAGACAGGCAATTAACAGTAAAAAGAAAGCATTTGCACTACTAAAGCAGGATGGCACCTTTGAAGCTCTAAAAAACTATAGGGAGAAAAAAACTTTATCTAAAAAACTAATTAAAGCTGCCAAAAAGGAAACAGAGAAGCACATTGCTAAGGAGAGTAAAACTAATCCCAAACTGTTCTTCAACTATATCAATAGTAAAAGAATAAAAACTGAAAATGTAGGCCCCTTAAAAAATAGTGAGGAAAGAATGGTTGTAGATGACGAGGAAAAAGCTAACATATTAAACACCTTCTTCTCCACGGTATTCACGGTGGAAAATGAAATGCTAGGTGAAATCCCAAGAAACAATGAAAACCCTATATTAAGGGTCACCAATCTAACCCAAGAAGAGGTGCGAAACCGGCTAAATAAGATTAAAATAGATAAATCTCCGGGTCCGGATGGCATACACCCACGAGTACTAAGAGAACTAAGTAATGTAATAGATAAACCATTATTTCTTATTTTTAGTGACTCTATAGCGACAGGGTCTGTTCCGCAGGACTGGCGCATAGCAAATGTGGTGCCAATATTCAAAAAGGGCTCTAAAAGTGAACCTGGAAATTATAGGCCAGTAAGTCTAACCTCTATTGTTGGTAAAATATTTGAAGGGTTTCTGAGGGATGTTATTCTGGATTATCTCAATGAGAATAACTGTTTAACTCCATATCAGCATGGGTTTATGAGAAATCGCTTCTGTCAAACCAATCTAATCAGTTTTTATGAAGAGGTAAGCTATAGACTGGACCACGGTGAGTCATTGGACGTGGTATATCTCGATTTTTCCAAAGCGTTTGATACCGTGCCGCACAAGAGGTTGGTACACAAAATGAGAATGCTTGGTCTGGGGGAAAATGTGTGTAAATGGGTTAGTAACTGGCTTAGTGATAGAAAGCAGAGGGTGGTTATAAATGGTATAGTCTCTAACTGGGTCGCTGTGACCAGTGGGGTACCGCAGGGGTCAGTATTGGGACCTGTTCTCTTCAACATATTCATTAATGATCTGGTAGAAGGTTTACACAGTAAAATATCGATATTTGCAGATGATACAAAACTATGTAAAGCAGTTAATACAAGAGAAGATAGTATTCTGCTACAGATGGATCTGGATAAGTTGGAAACTTGGGCTGAAAGGTGGCAGATGAGGTTTAACAATGATAAATGTAAGGTTATACACATGGGAAGAGGGAATCAATATCACCATTACACACTGAACGGGAAACCACTGGGTAAATCTGACAGGGAGAAGGACTTGGGGATCCTAGTTAATGATAAACTTACCTGGAGCAGCCAGTGCCAGGCAGCAGCTGCCAAGGCAAACAGGATCATGGGGTGCATTAAAAGAGGTCTGGATACACATGATGAGAGCATTATACTGCCTCTGTACAAATCCCTAGTTAGACCGCACATGGAGTACTGTGTCCAGTTTTGGGCACCGGTGCTCAGGAAGGATATAATGGAACTAGAGAGAGTACAAAGGAGGGCAACAAAATTAATAAAGGGGATGGGAGAACTACAATACCCAGATAGATTAGCGAAATTAGGATTATTTAGTCTAGAAAAAAGACGACTGAGGGGCGATCTAATAACCATGTATAAGTATATAAGGGGACAATACAAATATCTCGCTGAGGATCTGTTTATACCAAGGAAGGTGACGGGCACAAGGGGGCATTCTTTGCGTCTGGAGGAGAGAAGGTTTTTCCACCAACATAGAAGAGGATTCTTTACTGTTAGGGCAGTGAGAATCTGGAATTGCTTGCCTGAGGAGGTGGTGATGGCGAACTCAGTCGAGGGGTTCAAGAGAGGCCTGGATGTCTTCCTGGAGCAGAACAATATTGTATCATACAATTATTAGGTTCTGTAGAAGGACGTAGATCTGGGGATTTATTATGATGGAATATAGGCTGAACTGGATGGACAAATGTCTTTTTTCGGCCTTACTAACTATGTTACTATGTTACTATGTTACTCCCAATCATCCGAGAAGACCAAAATATCATCCAAGTATACAATCAGGAATTTATCCAGGTACTCTCGGAAGATGTCATGCATAAAGGACTGAAATACTGATGGAGCATTGGAAAGCCCGAATGGCATAACCAGGTACTCAAAATGGCCCTCGGGCGTATTAAATGCTGTTTTCCATTCATTGCCCTGTTTAATACGCACAAGATTATACGCACCACGAAGATCTATCTTGGTGAACCAACTAGCCCCCTTAATCCGAGCAAACAAATCAGACAGCAGCGGCAAGGGGTACTGAAATTTGATTGTGATTTTATTTAGAAGGCGGTAATCAATGCAAGGTCTCAACGAACCATCCTTCTTGGCCACAAAAAAGAACCCTGCTCCCAATGACGACGACGACGGGCGAATATGACCCTTCTCCAAGGATTCCTTTACGTAACTCCGCATTGCGGCGTGCTCAGGCACAGACAAATTAAACAGTCGACCTTTAGGAAAATTACTACCAGGAATCAAATCGATAGCACAATCGCAATCCCTATGCGGAGGTAGGGCACTGGACTTGGGCTCATCAAATACATCCCGGTAATCCGACAAGAACTCTGGGACCTCAGAAGGGGTGGATGATGAAATAGACAGAAATGGAACATCACCATGTACCCCCTGACAACCCCAGCTGGACGCAGACATAGACTTCCAATCCAATACTGGGTTATGGACTTGTAGCCATGGCAACCCCAACACGACCACATCATGCAGATTCTGCAACACCAGAAAGAGAATATCCTCCTGATGCGCAGGAGCCATGCACATGGTCAGTTGGGTCCAGTACTGAGGCTTATTCTTGGCCAAAGGCGTAGCATCAATTCCTCTCAATGGAATAGGATACTGCAAGGGCTCCAAGAAAAACCCACAGCGCCTAGCAAACTCCAAGTCCATCAAATTCAGGGCAGCGCCTGAATCCACAAATGCCATGACAGAATAGGATGACAAAGAGCAGATCAAAGTAACGGACAAACGAAATTTCGACTGTACCGTACCAATGGTGGCAGACCTAGCGAACCGCTTAGTGCGCTTAGGACAATCGGAAATAGCATGAGTGGAATCACCACAGTAAAAACACAGCCCATTCAGACGTCTGTGTTCTTGCCGTTCAGCTCTGGTCAAAGTCCTATCACATTGCATAGGTTCAGGTTTATATTCAGATAATACCGCCAAATGGTGCACAGTTTTACGCTCACGTAAGCGTCGATCGATCTGAATGGCCAAAGACATAGACTCATTCAGACCAGCAGGCATAGGAAATCCCACCATGACATCCTTAAGGGCTTCAGAGAGACCCTTTCTGAAAATTGCTGCCAGCGCACATTCATTCCATTGAGTGAGCACAGACCACTTCCTAAACTTCTGACAATATATCTCTACCTCATCCTGACCCTGACACAGAGCCAGCAAATTTTTCTCTGCCTGATCCACTGAACTAGGTTCATCATAAAGCAATCCGAGCGCCAGAAAAAACGCATCAATATTACTTAATGCAGGATCTCCTGGCGCAAGGGAAAATGCCCAGTCTTGAGGGTCGCCACGTAATAAAGAAATAATGATCTTAACTTGTTGAACTGGGTCACCAGAGGAGCGGGGTTTCAAAGCCAGAAACAGTTTGCAATTATTTTTGAAATTCAGAAACTTAGCTCTATCTCCAGAAAATAAATCAGGAATAGGAATTCTAGGTTCTAACATAGATTTCTGAACCATAATGTCTTGAATTTTTTGTACTCTTGCAGTGAGATTATCCACACAAGAAGACAGACCTTTAATGTCCATCACTACACCTGTGTCCTGAACCACCCAAATGTCTAGGGGAAAAGAAAGACAAAACACAGTGCAGAGAAAAAAAAATGGTCTCAGAACTTCTCTTTTCCCTCTATTGAGAAGCATTAGTACTTTGGGCCTCCAGTACTGTTATGAACTGGTGATTCAGAAACACAATGGACCTGGTGGTTAAGAGCACACAAAGTGACCTGATAGTTACTAATAACATAGGACGAGCTCTGAGACGTGGGAACTCTGCTGACCGCAATCCCTAATCCTATCACACCACACTAGAGGTAGCCATGGAGCGCTCCTGACCAGACCTAGGTGCCTCGGGCACAGCCTGAGAAACTAGCTAGCCCTGAAGATAGAAAAATAAGCCTTCCCCAAAGGAAAAGGCAGCCCCCCACATATAATGACTGTGAGTAAAGATGAAAATACAAACACAGAGATGAAATAGGTTTTAGCAAAGTGAGGCCCGACTTACTGAATAGACCGAGGATAGCAAAGATAGCTTTGCGGTCAGCACAAAAACCTACAAACAACCACGCAGAGGGCGCAAAAAGACCCTCCGTACCGACTAACGGCACGGAGGTGCTCCCTCTACGTCCCAGAGCTTCCAGCAAGCAAGAAAAACCAATATAGCAAGCTGGACAGAAAAAATAGCAAACAAAAGTAACACAAGCAGAACTTAGCTTATGCAGTGCAGACAGGCCACAAGAACGATACAGGAGAGAGCAAGACCAATACTGGAACATTGACTGGAGGCCAGGAACAAAGAACTAGGTGGAGTTAAATAGAGCAGCACCTAACGACTTAACCTCGTCACCTGAGGAAGGAAACTCAGAAGCCACAGCCCCACTCACATCCACCAGAGGAAGCTCATAGACAGAACCAGCCGAAGTACCACTCATGACCACAGGAGGGAGTTTGACCACAGAATTCACAACAGGGGGGGGGCGGGCCGCGCCTCCTCCAAAATCCCAGCCAAGGCGTAGGAACAAGTAGTGATGCCCGCACCTACGCTCATCCCCCATGTATATTACGCCTGCACACTGTTTGTGTATATACCGTGGCAGGGAGTTGGTATTATTGTGGTTCTCTCCCCATTGGATATCGGGGCCGGACCTATTAGAGGAAAGAGTATTCCTCTCCCCCTCATCTTAACGATGCTTTTCCGTCCGGATATTTTAGCCAGAGTGCACCGCCATAAACCATTGGCGCATGCACCTGGCTATCATTGACCTTCCTCTTCCTCATAACTTACATTTGTAATGACCTGGTGCATCTTATCACATTGTTCTGTAGCCGATAGATGGCCCTCTCAGTATCTACTGATAATAGCACTGATGGACATCTATTTCAATATCCCAGGCCAGGTGTATCCGCTCGCAGGCGACATTATGATGCAGTTATAGGGTTAAGCGGATGCATTTTCGGCAGTAGGGTTATTTGAGCGGGGTATTGATACATGGATATTGATACATGGATATTGCACACTGATCTATGCCGCTCCCCTATTTCGTCGGGAGACCCAGACAAAAGTTAGACATATGCAAAGCTTTAAAATATTGACCCCTGACTCACACTCCTAATTTGACTGTACTACAAGAAGCAGGCATATGATAATTGGTCATTCAGTCCTTTAGGTTCAAGTCTCCCCATTCTAAATATCCATTCGCACTCCCTCCTTAGAATGGTCTTATCCGTATTGCCCCCTCTGGGGTTAATGTTTACCACTTCAATAACAGTGAAGTTCACACTTTTGACATCTCCCCCATGGTGGGTTTGTATATGCTTCGCTAGTGGGGTATCCCGGTTGTTTCTGATATCCCCCATATGCTCCCCTACTCGTCTCCTAAATTCCCTTTTTGTTTTGCCTATATAGTCTTTCGGGCATGAGCATTTCGCCATATACACCACCCCTGTAGTTTTACAATTGGAGAAGTTTCTCTGATAGTATATTCTCCCTGTGGCCGAGCTGCAAAATAATTTTCCTGGTTCCATCCATCTACACATGCTACAGTTGCCGCATTTGAAAAAACCACATGGCTTTCTGTCTAGCCAAGTGCCACTTGGTTCTGGTCTTCTATATTGGCTATGTACAAGCATGTCTCTGAGCGACTTTCCTTTCCTAAACGTGATGCTGGGGTATTCTCCCACCACTTCACTCAGTTCCGGATCCAGTCTGATGATATCCCAGTGTTTGAGCAATATTTTTCGGATCTCTTGGTGCCTAATGTCAAAAGTGCCAATTATCCTAATGTCCTCCTTTCCTTCCTCGTCTCCCCCCTTACTTTGTAGAAGTTTTTGTCTGTCTGTTTTTTTGGCATGTTCAAAAGCAGTGTCAAGTACATGCCTCGGGTATCCCTTTTCTCTGAATCTCCTGTACATATCCCCTGCTTGCCTGTCAAACAGATCTTTCCTGGAGCAGTTCCTCTTAAGTCTCAGGAACTGGCCTTTAGGGATCCCTCTCTTCAGGGGGGTTGGATGGTGACTTTGCCAATGCAAGAGGCTATTTGTGCTTGTCGGTTTACGGTATATACTTGTGGATATTCCACCTCTATCCTCTTTTTTAATGGTGACATCCAAAAAGGCCAGCTCCTGTTTTTGAATTTCTGATGTAAACCTGAGCCCTAGATCGTTATGATTAAGGTCCCCTAGGAAGTCCCCAAACGTCTCTCTCGTCCCCGTCCATACCAGAAACACATCGTCTATAAACCTGTACCAAACTAGAATGGAGTCCTGCCACCAGCCAACATCACCCCCGAACACCACCGTTTCCTCCCACCAGCTCAGGAACAAATTTGCATACGATGGGACACAGGGACTCCCCATCGCAGTGCCCCTGAGCTGGTGGAAGTGCTTACCATCAAACGTAAAGGTGTTATGGGTGAGTGTAAATTCCAGAAGAGACAGTATAAACGTATTGTGCTCTCTGCATGCCACCGACCTTTGTTGTAGGTAGAATTGTACTCCTCTGATCCCTGCCTCGTGTGGTATGCTGCTGTATAAGGCCTCTATATCAATAGATGCCAACCAGTACTCCTCCTCCAAGTGTATTCCCTCCAATTTCAATAGTAGGTCTGCTGTGTCTCTCAGGTATGACGGAGTGGCCACCAAAAAGGGACGTAAGATTTGATCCACATAAATCCCACAGTTCTGTAGCAGGGAGTCCATTCCCGACACTATGGGTCGTCCCTTTAGTGGATTCAGCCCCTTGTGAATCTTCGGGAGTGCATAAAAAGTGGCCGTGAGTGGATACTTAGGTAACAAAAACTCATACTCCTGTTTAGAGATAAGATCCCGGGAGAGTGAAATAGATGTCCATCAGTGCTATTATCAGTAGATACTGAGAGGGCCATCTATCGGCTACAGAACAATGTGATAAGATGCACCAGGTCATTACAAATGTAAGTTATGAGGAAGAGGAAGGTCAATGATAGCCAGGCGCATGCGCCAATAGTTTATGGCGGTGCACTCTGGCTAAAGAGCGCCAAACATGCAGGGAGGGGACCTGAGCTCCCGCTGAGCAACCCCAGAAATACTTGGCGAACTCAGAACATCTCGAGCAGTGAGATGCTTGTGCGAGTACCAAGTAATGGCGAGCATGCTCGCTCATCACTACGTACGGCCAATAAAAACCCAAAAGTCATTATCTCTGTGAATTAGAATACTTTATAACACCAGCTGGAAAAATTATTTTAAAAGCTGAAATATTGTCCTACTGAAATATATATGTTCAATAAATGCACTCAATTACTGCATCAATGCGGCGTGGCATGGTGCTGTAGGGAAGCGGGCGGTACACTGTTTTGGGTTATGGTGGACTATAGGCGCGGCAGATGGAAGAAGCGATGCGGATGGTACGCTGTTGTGACTGGTCGTGACTGGTGGGCTACAGCGTGGTAGATGGAACTCAGTTTGTTCGGCATGACCGCTTCGTTCCACCGCTGAAGCGATGCGGATGGTACGCTGTTGTGACTGCTTATGACCGGTTGTGTCTGTTGCGCTACAGCGTGGCAGATGGTACAATGTATGGTCACCATGAGCGCTTTGTGTGGCTGCTGTAGGGAAGCGGGCGGTACACTGTTTTGGGTTATGGTGGACTATAGGCGCGGCAGATGGAAGAAGCGATGGTAGGCATGAGCGCTTTGTGTGGCTGCTGTTGTTAAACGTTTGGCACACTGGCAAAAGTATTGTTAATAGGACGCTTTGTCAACCATGTAATTTTTTTTTGTAATTACTTTTTAGATGTCAAATCGTGTGGAGTTCATCCGGGATTTCATAGAGATTTATCAGTCTTTTCCCTGCCTCTGGAAAATAAAATCTCCTGAGTATTGTAACAGGGAAAAGAGGAGGGAGGGTTACTTACAGCTCATTGAGCTTTACAATCGTCAGGCACCAGATGAGGCAGCTAACGAAGCAGTTATTAAAAAGAAAATCCAGGCGCTCCGCACGGTCTGGAGGAAGGAGCTGAACAAGGTTCTTCAGACTACAAGGTCCGGAGCTTCCACTGAAGAAGTTTATGTGCCAAAACTGTGGTATTTTGAGCATCTTAATTTTCTGAGGGACCAAGAGGTGCCACGGACTTCAACGTGTCTTCGATTGTTGGCACCTGTGGAACCAATAGTTTCGGAGAACCACGCCGAGCAGGAGTCACAAGGGCAACAAGTAAGTAGCTCTTTGGACGAAAGTTCACCAATGTGTCCTATAATTACATAATTTTTCTCTGCATTTTAGGTTTTATACTTCTGATTATCACATCAGTTTAAAGTTGTTACAAAAACATGTACACATAAGTAACCCTGTTGCAGTCAAGAATTATAAGGGGAACGTAATATGTATGAAATGGAGATATATGTAAACCATACCATCGAAGCAATATAGAAAATAGTATCGCGTCAAGCTGCCGATGTACTCTTGTTGAGACTATTTAGACTATTAAATATTGGTCAGGTTCCCATAGCAGTCAGAACAGTGTAGTTCAAAGTATTCAATAAAAGGGAGGGTTAAAGAATATTACTAAGCATCAAATATATTATAATCTTTTTGTTACCTACTACGAATATATAGTTTGGATGCGGTTATGGTGGTACTACTTTTTGTTGCCGGGTTCATAACTTTTTTTTTTTTTCCCCCCCCCAGGATGACAGTGCGCAGGAGAGTACACTTGACTGTTCACAGGACTGCACAACAACAGATCTAGTGGAGGCTGCACCTGCCAGGAGTCAATCGAGGCAAGTTCAAAGAAAACGGAAAGCCACCTCAGACGCCTCAAATGAACTATTGAGCCTGGCAAAGAAGGTGTTGACAAGAAATGTTAGCCCTGCGTTAGAGGGGTTTGGACACTATGTGGTTGACAAACTGGCAAAAATGGACGACAACCAAAGAATACTAGCAGAGCGTCTGATTCTGGAAGCAGTAAACAAGGGTACTGATGGCGATTTGGACAAGAACACTTGTTTGGTCTCTTCCCGGCCAATACAGCGGACAGAGCCATCAAATTTCAATGGTTGGTCACAGGGTCAGACATCGATGCGACACAATCCTCACGTTTCCCACTTCGGCCAGCCACCCCCTAATAACTCCTACACACCAATACCTTTACATATGGCTTCGCCCATCAGGCACCAAAATTTTCAGCCGGAACAATCGTCGTATCATAATTTGTGATTTCCTAACTACTTTTACATCCCTTTTTTTTTTTTGTCTTGTTAAAATAATGTTTGAAATAAAAGCTTTTATTATACATTCTATCACTACTTTTTGATTGGTGTGTCTCAATCACAGCACTGTATGAGGGAACAAATTAACGTAACAAATTCATGTACAGTTAACTAAAAAAAAAAATCGAATGAAAGTTTAACTAAATCTTTTAATTGGAACAACAAAAAATGGATTATTGGCCCGCCTACAACTGCTGGCACATGTCCCGCAGCTTCTGCAGCTCCTCCATTGCCACATTGTGCTGCTCCTGAATATGTGCCATAGTGTGGAGTAACTTGTCTATGCCGGCTTCAATATCCTCTTTGTTGACAGTGACGAGAGCTGTGGGTCAAAAAACATAACATTAATAACACTGTAGTCTCCCGATGTGTCTTTGCTTCTGTGAATGAAAAAAAATAAAAAAAATAAGCAAAGGGGGGGGGGGGGGGGGTGGGGAGGGTGGTTGTTTGGGTTGGGGGTGAAAGAGTGGGCCTGCAACAAAATCCAAATAACTTAATTGTGGGAACCTACTAGGATGTTGAGGCACGGAGGGCACTTCTGGATCTGAGTCGCTGTTGAATGCCTCGTGCTGTCGGCGGCGGCGCTGTCTCTTTGCCTCTGTGAAGGAAAAAAAAAAAACAAGGTCTGTCAGCATATATGGCAACAGTGGCTGCCGGGGGAGGGGGGGGGTGTTAAGAGGGGACCTGCAACTTAATCCAAATCACATAATTGTGGGAACCTACTAGGATCTGGAGGAGTTGACCCGGAGGGCACAGATCCAGGAGAGGCTGGGCGGGATGCCTCGTGGCGGCGGTGGTGCTGTGTCTTTGACTCTGTGAAGAAAAAAAAAAAAAAAAAAATTTTTTTAAAAGTTCTGTTAGCATATATGGCAACACTGGCTGCCGGGGGGGGGAAGGGGACCAGAAACAAAATCCAAATAACATTTTTGTGGGAACCTACTAGGATCTGGAGGAGTTGACCCGGAGGGCTCCGGGACATTGGACCCTGAGGGCACAGAGCCAGAAGAGGCTGGGCGGGATGCCTCGTGGCGGCGGCGGTGCTGTGTCTTTGCCTCTGTGAAGAAAAAAAAAAAAAAAAAATTTTTGAAAAAGGTCTGTTAGCATATATGGCCACACTGGCTGCCGGGGGGGGGAAGGGGACCAGAAACAAAATCCAAATCACATTTTTGTGGGAACCTACTAGGATCTGGAGGAGTTGACCCGGAGGGCTCCGGGACATTGGACCCTGAGGGCACAGAGCCAGAAGAGGCTGGGCGGGATGCCTCGTGGCGGCGGCGGTGCTGTGTCTTTGCCTCTGTGAAGAAAAAAAAAAAAAAAAAAAATTTTTGAAAAAGGTCTGTTAGCATATATGGCCACACTGGCTGCCGGGGGGGGGGAAGGGGACCAGAAACAAAATCCAAATCACATTTTTGTGGGAACCTACTAGGATCTGGAGGAGTTGACCCGGAGGGCTCCGGGACATTGGACCCTGAGGGCACAGAGCCAGAAGAGGCTGGGCGGGATGCCTCGTGGCGGCGGCGGTGCTGTGTCTTTGCCTCTGTGAAGAAAAAAAAAAAAAAAAAAAATTTTTGAAAAAGGTCTGTTAGCATATATGGCCACACTGGCTGCCGGGGGGGGGGAAGGGGACCAGAAACAAAATCCAAATCACATTTTTGTGGGAACCTACTAGGATCTGGAGGAGTTGACCCGGAGGGCTCCGGGACATTGGACCCTGAGGGCACAGAGCCAGAAGAGGCTGTGCGGGATGCCTCGTGGCGGCTGCGGTGCTGTGTCTTTGCCTCTGTGAAGAAAAAAAAAAAAAAATTTTTTTAAAAAAGTTCTGTTAGCATATATGGCAACACTGGCTGCCGGGGGGGGGAAGGGGACCAGAAACAAAATCCAAATCACATTATTGTGGGAACCTACTAGGATCTGGAGGAGTTGACCCTGAGGGCACAGAGCCAGAAGAGGCTGGGCGGGATGCCTCGTGGCGGCGGTGGTGCTGTGTCTTTGCCTCTGTGAAGGGAAAAAAAAAAAAAAAAGGTCTGTCAGCATATATGGCAACACTGGCTGCCGGGGGGGGGGGGAGGAGGGGACCTGCAACCAAACCCAAATCACATTATTGTGGGAACCTACTAGGATCAGTTGTCTTTGACCCGGAGGGCTCTGGGACTTCAGAGGCGGTGTGTGATGCCTCGTGTCTACGGCGGCGCTGTCTCTTTGCCTCTGTGAAGGAAAAAAAAAGTTCGGTCAGCAGTTAGCTGTGCCACATAGTACTTTTCACCGTTCATACTGTCCCATAGCTGTGGCACATAGTGGCTCTGCAACGTTCAAACTGTCCCATAGCTGTGGCACATAGTGGCTCTGCAACATTCAAACTGTCCCATAGCTGTGGCACATAGTGGCTCTGCAACATTCAAACTGTCCCATAGCAGTGGCACATAGTGGCTCTGCAACGTAGAAACTGTCCCATAGCTGTGGCACATAGTGGCTCTGCAACGTTCAAACTGTCCCATAGCAGTGGCACATAGTGGCTCTGCAACGTTCAAACTGTCCCATAGCAGTGGCACATAGTGGCTCTGCAACGTAGAAACTGTCCCATAGCTGTGGCACATAGTGGCTCTGCAACGTTCAAACTGTCCCATAGCAGTGGCACATAGTGGCTCTGCAACGTTCAAACTGTCCCATAGCTGTGGCACATAGTGGCTCTGCAACGTTCATACTGTCCCATAGCTGTGGCACATAGTGGCTCTGCAACATTCAAACTGTCCCATAGCTGTCCAACATACTTTTGGGTACCTGAGTACTAACCTCTGCTAATCTCCTGGCGAAGCTCCTGCAGGCGCTCTGGGCTTTTCGACTTGAGATCGCCCCATTTTTTAACAATCTGGGCCTTGGTCCGAGTTATCCCAAACCGCTTCCTGAGGCCCTCAGACACCACACGGACAACTTCCTCCTTGTGCTGGTTGCGGTGCAGCACCATCCCTGTGGTTTCATACTGCATCCTATCCATTGTTCCAATAAGGAACTTGAGCTCTGGGATGCCCATAGGTGGACCACGGCGACTGGCAGCCATTATCACGATGTCAGGGGACAAAAACAAGCTAGGGCAGGCACGCAGGAACGCTGTAACGTCATCACGCCGTCATAGACCACGAGCGTACTTAACGTGCCGCTCCGGCGTTATATAACGATACTTCGAACGGCATTTACTATGTGCGTTCCTTTCTTAACGCTCAGTCGTCACAAATGTGACGCTGTTCATAAACGGCAACGCTATTGCGATGCCAATGGCGCGGCAGGACGGCGGAGCGCAGCTCCTCCTCTGGGCGTTGCTCTTCAGGGTCATTCCATCTAAAATGGCGGCGAGAATGCGTTCTGCTCCTCTGGGGCAGCCAGAACTCCTTTTTTTTATTTCCCAGATGGATGCCATGGATTACGAGGGTCTGGAGAGCCGCCCTGCCCACCCACACATCCACAAGCGAGAAGTGCTTGGACAAATAACAAGAATGATGGAGAGGAGGTTTGGTGTCTGCCGCAGTCAGCTTCAGCTGCGTAAAAAATGGGCTGACCTCCGCTATAAAACGCCACAAATGTTTGCGGAGTTGCGTGCGGAGGCAAGGCGAGGCAAGTACTAGTATGGGGGGATTTGGAGATGCATGCTGTCAGGAGGGGGGGGGGTTTGGGAGGGAGTCTTGCGCTCATGGTTGCCAACGTGACCTCAAATGCATTAAAACACATGCCCCGTTTTTGTACAATTTAGTTATTCTCCAAGCGGAATATGCGTTGTCCGTGAGAAAACTTGTCGGGTTCCCTAATCTCAACCTCCATCTTGAAATTATTAAGATGTCCATAATTTTTACTTTCTAAATTTCCCATAAATATTAACGGAGGAGGTTGGCCTACAGATGAAATAATACGTTTTCCAAAGACAGGAAGACCATTGAACACCAGAGCCCACATACATGTCTGAGTATCGCACCCCTGTAAAGTGTGATCTCGATTTTATGTTTGAGTATATTGTAAGCTTTGCTCTGCAGCACTCAACATTTGTGTGTAAACATTGTGATTCTTTACTTTAGGTGTAGAGAGACAGCGGCGGCAAGTCAGACACACCATTGCCACCAGTACCCCATCTTCAGGCACCAGTGGGAGCCCACAGTCCGGGACATCACGTAAGTTCACAATCATTTATTGCATTTTTTTTAACATCACACGGGACATAACAGGGTACCTGAAATATTTGAAGACATTACAGACGCAGTAATGACCCAGCGGCCTACCACACCTCCACCATCTGTTGCGACCATGCACCCTCGCACCCCTGTGAAGTGTGATATAAATTTTATGTTTCAGTATATTGTTAGCTTTGATCTGCAGCACTCTACATGTGTTTTTAAAGATTGCGTTTGTAAACTTTCTGTGTAGAGAGACAGCGGCAGCAACAGGTACCTGCCATTGCCAGCAGCACCACAGCATCCAGCACCAGCGGGAGCCCACAGTCCGTGACGTCACGTAAGTTAACAATCATAGATTACAGTTTTTCAACTGCATACGGGACATAAGAGGGTAGCGGAAATATTTGAATACATTACAGACGCAGTAATGACCCAGCGGCCTACCACGCCACCACCAGAGAGCAGACGGCCTCGCACCCCTACACCACCCTCAACACCTCCCTTTCGACACTCCTCTTCCTCCCCCGGGTCGGCGGCATTCTCCCCAGAAGCTAACATACGTAAGTGACCAAAACTGCGAGCGCTTCCCAACGGCGTGTTCCATAGTTAACCAGATCTGTTATTATTTGCTTTTAGGTGCTGCAGCAGTGGCCAGATCGCTGGGATGGGAAATTAGCAGCTCTGGTTCTGGCAATGAGGAACCGGCGTCCCTTCTCCGTAAGTATCAAGATAATGCGAGTGGTTTTCTGCTGGATGTCACCATAGACAACCAAAACTGTAAAATATATTAAAATTTACATCGCCCTGTGGTGCCAGACCAAATAGAAATTTACAACACAGAAAATTCGGTCCTGCCCCAGAGGTCGAGATGTATTTTCAGAGGAATCAACGTTGGTTCTCCAACCTCTTCTATCCACAGAAACGGCCACCGTAAGAGAGCTCCTGGCGAGACAATTGCGACTGGAGCGGACAGCAGCGCTCCTGCAGCAGACAGCAGCGCTCCTCCAGAGTCAAGTGGAGCAGCAGGGCGTGACGCTGCGACACCTCTTGGGCAGGAGATAATATTTTTTTTGGTGGGGGGGTTATGTTATATTTTGTTGTAAAATAATTTAAAACCAAGAAGTGTTACAAAAAAAAACAAAAATCTTCGCATTCTTTCTTTAATGTTTACCAAGCTATAAGGGTTAACAGCAACATTGTATAGGCATCACATTTAAAGTTATTTAGCGAGGTTTATATGACAGCAAAGCAAAAAAACAAATTTTTATGTTATACGGCGCGATCCTGCCACGGTACAGCTCCAGAACCATTAAAGTACTGACAGTATTTTTCGCGACAGTCCCTTGCATCGTCTGCCTGTCTGCCAGATCCAAGAGCTTGAAGAGCTGTAAAATTTTCAGGTTGTGTACGCCATTCCCCGGGCACAATATCTCCGGTTCGTGCGTCCACTGCATCAATAAACGAAGGAGGAGAATAGGAGTTCGTATCATGACGTCTCAGGAAATTATGGAGCACACAGCATGCCAAAACCACAATGTCTATAGACGGCAGCTTCAAGTTGATAGCTGTGTGGAACACTCTAAACCGATTTGCCATTATCCCAAAGGCATTTTCAACCACACGACGGGCCCTCGACAACCGGTAATTAAAGATTCTGCGCTCCGGTGTGAGTGTTCTCTGTGCAAATGGCTTCAGCAAATGTGGATGAAGAGGGAAAGCTTCATCAGCGATGAAGACAAAATTTAGGTTTGCTTTTGTGTCTTCATTTAGTGGCAACAGCAGTTCATTGTTCCTCAAGCTTTCCCCAAATGAAGTGTGTTCAAAAACACCACCGTCGGAGACTCGACCATTCATGCCAACATCCACATCGACAAACTCATAGTTTGCATTGACAAGGGCCATGAGGATCACACTGAAATATCCTTTGTAGTTGAAAAAAAATGATCCAGAGTTGGCTGGTTGCGTGATGCGCACATGCTTTCCATCTAATGCACCACCGCAGTTTGGAAACTGCCACAGCTCATCAAAATCGGAACCAATCCTCTTCCAGTCATCCGCCGTCTTGGGAAACTGCAAGATGAGAAGGAAACATGTACAAATTTGGTCAAATATATTATGCACATACACTCTCATGTGGACATCCTACAGCGATTGAGGCGCAGTATGGATTAGTATAACAAAGTCAACAACACAGAGTATGCAGGCAGCCATTTTTTTTACAGATGGCTTCGGTCACTCAGAGGGGGTGCTAAACAATATATCTAAATAATAGAATCAATAAAATTACGTTGGGAGCAGCAAATAAAAAAGGGTGGCGCAGGGTTGGAGCAGCACATATCAGAATGGAGACGCAAAATGGTAGCAGCACATGTCAGAATGGAGGCGCAGGATCACAGCAGCACATGTCTGAATGGGGGCGCAGGATGGGAGCAGCACATGATAGGATGTAGAACATATACCTATAGAAATGCTCGCCATCAGGGCGTAGAACTGGTTCAATAGCTAGTATAATATATCGACATAACACAGCAGCCAAAAAAAAATAGTAGTACCTCCATATAATGCCTTAAGCTCTGCACAATGGCCTCGCATGTCTCCGGAATCACAACGCTCAGGAAAGGTCTGGAAACAGCTGCGGAAAACTGCAAATCCTGAAGAGACCTTCCTGTTGCCAGGAAGCGCAGTGTCACCGCCAACCTTTCCTCCACGGGCACGGCTGCACGCATCGGCGTATCACACCTTTGTATGAGTGGCGTAACAGCAGACAGTATTATTTTGAAGGATTCCTCGGACATCCGAAGGTAGTTTCGGAAATCTTGAGGGTTATTGTCACGTAACTCTCTTATGAGACCCATGTGTGACAATGTGGATCTTTTTTGCAGCCAGCTCCGGGTCCACATGCGACGTTTTCGTTTAGGACGTCTCTCCTCTTGGAGACGTGCTGCCTCAAACACCAGGGCAGCAGCAACAACAGAACTCTCATCGGAAGTGAGCATAGTTCCTAAAAAGAAAACAAACGTACAATAAATACACGTGCTTACAAAACAATGTTCTGACCATTGATCTAATAACTATATATGTTACTACTGGTATTAAATGGGGCAGTCAACCATCTCGATCTGTAAAAGGATTAATTAATTGGGCCACGCAACAGCTGTGTACCTGAGGTTCTCAGGCCTACCCTACTCAAAGGAACAATCAACCACACTCCAGCGTTTATCCCCGTTGAAGCGCAACATATGCTACGCTGTAGCGTTATACATACCTTTTGCGGTAAAAGTCTAGTAGTTAAAAGTCCAGGGAATCCAGCGAATTTAGGAGTTCTGTTCACAGCACGTGCTACAGAGAGAAATGAATAGCGCGCTCGAGAGCTCCGGTTTTATCCGCTGGGAACAATAGTCCTTTGTCGAATGAGCGCACAGTATTGTACCGCCCAATCAGCACACGGGAGGTGGAGAATTCAGCGCTCCTACGTAGCCAGCTCCTCCGCCCTTTACATCGTATACAATATCGTGCACACCTTTGTCACACCATGCGATCATGCCGCCACAGCGGGACACTAGACGACGAAAGAAAGTTTCAAACGATGTGCTACGACGTACGATTCACAGCGGGGTCCCTGATCGCAGGAGCGTGTCACACGCTGCGATATCGTACCTATATCGCTCGAACGTCACAAATCGTGCCGTCGTAGCGATCTAAATTGCACTGTGTGACGGTACCATAAGACTACAGTGTCTTACAAAGTGGCTTAGGGGTCAAGTGAATGCTTTGACATTAATTGCTGCCTCCAGTCCCTTCCAGAAGAGTAAGTGTTTGTCTAAAGCCGCAGGGAAGAAAGTCTGCAGTCCCAGCAGGAACTGACCATTCACCGTTGAGCAATTACTATGCTGGAAGATTTGGGAATAAATTCTTGTTTCATCAAGATAATGTAAGTCATATTCATCTCTTTTGACTGGTACAGTAGGTGCAATATACTGAGAATAATAATTAGAGAGTATACTAACATGACTTAGAAACTTGTTATTTTAAATATATTTTTCAACACAAAGTCAAATTGTAAAACGTAACTTAAATGGACATACAGTTATGTGAAAAAGTGTTTGCCCCCTTCCTGATTTCCTATTCTTTTGCATGTTTGTGACACTTAAATGTTTCAGATCCCCAGACAAATTTTAATATTAGGCAAATATAACACAAGTTAACACAGAATACAGTATTTAATTGATAATAATTCCTTAATTAGTAAGGAAAAAAGAAATCCAAATCTACAGGGCCCTGTGTGAAAAAGTAATTGCCCTACCCCTTAAAACATAAATTAGCTGTGGCTTTTCGATCTTAGGGAAGCTGATTTCAAATTCCCTAGCCAGGACTGATTACTGCCACACCTCTTCTCAATCAAGAAAACACTAAAATAGGATCTGCCTGACAAAGTGATGTAGACCAAAAGTCCCTCAAAGCTAGATATCATTCTGTGATTCAAAGAAATTCTGGAACAAATGAGAAACAAAGTAAGTGAGATGTATCAGTCTAGAGAAGGAATGAAGCAATTTCTAAAGCTTTGGGACTCCAACAAACCACAGTGAGAGCCATTATCCACAAATGGCAAAAATATGGAACAGTGATGAACCTTGCCAGAAGTGGCCGGCCGACTAAAATGAACCCAAGACCCTACAACAACATCCAAAAAAGCTACAGGCCTCACTTGCATCAGTTAAGGTCCTTGTTCATGACTTCACCATGAGAAACAGACTGTGCAAAAATGGCCTGCATGGCAGAGTTCCAAGATGAAAAGCACTCCTGAACAATAAGAACATAAAGGCTCCTCTCAGTTTTGCCAGAAAACATTTTGATGATCCCCAAGACTTTTGGGAGAATAGTCTGTGGACTCATGAGACAAAGGTTGAACTTTTTGGAAGGTGTATGTCCCATTACATTTGGCATAGAAGTAATACAGCATTTCAGAAAAGGAACATCATACCAACTGTAAAATATGGTTGTGGTAGTATGAAGGTCTTGGTCTGTTTTGCTGCTTCAGGACTTGGAAGACTTGCTGTGGTAAATGTAACCATGAATTTTGCTGTCTACCAAAAAATCCTGAAGAAGAATGTCTGGCCATCTGTTCGTGACCTTAAGCTGAAATGCATTTGGGTTATGCACCAGGATAAAGATCCAAAACACACCAGCAAGTCCACCTTTGAATGGCTTAAGAAAACAAAATTAAGACTTTGGAGTGGCCTATTCAAAGCATTGACCTTAATATGATTGAGATGCTGTGGCATGACCTTAAAAAGGCACTTCATGCTCGGAAACCCTCCAATGTGGCTGAAGTACAACAATTCTGCAAAGATGAGTTGGCCCAAAATTCCTCCAGAGCGTTGTAAAAGACTCATTGCCAGTTATCACAAATATTTAATTGCAGTTGTTGCTGCTAAAGGTGGCATACCAGTTACAGTGGTTAACAAGTATTTAGTCAGCCACCAATTGTGCAAGTTCTCCCACTTAAAAAGAGAGGCCTGTAATTGACATCATAGGTAGACCACAACTATGAGAGTCAAAATGAGAAAACAAATCCATGAAATCACCTTGTCTGATTTGGCAAGATTTATTTTGCAAATTATGGTAAAAAATAAGTATTTGGTCATTAACAAAAGATCATCTCAATATTTTGTGATATATCTTTTATTGGCAATGACAGAGGTCAAACATTTTCGGTAAGTCTTCACAAGGTTGGCACACACTGTTAGTGGTATTTTGGCCCATTCCTCCATACAGATCTCCTCTAGAGCATTGATGTTTTGGGCCTGTTGCTGGGCAACACGGACTTTCAACTCCCTCCAAAAGGTTTTCTATGGGGTTGAGATCTGGAGAATGGTTAGACCTCTCCAGGATCTTTATATGCTTCTTACGAAGCCACTCCTTCGTTGCCCAGGCGGTCTGCTTGGGATCATTATCTGTTGTGAATTCTGTGGCAGAGCTCCCTCCTGTGGTCACAAGTGGTACTTCGGCTGATTCTCTCTGGGAGCTTCCGTTTGTGGAGGAAACTGGTACTGCTGCTTCTGAGTTTCCTCCCTCAGGTGATCTGGTGAGGTCGTTAGGTGCTTCTCTACTTAACCCCACCTAATGCTTTGATTCATGCTTCCTGTCAATGTTCCAGTGTTGGACTTGTGTTTCTCTGGATCATTCCTGTGGCCCGCTGCTCTGCATAGCTAAGTGCTTCTTTGCTATTTGTTGCTATTTTTTCTGTCCAGCTTGTCTATTTGTTTTGCTGGAAGCTCTGGGACGCAAAGGGTGTACCTCCGTGCCGTTAGTTCGGTACGGAGGGTCTTTTTGCCCCTTTGCGTGGTTTTCTTTAGGGTTTTGTGTAGACCGCAAAGTTATCTTTCCTATCCTCGTTCTGTCTAGAATATCGGGCCTCACTTTGCTGAATCTATTTCATCCCTACGTTTGTCTTTTCATCTTACTCACAGTCATTATATGTGGGGGGCTGCCTTTTCCTTTGGGGTATTTCTCTGAGGCAAGGTAGGCTTATTTTTTCTATCTTCAGGGCTAGTTAGTTTCTCAGGCTGTGCCGAGTTGCATAGGTAGCGTTAGGCGCAATCCACGGCTGCCTCTAGTTGTGTTTGGAGAGGATCAGGGATTGCGGTCTGCAGAGTTCCCACGTCTCAGAGCTCGTTCTATTATTTTGGGTTATTGTCAGATCACTGTATGTGCTCTGACCTCCATGTCCATTGTGATACTGAATTGCCTTTCATAACAATTATCATGCTGAAAGACCCATCCACGTTTCATCTTCAATGTCCTTGCTGATGGTGGGTTTGACCTCAAAATCTCATGATACATGGCCCCATTCATTCTTTCATGTATATGGATCAGTCATCCTTGTCCCTTTGCAGAGAACAGCCCCAAAGCATGATGTTGCCACCCCCATGCTTCACAATAGATATGGTGTGCTTTGGATGCAACTCAGCATTCTGTCTCCTCCAAAAACGACAAGTTTTGTTTCTACCAAACAGTTCTACTTTGGTTTCATCAGACCATATGACATTCTCCAAATACTCTTCTGGATAATCCAAATGCTCTCTAGGAAACTTCAGATGGGCCAGGACTTGTACTGGCTTAAACATGGGAACACGTCTGGCACTACAGGATCTGAGTCCCTTGTGGCGTAGTGTGTTACTGATGGTAGCCATTGTTACAGTGGTCCCAGCTCTATGCAGGTCATTCACTAGGTCTGTGATTTTTGCTCACCCTTCTTGTGATCATTTTGACCCCACGGAGTGAGATGTTGCGTGGAGCCCCAGATCAAAAGAGATTATCAATGGTCTTGTATGTCTTCCATTTTCTTATTATTGCTCCCACGGATGATTTCATCACACCAAGATGCTTGCCTATTGCAGATTCAGTCTTCCCAGCCTGGTGCAGGGCTACAACTTTGTTTCTGGTGTCTATCGACAGCTCTTTGGTCTTCACCATAGTAGAGTTTGGAGTGTGACTGTTTGAGGTTGTGGACAGGTGTCGTTTATGCGGATAACAAGTTCAAACAGATGCCATTACTAGAAGTAATGAGTGGAGGACAGAGGGGCCTCTTAAAAAATAAGCTACAGGTCTGTGAGAGCCAAAAATCTTGCATGTTTTTAGGTGACCAAATACTTTCCATAATTTGCAAACAAAATCTTGCCAAATCAGACAAGATGATTTTCTGGATTTGTTTTCTCATTTTGACACTCATAGTTGTGGTTTACCTACGATGTCAATTACATACCTCTCTCATCTTTTTAAGTGGGAGAGCTTGCACAATTGGTGGCTGACTAAATATTTTTTTCCCCACTGTATTAGGGGGCAATCACTTTTTCACATAGTGCCTTGAAGATCTGGATTTCTATTTCCCTTAATAATAAAAACTTTCATTTAAATACTGTATTTTGTATTTACTTATGCTTTCTTTGTCTAATATTTACATTTATTTGGCAATCTGAAACATTCAAGTGTGAGAAACATGCAAAAGAATAGGAAATCAGGAAGGGGGCAAACACTTTTTCACACAAATTTAAACCCAGAAAGATACATTTATATTTTCAGATAATGCCAATTATTACTGCAGAATTTCAAATCCCTGATCAAAGGCCTGTTAGGTGCACTGTCAAGCAGAATAGGATCCAATTGTGTGTAGAAAAGCCTTCTTATTTAGACTACACATTTCGGTGGCGATCTGGCCCCTTCTTTAGGTGCATAATAACAGGATATTGGTCATGACCTTTTACAGAGGTCATTGATGATGTGATAAATTGATTTTACAAATAGAATTACATACATATAACATCTAAAAAAAGGCACAGTGTATTTTGTCTATATCATAAAACCCTTATACTGTATATCCTCATAATTAGGTGGGTGAACCAAAAATTCTTATCACATATTATTTGTATAAATAAAATATACTGAAAAAAAACTGTTTGGCGTGCATTTAAAAATGATTAGTCAAGTTAAAGTCTAAGCCTAATTCTATTATCTATTTGTATTCACATAGGCCAATCGCTTTGGGTGATATACCAAAGCTAATCCTCGGTGAATACAGTGTTTAGATTAACCCTTAATTAGTGTGTACTTTCATTACACTCATTTAGATTATCGTGTGTTAATGTAGATAATTTGATGAACCAATAGGATTCTCTTATGAGTTCTTGATAGCAATTAGGGGTGTTTTCAGGTATTTGTTTGATAATAATTCATTTCAAACCACTCCGGTCTTTCTGGTGTTCAGATAAAAAATGTCTTGATATATGTCATGGGGTTGCAATGACAGAGAGGAGCCAGAAGACAACTCCATCTGATTTCTCCTACTCCTGCACTGACTAGAAGCACTTCACCTTCATATTAACTGTGCAGGTTTCTTCTAGCAGTGCAGAAGTTAATCTGCTCAGTTGAGAACTCCTGGGAGCTTACCTGACTTAGGCTACTTTCACACTTGCGTCGTGTGACGTCCTTCGCAATGCGTCATTTTGGGGAAAAAACGCATCCTGCAAGTGTGCCCGCAGCATGCGTTTTTTGCCCATAGACTTGTATTGCCGACGGATTGCGACGTATGGCCATACGTCGCGTCCGTCGTGCACTGGATGTGTCGTGTTTTGGAGGACCGTCGGCACGAAAAAACGCTCAAGGGAACGTTTTTTTGTACGTCGCGTCCACCATTTCCTACTGCGCATGCGGGCCAGAACTCCGCCCCCTCTTCCCCGGACTTTAGAATGGGCAGCGGATGCGTTGGAAAACTGCATCCGCTGCCCATGTCGTGCCAAATTTTCACAACGTACATCGCGCCGACGCTTAGCGACAGACCCGTACCGACGCAAGTGTGAAAGAGGCCTTAGGCTCTCAGCTGTTCAATGTTGACCACTCCCATCTCCTATATTACCTGGACTCTGGCAAGTAAGCTGCATGGCTCAGGAGTAAGAGGGATGTTGTTTGAGAAGGCATTTGTGGATTTATCTAAGACTGTTGCTAGGTTTTGGTTGTGTGCAAATCCTCTCCATCTCCTACTTTGGTTTTTCTCATACTTCACTGCCCGGTGTCTCACTCTGTTATTTGTAAGTGCATTTTTGCATGATTAATATTTTTCTTTATCCCTGTTTGTATTAACTTGTTTAGTCTGGTTGGTGTATTGCAATACTCTATTACTCCTCTCTTCCCTGGGTGGGGGAAGAGAACAGACTGAGGGTGGATTCTGGAGCTCAGAAAGGTACATGACCATGTCATCTTAACCATAAGAAGTAATCGGGGGACCAGCAATAGCTAGGGTGACCCTAGTGTAGAGACAGGGAAGGATCCCCTGGCCCCGAGATACTAGACAACAGAGTCATGGCATTAACTCTGGCCCAAACCATTTTTTATCAATCATGGATCCTGTCACTGCTTTGTAAGGGCAGCTGCAGTATCTCAGCCTGGAGGTGGCTGATCTACGCATTGTCATTTTGCAGCACCCAATCTCATCAGGCTTGGGGACAAATGACTCCCAAGTAACCCCAAGTGGATTCCAAGATCGCTTTGCCTGACAGGTTCTCTACGGGGGCGTTATTAGTTTGTGGTTTTCAGGGAGGCCTGTGAGCTGTACTTTAAGTTACATCCAAGGAACAAAGGGTGGTGATAATAATTTCGCTCCTTCAGGGTGATCTCCAAGCATGGGCATTTTCTCTCCCATCGGACTCTCAGTCTCTCCAGACAGTAGAGGAATTTTTTCTGGCACTGGGTCATATATACGATGAACCCCACCATGTCTCCCTGGCTGAGTCCACGTTACATCAGCTTCAGCAGGGAGACCAGCAAGCGGAGGAGTATTGCTCAGCATTTTGGAAGTGGTCCACTGTCAAGTGGAATGATCCCGGGCTCCATAGCCACTTCTGTCATGGGCTATCTGTAAGGGCGAAGGATGACTTTGCCTTGTATGAGACTCCAGTTTCCCTTGAGATGGCCATGTCTCTGGCTATCCAGTTGGATTGCCATTTTTGTCAGAGACATAAAGAGACACCCCAATTTGTGGGGGATCTGGGGTCAGGGGAACCTTGGCCTGAGTCATCTGAGGAACCCATGCAGTTACTTGCTGGTGGAGCCGCATATTTATTTCTGTAGTGGGCGGCCCCACGTGACCGCATACAGGAGAAGCTGCGGCCAGGAAAGGACACTGCGAGGGAGCCGGGTGAGTATTTTAATAACAGCGGGCGGGCGCACAGGGGGTGGGAGGGGGGTGGGGACAGGGATCTTTATTTTAAACACGAGATAACAAAAACAAAAAAGGATTTTTCATATCTTCTCTACAGCAAACGCTGCTGCAGAGAAGATATGAATCGCGGCTTCAGCACCAGATGCAGGGGACAGCGCTTATCTCTAGTGCTGTCTCCTGCACAGTGCGTGTGGTACCCAGTCGGCACATGGGCGGCACACGTGTGCCACACTGATGTGCCACAGAAACGCACGGGCACACGGACACGGATAATTCCGGTACCGATTTTTCCGGTACCGGAATTATCTGGACGTGTGGGACTGCCCTAATAGAGCAAAATCAATTACTAGCAAATTAAGTAGAATGCCCTACATCAGTGTTCCCCAAGTCCGGTCCTCAAGAGCCACCAACAGGTCATGTTTTCAGGATTTCCTTACTATTGCACAGGTGATTGAATTATTGCCTGTGCAGGGGATGCAATTATCACCTGGGCCACACTAAGGAAATCCTGAAAACATGATCTGTTGGTGGCTCTTGAGGAACGGACTTGGGGAACACTGCCCTACATGATAACAAGCTTAAAAAGCTTCAGTGGAGGTGTCTAGTGCTTCATTAGTAACAATATCCAAATAAATATATTTCAATCCTTTGCTTAGTAGCTACCTCACAGTAAGGCAAAAATCAAGCAACTAGCTCAAAACCATAATGAATAAAGATGTAATGCCTATGGAATAATAGCAGGAGTGCGAGGAGGATACCCAAACCTAATTTGCTTACCACCTGTAATAATAGCAACATGTGACCGATGTTAGGCTCAACAGATTGTATGGTAATATCTACTAGTGAGGAGTAGCAAGCCACATAACCACTGACAAAATCCAGGAAAGTGCCCACAAAAGGTAGAGGACCATACCTGCAAATAATAGGAGACCGATTCACCTTGCAATCTGGAGCCTGGAGTGATGTCCTCTCATTTTCTCATATACCATAATTTTTAAGGAGTGTTAGTTTCTGATAGCCTGGATTGTCCTCTATGTGAGGCACACTGCTTTTTTTACTTTTGTATTTTTATGCTTTATTTGCTGGTACCGTATTTTCTGGCGCATAAGACGACTGGACGTATAAGACGACCCCCAACTTTTCCATTTAAAATATAGAGTATGGGATATACTCACCGTTTAAGTTGGGGGTTATCTTATATGAGGGGTGTTGTCTTATATGGGGTGTGCTGAGCTCTGTAGGCACCGCATATGGTGCGGGGAGCGGTCCCGATGACGAGGAGCATCACCGGGATGGTGTAAGTGAATCAAGCCCGCCCTTGTATTCTATTACCTCCTTCTCTTTCACCTGTCTGGCCCACCCTCCTCTGCCTTTGAAATCTCACGGGGATGGAAGTGAAGCAGCTCCTTCTTTCACCCATCTGGCCCGCCCTTCTCTGCCTCTCAAATGTTGCGAGGATGGAAGTGCAACCACACATGCGCACATACCATAATTTTTAAGAATTGTTATTTTCTGGTAGCCTGGACCGTCCTCTGTGTGAGGCACAGTGCTGTTTTTATTTTTGTATATTTAAGCTTTATAAATAAAAGTTAATTTTTTAGCTTATTGATTCTAAGACTTATCATACTTGTCCATCTGGGCCTACCTGCTTTACCTAACCCTCAGACCTTGGCGCAAATTTTCTTTAGAGAGATTGTAAAATGACATTCTTATTGAGGGGTGCAATTTATTTCCAAATTTTGGAAGGCATTTTCCTCTCATTTGGAAATCTATTTGTCATTTTCCTAAACGTGTCATCCACGGTCTAATGGGCAAACTGAACGTATTAACCAGAATCTTGACTTATCTTAGGTCTTTTGTGTCTGAGAATCAGGAGGATTGGGTTACTTATTCTAACTGAATTTGCCGTGAATAACCATTGTCACGAGTCTACTGGTATGTCTCCATTCTTCGGAGTTTACGAGTTTCTTCCTCAGTTCAGCACGTTTAATAGAAATCGTTCTTCAGGAATACCTGAAGAGGAATGGTTTTCATTATCTATTACGTTTTTGTGGCAAGGGGTTCTTAACAATTTGGAGAAGATGGGGTCGAAATAAAAGAGTGTGGCTGATCGGAGATGTTTGGTTGGTCCGGTGCTGTGTGCTTGTGATTTAGTGTAGTTGTCCTCAAAGAACATTAACCCCTTGATCCCCAAGGGTGGTTTGCACGTTATGGACCGGGCCAATTTTTACAATTCTGACCACTGTCCCTTTATGAGGTTATAACTCTGGAATGCTTCAACGGATCCCGGTGTTTTTGACACTGTTTTCTCGTGACATATTGTACTTCATGATAGTGGTAAAATTTATTTGATATTACCTGTGTTTATTTGTGAAAAAAACAGAAATTTGGCAAAAATATTGAAAATTTTGCAATTTTCCAAATTTGAATTTTTATGCAATTAAATCACAGAGATATGTCACACAAAATACTTAATAAGTAACATTTCCCACATGCCTACTTTACATCAGCACAATTTTGGAACCAAATTTTTTTTTTGTTCGGGAGTTATAAGGGTTAAAATTTGACCAGCAATTTCTCATTTTTCCAACACCATTTTATTTTAGGGACCACATCTCATTTGAAGTCATTTTGAGGGGTCTATATGATAGAAAATATCCAAGTGTGACACCATTCTAAAAACTGCACCCCTCAAGGTGCTCAAAACCACATTCAAGAAGTTTATTAACCCTTCAGGTGTTTCACAGGAATTTTTGGAATGTTTAAATAAAAATGAACATTTAACTTTTTTTCACAAAAAATTTATTCAGCTCCAATTTGTTTTATTTTACCAAGGGTAACAGGAGAAAATGGACCCCAAACGTTGTTGTACAATTTGTTCTGAGTACGCCGATACTCCATATGTGGAGGTAAACCACTGTTTGGGCGCATGACAGAGCTCGGAAGCGAAGGAGTGCCATTTGACTTTTCAATGCAAAATTGACTGGAATTGAGATGGGACGCCATGTTGCGTTTGGAGAGCCACTGATGTGCCTAAACATTGAAACCCCCCACAAGTGACACCATTTTGGAAAGTAGACCCCCTAAGGAACTTATCTAGAGGTGTGGTGAGCACTTTGACCCACCAAGTGCTTCACAGAAGTTTATAATGCAGAACCGTAAAAATAAAAAATCATTTTTTTTCACAAAAATTATCTTTTTGCCCCCAATTTTTTATTTTCCCAATGGTAAGAGAAGAAATTGGACCACAAAAGTTGTTGTACAATTTGTCCTGAGTACGCAGATACCCAATATGTGGGAGTAAACCACTGTTTGGGCGCATGGGAGAGCTCGGAAGGGAAGGAACGCTGTTTGACTTTTCAATGCAAAATTGACTGGAATTGAGATGGGACGCCATGTTGCATTTGGAGAGCCACTGATGTGCCTAAACATTGAAACCCCCAACAAGTGACACCATTTTGGAAAGTAGACCCCCTAAGGAACTTATCTAGATGTGTGGTGAGCACTTTGACCCACCAAGGGCTTCACAAAAGTTTATAATGCAGAGCCGTAAAAATAAAACAAACATTTTTTCCCACAAAAATTATTTTTAGCCCCCAGTTTTGTATTTTCCCGAGGGTAATAGGAGAAATTGGACCCCAAAAGTTGTTGTACAATTTGTCCTGAGTACGCTGATACCCCATATGTGGGGCTAAACCACTGTTTGGGCGCATGGGAGAGCTCGGAAGGGAAGGAGCGTCGTTTGACTTTTCAATGCAAAATTGACTGGAATTGAGATGGGACGCCATGTTGCATTTGGAGAGCCACTGATGTGCCTAAACATTGAAACCCCCAACAAGTGACACCATTTTGGAAAGTAGACCCCCTAAGGAACTTATCTAAATGTGTGGTGAGCACTTTGACCCACCAAGGGCTTCACAGAAGTTTATAATGCAGAGCTGTAAAAATAAAACAAAAAATTTTTCCCACAAAAATTATTTTTTAGCCCCCAGTTTTGTATTTTTTTGAGGGTAACAGGAGAAATTGGACCCCAAAAGTTGTTGTCCAATTTGTCATGAGTGCCCATATGTGGGGGGGATACCCCATATGTGGGGGGAAACCACCATTTGGGGGCATGGAAGGGCTCGGAAGGGAAGGAGAGCCATTTGGAATGCAGACTTAGATGGAATGGTCTGCAAGCATCACATTGCGTTTGCAGAGCCCCTAATGTACCTAAACAGTAGAAACCCCCCACAAGTGACACCATATTGGAAACTAGACTCCCCAAGGAACTCATCTAGATGTGTTGTGAGAACTTTGAGCCCCCAAGTGTTTCACTACAGTTTATAATGCAGAGCCGTGAAAATAAAAAATCTTTTTTTTCCCCACAAAAATTATTTTTTAGCCCCCATTTTTGTATTTTACCAAGGGTAACAGGAGAAATTGGACCCCAAAATTTGTTGTCCAATTTGTCCTGAGTACGCTGATACCCCATATGTTGGGGTAAACCCCTGTTTGGGTGCACAGGAGAGCTCGGAAGGGAAGGAGCACTGTTTTACTTTTTCAACGCAGAATTGGCTGGAATTGAGATCGAACGCCATGTCGCGTTTGGTAAGCCCCTGATGTGCCTAAACAGTGGAAACCCCCCAATTATAACTGAAACCCTAATCCAAACACACCCCTAACCCTAATCCCAATGGTAACCCTAACCACACCTCTAACCCAGACACACCCCTAACCCTAATCCCAACCCTATTCCCAACCGTAAATGTAATCCAAACCCTAACTGTAACTTTAGCCCCAACCCTCACCCTAACTTTAGCCCCAACCCTAACTGTAGCCTTAACCCTAGCCTCAACCCTAACCCTAGCCCTAACCGTAGCCCAAACCCTAACCCTAGCCCTAACCCTAGCCCTAACCCTAACCCTAGCCCTAACCCTAGCCCTAGCCCTAACCCTAGCCCTAACCCTAACCCTAATATGAAAATGGAAATAAATACATTTTTTAAAAAATTTTAATTTTTCCCTAACTAAGGGGGTGATGAAGGGGGATTAGATTTACTTTTATAGCGTTTTTTTTAGTGGATTTTTATGATTGGCAGCCGTCACACACTGAAAGACGCTTTTTATTGCAAAAAATATTTTTTGTGTTACCACATTTTGAGAGCTATAATTTTTCCATATTTGAGTCCACAGAGTCATGTGAGGTCTTGTTTTTTGCGGGACGAGTTGACGTTTTTATTGGTAACATTTTTGGGCACATGAAATTTTTTGATCGCTTTTTATTCCGATTTTTGTGAGGCAGAATGACCAAAAACCAGCTATTCATGAATTTCTTTTGGGGGAGGCGTATATACCGTTCCGCGTTTGGTAAAATTGATAAAAGCAGTTTTATTCTTCGGGTCAGTACGATTACAGTGATACCTCATTTATATCATTTTTTTATGTTTTGGCGCTTTTATACGATAAAAACTATTTTATAGAAAAAATAATTATTTTTGCATCCCTTTATTCTGAGGAATATAACTTTTTTATTTTTTTTCTGATGATGCTGTATGGTGGCTCGTTTTTTGTGGGACAAGATGACACTTTCAGCGGTACCATGGTTATTTATATCTGTCTTTTTGATCGCGTGTTATTCCACTTTTTGTTCGTCAGTATGATAATAAAGCGTTTTTTGCCTCGTTTTTTTTTTTTTCTTATGGTGTTTACTGAAGGGGTTAACTAGTGGGACAGTTTTATAGGTTGGGTCGTTACGGACGCGGCAATACTAAATATGTGTACTTTTATTGTTTGTTATTTTTATTTAGATAAAGAAATATATTTATGAGAATAATATATATATATTTTTTCATTAGTTAGGAATTTTTTTAAATTTTTTTTACATATGTGGGAATTTTTTTTTTAACTTTTTTACTTTGCCCCAGGGGGGGGGACATCACAGATCGTTGATCTGACAGTTGGCACAGCACTCTGTCAGATCACCAATCTGTCTCAGAGCTATGCAGGCATACCAAGCGCCTGCTCTGAGCAGGCACTTGGTAAGCCACCTCTCTCCCTGCAGGACCCGGATGCCGTGGCCATCTTGGATCAGGGCCTGCTACAGGGAGGGAGGTAAGGAGACCCTCGCAGCAACGCGATCACTTCGCGTTGCTGCGAGTGTCTCAGGGAAGCCCGCAGGGAGCCCCCTCCCTGCGCGACGCTTCCCTATACCGCCGGCACACTGCAATCATGTTTGATCGCGGTGTGCCAGGGGTTAATGTGCCGGGGGCGATCCGTGACCACTCCTGGCACATAGCGCCGGATGTCAGCTGCGATATTCCGTCCATGGGAATTAAGGCCCACCCCACATGGACGGAATAGTACGTCGGATGGCAGAAAGGGGTTAAGTTGAAGGTTTTCTCTTGGAAACTAGGTCCTAGGTTCGACGGTCCTTATAAGATTGTGGCCGTCATCAATCCTGTAACATTCCAGCTTGTTTTGCCACCTACCTCTAGGTTTCATTATGTGTTTCATTGGTCTCTACTCTAAAAAAGAAACACTACATACAGGGCCACAGACCGGGTCGCAGCAACCGTGACATCCCCTTTAAGTGCGACCGGACCCCGTACTCGGTACCGAGTACCCCATGGCCCTGGTGGGTGACTCACTTCTTGGTTTGATAGCAGTAATTGAGCAAACTTCTCATGCAGAAAGGAACTGATGGTAAAAAATGACACCATGACCAATCATGGTCCATTCTTTGTGTGCTAGAAAAATCACCGACTATAACTTGGATAGATATTTTTGCATAGTGCCTATAAAAAAAAGCAACTTTATAAATCATTTTACCCCCTTTCTTCAGCTAGCTTTGCTTTTTTAAATGTTCATTGTTAGCAATGGTGGCCAGACAAATTACCCATACAAGTCTGTGGGTACGTGCAAATCACAGAGAGCACATGGAGGCCATCAGATCTGTGTGCTGCCTGTTTTCTTACCTTGCACTGTATAGGAAAAGGTTTATAATTTAATTACTTTTATTTCTTACACAAAAATTACTGATAAAAAGCTGATAATAAAAACTGACATACTGGCTGAACACTGATGACACACTGACCGAACACTGATGACACACTGACCGAACACTGATGACACACTGACCAAACACTGATGACATACTGACCAAACACTGATGACATACTGACCGAACACTGATGACACACTGACCGAACACTGATGACATACTGACCGAACACTGATGACATACTGACCGAACACTGATGTCGCACTGACCGAACACTGATGACATACTGTACTGACCGAACACTGATTACACACTGACCAAACACTGATGACACACTGACCGAACACTGATGACACACTGACTGAACACTGATGACATACTGACCAAACACTGATGACATACTGACCGAACACTGATGACACACTGACCGAACACTGATGACATACTATACTGACCGAACACTGATGACACACTGACCGAACACTGATGACACACTGACCGAACACTGATGACATACTGTACTGACCGAACACTGATGACATACTGACCGAACACTGATGACACACTGACCGAACACTGATGACATACTGTACTGACCGAACACTGATGACATACTGACCGAACACTGATGAAACAGGATCCAAAATACTGATGATACTTGGACCATTTTTGCATACTTCAAAAAATCACTGACGTCTGATAACTCTTTAGGGCACCAGATGTTTAAGGTACACCTCTGCTATACATAGTATACATGAATTTACACAATTTCTTGTACATACTGTTCACTGTTATATTTTTCAGTGAGCTTGCGATTTCTTTCAAAATATTATTTCTCTGTCAATTTTGTTAATGCAATCGAATTAATCCTTTCACCTCTGGTAGCACAAGGCTGATATAATATGCATTCATCTCTCTTTGCCTTGCTAAGCGTTTTATGCCATTGATAGAAGAAAGTGTGGAGCGAAAAGGTCACTCATAACCTTGTCATTTCTGTAAGATCACATCGTTTCAGATCCATATGAATTTAATGGTGTCCTGCTTTATCCCAAGGACAATCTCTGAGAGCTGACCGGGCGAGCACCTAGCTTCAAACAATTTCGTTTTACAAGCACTGTTCCTGCAAGAGTGATTGTGGTTTCTGCAATGGAGACGGGATACTATTTCAAGCTTCTGGTCATTTACTGAATGGCGTTATCATGGCACTATTATATAGCTTCAGATGAGTGAGATGAGAATTAAAATCTGATAAAAGAAAGTATTTAAAAAATCTAAATTTTTTTTACTAGTTTCTACATGTACTAAGCTCTTTACAAAACAATACAGCATGTCATAGTAATATAATTATTTGATATACAGTACTGTGCAAAAGTTCAGGTTCAGACAGGTGTGGAAAAATTGCTGCAAAGTAACGATGTTAGAAAAAATAGACATATCAATAGTTTATTTTGATCAATTAATAAAATGGAAAAAGAATGAACAAAATAGAAATCTAAATCTCATGAATACTTGGTGTGACCGGCCTTAGGCTAGGTTCACATCGCGTTAGGGCATTCGCCGTAACGTACCCGAAAACGCGGTAGTCCGCATTTGAACGTGTGTCACAAAGTAACAGACCATCGCTAACGCATGCCGATTTTGACATGCGTTAGAAGGCGTTAAGCTAATTGAAATCTATGGGCGCGTTAACGGATCCGTTACATAGCGTTAGTGTCGCTTAGAAACGGATCAGTTAAACGGAATGTCCTAACGCAATGTGGACCTACTCAATCTCCAAGGTGTAAAGATCCGGGCTCTGTAGGTCGCCTCATTCTTTTTTGCGCTGAAGATAGTTCTGAATGACATTGACTATATGTTTGGGATCATTGTCCTGTTGCAGAATCAATTTTGAGCCAACCTACGGTATTATGAGTCCACCACTCACAATGTCCTAAGGATGCTGTGAGTGACAGCTCAGCCGCCATATAGGATCAGGGCTGTACTGAGCTGTCTGGATAGTGTGTGACTGCTTAGCTGTCCAATCTGGCTAGACCTATGGGGTTTCCTCCAGGTGTCGCCCATTATCGTGATTACCTGGCTATTTAGCTGACTGGCGATGATAAGAACATTGGCAGTTGAAGCTTAGCTCAAATGGTGTGTGTTTGCTCTGTGCTCCAAGTTTTGATATTTTGATCTTTGTTTCTCGACCTTAGATTTGCCTTTGACCATCCATTTGCCTTGATCTTGATCTGCTGCCTACTTGGAATTATGACTCCAGACTGTGACTTGACTACACCTGTGTCTCCCTAGTCTGTTTATAACGTGCGCTCCTGGCTTTTGACTCCTTGAGTTCCCCAACTCACGGTTTGTCCATGAGAAATAACTCAGCATCACACAATCACTGATGGTATTACATTATGAATAATTATCTGCTGTATTTATCAGCATTGAAGACATTAAGTGTGACAAAAATTCCCAATTTCACTGAAATGAAGCCCTAAAATTGCAAATAACCTCCTCCATTCTTCAATGTTGTCTGCAGACAATCATTGTAATGCTCTCCAGCAAACAACTACCTTCTTTTGCAGCCAAATATTTCAAGTTCGTGCATACTTGAGATATCAAAGATATGGTTTTTGGCTGCAATTTTTCCATGGAAGACCACTTTTGTCCAGACTTCTCTAAACAGTAGATGAGTGTAGCTGGTTTCTGCCATTTCTGAGCTGATGACACTGCTGGACATCTTATGATTTTGAAGAGAAGTAAGCATGATGTGTTGTTTATCTGGTGCACTATGTTTCTTCATTTGGTGAATTTATTGCTGAGAAATACAGGCAGATACTCATCCATCATACAATACTATCAGGGAGGAGGCAGGATAATGACCACAAACATACAGCCAATGTCATTAAGAACTATCTTCAGCCTAAAAAACAAGTCCTGGAAGTGATGATATGGCCCTCACACAGCCTTGATCTGAACATCTTCAAGTCTGTGCAAGATTACATGAAGGTGTAGGAGTGGTGGAGGTGATGTTTCACTCATTGACACCCCAAATGGTTAAATGTATTTTATTTTGATGTATGTTGTCTGAGAACAAAACCCTCTGGGGCTGCAGTCTAGTCTAGATAGGGTTAACTATAATGGCCAGCCAAGATTAGGGAGGGGGAAATGAGCGTTAGTGCCAAGTTCAGTTAGAGAAAGTGTGGTAAAGTGACAGCAGTGGTCATAGGCAATAGGCAGCTATGGACAAGGTGAGCCTGTTACTCAGGGCAGTGGATTACCATAGAATCCCTCCATGTGAATCCGTCTGTTGGCGTGTGAACCTCAAGATAGATATCGGGGCCCTTGAGCACACTAAGCCAATGAAGCTGCAGGGAAAGATGGACGCAACCTCTCTGAGGCGGTAGGTAGTGCAATCTGGGTGCACTGCTGGTGGTAGAGAAGAATTCCTAATGCTAGAGAAATTGGCAAGAGGGATGCTCTACCCATACCGAAAACCAGTGCTGAAGTTATGTCCGGTACCTGTGGGAAAGACTGTGATCCATTGGGCCTTATCCTATATGCTTAATTGTCAAGACTGCAAGCTGTCAAGCAAAAATTTGATTGTTTTTACGAATTCTGTGTTCCCTGGATTGTTTGCTGCAGAGACTCTGGAAGATGGAAGCCTGGAGCCAGTAGAGACCTACGGGCCACAAGTAAGTGTGATGCACCCCACACATAGCAGAACACCGGGACTGGGACGCGTTTTGTCTATAGGGTGCCAGAGCGAGTGGGAACACCTTACAAAGGGACAGAAGGATTTGTCCAAGTTTAATCACATGTTGTTAGATCTCCATGGTGTTTGCAACAACCTCCATGCTTGGTTCCTGTTTGCAAGTGTACCTAGAAGAATTGACGATTTAATGTTTTGAAGGCACTGTTAGCCGAAACGCGCGTTGGGGTGGGTGCTGCTGCGGTATACACAGGTATATACTGGCCTTACATTTTATGGCATTCTTATCTCTCTAGGTCTGTTACTTTGCTGCTTCTTATGGCTTTTGCACTTTGCTAGTATCCATATTATGTTGCACACCTGCACTTTACTTCTTATATGCATTAGTGGCGCGGCCTAGATACTTTACTTATGTAACCTGCTTGATTACCGTGGTTTCACCCTTCAGTGTATCATTGTCTTGTCCCTGCTCTCATTTTACTTGTTCTTTTACTGTTGTGTATCAATAAAGTTGACATATTGTTTTAGTAATCTTTGGTTCATTTGGTGCTTTTTTTCTTTGGTATGATCTACAGCATCTTGCAGCTCATCTCCTGTCTCCTCCCATCATCCCTCAACACTACTCTTCTTCATGGTGGAAAGGTAGCACATAAGGTAAATAAGCACCATCATTTTTGATGCTGAATTCAATGTTGTCTTTATTTCTGGATTGATTGGCTACCCTGCAGACTACAACATAGAATGTACTTTGCTGCAAAGAACAAATCTTCATGAGCGTTTTAAAGGCAATATATTTGTATTGTATTTCTATGTGATAAACAACTGAGCAGTTTCAACCATGATGTAGACGGGCATATTATTTCCATATTTAAAGCGATTTATATTTAAATTATTTGTAGATTAGGGCAAATGGCTTACAGTTTTGCATTATATGTCATATTGGACTTCTAAATAAGGGATGCTTAGATATGGCATTTTTTACTTTTTAAACCAAACACTCTTCTAACAAATGTAATGTAAATTTTATTGATTTTCTTCCAGCCCTTCCGCTACATCCTCTCAATAGATTGTATTATATATTGATTCAATCATTATTTCATATATTTATTTGCTTATGGTATACTCCTTGGCATATCTCCATCCAATACTGAAGGCCCCACCGACTCACTGAATATGCATGACGAGTTGTACAGCTCCTACAAGATTTTTGGCTGACAGAAGTTCAATTTTCTCTCCCAACATTCAATTACAGCAGTAAAATTTTGCACAGGTTGTGAAACTAAATGTTATCAGTCTCAGTTATAGACTGCCAGCATTTAGTTTCCTGCCCTCTAAACTCTTCTTTAGCTTCTGGAGTTCAGAGCAGAAGGTGAAAACTGCTTGTGTAAGCAATAAGAATGTTAAATGCCGACCCAAGCATTCTGCTTTGGAATGCTTCACCCAATCAATGGTCCTTGTATCATCCTCAAGGGGGTTTGCACCAACATCAATGGGGGTAAGTATGTACAGGGTTTCACTTTCTATTCAATCATCATGAGTTGAATTTTATTGTTCTTTCTCTTTTAGATAGACTATAGAATTGGCTCCATTGTGTCATGCATTGTACAATTGCCCCAATATATCCTTGTTTCCCACGAAAAAGTTTGTTAATGAGAACTAGTTGAAGGCATTCTTATACACTAGTCAACAGGTAGAATAGTAACCAGACTCAAAGCAATAAACAACGGTTACCAGCTTTTTTTTTCTACTTCGCAGCCGAAGGTGGGTTGAATAAGTGATATCAGACATAAGGAAAATAAAATAGTTTGTATGCACAGAAATAGGTGTTGTAGATCTATTACAGAATTAAGAAAACTATTAATATACTGATTTCTATGTCAATCATCCATACCATTAAAACCACCTACTCATTACTATGTTGATCTCCATCGTGTTGCCAAAACAGCTCTGACCTGTCCTGGCATTATGGGAAGATGTTATCAGGATCATCCTATCAAAGCTGTTGCCACCACATTGTTAAGCCTTTAATCTATTTTTAACAAGCCTTGTATTTATCTTTGTCAGTGCAAATATGACATTGTCCTGTATTTTAATAATTGTGGCCTCAGCATGCCTATGTGTGTAAGAGGAAGCAAATGTACTCCTGAAGAGCCCCTGCATGATGTGGCATTAGTGAAGAAAGACTGCCATCTGGGGCCAGAGCTGCAGGGGAAACAAGTTCATGTACAGGACTCAGGACTCAGTCAGTTGCCTTGGATGATGGAGTTACCGGATATATAACTCCATTTGAGGTTGAGAGTTTTGCTATATATATATTTTTATATTTTCTCATATAGTGCATGTTAATATATCATCTTGTTTGGGATTATTGCATTTGTTTATTGCTTATATATTTTTGTCTGTTGGGAGGGGATTGTGGTTGTGGGTTGTCATTTTCCCTATACTAGGATATGACTGCTGTGGTTCTTGGTGCTGTATTTTTAAATGTTTTTAACTCTGTTTTTTTGTGTGTGGTATATAGTCATACTGATTAATAAAGAACTTTGTATTTTTTGATTTTTGTCTGAGGTGCTCCCATTTCTATGGACATGATCCTTTTTTCTTTTTCTTGATCTCGCTGTAGTTTGTCAAGTCCTTGGTGAGCCCCAGTGTATTATTGCCTAGTCATACGCATTTGGTGGTGCCCTCTACCTGTCTCTATCTCTACGGATATATAAGTCATGCGCACCAAGATTTGGAGCCACAGAGAGGATCACTGCAGACATGAGCCAGAGACGATGCTGAAGCCAGTGTGACAGGCCTCAGTGCAGAGCATGTGCCAGCAGGGTGCTGGCTGCTGTCAGATAGGGCCTGGATGACGCCCAATGAAATTCAAAGACCTTGTCTGTGGCGGTCGAGATCAAAACCTTCACCCTATGCCGATTAAAATTTAGAGCCCAGACGAAACCCGTTGAGAGCTGGGACCCTACCCTCACTTCCTGCGGCCTAGTAGACACCCGCCGTTGGTCAAGTACCGAAGATCTGCGAGGAGACATCAACCAGAGGAGGACATCTGTGGTTGAAGGACAATATGAAGGAGTTGGGCCACCAGCAATAACATAATGGTACAGAGGTCAGCCTTAGTTAAGACAACAGGTGGGGTGGTGCACAGGAAACTCAATGTTCCTTTATAGACTTTGTTAGAAGGACTTGCAGCCCTAGTGGGAAAACTGTCATGATTCCAATGGCAGGGAATCACAAAAGGACAAGCACCAATGAGCTCTAGGGTGATGGAACCTGAGCTGACCGCGACCCTAAACCTGAACACACAAATAACAATAGCCGGGGAACGTGCCTACGTTGATCCTAGACGTCTCGCACCAGCCGAAGATCTAACTTCCCCTATTAGAAGAAACACAGACCTCTCTTGCCTCCAGAGAAATACCCCACAGAAATAGCAGCCCCCCACATATAATGACGGCGAAATGAGAGGAAGGCACAGACACAGTATGAAATCAGATTCAGCAAAATGAGGCCCGCTAAAACTAGATAGCAGAGGATACAAAAGTAAACTGCGCGGTCAGCAAAAAACCCTTCAAAAAACCATCCTGTAATTACTTGAACTCATGTTCCAACTCATGGAACATGAGGAGCAATTACAGCCCACTAGAGCAACCAGCAGCAAAGAAACAATTATATGCAAGCTGGACAAGCCAAAATTAAATCAAAACGTGGAACAAGAAAATCAAAAACTTAGCTTGTCCTGAAGATTACTGAAGCCAGAAGCTGAGGTAACAAAACACTCTGATAACCTTGATAGCCAGCGGGGAAATGACAAGAAAGCCCGGTTAAATAGGAAACTCCCAAATCCTAATAGAACAGGTGGACACCAGAGACAGCAGAACACAAATCACCCAGTACCATCAGTAACCACCAGAGGGAGCCCAAAAACAGAACTCACAACAGTACCTCCCCCTTGAGGAGGGGTCACCGAACCCTCACGAGAACCACCAGGGCGACCAGGATGAGCCCTATGAAAAGCGCGGACCAAATCATCAGCATGAACATCAGAGGCAACCACCCAAGAATTATCCTCCTGACCATAACCCTTCCACTTGACCAAATATTGGAGTTTCCGTCTGGAAACACGAGAATCCAAGATTTTCTCCACAACATACTCCAATTCTCCCTCCACCAGCACCGGAGCAGGAGGCTCAGGCAAAGGAACAACAGGTACCTCATACCTCTGCAACAACGACCGATGGAACACATTATGAATAGCAAACGATGCCGGGAGATCCAAACGAAACGACACAGGGTTAAGAATTTCCAAGATCCTATAAGGACCGATGAACCGAGGCTTGAACTTAGGAGAAGAGACCTTCATAGGAACAAAACGAGAAGACAACCACACCAAGTCCCCAACACGAAGTCGAGGACCCACGCGGCGACGGCGATTAGCAAACTGCTGAGACTTCACCTGGGACAACTTCAAATTGTCCACCACATGACTCCAAATCTGATGCAACCTATCCACCACCATGTCCACTCCAGGACAATCAGAAGGCTCCACCTGACCAGAGGAAAAACGAGGATGAAACCCCGAATTACAAAAGAAAGGAGAAACCAAGGTAGCAGAACTAGCCCGATTATTAAGGGCAAACTCGGCCAGCGGCAAAAAGGTAACCCAGTCATCCTGATCAGCAGAAACAAAACACCTCAAATAAGTTTCCAAGGTCTGATTAGTTCGCTCCGTCTGGCCATTCGTCTGAGGGTGGAATGCAGACGAAAAGGACAAATCAATGCCCATCTTAGCACAGAACGTCCGCCAAAATCTAGACACAAACTGGGATCCCCTGTCAGAAACGATGTTCTCCGGAATCCCATGCAAACGAACCACGTTCTGGCAAAACAGAGGGACCAACTCAGAGGAGGAAGGCAACTTAGGCAAGGGTACAAGATGAACCATTTTAGAAAAGCGGTCACACACAACCCAGATGACGGACATTTTTTGAGAGACAGGGAGATCCGAAATAAAGTCCATGGAAATGTGCGTCCAAGGCCTCTTCGGGATAGGCAGAGGTGACAACAATCCACTGGCTCGAGAACAGCAAGGCTTAGCCCGAGCACAAACCTCACAAGACTGCACAAAAGAACGCACATCCCTAGACAAGGAAGGCCACCAAAAAGACCTGGCCACCAAGTCTCTAGTACCAAATATTCCAGGATGACCTGCCAACGCAGAAGAATGGACCTCAGAGATGACTCTACTGGTCCAGCTATCCGGAACAAACAGTCTCTCAGGCGGACAACGATCAGGTTTACCCGCCTGAAACTCCTGCAAAACACGTCGCAAGTCTGGGAAGACGGCCGACAAAATCACCCCATCCCTAAGGATACCAGTGGGCTCAGAATTTCCAGGGGAGTCAGGCACAAAACTCCTAGAAAGAGCATCCGCCTTCACATTCTTTGAACCTGGCAGGTATGAAACCACAAAATTGAAACGAGAGAAAAACAGTGACCAACGAGCCTGTCTAGGATTCAGACGCCTGGCAGACTCAAGGTAAATCAGATTTTTGTGATCAGTCAAGACCACCACACGATGTCTAGCACCCTCCAGCCAATGACGCCACTCCTCAAATGCCCACTTCATGGCCAAAAGTTCCCGATTACCCACATCATAATTCCGCTCAGCGGGCGAAAATTTTCTAGAAAAGAACGCACATGGCTTCATCACCGAGCAATCGGAGCTTCTCTGTGACAAAACCGCCCCCGCTCCAATCTCGGAAGCATCAACCTCAACTTGGAAAGGAAGCGAAACATCAGGCTGACGCAACACAGGAGCAGAAGAAAACTGGCGTTTAAGTTCCTGAAAGGCCTCCACAGCCGCAGGAGACCAATCAGCAACATCAGCACCCTTCTTAGTCAAATCCGTCAAAGGCTTAACAACACTAGAAAAATTAGTTATGAAGCGACGATAAAAATTAGCAAAGCCCAAGAACTTCTGTAGACTCTTAAGAGATGTAGGCTGCGTCCAGTCACAAATAGCCCGAACCTTGACGGGATCCATCTCAATAGTAGAAGGGGAAAAAATATACCCCAAGAAAGAAATCTTCTGGACTCCAAAGAGACACTTTGAGCCCTTTACAAACAAGGAATTAGCCCGCAGGACCTGAAACACCTTCCTGACCTGCTGAACATGAGACTCCCAGTCATCAGAAAAAACCAAAATATCATCCAAATACACAATCATAAATTTATCCAGATATTCACGGAAAATATCGTGCATAAAGGACTGGAAGACTGAAGGAGCATTAGAAAGTCCGAAAGGCATTACCAAATACTCAAAATGGCCCTCAGGCGTATTAAATGCGGTTTTCCACTCATCACGTTGCTTTATTCGTATAAGATTATACGCACCCCGGAGATCAATCTTAGTGAACCATTTAGCCCCCTTAATGCGAGCAAACAAATCAGTCAACAAAGGCAAAGGATACTGATATTTTACGGTAATCTTATTCAAAAGACGATAATCTATACAAGGTCTCAAGTACCCATCTTTCTTGGCCACGAAAAAAAAACCTGCTCCCAAAGGGGACGAAGATGGACGGATATGTCCCTTTTCCAAGGACTCCTTAACATAATCCCGCATAGCAGTATGCTCTGGCACTGACAGATTGAACAAACGACCTTTAGGAAATTTACTACCAGGAATTAAATCTATAGCACAATCGCAATCCCTGTGAGGAGGAAGCGAACTGAGCTTAGGCTCCTCAAAAACATCCCGATAATCAGACAAAAATACAGGAACCTCAGAAGGAGTAGATGAAGCGATAGAAATCGGAGGTGCATCATCATGAACCCCCTGACATCCCCAGCTTAACACAGACATTGTTTTCCAGTCAAGGACTGGATTATGAGTTTGTAACCATGGCAGACCAAGTACTAGAACATCATGTAAATTATACAGTACCAGGAAGCGAATCACCTCCTGATGAACGGGAGTCATACGCATGGTCACTTGTGTCCAGTACTGAGGTTTATTCATAGCTAAAGGTGTAGAGTCAATTCCTTTCAAAGGAATAGGGACTTCCAGAGGCTCAAGACTAAACCCACAGCGATTGGCAAATGACCAATCCATAAGACTCAGGGCAGCGCCTGAATCCACATAGGCATCGACGGAAATGGATGATAATGAGCAAATCAGAGTCACAGACAGAACTTAGACTGTAACGTACTAATGGCAACAGACTTATCAACCTTTTTTGTGCGTTTAGAGCATGCTGATATAACATGAGCTGAATCACCACAATAAAAGCACAACCCATTTTTCCGCCTATAGTTTTGCCGTTCACTTCTAGACTGAACTCTATCACATTGCATTGTCTCAAGTGCCTGTTCAGAAGACACCGCCAAATGGTGCACAGGTTTGCGCTCCCGTAAACGCCGATCAATCTGAATAGCCATAGTCATAGACTCATTCAGACCCGTAGGCGCAGGGAACCCCACCATAACATCTTTAATGGCCTCAGAAAGGCCATCTCTGAACTTTGCAGCCAGGGCGCACTCATTCCACTGAGTAAGCACTGACCATTTCCGAAATTTTTGACAATATATTTCTGCTTCATCTTGCCCCTGAGAGAGAGCTAATAAAGCTTTTTCAACCTGAATCTCCTGGTTAGGTTCCTCATAGAGCAAACCCAATGCCAGAAAAAACGCATCCACATTAAGCAACGCAGGATCCCCTGGTGCCAATGCAAATGCCCAATTTTGAGGGTCACCCCGCAGGAAAGATATAATAATCTTAACCTGCTGAGCAGGGTCTCCAGAAGAGCGAGATTTCAAAGAAAGGAACAGCTTGCAATTGTTCCTAAAATTAAGAAAACTAGATCTATCTCCAGCAAAGAACTCTGGAATAGGAATTCTAGGTTCAGACATAGGAGCATGTACAACAAAATCTTGTATATTTTGAACCTTAGCAGCAAGATTATTCAAGCTGGAAGCTAAACTCTGGACGTCCATGATAAACAGCTAAGGTCAGAGCCATTCAAGGATTAAGAGGAGGAAGAAAAAAAAAAAAAAAAAAAATCAGCCTGGCTGCAATTAGGGCTAGGCAGCAACCTCAGAGGAGAAAAAAAAAAAAAAAACCTTCCTCAGACTACTTTTCCTCCTACTTCATCCCAAACATTTTTGGCCGGCTATACTGTCATGATTCCAATGGCAGGGAATCACAAAAGGACAAGCACCAACGAGCTCTAGGGTGATGGAACCTGAGCTGACCGCGACCCTAAACCTGAACACACAAATAACAATAGCCGGGGAACGTGCCTATGTTGATCCTAGACGTCTCGCACCAGCCGAAGATCTAACTTCCCCTATTAGAAGAAACACAGACCTCTCTTGCCTCCAGAGAAATACCCCACAGAAATAGCAGCCCCCCACATATAACGACGGCGAAATGAGAGGAAGGCACAGACACAGTATGAAATCAGATTCAGCAAAATGAGGCCCGCTAAAGCTAGATAGCAGAGGATACAAAAGTAAACTGCGCGGTCAGCAAAAAACCTTTCAAAAAACCATCCTGTAATTACTTGAACTCATGTTCCAACTCATGGAACATGAGGAGCAATTACAGCCCACTAGAGCAACCAGCAGCAAAGAAACAATTATATGCAAGCTGGACAAGGCAAAATTAAATCAAAACGTGGAACAAGAAAATCAAAAACTTAGCTTGTCCTGAAGATTACTGAAGCCAGAAGCTGAGGTAACAAAACACTCTGATAACCTTGATAGCCAGCGGGGAAATGACAAGAAAGCCCGGTTAAATAGGAAACTCCCAAATCCTAATAGAACAGGTGGACACCAGAGACAGCAGAACACAAATCACCCAGTACCATCAGTAACCACCAGAGGGAGCCCAAAAACAGAACTCACAACAGAAAACCTGATGTACTGTGCGGGATTCCTATCTGTTACCAAGGATCATAGAATCCCTGTCCGCTTTGGGAAAGGCTAAGTACTTTTCTCTTGACCTTGCTAGCTGCTACTGGCAGGTTCTGATGGTGGTGAAAGATCACCTGAAGACAGCCTTTGTCCTCCTTATGGGCCTATTTAAATTTAATCGGGTCCCTTTTGAGCTGACAAATGCATCGGGAACATTCCAACAACTGCTGGAGAGCTGCTTCGGGGATCTAAACTTAGTAGCGGCCCTGATATATCTTGATGACATCATCATTTACTCCTCCACTTTCAAAGATCACCTTATCTGGCTAGAACATGTGTTGGAGGGATGGAGCAATGGGCTAAAAGTCAAGTGTCAATTGTTTAAGGTGGAAATTGAATATCTGGGACACACTGTTTCCAGCACAGGAGTATACCCCACCACGGAGAAGGTGGTTGCAGTGCAGCAGTGGCCCATTCCTACCAACCTTAGAGACCTGAGAGCATTCCTTGGTCTGGCTGGATACAACCACAGATTTATAAAAAACTTTGAAAAGATCGTGGCACCGCTTAGTGAGTTGCTATGAGAAATAGGCAGCACGGTGGCTCAGTGGATAGCACTGCAGCCTTGCAGCGCTGGAGTCCTGGTTTCAAATCCCACCAAGGACAACATATGCAAGGAGTTTGTATGTTCTCCCTATGTTTGTGTGGGTTTCCTCCGATTTCCTCCCACATTCCAAAAACATACTGTTAGGAAATTTAGATTGTGAGCCCCATCAGGGACAGCAATGATAATGTGTGCAAACTGTAAAGTGCTGCGGAATATGTTGCGCTATATAAAAATAAAGATTATTATTATTATCATTATTTAATTGCAGGGGGAGACAAGTGGCAGCCAATCCACTGGGGTCCAATACAAGAGGAAGCTTTTCAGGGACTGAAGATGGCACTGACAGATGCTTCTCTCTTGGTTTACACTGACTTCTCTAAGCCCTTTGTGCTATACATTGATAAAAGCCTGTATGGATGAGGAGCAGCACTAGACCAGGTGGAGGATGGAAGAGAAAGGGTGATGGCCTATGCCAGTCAGTCGCTGAGAGAGACTTAAAAGAACCTGGACAACTATAGTTCATTTAAACTAAAGTCATTGGTGCTGGTGTGGGCTATGACTGAAAAATTCACAGAGTACTTGTTGGAGTCAGAAATGCACGTACTGACGGATAATAATCCCCTGGCTCACTTGGAGATTGGGAAACTAGGCATACTGGAACAGATGTGGATCACCATAATGCCCAAATATCAGTACAAGATCTCCTACTGGTCCAAATCTCAGAACACACGGGGATGCTCTGTCTCTCAAGCAGGCCCAAAGAGAAACGTGGATGAAGAACTTGAAGGTGACGAGATTCCGGACTTCAAGCAGTTTACCACAGCTGTAATAATCACCCAAGATTCTACAGAAGATTCCAGACCCACTCAGATTCTGGGTAGTTTCAGAGATGAGTGGCTACATCTGCAGCAGTCTGAACCTGAACTAGCAAAGCTGAGGAAATGGGCTTCCCTAAGACAGAAGCTCAACCAGGAGGCTAGAACTACTTTACCCGCAAGCAATCTGTAGATCTTGGGCCAGTAGAAAAATGGTTTAATGTGTTGAAGAATCCAACTTCCATAAGAATTTGACGTCACCTAGCAAGTGGTGGCTCTAGAGTGGTTGGTGGTGCAGTTAGCTAAAGAATCTCACAAGAGAAGTTCTCATTTTGGTGTGGAGAAGACATTTTGGTGCTTGCAATGGCTGGTGTATTGGTCTTAACTGTGACAGGTAGTCAAAGAGCCCTGTCAAAAATGTCACCAGTGTGAGCTGAACAATCCCCCATAACAGAAGGCCCCTATTCAATCCATCCAAACTTCTGCACCCTTGGAAATGTTAATAATTGACTATTTGATGCTCGGGGCATTTCACAATGGCTAGGAATACTTCTTGGTGATGACCGTCCATTTCACAAAATTTGCGGTGGAGTACCCAAACTGAGACCAGACAGCAGTGGCTACATCCAGGATCATCTGTCGGGACTTCATTCACATTGGTGCTCTAAGAGAATTAATCCTGACCACGGGGCCTGCTTCCAGGGAGGGGTAATGGACAAGTTGCATCGTCTCTATGGGATTGAGAAGTCTCGAACTGCACCAAATCACCCACAGTGAAACAGAACCTGCAAATGCTCCAGTTGGACCTTGTTGCAAGTGTTGCAGACCTTGGAAGAGGAAAAGATGGTAAAGTAGCCTGAATTAATTTCTGAGTTGGTGTGGGTCTACTACAATCGAGCCCACGCGACTACCAGTTACACCACCTTATATGCTGCTGTTTGGGTGGAGCAGACTGGACTGGCGAGTAAACTGGGACCAGGGGCACCTTTTCTGGTCCTACCTCAGATGGCAAGGATGCCGGGGCCTCCGCCCTTGCCCTGTCTCCTAACTGCAGCCCTGCATCTGTCCCTTTCCCCACCCGGGAAAGAGAGGCGCTACCTTGTACCGTAGTACACAAACCTGACAAACAGGGGAACCAAGACAAGGGTAAAAGAAAACTCCACTCACACAAAATATATTCTCACAAATAACAGAGGTATTCATCAAAGTGTGAAGGATGGGGAAAGAAAATAAGGCAGGTAAGGATGAGGAATTTCCAAGCGTACAAACCAAACAACTGTCGCACAATAAACTCCTCCAGCTCTCCAAACACCAGCTCCTCACTACTCCAGGTCTATCTAGCAAGTGCTATCTCAGACAAGTATCTGCCAGAAGGCCTAGCTTTTATAGGAGAGAGGAGTCGCTAACTGAGCACAGCTGAATGCAGAGATTTCCACATGGCCTATTAAACACTGTCCTGCTGAAAGAAAATAAACACCTTTAATATGCCGGAGAAGTACTTCTTCTGTCGCAGTAACTCCGTGACAGTGCCTGGGCTGTAGTCCGAGCACCTACATCCGAGAACACCGACTCCAACTCCAGACAGAAAAACGGTTGGTTGATCAGAAGTTTTGGGAGGTAGAACACTCAGGTCGGCCCCAGATATCAAGCGATCAGCTCCAGTCAGGAGAAAGTGTTCTAGTACGGGTCACACAACCTAAGAATAAACTGGACCACCGCTGAGAAGAAGTACCCTACCAAGTAGTGAGAAAGATTCACTTGGATAATCCAGTCTGAGGTCAGACCCAAGGGCAACAAGGAAGCACAACCCCGAGTATTACACTGGAATATGTTGCTGCCCTGTTCCTCCAAAGTGGAAGAGGTCACTGAGATGAGGTCCCCAATGGGATTGTCCGAAGCCCCCAAAAGAAAAGTCCTGGAATATGAAGAAGGCTGGATTATGGTGCCGTTGGGACCATTCCGCTCTCTAGTGGTACAGAGTATGAATCCATGGTCTACCTATGATCCCCAGTGACTAAGTCTCCACGTACTTCAGAAGTGCCCCCACTGGAAGAATCTCACAGGACCGAATGTGCCAACTCTGGTAAACCCCCCAACCGGTATGCACAAGAGGAATTTGTTGGACACAGTTACAGCAGAAAACCCAAGAGTGTGCCCAACTATTGGCTAAAGTTGGATTACCCTTGGGGAAACTTTGAACCCTTATGGATCCCAATTGCCCTATGACTGGTTAGCTAAAAGGGGAGGCATGTAAGAGAAGGCAAAGGAACTCCTGAAGAACACTTGCGTGATATGACATTAGTGAGGAAAGACTGCCATCAGCTGACGGACAAAACCATACGGAGCCAACCGGCACCAGAAGAGTTATAGCGTGAGCAAGTTCAAGTGCGTGTCCCAGTCAGGTACTTTGGATGACAGAATTCCCTGATATAAAAGTCCTGCATGGCAAACCACGGGGAGGATTTGGTGCCGAGGAGAGAACTGGTGCGGACGTAGTCAAGAGACGATGCTGAAGCCAGTGCAACAGCCATCAGCTGAGAGTGTGCACCAGTACGGTGCTGGCCACTGTCTGACATGGTCAGGACAATGCCCAGTTAAATCCAAAGACCCGACTATGCAGATCAAGACCCTAAGACCCGATTTACTGGTGTTTGCATTATTTCATATTGTGGAGGCTGTTACACCCGGTTCCCGTCCCCTACCTTTGCGGACTCCCCGTTGGGACTCGCACTCTGTGCCAGCCCCATGCCGCCCTGCTGCAGCCTCTGCTTCCTCTCTTCCCCCTGCTTCCTGGTGCATGGACAGCAGGTCCTCGGGGAGATTGCTTAGGTCGCGTGTGCCCACGCTCCCGATCTCTTAAAGGGACAGTGCGCATTTTTCAAAAAGTACTTCTGACCAAAGGTGTGTTAGTAATTACTATTTCTAGCCCCTCCACCATAGGGAGGGTGACGGAGAAACAAATATCCTCTGTTGCTAGCTTCCGGTTTTGGCTAGTGTGTGCTTTAGCTTCAGAAGTGCTCTGCCAGTGCTCCACTTACTCTGTCTCCGCAGACCATCAGCTACCTGTTACCCGGCTATCCTGGACGACGACCGTTCTGTCTATGCCAGTTCCATGACGTCCCACCATTCTGCCATCCATACCTCTGGACAATGCCAGTACCACCTGTGTCAGCTCCATGACATCTGTTAACGCTGCTTGTCTGTCTGTCCCGCTGGGACAGCTGCCACGCGTCCGGGGTCTCACTGGAGGTAGCACCTGTGTCCCCCAGGCATTCCATTCCGACCCTGTTTGAGGGGACTTCCCATGGGTGCCTGGGGCTCACGTAGTCACGCCCCTTTTGGAGCCCCTCGGACCGTGGTCCCAAGGTTCCACAAACATATCAATAAAAAATGAATGTGAACTTCCCCTCCTGTGCCTCCGCTTCCATTCATTAAAGAGACACAGGGAGTCAGTGGGTGTTCTAGTCCACTGACTTGAAACCGCATAGACCAGGGCTCATCCCACTGAACACCCCCTCTCCTTTTATCATGGGCATAAAACTACTCTGAAAACACAGGGTGAGGGTGAAAGAGTATGGCAATACATTATTGAACCACAAAACAGACAATATCATATAGAACAGTCCCAGCAAAAATACCCAAGATGGTGCAAAATTACCGAGTCTCATCCTTCGGTTGACTCATCGGGATTATAGCAGCTGCGATTTTGGAGCTTTCAGGGCCTACTACCTCCTCCTGTGCCACGCACAGAGAGGAGGTAACGACAAGCTTAGGAAGCTAACAGTCCATTGATGCACTATCACGGGTGTGTCAGATACAGCAGACAGTTGCTCTACCTCTGGCTGCAGAAGGTCTCTGCGTTTGGCATTACAGACGTCTTCTTAAATCTTCTGAATGTTGGACACAGCGGTAACCTCCCCCTGGCTCTAATTGACACAACTGGACCTTGGTGTTTATAAGCTCCCAGCCTGCTTCAGGGAGTCATCGGTGATATTCACTTTTTCCCTCATGAAGGCTTGGAGCTGGAGCTGTCGGCTAACTTTCTTTTGCTCTTGGAGGATGTTTGGTGTGATGTCTCTGGAGTCTGCTCAAGCTAAGTTCCCCTCTCCTTGTTTTGTCTCCCTTGTTGTCTTTAGTTATCAATGGGACCTGACCAGTACTCATCCCCCCTCCCTATGCAGGGCCTAGCTTTAGGGATATACAGGGCTTAGGTTTCCTGCTCAGCGATTGGTGTAGAACCAATATAGGGATGGTAGGGTAGGCAGGCTGTTATAAGATCTGCCTAGGGGTCTCCACTCCCCCATTTCCCAATCCTGGCTTTCTCAAACATATCCATGGGGACCAGTTGACTGGTGAGTCAAAATCCTGGCTTCTCCAAACGTCTCCATGGGTTCAGTGATGGTCAATGAAGCCATGGTCCCTTAAGCAGGCATATTGTAGAATATCAAATCTGTGTCCCTCGTGATGGAGTCATGATGATGCCCTGGCTGCTGTCCTGTAGAGTGTTCTCGGCTGTGGTTTTGAAAAAAGTCTCTGGTTCTCCTTGCAGAATGATATAAATCCTTTTTATGCTCACATTTGTGTTTCAGGTGACCATCCACAGGTCAGGGGGGAGATGAGATGAGTTTAACTCTTATTGTTTGAGTTTTTAATCAATTTGCCAAGTTTTTCTTTTTTTGTGTTTTGCAAGTCAACAAGCTAAAAGGTCCCACAAAATGGTCAATCAACATATTGGCAAACATCTATTGTTCAATTACTCTATGTCTCTATCCCTCACAGATAGCAGACAATGAGCTTGCAGCAAACAGCAACTACATAGTCACTTTCAGGCTAGTGCGAACAATAGTCTGTGTTTCTTGACCAACTAGAGAAAGACACATAAATTCAAAAGTCAATATAAAGATAATAATGTATGTCTCCTGGCTTACTGAATTTAGATCTGGATAATTAAGTTTAAATGCTGTGTTGTCACATATATTATTAACTGTTCCTTGACCACTGTGAATTTTCGCCACGTCGGAAGGAGATAAATCGTTGATTGATTACTGTTGCCTCCTGCCTTCTGTGTATTGCTTTTGCTCACCTGCTTACATGCACAAATTGCTCCGGACAATTGCAAAGTTTAAGAAGTTCTTTTGGATTTTTACAGAAGATGTCATTCATATGAATCATAGGCAGAAAGGTTGCATCACAAGCCAGAGAGGGATTGCCAATCAGTCTGATTGGTGCTCATTAGAAAATAGTCCTGGGGTTTTTGTAAAGTATGTGGTGCTGCCAGAATCAAATAGAGGTCAGATTTAACAATGTGGTGGCAAGGGCTTTGATAAGGAAAACTTGATGATTGGTTCCCTTTATGGCCACATGGCTTAGAGGGGTCTCTTGTTGTATTTTGCACCATGACATTTGCAGCAAATCCTTTAAGTCCTATAAATAAGGAGGTGGGGCCTCCATGGATCAGACTTACATCACATCTCACAGATGCTTGGATAGATTGAAATTCAGGAAGCAAACACATCACCTTGACATCGCCTTGTTCCTGAAAGCATTCCTGAGAAATGGTTGCAATGTTGCAGGGCGCATTATCTTGCTGAATGGGGTTCAGTGCTATTACGAATACCATTAACATGAAGAGGTGTACTCGGGCTTCAAAATGTGAATATACAGTGTCTTGCGAAAGTATTCGTCTTCCTTGAAATTTTCAACCTTTTCCCACATATCATGCTTCAAACATAAAAATACCAAATGTAAATTTTTGGTGAAGAATCAACAACAAGTGGAACACAATTGTGAAGTTGAACGAAATTTATTGGTTATTTTAAAGTTTTGTGGAAATTCAAAAACTGAAAAATGGGGCTTGCAATATTATTCGGCCCCTTTACTTTCAGTGCAGCAAACGCAATCCAGAAGTTCATTGTGGATCTCTGAATGTCCAATTTTGTCCTAAATGCCTAATGATGATAAATATAATCCACCTGTGTGTAATCAAGTCTCCGCATAAATGCACCTGCTCTGTGATAGTCTCAGGGTTCTGTTTGAAGCACAGAGAGCATCATGAAGACCAAGGAACACAACAGGCAGGTCTGTGATACTGTTGTGGAGAAGTTTAAAGTCGGATTTGGAAACAAAATGATTTCCAAAACTTTAAACATCCCAAGGAGCACTGTGAAAGCGATCATATTGAAATAGAAGGAGTATCATACCACTGCAAATCTACCAAGACCCGGCCGTCCCTCTAAACTTTTATCTCAAACAATGAGAAGACTGATCAGAGATGCAGCCAAGAGGTCCATTATCACTCTGGATGAACTGCAGAGATCTACAGCTGAGGTGGGACAGTCTGTCCATAGGACAACAATCATTCGTACACTGCACAAATCTGGCCTTTATGGAAGAGTGGCAAGAAGAAAGACTTTTCTCAAAGATATCCATAAAAAGTGTAATTTAAAGTTTGCAAGAAGCCACCTGGGAGACACACCAAACATGTGGAAGTAGGTGCTCTGGTCAGATGAAACCAATATAGAACTTTTGGCAGCAATGTAAAGGCAACACAGCTCATCACCCTGAACACACCATAAACACACCATCCCCACTGTCAAACATGGTGGTGGCAGCATCATAGTTTGGGCCTGCTTATCTCCAGCAGGGACAGGGAAGATGGTTAAAATTGATGGGAAGATGGATGGAGCCAAATACAGGACCATTCTTGAAGAAAACCTGTTGGAATCTGCAAAAGACCTGAGACTGGGACGGAGATTTATCTTCCAACAAGACAATGATCCCAATCATAAAGCAAAATCTACAATGGAATGGTTCACAAATAAACGTATCCAGGTGTTAGAATGGCCAAGTCAAAGTCCAGACCTCAATCCAATCGATAATCTGTTGAAAGAGCTGAAAACTGCTGTTCACAAACAATCTCATCAAAGCCAAGGAAGAATGGGCTAGAATTTCAGTCTCTAGATGTACAAAACTGATAGAGACCTACCCCAAGTGACTTTCAGCTGTAATTGCAGCAAAAGGTGGCGCACCAGAGTATTTAGTTAAAGGGGCCGAATAATATTGCACGCCCCACTTTTCAGTTTTTGAATTTCCACAAAAATTTAAAATAACCAATAAATTTAGTTCAACTTCACAATTGTAACATAGTAACATAGTTATTAAGGTTGAAGGAAGACTTTAAGTCCATCTAGTTAAACCTATAGCCTAACCTAACATGCCCTAACATGTTGATCCAGAGGAAGGCAAAAATAAACCATGTGGCAAAGAGTAAGCTCCACATTGGGGAAAAAAAAATTCTTCCCGACTCCACATACGGCAATCAGACTAGTTCCCTGGATCAACACCCTATCAAGTAATCTAGTATATATAACCTGTAACATTATACTTTTCAAGAAAGGCATCCAGTCCCCGCTTAAATTTAAGTAATGAATCACTCATTACAACATCATACAGCAGAGTTCCATAGTCTCACTGAACTTACAGTAAAGAATCCGCATCTCTTATTATGCTTAAACCTTCTTTCTTCCAGACTTTGAGGATGCCCCCTCGTCCCTGTCTCAGGTCTATGATTAAAAAGATCATCAGAAAGGTCTTTGTACTGTCCCCTCATTGAAATAAGATCACCCCTTAGCCTTCGTTTTTCCAAACTAAATAACCCCAAGTGTAATAATTTATCTTGGTATTGCAGACCCCCCCAGTCCTCTAATAACCTTGGTCGCTCTTCTCTGTACCCGCTCCAGTTCAGCTATGTCTTTCTTATACACCGGAGAGCAGAACTGTACACAGTGTTTTAAGTGTGGTCGAACTAGTGACTTGTATAGAGGTAACATAGTAACATAGTAAGGCTGAAAAAAGACATTTGTCCATCCAGTTCAGCCTATATTCCATCATAATAAATCCCCAGATCTACGTCCTTCTACAGAACCTAATAATTGTATGATACAATATTGTTCTGCTCCAGGAAGACATCCAGACCTCTCTTGAACCCCTCGACTGAGTTCGCCATCACCACCTCCTCAGGCAAGCAATTCCAGATTCTCACTGCCCTAACAGTAAAGAATCCTCTTCTATGTTGGTGGAAAAACCTTCTCTCCTCCAGACGCAAAGAATGCCCCCTTGTGCCCGTCACCTTCCTTGGTATAAACAGATCCTCAGCGAGGTATTCGTATTGTCCCCTTATATACTTATACATGGTTATTAGATCGCCCCTCAGTCGTCTTTTTTCTAGACTAAATAATCCTAATTTTGCTAATCTATCTGGGTATTGTAGTTCTACCATCCCCTTTATTAATTTTGTTGCCCTCCTTTGTACTCTCTCTAGTTCCATTATATCCTTCCTGAGCACCGGTGCCCCAAACTGGACACAGTACTCCATGTGCGGTCTAACTAGGGATTTGTACAGAGGCAGTATAATGCTCTCATCATGTGTATCCAGACCTCTTTTAATGCACCGCATGATCCTGTTTGGCTTGGCAGGTGCTGCCTGGCACTGGCTGCTCCAGGTAAGTTTATCATTAACTAGGATCCCCAAGTCCTTCTCCCTGTCAGATTTACCCAGTGGTTTCCCGTTCAGTGTGTAATGGTGATATTGATTCCTTCTTCCCATGTGTATAACCTTACATTTATCACTGTTAAACCTCATCTGCCACCTTTCAGCCCAAGTTTCCAACTTATCCAGATCCATCTGTAGCAGAATACTATCTTCTCTTGTATTAACTGCTTTACATTGTTTTGTATCATCTGCAAATATCGATATTTTACTGTGTAAACCTTCTACCAGATCATTAATGAATATGTTGAAGAGAACAGGTCCCAATACTGACCCCTGCGGTACCCCACTGGTCACAGCAACCAAGTTAGAGACTATACCATTTATAACCACCCTCTGCTTTCTATCACTAAGCCAGTTACTAACCCATTTACACACATTTTCCCCCAGACCAAGCATTCTCATTTTGTGTACCAACCTCTTGTGCGGCACGGTATCAAACGCTTTGGAAAAATCGAGATATACCACGTCCAATGACTCACCGTGGTCCAGCCTATAGCTTACATCTTCATAAAAACTGATTAGATTGGTTTGACAGGAGCGATTTCTCATAAACCCATGCTGATATGGAGTTAAACAGTTATTCTCATTGAGATAATCCAGAATAACATCCCTCAGAAACCCTTCAAATATTTTACCAACAATAGAGGTTAGACTTACTGGCCTATAATTTCCAGGTTCACTTTTAGAGCCCTTTTTGAATATTGGCACCACATTTGCTATGCGCCAGTCCTGCGGAAAACAGACCCCGTCGCTATAGAGTCCATAAAAATAAGAAATAATGGTTTATCTATTACATTACTTAGTTCTCTTAGTACTCGTGGGTGTATGCCATCCGGACCCGGAGATTTATCTATTTTAATCTTATTTAGCCAGTTTCGCACCTCTTCTTGGGTTAGATTGGTGACCCTTAATATAGGGTAAAATTATATATATAGGGTAAAATTATGTTCTCATGAACATCTATGCCTCTTTTAATGCATCCCATTATTTTATTTGCCTTTGTAGCAGCTGCCTGACACTGGCCACTAAATATGAGTTTGTGATCCACCCATACTCCCAGGTCTTTTTATTGACGGTTTTGCCCAGAGTTTTAGAATTAAGCACATAGTTAAACATCTTATTACTTCTACCCAAGTGCATGACCTTACATTTATCCCCATTAAAGCTCATTTGCCATTTATCAGCCCAAGCTTCTAGTTTACATATATCATCCTGTAATATAAAATTGTCCTCCTCTGTATTGATTACCCTGCAGAGTTTAGTGTCATCTGCAAATATTGAAATTCTGCTCTGTATGCCCCCTACAAGGCCATTAATAAATATTTTAAAAAGAAAAGGGCCCAATACTGACACCTGTGGTACCCCACTGCTAACCGCGACCCAGTCCGAGTGTGCTCCATTAATAACCACCCTTTGGTTCCTATCCCTGAGCCAACTCTTAACCCACTTACACATATTTTCCCCTATCCCCATTATTCTCATTTTATGTATCAACCTTTTGTGTGGCACCGTATCAAAAGCTTTTGAAAAGTCCATATACACTACGTCTACTGGGTTCCCTTGGTCCAGTCCAGAAGTTACCTCTTCATAGAAATTGATCAGATTAGTCTGACAGGAATGGTCCCTAGTAAACCCATGCTGATAATGGGTCATGAGGGTATTCCTCTTCAGATACTCCAGAATAGCATCCCTTAGAATGCCCTCCAGGATTTTACCCACAGTAGAGGTTAAGCTTACTGGCCTATAATTTCCGAGTTCAGTTTTTGTCCCCTTTTTTAATATTGGCACCACATTTGCTATACGCCAGTCCTGTGGTACAGAGCCTGTTATTATGGAGTCTTTAAAGAATAAAAATAATGGTCTATCAATGACTGTGCATAATTCCTGCAGTACTCGGGATGTAACCCATCCGGGCCCGGAGATTTGTCAATTTTAGTGATTTTTAGACGCCGCCGTACTTCCTCCTGCCGTACTTCCTCCTGGGTTAAGCAGGTGACATTTAATGGGGAATTTTTGTTATCATTGATCATATTGTCTGCCATGGAATTTTCTTGTGTAAATACTGATGAAAAAAAGTCATTTAGCATATTGGCTTTTAACTCATCCTCATCCACCATTCCACCCAGACTATTTTTAAGAGGGCCAACACTATCATTTTTTAGTTTCTTACTATTTACGCACTTAAATAATATTTTGGGATTATTTTTACTCTCTCTGGCAATGAGTCTCTCTGACTCAATCTTTGCTGCCTTGATTTGCAATATTCAATTTTCTGTATTTGTTTAATGCCTCCTCACTACCTACTTCCTTTAATTCTCTAAATGCTTTCTTTTTGTCACTTATTGCGCCCCTTACAGCTCTATTTAGCCATATTGGTTTCCTCCTATTCCTAGTATGTTTATTCCCATACGGTATATACTGTGCACAGGTCCTATCCAGGATGCTAATAAACGTCTCCCATTTTCTTTGTGTATTTTTATGTTGCAGGATATCGTCCCAGTTAATTGCACCAAGATCTCTCATCCGTTGGAAATTTGCCCCCTGAAGTTTAGTGTCCTTGTAACCCCTCTATTACACATCTTATTAAAGGATACATGAAAACTTATTATTTTGTGATCACTATTCCCCAAGTGACCCCCAACCCTTATATTTGCTATGCGGTCTGGCCTGTTGGTTAATATTAGGTCTAGCAGTGCCCCCCTTCTTGTTGGGTCCTGAACCAGTTGTGAAAGGTAATTGTCTCTCATAGTTGTCAAAAACCGATTACCTTTGCTGGAACTGCAGATTTCTGTTCCCCAATCTATTTCAGGGTAGTTGAAGTCCCCCATAATAATGACTTCTCCTTGAGTTGCAGCTTCATCTATTTGCTTTATGAGGATATTCTCCATTGCTTCCATTATTTTTGGAGACTTATAACAAACCCCTATCAGTAATTTATTATTTTTTCCCCCTCCCCTTATCTCCACCCACAGGGACTCTACATTTTCATTAGATTCACCTATATTATCACGCAGGATTGGTTTTAAGGATGATTTTACATATAGACACACACCTCCCCCTCGCTTATCCATTCGGTCATTTCTGAACAGACTATAACCCTGTAAGTTAACAGCCCAGTGATGGCTCTCATCCAGCCATGTTTCAGATATCCCCACCATGTCATAATTATGCTCCAACAACATTAGTTCTAATTCGTCCATTTTGTTGGCGAGGCTTCTGGCATTAGTATACATGCACTTGATGTTCCTCTCTACACCTCTATTCTTTCTTAAATTATTAATTGTTCTTACCCCACCCCTCATGCCACTGCCACCCCCAACTTACTTATTTGTGCCCAGGTCTCTATATGCACTATCTTCCCCTCCAATAAAATGAATACCCTCCCCCCTCTCCCTAGTTTAAACACTCCTTCAACCTTCTAGCCGTTTTCTCCCCCAGCACAGCTGCACCTTCCCCATTGAGGTGCAGCCCATCCTTAGCGTAGAACCTGTAGCCAACTGAGAAGTTGGCCCAGTTCTGCAGGAACCCAAACCCCTCCTTCCTACACCAATTCTTGAGCCACTTATTAACCTCCCTAATCTCCTGTTGCCTCTCTGGCGTGGCACGTGGTACAGGCAGTATTTCGGAAAATACCACGTTGGAGGTCCTTGCTTTCAGCTTGCAGCCTAATTCTCTGAAATCATCTTTAAGGACCTTCCACCTACCTCTAACTTTGTCATTTGTGCCAATGTGCACCATGACCGCTGGGTCCTCACCAGCCCCTCCCAATAATCTGTCAACCCAATCAGCGATGTGTCGGCCTCGAGCGCCAGGTAGGCAGCACACCGTTCGACGATTCCTGTCTTTGTGACAGATTGCCCAATCTGTTCCCCTAATAATTGAGTCCCCCACTACCAGCACCTGTCTGGCCTGCCCTGCTCTCCTATTTCCCCCTTACTGGAGCAGACACTCCTCCGGCTTTCAGAGGACATGCCTGGCTGCAGCCGTGCTACCCCTGTTCTGGCACCCCCTCATCTGCCAACTTAGCAAACTTATTGGGGTGTGCCAGATCAGGACTAGCCTCCCTGGCACTCTTCCCTCTACCCGACTTTCTAACTGTCACCCAAATTTACATTTGGTATTTTTATGCTTGAAGCATGATATGTGGGAAAAAGATGAAAAGTTCCAGGGAGCCAAATACATTCACAAGGCACTGTAGGTGATAGGTGTCATAGTAACATCCATTATGCATTTGAATATAAGGAACCAAGGTTTTTTGCAGAACGTTACACATACAGTAGCATCATACTGCTCACTACAACAGAAGAGTTGTCTCACAGTAGGGCGAGATTCAGGACAGTAGGAAAGCATGATGTGGTCAAGATTTGGAGGTCCTTGCTGTTTGAGGTGATCTGGTCTAGTGGATAGTTTTATAGGTGCTCATAGCATAATATAGGCATATAGAAAGATGCAATAAACATTGGATCCTATCTAGCAGTGAGTTCAAATTTAGAAAATCAAAAGTCAAAATCAATAATTGTAAAATAATGACTTCATCAGCGGCATCTTTAGTACTTTAATAGTCTGCTCTACCATTGGCTTTGTGTCTGTGTTGACGGGTCCATGCAGTGTTTACATCACAAATTATATTTACCGGAAAAAAAAGTGTAATAGTCAACCAAAATGAGAGATCACATAATGAGTACATAGTCCATCTGATGTTGTTGGTGTCCATCGTGTGATGCATCTTCGTTATTTGGACTATCCTGCTTCTCTGGCAAAGCAGAACAATGCAATTAGATGCAAATAAGGCCTTACGACCCACTTTGCTCTCAGTCATTAATACTAGTTTAGTTTTTCAAGAATCTATCAAAGTGCATTGGCATTTAAAGGTTTTCTCTTTTTAGTATATTATTGGAATATCAGGAAGAAATATTAAAAGTGTCTATAATGAATATCAAGCAGAACTTAATACAGAATTGACAAGATGCACATCACCATCATTGAGAAGCTAAAACAGCCCTTAGTTTTTACTTAGTCCCGTGGGCCCATTCATGTCCCAAACAAGCTCTAAAATGACTTCAGTGGCATTTGTAGAGTAGACATCTCTATGGCTGAGAAGCTGATCTGCCAAAAGGCGTGAGGTTCCCTCAGACCCTTGTTTCCTACATCAAAGGCATATATGGTCATTAGTACTTTGAAGTTTGCTCTTTCCCCTGTGAAACTGCTGACCTTTACTTTTCAGTTACAACGGCGAATGTCTGGTTTCGTGGCCTGCTATGGAGTTGTGCACGCTGGAGAAATACACTATACTGAATATAGAAACAGATATGTACAATTGTGAAACTGCTAGCCGATGGTGTATTACATAGATGTATTCATTGAAGGGTACCATGACTCTTGACTTGTTCTCTCTCTAGGAAAAGAGTAACTATTATTACTAAGATGGTAGACCTATCTAACATGGGACATCCATCACTTGGGAAACAATGCACAGTTTAGAAAACGAACCTTAGCAAGAGTGAATTTGTGTATTGTCTGCTCAATATATGGTTGTAGGACTTGAGAATCATTGCATGCCTAAATCATAATCCATTCATTATGCTACCAGTTAGATTACAATTGGCGATTGGTGGAGCAGCTTAACATACTTTTTTTTTGCAAAAAAACGTATTAACTAAATACCCTGTATTTTTTCATTTTTTGACTAGCACTTGCTTATTTACTGTGACTTTTTTACAACAGAGTATTTTTTGACCTCTCTGTGCGCTTTTGTGTTTTCAAGTTCTTTGGTGGTGTGAACAGGTTCCTACAGATTTGTTCGCTATGCAGGTGGCCCATGTGATTTTGGTTTTATAATTGTTCTCTTGTTTCTACAAGACTGGGGAGTTCACCACTCCTCTGTGGGTTATTTGCATTGTAGCTGTTCCATCTCGCATGTTCAACGTGGATATTTTCTCTCTGAACCCTGTTCATACAGGTACTATACAGATGATCAGGTTTTTAAATACATCAGATAGGGATTATATACATTAGACAGGACTGCTCTATTATGGGTATACCTTGGCGATTGGTGGAGCAGCTTAACATACTTTTTTTTTCAAAAAAACGTATTAACTAAATACCCTGTATTTTTTCATTTTTTGACTATCACTTGCTTATTTACTGTGACTTTTTTACAACAGAGTATTTTTTTACCTCTCTGTGTGCTTTTGTGTTTTCAAGTTCTTTGGTGGTGTGAACAGGTTCCTACAGACTTGTTCGCTATGCAGGTGGCCCATGTGTTTTTGGTTTTATAATTGTTCTCTTGTTTCTACAAGACTGGGGAGCTCACCACTCCTCTGTGGGTTATTTGCATTGTAGCTGTTCCATCTCGCATGTTCAACGTGGATATTTTCTCTCTGAGCCCTGTTCATACAGGTACTATACAGATGATCAGGTTTTTAAATACATCAGATAGGGATTATATACATTAGACAGGACTGCTCTATTATGGGTATACCTTGGCGATTGGTGGAGCAGCTTAACATACTTTTTTTGCAAAAAAACGTATTAACTAAATACCCTGTATTTTTTCATTTTTTCACTATCACTTGCTTATTTACTGTGACTTTTTTTTACAACAAAGTATTTTTTACCTCTCTGTGCGCTTTTGTGTTTTCAAGTTCTTTGGTGGTGTGAACAGGTTCCTACAGACTTGTTCACTATGCAGGTGGCCCATGTGTTTTTGGTTTTATAATTGTTCTCTTGTTTCTACAAGACTGGGGAGTTCACCGCTCCTCTGTGGGTTATTTGCATTGTAGCTGTTCCATCTCGCATGTTCAATGTGGATATTTTCTCTCTGAGCCCTGTTCATACAGGTACTATACAGATGATCAGGTTTTTAAATACATCAGATAGGGATTATATACATTAGACAGGACTGCTCTATTATGGGTATACCTTGGCGATTGGTGGAGCAGCTTAACATACTTTTTTTTGCAAAAAAACATATTAACTAAATGCCCTGTATTTTTTCATTTTTTGACTATCACTTGCTTATTTACTGTGACTTTTTTACAACAGAGTATTTTTTGACCTCTCTGTGCGCTTTTGTGTTTTCTAGTTAGATTACAATCATGTCTATTTGCAAATGAGGAAAGCACAATGAACACAATGATTTCACTGATGATGTTCACTGTCAGCTGTCATCCTTGGTCGTGGACTTGGCATCAATGGTTTCAATGACATCAGTTTTGAGATTCATTATTGGATTATTCTCTTATATTCCCCAAAACATCCAAAGTACAAGCAACGTTTTTACTTCTGTACATGGAAAAGATAGATTGGGGTTTCAAAAATACCTCCTCAATTTGACTGCGGTGGGTGCGGACAAACTGCGCCAGTGGCTGGTCTTACCCTGGAGGGGAGTAACAAAGTGACTACCTGGTTTTCATTAGAGCTTCTGATGGTGAGGATAGGCTTAGGCCGTTAGGGTAGTCACCAAATGACACTCCAGGCCAGTCCACGGACCTGCAGCAAGTCAGATGTACAAATAAGAGGCACAGAGGGCAATGACCACGAAGTGGGCAGCACAGGTTCAAAATACATAGCCAGGGTCAGGAGCAGAGAGATCAGACTAAACGAGTAAAGATCAATTACAAGAGGAGAGTAAAAACAAACTGCACCTAGACAGGGAACTTGTAATAAACTGTAGCTAGGACCCAGGCTCAGGCAAGGTGTGGAGGGAGGAGCTGCATAATATCTCCACTGCTGGCAGGGGAAATGCCTGGGAAGCAAAACTCTGCAGGACACAGTGATTTTTAAATTTCGGCAGAGTCTGCCCATGCCTCCCTATAGCCAGATGGAAACTCTCCAGGAACAGGAGGATGTAGCAGTGCTGGATGTGTTGCAGGAGGCAGCTCAGCAAGATCATTTGACACTGGGAGGAGCAGAGCAGTGCATCAAGTAAGTAGGACAGCACTTACAAGCTGTGCGAGTCACCGGCATGACACTCGGTAATGAGGAGTCATATTGATATCTTCACAGTCCCTGTATTTTCTCTTCATCTAGTCAATGAATATATTTCTATTAGATGCTGAATTACATAGTTTAAGATCCCAGACTGCCCTGCTGCAAGATAGGAAGTAATAGATTATTTATATTAATAAAAATGATTATTTATTTACTATTATCATTGAAGTTCTTATACAGTAAAAGCTCTTTGAGACAACCATCCAAAATTGCATTTTAATGTGGTCTCTAAGGCTGGATGCACACTCCATCTGTGCACTTAGCCTACAATATACATTGGGAGCTGTTCCCGACATATACTGTAAAGTTCCCATAATAGTAATAATAATCTTTATTTTTATATAGTGCTAACATATTCCGCAGCGCTTTACAGTTTGCACACATTATCATCGCTGTCCCCGATGGGTCTCGCAATGTAAATTCCCAATCAGTATGTCTTTGGAATGAGGCAGGAAACCGGAGTACCCGGAGGAAACCCACACAAATACAGGGAGAACATACAAACTCCTTGAAAATGTTATCCTTGGTGGGCTTTGAACCCATAAGCCACCATTCATCAGACGGAGGCCAAAAATGTGCTCTTTTGTCCTCTGTCTGGCAGGTATGTGGAGTGCCCCCAGACACAGGGCCACGAGTTCTCGATACCGGGCCCCTCAGTCTCTGTATTGGGGTCGTCACGGTAGCTAGACCCAGTCCGTGACCCTGCTAAAGGGCGCCCAATGAAAGGTGATGGTGTGATGCGTGGTGCGAGGCACGATGAATAACAAGGACACAGGGTTGCAGTCTCTTTACCTCTTTACTGAAGGCTTTGGGATCCGCAATCCAGAGCACTGCTAACAGGGCTGGCTGAGACCGGCCGGTCCGAAGGCCCATCCAGAGTTTCCTTTGCAGGTGGAAATCAGTGCCTACCCACTAGCGCCTGTGTGTTGTAGTCCTTCCATGCTGAGCACCACGGGATAGTCCTCACAACTGTTGTGTCTGTGTTCGTTGTTCTTTCTCTCTCTCTTCGTCCCCCAGATGATATGGTTAGGATGTACCCGTATGACGGGTAGGCCTGGAGTTATTCTGGGACCCTAGAGACGCCCCTCTCCCACTGATGCCTCCCTTGTCTGCTTAGGTGATTTAGGTGAGACAGCCAACCTATAATTAACTGTCCTGCCGTGTTGAAGTAATGCGTAAAGTCTCTTACTTTCTTGGTGCTCCTGCCACCGCTATGCGCCTCAGAAGGATGTTGCCTCGGTCTCACGGCACGACTCCTACTGGCTCTATCTCCTTTACACTGTGATCCCGCTTCTCACTTCTCCACAATCAACTTCGCTTTGTGTCCTTTCTTAGAATACCTGTTATGAAAGGTAATTCAGTACCACAATGGACATAGAGGTCAGAGCACATACAGTGACCTGACAATAACCCAAAAACATAGAACGAGCTCTGAGACGTGGGAACTCTGCTGACCGCAATCCCTAATCCTCTCCAACCACACTAGAGGCAGCCGTGGATTGCGCCTAACGCTACCTATGCAACTCGGCACAGCCTGAGAAACTAGCTAGCCTGAAGATAGAAAATAAGCCTACCTTGCCTCAGAGAAATACCCCAAAGGAAAAGGCAGCCCCCACATATAATGACTGTGAGTTAAGATGAAAAGACAAACGTAGAGATGAAATAGATTTAGCAAAGTGAGGCCCGACTTTCTGAACAGAGCGAGGATAGGAAAGGTAATAATAAATAATAATCTTTATTTTTATATAGCGCTAACATATTCCGCAGCGCTTTACAGTTTGCACACATTATCATCACTGTCCCCGATGGGGCTCACAATCTAGAATCCCTATCAGTATGTCTTTGGAATGTGGGAGGAAACCGGAGTGCCCGGAGGAAACCCACGCAAACACGGAGAGAACATACAAACTCTTTGCAGATGTTGTCCTGGGTGGGATTAGAACCCAGAACCCCAGCACTGCAAGGCTGCTGTGCTAACCACTGCGCCACCGTGCCGCGGTCAACACAAAACCCTACAAAAACCACGCAAAGGGGCAAAAAGACCCTCCGTACCGAACTAACGGCACGGAGGTACACCCTCTGCGTCCCAGAGCTTCCAGCAAGCAGGAAAAAACTAATAGACAAGCTGGACAGAAAAAAACAGCAAACAAAATAGCAAAGCGGAACTTAGCTATGCAGAGCAGCAGGCCACAGGAAGGATCCAGGAGGAAACAGGTCCAATACTAGAACATTGACTGGAGGCCAGGATCAAAGCACTAGGTGGAGTTAAATAGAGCAGCACCTAACGACTTCACCACATCACCTGAGGAAGGAAACTCAGAAGCCGCAGTACCACTTTCCTCCACCAACGGAAGCTCACAGAGAGAATCAGCCGAAGTACCACTTGTGACCACAGGAGGGAGCTCTGCCACAGAATTCACAACAATACCGCCGCAAGGTAGTGCAGGCGCGGCTCCGTAACAATCTGTTCTCTTTCTAGACCGCTGTCAGGATCCCACCCCTGACAGGTCCTCTCTAGAACTCTCCCGGGCTCTTTCTGTCTAACTTCCTGTCCAACCCCCAGTTTTACCAGAGTGTGAAGAGTGGTCTACTAGATAGAACCACTCCCCCTGGTGGCCGGAGTATGAAGTGTCATGTGTGTTTGTGATACCTGGTCAGAACTCCTTTAGTGCCATCAGACGTACCATCACTCCCCTTAGCGGCAGAGTGTCATACTGCAACGACCAGATCTCTGGGGCGCTTCACTCCCCCCCGGTTAAATCCAGTACTCCTGGACTGGGAAGAAGAAGAACAACAATACATGTTAACGAAAAACATATAAAATTTGTGAAACATTATGAATAAATAAACATAACAGTACTTCCCTTTATGGGAGGTGAAGACGCTTGAACGTTGCAAAAGTTTGGTCACACACAGTTCATGACTCTCAGTTCAGTTGGGTGCCACTTTAAAGCAGCAGGGACCCCGGGTAAACAAAGGGGCCCCTGTGAAGTTTTTGGAGCAATTCACTGTTCATTACTCCGTTGTCCATTTTTAAACTTGTAACAAAGATATTTACACAAACAATAGCACTTATCATTAGTATCTCCAAGCTTTGTAGCGAAGGGGAGTCTGATTCTGGGTGCTACGTGTGGACCTCCGCAGTGCAGGGGCGGTTATGGGCCTAACAGGGCCCGCTAAGTTTGCTATCGCTGGTGTAGTGCACTGTCTTCTAGCTACACTCCTAGTGAGTCTGGGCAGTACTGGCACGTTGGAGTTCTCAGAACCGCTACTACTACCGATGGGCATGGCAGATTCACCATAAGCGGAGGAAACCACGATGGCCTGATTTATTTGCGTCCAAGACTGGGGAAAGTCACCAAGAACAGTGTGTATCATCTTTTCTCCTTCCGCGGCCAGAGTCATCCTAGGGTCGGCTTCCTCATCTCTCAGTTTATCAGGGCATATCTTAAGGTGGTCCCTGGATATTGCCGTTGAGGTTTCCCCTCCATCTTTGCTGATGAGACAGACCTTTGTATTGTCGAAATCAGATGGCAGAATGGTATATGGTTCCGCTTCCCATTGGTCATCCAGCTTGTGTAGCCTCCTCTTCCGTTTGAGTACTTGCTCTCCAGGGGACAAGGGAGCCACAGGGGCATGCTGGTTGTAGTCCCTTTCTTGTTTCTGTCTGGCTTGGGCAAGGCTTCTTTCCACACATTCCTGTACTTTGCGGTACTTTTGCTGCCTCTCCGTATCCCAATCCGCATCGGGCGAGATATCTTCGGGGGTCAGGACCCCCATGTCCAGGTCCACAGGTAACCTCCCTCGCATCAGGTATGCTGGGGTGCAATTGGTGGAATTCACTGGGATGTGGTTGTACATATCCACCAGGTCTGGCAACTTTGCGGGCCACAAGTTCCATTCCTCCACAGGTAAGGTCTTCAGCAAGTCGATCACTACCTGGTTCATCTTATCACACATCCCGTTGGTTTGTGGATGGTACAGCGTGGTTCTGATCTTCTTACACCCATACAGATCACAGAACTCCTGGAACACCTCCGCCTCAAATGCTGGCCCCTGATCGGTTAGTACCTTCTCCGGGTACCCATGGAGTCTACAGAAGTACTGCTGGAAGTTTTTGGCAGCTGTCTTAGCCATTAGATGCTTGACCGGCATGACTACCAGGAATCTGGAGTAGTGGTCTACGATGGTGAGAGCGTAGGTATAGCCTGACCGGCTGGGCGTTAACTTCACGTGGTCTAACGCAACCAACTCGAGCGGTTGTTTGGTGACGATGGGTTGCAAGGGCGCCCGTTGGCTGTCACGATCCTTCCTGCGTAGGCTACAGGGGCCACACTCTCGACACCACTTCTCAATGGCTTTCTTCATGCCAATCCAGTAGAACCTCCCACGGAGTAGCCTCTCCAGCATCTTCCATCCGAAGTGTCCCGTCCCATCGTGGTATGCCCCCAGGACCATGGGCACATCTTGTCTTGGGACCACGATCTGCCACACCAATTCATGAGTGCGTGGGTCGATGTTCCTCCGGCACAGCTTTCCATCGTGAATAAACAGCTTGCCCCTCTCCTTCCAAGTCTGTAATGTCTCCGGTGAATAATCCGGGCCGGGATGCAATCCTGCCTGCGTCAGGAGCTCTTTCACCCGACGGACCGCAGGGTCATCATCCTGGTTCTCTGCCCACCCATGATGGGGCAGGAGGTTCAACGGGGCGCCCTGTTTACTCTTGCGCCTATTCTCCACCTGATGAGAACACTGAGTCGCCTTGGGGCGATGGAAAGCGGGCAGTTCCACCTCTTCAAATGCTTCTGGGTCTTCCTCCGTTTCGGGCAAGTGAGGCATGCTTTATAATGCATTGGCATTCGCATTCTTGTGTCCTGCCCGGTATTTGATGGTGAAGTCGTAGTTGGACAACCGGGCCATCCACCGCTGCTCCAGGGCCCCGAGTTTTGCTGTGTCCAAGTGCGTTAATGGGTTATTATCCGTGAAGACAGTGAATTTCGCGGAGGCCAGGTAGTGCTTGAACCTCTCTGTCACGGCCCAAACGACGGCGAGGAACTCCAGCTTACAAGAACTGTAGTTGTCAGGGTTCCTTTCAGTGGGGCGAAGTTTCCTGCTGGCATAAGCGATTACTCTCTCCTTACCCTTCTGGACTTGGGACAGCACGGCTCCCAGTCCCATATTGCTGGCATCCGTATACAATACAAATGGCTGGTCGTACTCAGGGTAAGCTAGTACTTCTCCCGTCAGCGCCGACTTTAAGCAGATGAACGATCCTTCCAGTTCATCATTCCAGTCGAATGGGGCATTTTTGCCATTGGGTTTCTTGGACTGGCCCACCAACAGGTCTTGTAATGGCGCGGCCTTCTTGGTGAAGTCCTTGATAAACCTCCGGTAGTAACCCACGAACCCGAGGAATTGCCGGACTTCATGGAGGTTACCGGGCTGCGGTCAGTCCTTGATCACCGTGACTTTGTCAGGGTCTGGGGCCACTCGTCCGGCACTCACCACATGGCCCAGGTACTGCACTTTGGATTTTAGCAGATGGCATTTGGACGGTTTCACCTTTAAGCCAAATTTGGACAGAGCTTCAAACACCTCGGCCAGGTGCTTCAAGTGGTCTTCATAGGTCTTGGAGAAGACAATGACATTGTCCAGATATAGCAACACGGTTTCAAAGTTCTTATGCCCCAGACAGCACTCCATCATCCTCTGGAACGTTCCCGGAGCATTACACAATCCGAAAGGCATGTAGTTGAACTTGCAGAGGCCCATCGGTGTCGTGAAGGCCGTCTTTTCCTTGTCTGCCTCCGCCACGGGAACCTGCCAGTACCCACTGGTAAGATCTAAGGTAGAAAAGTAGTTAGCGGACTTTAAGGCAGCCAAGGACTCCTCTATCCTGGGTAGGGGATTTGCATCCTTATGTGTAATGCGATTTAGTTGCCTATAATCCACACACATCCTCATGGTGCCATCTTTCTTCTTAACAAGAACTAATGGGGCTGCCCAGGGGCTACAGCTGTCCCTCACTACCCCAGCCTCTTTCATCTCTCGCAACATGTCCTTGGCGCACTGATAATGAGCTGGGGGCACAGGACGGTACCTCTCTTTTATGGGCGGGTGATCTCCTGTGGGGATGTGATGTTGAATCCCTTTTACCTGCCCGAAATCTAGAGGGTGCTTGCTGAATACCCGCTCATACTCATGAACCACCCTGTAGGCCCCCTGTTTCTGGTGAGACGGGGTAGAGTCAATGCCCACGTGCAATTCCCGGCACCAATCTTTTGACTGTCCTACAGAGCCATTTTCCTCTGCCGGTTCGGACGGAACCAAGGGCCCAGGTGCCTGTATTGCATTATTACTAACAGTGAACAGCTTGGCAAGTGTGACGTATTTGGTCAAGTGGACTTCTTCCTCCGCACAGTTAAGGACGCGTACTGGCACCCTCCCTTGGCGGACGTCGACCACCCCTCTGGCTGTCAGGAGAGTAGGCCTGTTATCTGAATACACCGGCTCTACCAGGGCCTGATAATTTTTACCCCTAAGGCTTATGGCTGCCCGACACCATATTAACATTTCACTCCTGGGGGGTATCGCAATGGGGTTTGAATCACTCACTGTGACCCGACCAATTTCACTAGCGGTCAACTCCACCTGCTGTCTCTGCATCAGAGCTCTGATCTCTTTCTGCAAGGCATGCTGTTCGCTGTAACCAGCTGTTTCGGCTACCTGCTGCAACAAGACAATAACTTCTGCAAGACAATTTTCTATAACATTAGTACCGATAGTCATCATGGGGTTACATTCACCTCGATCAATATCAACAATAACAATGCCCTGGGCCTCCAATTCTACCCGCCCCACTTTGATGGTGACCTCCTTATACCCCACTTGTGGCAGTGGCTGACCATTACTAGCTATGATGGTGAAATCATCATCGGGGCCACGGGTAATGTCGGTATCCTCCAAATAGCGTTTATAGAGGACGTAGGGCATAGTCGTCACCTGGGAACCGGTGTCCAACAGAGCATTCATGGGGATACCGTCGACCACGATGGGGAGAACTGGTCGCACTCCGATGTATTTGGCTCTCCAATGTTGCGGGCCTGATCGTCCTATTCCTGGGGGTTGGCCCTTTGCCCCAGGGGTTGCTCGTTTAAAGGACAGTACCTTGCAAGATGGCCCACTTGGTGGCAGCGGGGGCAAATCGGTCGATGGAAGCGATCGTCGTCTCGGCCTCTGGTCAACGGGATCCTCCTCTGTCGTTGCCAGGGGACATCCTCCAGTCTGGAAGCCAGCTGGATCTTCTCCTTGGGGGCCTCCTGTAGGGACTGGACAGTCCAGGCTAGGGCAGCAACATTCTTGGTCAGCTCTTGCATCTGGAGGCGTAGTCCTGCAGGGGAGTCGTCATCCAGAGTCTGGGCATCGGCTTCAGCAGAGACGGGTGTTTCTGGTGCCACCTCCTGGTGGTACGTGAGGGCTTGACACCTGGGGAGTACAGCATGGCTGGGCTGTCGCTCTGGGAGCGCTTGGATGGCTTTATCTTTGAATTGCGCAATGGTCAGGTCTGGGTTCTGCATGGCTAAGAAATATAGCTGAGCCCTTTGCTTACTGCACAGGAGCCCCTCGATGAACCGCTCTTTCAGGAGTTTATCTTCATCTTGCATGCTGCTGGGGTCACTCTGCTTGATGGCCCGCAGTGCCTCCTGAAGATTGAGGGCATTGTCCCGTAAGCTATCCTGCGGCCTCTGCTTACACCCATAGAATGTCAATTTAATTTCCGTAGCAGTGTGGGTGTCAAAGGTGGTTTTTAGCTTCGCGAGGACTTGCTGTGCAGTTTTCTTATCCGCGGCGGGCCAGGACTTCGCTTCTCTCAAAGCCATGCCAAAGAGCTGTCCAGTTATCATATGAACCTTCTGAGGCTTGGTCAGGGGATAAAACTCGAGCAGGCTGCAAATCCCCTCTTTAAAGTCAGTGAACGTGTGGGCTTCTCCGGAGTATCGCGGGAGCCAGGTGGCTCCTGGTAGGTACGGCATGGAGAAGGGCATTATGGCTGTTGTGGCTGCAGCAGTGTCCAGCTGGCCGATGGGAGCGGCAGGCCCCAAGGCTTCCGGTGGTGGTACCAGGCCCACAGCTGCGTCTACTACGGGGTCTGGAAGTGCCCCCGCGGTTGTGGCCGCCGCTTCTCCTGGATCTGACATGGCCGTTCCTCCTTCCTGCTAACCTTCCCCCCGGGGTCGGAGTTCCACTTCCGTAATCGGCACTTCACCGCGCCTTTTCGTTCCGCGCTCTTTTCGGCCGGCTCCGCCCACGAAACAATGGCTCCTCACCTCACGCCCCACTCGGCGCGGCAATGGCGGATTTTGGTGGCAATTAGCAATACACAGTCTTTGCAAGGGATCACAGTTCAAGTACAATTCAACACAGTTCCAAGGCACACATGACCTGATTCTTTCAGGCTTAAGTAGATCCTGTTCGTGATGCCAAGTTGGAGCGCCCCCAGACACAGGGCCACGAGTTCTTGATACCGGGCCCCTCAGTCTCTGTATTGGGGTCGTCACGGTGGCTAGACCCGGTCCGTGACCCTGCTAAGGGGCGCCCAATGAAAGGTGATGGTGTGATGCGTGGTGCGAGGCGCGATGAATTACAAGGACACAGGGTTGCAGTCTCTTTACCTCTTTACTGAAGGCTTTGGGATCCGCAATCCAGAGCACTGCTAACAGGGCTGGCTGAGACCGGCCGGTCCGAAGGCCCATCCAGAGTTTCCTTTGCAGGTGGAAATCAGTGCCTACCCACTAGCGCCTGTGTGTTGTAGTCCTTCCATGCTGAGCACCACGGGATAGTCCTCAAAACTGTTGTGTCTGTGTTCGTTGTTCTTTCTCTCTCTCTTCGTCCCCCAGATGATATGGTTAGGATGTACCCGTATGATGGGTAGGCCTGGAGTTATTCTGGGACCCTAGAGACGCCCCTCTCCCACTGTTGCCTCCCTTGTCTGCTTAAGTGATTTAGGTGAGACAGCTAACCTATAATTAACTGTCCTGCCGTGTTGAAGTAATGCGTAAAGTCTCTTACTTTCTCGGTGCTCCGGCCACCGCTATGCGCCTCAGAAGTATGTTGCCTCGGTCTCACGGCACGACTCCTACTGGCTCTATCTTCTTTACACTGTGATCCCGCTTCTCACTTCTCCACAATCAACTTCGCTTCGTGTCCTTTCTTAGAATACCGCCGCAAGGTAGTGCAGGCGCGGCTCCGTAACGATCTGTTCTCTTTCTAGACCGCTGTCAGGATCCCACCCCTGACAGGTCCTCTCTAGAACTCTCCCGGGCTCTTTCTGTCTAACTTCCTGTCCAACCCCCAGTTTTACCAGAGTGTGAAGAGTGGCCTACAAGATACAACCACTCCCCCTGGTGGCCGGAGTGTGAAGTGTCATGTGTGTTTGTGATACCTGGTCAGAACTCCTTTAGTGCCATCAGACGTACCATCACTCCCCTTAGCGGCAGAGTGTCATACTTAGGGTTGAGCAAAACGGGTCGAAATTGTTCAAAAGTCGCCGACTTTTGGCAAGGTCGGGTTTCATGAAACCCGACCCGACCCCAGTGGGGGGTCGGCCATGAAGTCGGCGATCTTTTGAATCTGGAATCGGAATTCCAATCCCGATTCCCGATATGTTTAAGATATCGGGAATTGGTATCGGAATTCAGATTAAAGTGTAAAATATAGAATTAAAATAAAAAATATTGCAATACTTACCCTCTGACGCGCCCTGGTACTAACCGGCAGCCTTCCTCCTTCGAATCCGCGCTTCTAGGACCTTGCCGTGACGTCGCGGGTGACGTCGCGGCTTGTGATTGGCCGCGCGGCCGCCCATGTGACCGCTCGCGCGGCCAATCACAAGCCGCGACGTCACCCGCGACGTCACCGAAGGTCCTGGAAGGGCTGATTCTTAGGAAGGAAGGCTGTCGGAAGGAAGCAGGGCGCTTCCGAGGGTGAGTATATACCTAATAGGAATATACTCACCCTCGGAAGCGCCCTGCTTCCTTCCGACAGCCTTCCTTCCTAAGAATCAGCCCTTCCAGGACCTTCGGTGACGTCGCGGGTGACGTCGCGGCTTGTGATTGGCCGCGCGAGCGGTCACATGGGCGGCCGCGCGGCCAATCACAAGCCGCGACGTCACCCGCGATGTCACCGAAGGTCCTGGAAGGCTGATTCTAAGGAAGGAAGGTTCCCGGTTAGTACCAGGGCGCGTCAGAGGGTAAGTATAAGGATATTTTTTATTTTAATTCTATATTTTACACTTAAATATGGATCCCAGGGCCTGAAGGAGAGTTTCCGCTCCTTCAGACCCTGGGAACCATGGAAACCCAATGCACTGCATTGGGTTTCGAGTTTCGGCCGACCCCGACTTTTTTATAGGATCGGCCGATTTCACTCGACCCGACTTTTCCAAAAGTCGGGTTTCGTGAAACCCGACCCGATCCTATAAAAGTGAAGGTCGCTCAACCCTAGTCATACTGCAACGACCAGATCTCTGGGGCGCTGCATATGCATGCGAGATTGTGCTTTCCTATAGAAAGGGCAACTGCAAAAGAAGGAAGACTGTTCTTCACGATGATTCCCTGTGGTGGACAGATGCCTTTGACCACTGTCGGCCATATCTCTCCTGAGTGTATGCATCCAAAAATTGAGAATCATTTTTTGATTTAATCCTGAAAAAAATTCTGCCTTCTTTTACCACATGTTGTACCGCAGAGACACAGATATCCTTCTTTAGAACTTCAACAGAAGAACACTTTAATATGGTGCTGTATGAAGGCATCATATAGGAGAGAAAAACAGATATTGCCAGCTCACCTGGAGTGGTTCAACAAAGTGGAGCACGAATATGCGTCCTGTCCAGACATTTAAGATTCTTGAAAAGGGGAAAGAAATCCAGCTCCGATAAAAACTTGTCAAATCGCTTTGATATAGGACGCCCAAGTTGAGTTCGAAACACGTTGCTTGATGTGCCACATCTAATGTATCTCTTCTCCCTTCTGATTTATTTTTTTGCCACATGAAATTGTTAACTTTAAATTTTTTGCTATGAATAAATGACAAATTTTTATTGGAGCTCAATTTTTTTCCTCTTTTCAAGAAACATATAGGAGACACACAGAGGGGAGAATTAATCATTATGTCTAAAAATGAACCATACGGCGCTGCTTAGTTGCTCCAGGTGAATAAGCAGCAAATATATGGACGAAATCACTCCCAATCGTCCCAGAAGTGGTTAATTAAAGAAAACTATATGTGATATTTGCGCTAAGTTCACCTATATGAAGCCATAAATAGTTAAAATACTAATAAATGTAATAAACAAGGTTCCCCATACAGGACTTTGATTAACAAAATGTGTTTACCTTAAAGGGAACCTGTCACCTGAATTTGGCGGGACTGGTTTTGGGTCATATGGGCGGAGTTTTCGGGTGTTTGATACACCCTTTCCTTACTCGCTGGCTGCATGCTGGCTGCAATATTGGATTGAAGTTCATTCTCTGTCCTCCGTAGTACATGCCTGCACAAGGCAAGATTGCTTTGCGCAGGCATGTACTACGGAGGACATAGAATGAACTTCAATCCAATATTGCAGCCAGCATGCAGCCAGCAGGTAAGGAAAGGGTGAATCAAACACCCGAAAACTCCGCCCATATGACCCAAAACCAGTCCCGCCAAATTCAGGTGACAGAGTCCCTTTAATATCAAAGAAAAGGAAATCTGTGTCCAGTGCTGACATGCGGGAAGGTCCTTCACTCATGTGCTGAAAGGTTGGTATCTGAAGCCTTCTCTGAATCTCTGTTCCAAAAATATCCAATGTGTTGCAGAGCAAAAAGTAGTATAGGAGACGCTGTCCCGGCCGGTGACTAGCGTACTCCACCAGAGCTTGGTAACTGCCGTGCACAGGCAGTGGCGGCCGCTAGTATGGAGCTGAAGCCGACAAGGTGCAGGACCTTGTGTGACGTCACAGTCACGTGATGTGTACACGTGACCAGCTGCAAAACTACGGAGCTACGAATAGCACACAGGACCAACTAATCCTACGCGTTTCAGAGTCACTGACTCCTTCATCAGGGAACTGATGTGCACGGCAGTTACCAAGCTCTGGGGGAGTACGCTCTTGTACACTTTTGTAAGGTATTTCGGCAGCATAGGTAGGGAATCAGGGGACAAAAAATACCTTATTGTAAAGCACAGCTCAGGCCCTATTTAACGGTATTTTTATCTCCTACTGAAAAAACGGGGTGACAGGTTGCCTTTAAATGAAAATGACCTATTGTTTGGACACACCTGTTCATTCAATGGTTTTTTTTGTTTGTTTTTTTTACTATTCCTATTGCAAATTTATACTGAAGAGGGAGGAAACACTGAAGGCAGAAAAACCACAAACAAACACAAATGAAAGCAAGAAGTAAAGAGCTACGTGTAAATCAAGCCAGAATATTTACTTAGATTTCTCAAATTGCCCTCCCCTTATGACACCCTCTCATATTCTTATGACATCTTTACATCTTCTTGACATTTTCTTAAGCAGCTTCAGATGGTCACCCTGGAATGGCTTTCAATGATCACATGTAAGAGAGTTCTCAAAGGTGAAGAGCACTTGTTGATTGCATTGCCTTCACTCTGTAATTCACTATTCACAATAGGTGATGTCCCAGCTCACTTATTCCCCTTCTTGCACAATGACCTTTGCCCTGATTAAAGCATCAGTGGAGAAAATCACTTTAGGCAGAATACTTCATTCAGTTTAAGTTCATGTTCAAAACTTATATCTCTACTTTTCATCTGGCCAAACAAGTCTAGTTCATCACACTCATGACATCACTAGCCAACAATCAAAAATGACTATTCGAAACTTCCCACTTCTTCCTGGGCTCTAAAGTACAGGCCCCAGTGACAAACCTCAGAGCTGACGATCTGGCCTCTTATTTCCTAGAAAAAATAAACCTCATCCGTCAAGAGACTGTTTTAAACAATCCCACCAGAGCCTGTATCCTCTTCCTTTCTGCACCTCAAGCTCACTTTCCACCTTTGAACATGTCACAGAAGAAAAAGTTACCAGGCTCCTGGCTTCCTGTCGTCCTACAATCTGCAGCAGTGACCCTCTTTCCTCACATCTCCTCCAGTCTCCACCCACTTGTCACTACCGTATTAAAATATTTAACCTCTCTCTTTCTTCTAGTATCTTTCACTCTCCATGCAAACCATGCCATCATAACTGTTTTGCTTAAAAATTCATCTGATCTGTGCTGCTAACTACAGACCTGTCTCTAATCTTCCCTTCATTTGTAACATAGTAACATAGTTAGTAAGGCCGAAAAAAGACATTTGTCCATCCAGTTCAGCCTATATTCCATCATAATAAATCCCCAGATCTACGTCCTTCTACAGAACCTAATAATTGTATGATACAATATTGTTCTGCTCCAGGAAGACATCCAGGCCTCTCCTGAACCCCTCGACTATAGTAACATAACATAGTAAACTCTTGATCCACTCTCGTTTAATATGCCCTCAGATAACTCTCTTCTTAACCATTTATAATCTGCTTTCCGCTCTTTACATCTCTATGCTGATGACACCCAGTTATACACATCTTCTCCTGACATCACCACTACATAAGGCTATGTGCACACGTTGCAGATTATTTGCGGTTTTTTAGCGTTTTTGCGCTATAAAAACACTATAAAACCGCAAATAATCTGCATACATTAAGCATTCTATCATTTTTAATTAAATCCGCAACTTCTGTGCACATGATGTGCGTTTTTCCGTATGAAAAACGTATTGCGGAAAAATAATGAACCTGCTCATTAATTTTGTGTTTTTTTTGCGGTTTTCCCACTGTCTAATGCATTGGGAAATGTCCGGAAAAAAACGCGCAAAAACCGCATCAAAACCGCGTCAAAACCGCGCAAAAAACGTGCAAAAAAACGCATGCGGATTTCATGTGGAAATCTGGCAGAAATGTCTGGATTTTCACTGGAATTTTCTGCATGAATTCCTGAACGTGTGCACATAGCCTTAAAACAAAGTATCAGGGATTGTCTGTCCGGTGTCTCTAATATCATGTCCTTCCTATATCTGAAGCTGAAACACTGCAAAACTGAACTTCTCGTGTTTCCTCCCTCTAGAAACCGACTTATACCTGATACGGCAATTGCCTTGGTAGTTCAACCATAACTTCCAAAGCAGTACGCTTGCTGTCTTAGGGTCATATTTGATACAGAACTTTCCTTTATTCCCTATATCCGATCACTCACTCACTCATGTTACCTGCATCTAAAATATCTCCACAATCTGACTTTTTCTCACCTTTGAAAATGAAACACTTGTACTGTCACTCTTATTCATTCTCATCTGGACTACTGCAACTCTCTACTGATCGGTGTCCCTGTAACCAAACTTTCTCCCCTCCAATCCATACTGAATGTGTCACCTAAGGATGTATTTCTGTCCAGTCACTTCACAGATGCCTCTACCTTGTGCCAGTCATTGCACTGGTTATTCTTCCGCTACAGAGTACAGTACAAACTTATCTATCTCATCCACTCCACAAAGCTCTCCACAGTTCTGTACCACCCAATATCCCCTACCTCATCTCTGTCTTTCTAAGACATCCTCCATAATCTGAATCACCAAATTCCGCCTCCAAGACTTATCTCATGCTGCCCCAGTTTTCTGGAATGCACTATGTCTGACGATCCGACTAATACCTAGCCTCCACGTTTTAAGTGTGCTTTGAAAACACATCTTTTTAAACAGGCCTATCACCTCAACTCAATAACCTAACTTTCCCTTATTCCCACTTTCTATATTTTATTCAGAATCTGATCCCTCCTGTACTTCTGTCTCTACATCTTCCATGAACCCAATAGCACTTGATAAATGTACCTAGACAGATACTGGCTGGTGACCGGTTCATGCAGTTTATTTGAACACCCTATTCATTATAATGATGGCTGGACCAGGTATGACAAGCACGTTCTACCCAGAGGCGTATCTAGGTTTTCATTTTGGCGCCCCCAAGGACATATGCGATTTGCATACTTACTCATGTACCCACAAGCTCCTCTTCCTAATGCTCTCAATGTTCAGTGAAAAACTGAGAGAAGCAGGAAGAGAAGCTCGATGTCACAGGACCATAAGTATGAAAATCGCATACAGTATGAGTGAAGTGTTCATGTGATGACTACTGGAACCACGCACTGCGTGCGCACTGTGAGAATTCAGAAGTCTGCAGTCACAAAGAATAACTGCAGACTCATCACAAACCTGGACATCCCCTTTAATGCTCCTAACATAAATAAAAACATGAGAATTAATTAGTATCACAAATAACATTTACATCCAGGTACCTTATAGATAACGTCGTCTCTGGAGCCGTTCTCCTTCCTTTCTTCATCTTGTCCAGATCCCATGATGCGTTTTCTCATCCACAGCTCGTCTCCGCAGACTTCCATCTTCTCCGCTCTTTTGCAGAAAATCACTACATGATGCCCTTAAAAATAGAAGTGTCATTATAATGCTCCTGAATACAAAAATTGCCCCTCACTAAATTGTCTGCACAAATTATGACCTCCACACTGTCCCTCTCATAGTAGATCCTCTTTACACTCACTCCCCGTACTCTGTCCACATACATTTTTTACATCGCTTCTCATTCTGTGTCCACATACATTCCCTTGTTTGCGCCCCATACTGACTGTACCCATCCCCCCATACTGTTTTTCTCATATATGCCCCCCTTACCCATACATGCCCCCCATTCCCCCGTACTGTTTCCTCATACATGCCCTCATTCCCCCATGCTGTTTCCTCATACATGCCCCCCATTCCCAAGTAGTGTTTCCTCATACATGCCCTTATTCCCCCATACTGTTTCCTCATACATGCCCCCATTCCCCTGTACTGTTTCCTCAAATAAGCCTCCCATCTCCCTCTTTGCTCTTCATTTTGTGTCCTCGAATCTCCCCCACACATTAAATCTCCCCATCCCCACTACTAATCTCTCCACACAATAAATAACCCCATCTCCACTCCAAATCTCACCCCACACATTAACCCCTTAGTGACAGAGCCAATTTGGTACTTAATGACCGAGCCAATTTTTGCAATTCTGACCACTGTCACTTTATGAGGTTATAACTCTGGAACGCTTCAACGGATCCCACTGATTCTGAGATTGTTTTTTCATGACATATTGTACTTCATGTTAGTGGTAACATTTCTTCGATATTACTTGCGATTATTTATGAAAAAAACGGAAATATGGCGAAAATTTTTAAAATTTTGCAATTTTCAAACTTTGTATTTTTATGCCCTTAAATTAGAGAGATATGTCACGAAAAATAGTTAATAAATAACATTTCCCACATGTCTACTTTACATCAGCACAATTTTGGAAACAAATTTTTTTTTGTTAGGGAGTTATAAGGGTTAAAAGTTGACCAGCAATTTCTCATTTTTACAACACCATTTTTTTTTAGGGACCACATCACATTTGAAGTCATTTTGAGGGGTCTATATGATAGAAAATAATGAAGTGTGACACCATTCTAAAAACTACACCCCTCAAGGTTCTCAAAACCACATTCAAGAAGTTTATTAACCCTTTACGTGCTTCACAGGAACTGAAACAATGTGGAAGGAAAAAATGAACATTTAACTTTTTTTTGCAAACATCTTAATTCAGAACCATTTTTTTTATTTTCACAAGTGTAAAAACAGAAATGTAACCATAAATTTTGTTATGCAATTTCTCCTGAATACGCCAATACCCCATATGTGGGGGTAAACCACTTTTTGGGCGCACCGCAGAACTTAGAAGAGAAGGAGTGCCGTTTGACTTTTTCAATGCAGAATTGGCTGGAATTGAGATCGGACACCATGTCACGTTTAGAGAGCCCCTGATGTATCTAAACAGTGGAAACTCCCCACAAGTGACACCATTTTGGAAACTAGACCCCTTAAGGAACTTATCTAGATGTGTGGTAAGCACTTTGATCCCCCAAGTGCTTCACAGAAGTTTATAACGTAGAGCCGTGAAAATAAAAAATTGCTTTTGTTTACACAAAAATGATCTTTTCGCCCACAAATTCTTATTTTCACAAGGGTAACAGGAAAAATTAGACTATAAAAGTTGTTGTGCGATTTCTCCTGAATACGTCGATACCCCATATGTGAGGGTAAACCACTGTTTGGGCGCACCGCAGAGCTTGGAAGTGAAGGAGCGCCGTTTTACTTTTTCAATGTAGAATTGGCTGGAATTGAGATTGGATGCCATGTCGCGTTTGGAGAGCCCCTGATGTGCCTAAACAGTGGAAACCCCCCACAAGTGACCCCATTTTGGAAACTAGACCCCTTAAGGAACTTATCTAGATGTGTGGTGAGCACTTTGAACCCCCATGTGCTTCACAGAAGTTTATAACGTAGAGCCGTGAAAAAAAAAATCACATTTTTTCTACAAAAATGATCTTTTTGCCCACAAATTTTTATTTTCACAAGGGTAACAGGAGAAATTAGACCACTAAAGTTGTTGTGCAATTTCTCCTGAGTACGTCGATACCCAATATGTGGGGGTAAACCACTGTTTGGGCGCACCGCAGAGCTTGGAAGAGAAAGAGTGCCGCTTAACTTTTTCAATGTAGAATTGGCTGGAATTGAGATCGGACGCCATGTCGCGTTTGGAGAGCCCCTGATGTGCCTAAACAGTAGAAATCCCCCACAAGTGACCCCATTTTGGAAACTAGACCCCCCATGGAACTTATCTAGATGTGTGGTGAGAACTTTGAATGCCCAAGTGCTTCACAGAAGTTTATAATGCAGAGTCGTGAAAATAAAAAAAAATTTTTTTCCACAAAAAAGATATTGTAGCCCCCAAGTTTTTATTTTCACAAGGGTAACAGGAGAAATTGGACTGCAATAAGTGTTGTCCAATTTATCCCGAGTACGCTGATGCGCCATATGTGGGGGTAAACCACTGTTTGGGCGCACGGCAGAGCTCGGAAGGGAAGGAGCGCCTTTTTGGAATGCAGATAGAATGGTCTGTGGGCGTTATGTTGCGTTTGCAGAGCCCCTGATGTACCTAAACAGTAGTAACCCCCCACAAGTGACCCCTTTTTGGAAACTAGACCCCCCAAGGAACTTATATAGATGTGTGGTGAGAACTTTGAATGCCCAAGTGCTTCACAGAAGTTTATAATGCAGAGTCATAAAAAAATATATATATATTTTTCCACAAAAAGGATATTGTAGCCCCCAAGTTTCTATTTTCAAGAGGGTAACAAGAGAAATTGGACCCCAGAAGTTGTTGTCCAATTTATCCCGAGTATGCTGATGCCCCAAATGTGGGGGTAACCCACTGTTTGGGCGCACGGCAGAGCTCAGAAGGGAGGGAGCACCATTTGACTTTTTGAGCGCAAAATTGGCTGTTGTGTTTGGAGACCCCCTGATGTACCTAAACAGTGGAAACCCCCCAATTCTAGCTCCAACCCTAACCCCAACACACCCCTAACCCTAATCCCAACCTGATCCATAATCCTAATCACTAACCCTAACCATAATCACAACCCTTACCCCAAAACAACCCTAATGTCAACCCTAACCATAACCCTAATCAAAACCCTAAATCCAACACACCCCTAATCCTAATCTCAACCCTAACCTCAAACCTAACCCTAATCCCAATACACCCCTAATCACAACCCTAACCTTAACCCTAATCCCAAACCTAACCCTAATCCCAAGCGTAACCCTAATGCCAACCCTAATCCAAACCCTAACCCTAATCCCAACCCTAACCCTAACCCCAACTCTAACCCTAACTTTAGCCCCAACCCTAGCCCTAACTTTAGCCCCAACCCTAACCCTAGCTCTAAGGCTACTTTCACACTTGCGTCGTTTGGCATCCGTTGTTTTGGACAAGAAACGGATCCTGCAAATGTGCCCGCAGGATGCGTTTTTTGCCCATAGACTTGTATTGCCGACGGATCGCGACGGATGGCCACACGTCGCGTCCGTCGTGCACTGGATCAGTGTTTTGGCGGACCGTCAGCACAAAAAAAGTTCAATGTAACGTTTTTTTGCACGTCGCATCCGCCATTTCTGACCGCGCATGCGTGGCCGTAACTCCGCCCCCTCCTCCCCAGGACATAGATTGGGCAGTGGATGCGTTGAAAAACTACATCCGCTGCCCACGTTGTGCACAATTTTCACAACGTGCGTCGGTATGTCGGGCCGATGCATTGCGACGGCCCCGTACCGACGTAAGTGTGAAAGAAACCTAACCCTAAATTTAGCGCCAACCCTAACTCTAAATTTAGCCCCAACCCTAACCCTAAATTTAGCCCCAACCCTAACCCTAAATTTAACCCTAACTCTAACCCTACCCCTAACCCTACCCCTAGCCCTAACCCTAGCCCTAACCCTAACCCTACCCCTAACCCTAACCCTAGCCCTAACCCTACCCCTATCCCTACCCCTAACCCTAGCCCTAACCCTAACCCTAACCCTACCCCTAACCCTAACCCTAGCCCTAACCCTACCCCCAACCCTACCCCTAACCCTACCCCTAACCCTAGCCCTAACCCTAACCCTAGCCCTAACCCTACCCCTAACCCTAGCCCTAACCCTACCCCTAACCCTAACCCTAATTTTAGCCCCAACTGCTCTTCCCCTGCCGGCCGGGCATGCGTCCGCCATTTTCTTTTTCCCAGAAGACGCCGGCAGCCAGGAGGAGCAGCAGGAGGACCCAGGGACACCGGTAAGTATGATAGGGTCCCCGAATCCCCCTATTTCTCTGTCCTCTGATGTGCAATCACATCAGAGGACAGAGAAATACACTTAGCTTTTTTTTTTTTTTTTTTGCGGTCGCCGGTAAACAGTTAATTACCGGCGATCGCAAAACAGGGGTCGGTAAAACCGACCCCGATCATGCTCTTTGGGGTCTCGGCTACCCCCGGTAGCCAAGACCCCAAAGATTCTCCCGGGGCCGGCCGGCGGGCGCACTGCGCATGCGCCCGCCATTTTGAAGATGGCGGCGCCCACCGGGAGCCACGAGGAGCATCGGGGGAGACAGGTGAGTATCGGGGGGCTATCTGGGACCCCTTTTCTCCCCTTTTCTCTGTCCTCTGATGTGCGATCACATCGGAGGACAGAGAAATTAAAAAGAAATCGCGTTTTTTTTTTGCGATCGCCGGTAAACGGTTAATTACCGGCGATCGCAAAAGCGGGGTGGGTAAAAAAAACCCCGAATCATGTTCTCTGGGGTCTCGGCTACCCCCGGCAGCCGAGACCCCGGAGAAAATCCGACCCTGGGGGGTGCTATTTACTTTTTCCACAGCGCCGTTAATTAACGGCGCTGTGGTTTAAGTACCCTTAGCGGCCGCCGTTAAAAGGCGTATCGGCGGTCGCTAAGGGGTTAAACACCCCCATCCCGACTCCAATTCTCCCCACACACATTAAACACCCCCATCCCCACTCCAATTCTCCCCACACATAATAAATCTCCCATCCCCACTCAAATTCTTCCCACACATAATAAATCCCCCATCCCCACTCAAATTGTCCCCTGTGCACTTAATCTTTGGTGTCTTCAGCTCCACTGGAGCACTTACCACCAGTGTTCGCCTCTACAGCACAAATGAGCGACGTCAGCAGCGTGATCACATGATCTGATCATGCTGTTCGCGTCACTTTGACCCGGCAGTCAGAGCCTCAATTGTATTTATGTAAGATGCAAGTACAATTGATCCCTGGGCAGGAGCGGACACTGACAGCTTGGGGCCCCTGTGCAAGAAATGTGTTTGGGCCCACCTCCTTTTATGGCGACAAAGCTATATATATATATATATATATATATATATATATATATATATATATATATATATATCGCAGCACACACATACAGTACATGTGTATATATTACATAGTCTCCTTTACTCTGTATATTGCCGTCCCTTATTATACAGTGCCCTCTCTTGTAATGTAGAGTACCATCCCTTAGATATTGGATTATATAGAGCCCTGTTTTTTATTACATACCGTTCTCTCTTGTTAGCTGTGTAATGCAATGATGGCTGATGGAGCATGGGAAAGATTCTTTTCTAATGGAGTAGCTGATGGACTGGTCATCTGGTCACCAACTCCTCCATCAGCAGTCATTTTATATCTAAATAGAGAGGGGACTATGTAATAAAAGAGGGTGCTGTGAATAACAAAATTACCAAGAATACACAATGTAAGAGACAGTACTGTACATAACAGCAGAGAAAGCTATATAATAAGGGACGGCACCATATGTAGGTAGAGAGGATGGTAATAAGGGACGATGTTATACATAATAAAAGAGGATACTATGTAACTATGGATGGTGTTATACAGAATAAGTGAGTACACTATATACTAAAGGACTGTGCTATATATAATAAGTGAGTACACTATGTAGTAAGGGACTGTTATACTTAATAGGAACATAAACTATACTAAGGGACTGTGTTAGACATAAGTGATAATAATGTCTTCCTCCACCTCTCCCTGTTCCTAAGTCCGTTATAAGTCCCTCTTCCTCCCATCCCAATCCCCAATACCCCTCATTGTCCTCCTCCCCCCGCATCCCATTGTTGTGCTCTAACCCACCCCATCATTGCCCTCTTCACCACCTCCATCATTGCCTTCTCCACCATCATCTCTGCTTTCTCCCCACCACTCCATATCATTGCCCATTCCACCACCTCCATCATTTCGTCCTACCCCACCAACCCATCACTGTCTTTTCCCCACCACTCCCATCATTGCCCATTCCACCACCACTCCCATCATTGCCCATTACACCACCTCCGTCATTTTCTCCTCCCCCACCACCCCCATTATTGCTCTTTCCACCACCACCATCATTGCATTCTCCACCACCTACTCCATCATTGTTCTTTCCACCACCTCCATCATTGCTTTTTCCCCCACCACTCCATCATTGCCCTTTCCACCACCTCCATCTTTGCTTTCTCCCCTACCACCCCATTATTGACCTTTCCACCACCTCCATCACAGCTTTCTCCTCCACTACCCCCATCATTGCCTCTTTCCCACCACTCTCATCATTGTCTTTTCTGTTACCACCATCATTGCCTTCTCCCCACCTTCATCATTTTCTTCTCCCCAAACATCCATATCATTGCCCTTTCCACCACATCCATCAATTCCTCCTCCCCCACAATCCCCATCATTGCCCTTTCCACCACCACCATTGTCCTTACCACCACCATCCTTGCCCATTCCACCACCTCCATCATTTTCTCCCCCCTCCACCATTGCCATTGCCCTTTCCACCACCTCCATCATTTCCTCCCCCTCTCCACCCACCATTATTGCCCTTTCCACCACCTCCATCATTTCCTCCTCCCTCACCACCACCATTGCATTCTCCCCACCACCATCATTGCCCATTCCACCACCTCCGTCATTGCCTTCTCCATCCACCACCCCATCATTGCCCATTCCACCACCTCCATCATTTCCTCCTCCCCCACGACCCCCATCCTTGCCAATTCCATCACCCCATCATTGCCTTCTCCCCATCAGCCCCAGCATTGCCCTCTCCTCCCCCTACACACACACAGACACACACAGCACCATTTATTTATTTAAATATTATTTATATTATTTAAATATTATTTATTTTTATGATGACGTCATCCAGCAGCGCTGCTGTCTGTGTCTGTGTGAGAGGAAGCGCGGGCAGGAAGCAGGACAGAGCCAACGTGCTGCAGCTTCTCTGGGCCAGTTGTCAGCTTGACAGTTGTCACAGAGAACAGCCAACTCTCAGCCCGGGGAGTGGCAGAATGCCGCCGCGGGGGGAGACACTGCAGACCGCCGCATTAGGTGGCCCGACTGTGCCCCCCTGCCGGCTGCGCCCGGGGCATATGCCCCGGCTGCCCCCCCTAGATACGCCTCTGGTTCTACCTATTGTGTCCCTCCTATTTCCTTATAGATTGTAAGGTTGCAAGCGGGACCCTCACTCCTGTAATTGTTAAACTGTGTGATACTTTCTGATTAGAGATTGGTGAGCACTAAAATGGTTGGAGGCTTGTTACTCATAACAAGCTTCCATAATGCTCGTGTGCTCGACTCAATTAGCGAGCATAATGGAAGTCAAGGGGAAACTCAAACATTTTTCCCTCCCAGTATGTCTAAGGGAAAGGAAAATTGCTGATAATGCACTGAAAAGGAGTGAGAACAATGAGGAAGATGCCTGGTTGCATCTCTGACTCCCAGGTCTGTTTTGGAAACAATGTTGTCAGAATAATACGCCACTTTTACGTACTGGCAATAAAACATATCAAACCGAAGAAAAAATTGATTTTGAAGGAAAAAAGGTTAGGATACATTCTTTCTAGTATACTGACTTGTATATAAGGCAAATGAAAAAAGAGAGAAATAAAATAAAGTCCCCCTCTACCCCTTAGTCTATGTTCACATGTGTTTTTTTGCTGCATCTTTGCACTCTCATTGCTTTCAATTGTGAAAAAACACTGCAAGAACACTGCAAGAATTGACACGCTCCTTCTTTAAAAATGCAGCAGTTTTCCATTCCAATAATGAAAAAAAAGAAATAAGGAATCGTGTGTATGAGGTTTCTGAATTTTTTTTCCTATATATAAGGAGTGGGACTCCTAGACTAGCGACGCCTATGCATTAAGTGTAAGGCCTCTAAATAATTGAAAGGTGAAATTGCAATACAACTTGACAAAATGCTAGCTGCTGGGTAGGCCAGCTTTGGACACCCAATAGTTGTACGGCACAGAGGAATCATGTAGGACACTGGTACTGTCTGCTATATAATCCTTCACCATCTTCATTAACTTTTCCTTCCTTGTCAGACTACCACACATTGGTAGGAAATAATGAAACTATCCCAGACCTTTGATAGTGTTCCCCTGCATCTGTTGGACCTGTTGTGCGTCTGCATCCTCTCTATGCATTGGTTGAACTCTGGCCTATGCCACTAGCGTTGTCAGATGATGCAATTTTTTTGACCAATTCTTCTACTAAAGCCTTCTGGTATTGCACCATTTTAGTAGCCCTCTCTGCCGCTGGAAGGAGAAAAGGAAATTTCTCCTTGTAGCATGAGTCGAGAAGTCGAGAAGAACCTTTCACCTGAAAGGCAGTGAGACAAAGTCTGCCATGTGTGCCAGATTTCCAACAGTTAAGACTTCCCTGTCCCCACCAGGAGGACAACTCTCCATTTCCTCCTCCCTCTCCTCCTCCTGCTCCTTATCTTGAGGTGCTTGGGCAGGTTGCAAACCAGTACTGTGCCTTTAAGCTCCTGGGTGTACTCTACACTCTCCACTTGTGGGAGTATTGTGCCTTTAAGTCACTGTGTGTTTTCTAGTAGTTTGGGAAAAAAATAATTGGCATCAGCTGTTTCATTGCAATTTCTAGGCCAAATAAATAATTTATCTGGACCGGTGTTGTTTTCTAGTTGTCTGGGAAATAAATAATTGGCATCAGCAGTCTTCTTGCCATTTTTAGGCCAAATAAATATTTTTTTCTGGACCAGTGTATGTTTACTAGTAGTCTGGGAAATGAATAATTGGGCCAAATAAATAATTTTTCTGGAAAAGTGTATATTTTCTAATAGTCTGGGAAATAAATAATTGGCATCAGCCATCTTGTTGCCATTTCTAGGCCAAATAAATATTTTGTCAAACCCGGTGTGTGTTTTCTAGTATTCTGGGAAATAAATAATTGGCAGCGGTCTCATTTTTATTTGAAAATAAATACATTTTCTGGACCAGTGTGTGTTTTCTAGTACTTTTGTACCGTCTTGACCGGTGTGTTTTCCAATAGTCTGGGAAATAAATAATGTGCATCAGCTGTCTTGTTGCCAAATCTAGGCTAAAGGTGGTGTTTCTTTCTAGTATGAGAAGAAAGCAGGTGAATTCCTGCATCCAAGACTTTTTTAAAGAGTCCACCTAATTTACGGGTGCATGTCTCCAGAAGCATGAGCTGGGCACAACAAGTTACTGGGCACTACAACATACTGGGCACTGCAATGGCAGTTTGCAATTTTCACTCAGCAACATTCACTGCTGCTTGCTTCAGGAAAACACCAATGGAGTCAGAATCGTCTCTACACCTGTAGATAAACTCCCAAAGGGGTATCATTTCCGAAGTGGGGTAACTTTAATGGGGATTCTGCTCTTCTACCACTTAGGGGCTCTGTATATGACGTCCACAAATTATCCTAGCAAAATATGCGCTCCAAGAGGTAATTAGTAGTGTTGAGCGATACCGTCCGATACTTAAAAGTATCGGTATCGGATAGTATCGGCCGATACCCGAAAAATATCAGATATCGCCGATACCGATATCCGATACCAATACAAGTCAATGGGACATCAAGTATCGGAAGGTATTCTCATGGTTCCCAGGGTCTGAAGGAGAGGAAACTCTCCTTCAGGCCCTGGGATCCATAGGGATGTGTAAAATAAAGAATTAAAATAAAAAATATTGATATGCTCACCTCTCCGGCGGCCCCTGGACTTCACGCTGGTAACCGGCCGGCTTCTTTGTTTAAAATGAGCACCTTCAGGACCTGCGAATGACGTCACGGCTTCTGATTGGTCGCGTGCCGCCCATGTGACCAGCACGCGACCAATCAGAAGCCGCGACGTCATTCGCAGGTCCTTAATTCCTAGAATTAGGAGTTTTGTGAATGAGAATGACGTCGCGGCTTCTGATTGGTCGCGTGCCGGTCACATGGGCGGCACGCGACCAATCAGAAGCCACGACGTCATTCGCAGGTCCTGAAGGCGCTCATTTTAAACAAAGAAGCCGGCCGGTTACCAGCGTGATGTCCAGGGGCCGCCGGAGAGGTGAGCATATCAATATTTTATATTTTAATTCTTTATTTTACACATCCCTATTGATCCGATACCGATACCCGATACCACAAAAGTATCGGATCTCGGTATCGGAATTCCGATACCGCAAGTATCGGCCGATACCTGATACTTGCGGTATCGGAATGCTCAACACTAGTAATTAGTGCTCCTTCCTTACCGAGTCTCACTGTGTGGCTAACCAGTACTGAACAGCCACATATGGGGTATTTCCACGTTCAACAGAAATTGGCTTTGGTGCCATTTTTACCCATTTGCCAGTGTGAAAATGTAAAATCTGGGGTTAAAACTACATTTTGGTGTTAATATGTAATAATTTTTACTTCAACTTCACTACCCAATAGTCTAAAATTCTGTGGCACACCTGTGCTGTCAATATGATCACTGCACCCCTAAATGTGTTCAATGAGGGGCAAAGTTTGTAAAATGGTGTGACTTATGGGGGGTTCTGCTGTTTTGGCACCTCAAGGGCTTTCCCAGTGGGTCATGGCAAACCATAACTTTAAAATCTGCACTATAATATGGCACAACTTCCCTTCTTAGCTTTGTACTGTGCCTGAAAACTATTTTACAATTACATGTAGCATATTGGCCTACTCAGGAAAAATTACACAACAAACTGAGGTTCATATTTTCCTTCTAACCCTTAGAAAAATTAAAAACTTGGAGCTAAAACAACATTTTAGTGGTAAAAATGTAATTATTCATTATTCACCGCCCAATGGTATAAAATTCTGGCCCAATGGTATAAAATTCTGTAAGACACATGCGGTGTTAACGTGATCAATATATACCTAGATAAATTCATTGGAGACTGTAGTTTTTAAAATGACATCACTTATGGGGGCTTACTGCTGTTCTGGCACCTCAGGGGCTCTGCCAATGTGACATGGCACCCTCAAACTATTTCAGCAAAATCTGAACCCCAATATGGCGTTCCTTCCCTTTTGAGTGTTGTTCTGTGTCTCAAAAGTAGTTTTCAACTACATATGGGGTATCGGTGTACTCAGGAGAACTTGCACAACAAATTTTGGGGTCCATTTTTTCCTGCTATCCTTGTTAAAAAAAACAAAACAACTATTTTGTGGAAAAAATATTTTTTCTCATTTTGACAGTTCAGGGTTGTAAAATTCTGTGAAGCACCTGTGGGTTCAAGTTGCTCACCGCATGTTTAGATACATTTTTTGCGTTGTCTAGTTTCCAAAATGGGGTCACTTGCTTGGGATTTTTACTTTTTAGACACTCGCCAAACGCAACATGACACCTGTGTCAAGATCAGCTGCAGCCGCTGATGCGGCCCAGCCCCATAGACGCCCCCAAGTCGGCCGACCTCAGAAGGCGTGGGGCGCGTGTCCCCCGGGGACGCAATACAGACCCTTTATACCGCAGAGGGGGACCCGGGCCTACCCGAACTAGGGAAGGGCAGAGACCGGGGTTCTGTCAGTTACATCAGGACATAGGACACATGACATCAGGGTACCGACAGGACATCAGGACGCAGGCAAGACATCAGGATACAGACAGGACATCAGGACATCTGGACACAAGAAGGACCTCAGGACATCAGAACACAGGAAGGACCTCAGGACACAGGAAAGACTTCAGGACACAGGAATATCGGATAGACATCTGGAGCACTGGCGTGGTAGTCCAGGTCATCAGCTGGGACACTGGCGTGGCAGCCCAGGTCATCAGTTACATCAGGAAATCGGACACAGGATCACCGGCAGACATCGGACAAGCGTCATTTGGTTCCGGACATCCGACACAACCTACAAGCACCACCACAGTCATCAGGCTCCAAGCTCCAGACAGCGGTCATCAGGCTCCAGGCATCGGACCTAGGAAGGAACTCAAGCTGGATGGTGCTAGAACCACTGGATTGCTGGGCCTGCCAGGAGCTAGCACCGTATGGTATCCAGAGCACAGAGTAGTAGAGGCTCAGCAGAAACACCGGCTATAAGAGACTCAAAGTCACTGGGTGCGAGACTCCAGACGCAGAGGGATTCCAGGAACATAACACAGCAGTAACAGTTCAGACAGGGTCAGGTACAGGACAGGTACAGGATCAAGAATTCGGGCCTGGATAAACCGCCTCCAGGACAGGCGCCAGAACAGGACATAACAGGAATCAAGGCAAGGACTTTGGTACCAAAACATAGACAGGAGAGGTGCAGGAACACAAACACACAGAGCAAAGTTCAGGAGCTTTGTGAGTATCTCAGGCCCTGCCCATAGGGCAGGTGAACTTTATATAGGAGCTGCCTCTCAGCAATTGGCTGGGGACAGCATTTCAAGTACACACCCTAACCCCTATAAAAGCAGAGGAGGTGCGACTATGCATGCCCTTAGCACAAACAGAAACCATTACAGCACAATCAGTTCAGGAACTGAGGCTCAGGGCACCAGGCTGTGACTGCACGCACTGACACACGTGGAAAGTCAGGCACCAGCTGCAAATTACCTCACAACCCATGGACAGCTTCCACAGCGGCAACCAAGGACCGAACATGCGGATGGTCATGCAGCAGGGCAAAGGCCTAACCACCCATGTACGGCTGCGCAGCAGAGCAGGGAACTGAGAAGGCTCCATCCAGGTAACAGCCAACAGTATCCCAGGTCAAATTAGGGGGAAAGGAGCAAAGGGTTTAAGCAAAGACAGGCATTGTCACACCGAAAACCAAATACAGACAGAATGGCGTGACAACCTGCAGACCATTTAATTAAAGTCTGCATCACTCCTTCCTTTCTGAGCCCTGCCGTGCACCAAAACAGTAGTTTTCCCCCACATATGGAGTATCTGCGAAATTGCACAAATAATTTTGGGTTCCATTTTCTCCTATTACCCTTGTGAAAATAAAAAAAAACTTGAGGAACATTTTTCTGTAAGAAATGTGATTTTTTTTATTTTCACAACTCTACATTATAAATTATAAAGTGTGATGCACCTGGGGGTTCAAGCAGAGCCGACGTCAGCCCCCTGGTGCACCCGGGCAAGTGCCGGGGCCCTGGCAAGATGGGGGCCCATTCATGGTACGGTACACCGAGGATCCGGGGGGCCCCTGCAGGCAGGGCTGGCATTAAAGGCAGGCAGATGCCTAGGGCCCCCGTTCCCCCAGGGGCCATCAGCTGGCGGCACATCACGCAGCCTCTATGGGGCCCCTGTGAGGCAGGGGGGCCCGCCTGCTGCAGCACCGACTCCCCCGCCGCCCCTGTATTGAACTCTACTGGCATCTGCCAGTACAGTTCAAAGCAACGATGGAGAAGAGTACGGCAGCTGATGCTCCCTCTCCCATCATTCACCGCTCTGCCTCTGACACTGCGGGTGCGCGATAATGTCATTGCGCACTCACTGTGTGCCAAGCAGTGCAGCCGCTGAGACAGGAGCAAGGAGCAGATGTCGCGCACGAGGAGAGGTGACAAGTGTGTTTTATTGTTTTGTTTTTTTACTATAACAGTGTGTACTGGACTGTGGGGCCATTCTCGAGGGGGATGCGGGCTGTGCTATATACTACATGGCTGTGCTATATGCTACGTGGGCTGTGTTATATATTATGTAGCTGTGCTATATACTACATGGTGGTGCTATATACTATGTGGCTGTGCTGTATACTACATGGCTGTGCTATATACTACATGGCTGTGTTATATGCTGCGTGGACTGTGCTATATGCTATGTGGCTGTGCTATATACTACATGGCTGTGCTATATGCTACGTGGTTGTGTTACATACTACGTGGCTGTGCTATATACTACATGGCTGTGTTATACTACGTGGCTGTGCTATATACTACGTGGGCTGTGTTATATGCTACATGGTTGTGCTATATGCTACGTGGGCTGTGCTATATACTAGGTGGCTGTGCTATATACTACGTGGTCTGTGATATATACTACGTTGCTGTGTTATATACTATGTAGCTGTGTTATATACTACATGGGCTGTGCTATATACTAGGTGGCTGTGCTATATACTATGTGGTCTGTGATATATACTACGTGGCTGTGCTATATACTACATGGGCTGTGTTATATACTATGTGGGCTGTGCTATATACTATGTGTCTGTGCTATATACTACGTGGCTGTGCTATATACTACGTAGCTGTGCTATATGCTATCCATTTTGCACCTTTACAAATGTTATACGTTAATACTTTCTAATGTTTACTTTAAGACGTTTTCCATTAAAAAATTGTCATATTCAATGTATGCAGTTTTTTGTTTGCAGCAAGTTCAGCTAACAATACAATGCCTACTGGTAACTGAGGAAGAGGGAGTAGTTCACAAAAATTGGCATATAAGGGGTTGACTTATATAAAGCCCCTCTGCTGTATTGTATTGTAGATTTTACAGTAGCTATCACTCATGTAAGAAGTGAAATCTGGCATTGTACTATACCTATATTTATCTGCTGTATCTGTGCATCATGAATCGTGGTATGTGTTAAAGGGGAGGGGGGGGCGGCACTGATACTCTTTCGCCCGGAGCCCTCAAAAACCTCGAGCCAGCCCTGGGTTCAAAGTGCTCAACACACATCTATATAAATTCCTTGATGGGTGGACTTTTAGGGGTAATAGAATGGTGTAATTTTTGGGTATTTTCTTATAGGTCCCCCAAAGTCACTTCAAATTTGATGTGGTCCCTAAAACTATAATTTTGTAAATTTTGTTGGAAAAGTGAGAAATTGCTAACCAACTTTTAACCCTTCTAACTTCCTAACAAAAATAAAATATATTTTAAAAAAATGATGCAGATGTAATTTAGGCATGTGGTAAATGCTATTTATTAATTATTGTGTAATATAACTCTCTGGTTCAAGGGCATAAAAATCAAAAGTTTGAAAATTTTCGCCAAATTTTCGATATTTTTAAAAATAGACACAAATCAAATCGAACAAATTTTACCACTATCATGAAGTACAATATGTCACAAAAAACAATCTCAGAATTAATTTGATCTCTTGAAGTGTTCCAGAATTATTACCCCATAAAATGACACTGGTCAGAATTGTAAAAAAAACTGGCCTTAGGGGGATGAAGGGGTTACATTTTAAAGCCATGGTGAGAATACCAAAAAATGAGCCCCTATTAATCCACCTTTTTATCTTCATGGTCTCCCTGGCATTGGCAAAAATACATGTGATCTACCACAGAGATTACATTAAAGAATTTATTTGGTTCCCCATATTTCTCAATTACTTTAAATACCACCTTTTCCAAACTTCATATTTCTACGTGTTCTCTATAATTTCTCTTCCAGCATTGGCATTATACAAGGTCCTGAAAGGTTAGGGAATCGGTTCGCTTTATATTGTTTTGTACCGTGATTTATGTTTCTAAGAACAAATAACACACACAAAATAAACTTGTAGATGGAGAAAAAGAAATTAAAACAGGTGTAAGTCAGAATTTGAATATTGTGGGAAATGAGATCTTATAGAATTTCTCCACATCTTAGTGTAAAATCTCCTATTAGGTTATAATAAACATTACATGTGCAATATAAAAGTGCGGCAAGGAATCCAGTATACTGGAGGGTGATTCATCATTCTAATTGACTTTTATTTTGTTATCAAAGCAGTCTAAATGCTCCCCTCGGCAATGCAGGGAACAGTGTGCATTGTTGTATTTCATCCTTTGGCTGTGCTTGAAGGAGAGTCATAGGTTACAATGTCTTTCCTGTATTTACCAGTAAAGTGCAATGCTTGAAATTTGATTAACAAGGCAAGGTTACGTTTTAATTGTTCTCACTATTCCCCTTTGCCGTGTTAATATCTCCTGGGAATACCAGTGCTGTGGTTATCCCACAGAGCTGTAGGAGCCATAGCATTATTTATTACCAAACGCTAACCACCAACTTTTTTTTTAATGTAATAATAACTTTTATATCATTCATTAAGTCTGATGTTATCCGCAATTATTTACTACCAAATTTTGACTTTGTATAGTAAAGTACAATATATATATTGAAATTGTGATCCCTTTCCAGTTGAAAAAGAATCTACCAGTAAGATCAATCTTCCTAAGCCGTCTGTATGTGCATGTAGGCAATTGGAAAGTGATATTGAGGTATTTAGTCTGTGATCACCCAGATCCTTCTGTTCAAGTGACTCTCCTCGTTTTACTCCCTAAAAACATATGATGACCCCATATTACTGGCGCCAATGTATGCACCTTTACATTACTTCACATGGAATTCATCTGCCAAGTGGCTGTTCAAACAGTTTATTCAAGTCAACCTGTAATTTATGAATATCTTCCAAAGCTTGCACTATACTACATAGTTTGGTGTCTTCTACAAAAATAGAATGAACAATTTAGGTGGGTCAGATTAAAGGGAATTTGTCAGTGTGATAAACCCTCTTAAGCCGTCTATATATGCATGTAGGTAATAGGCAGCTGAATAAGGTGAGTTCCCAGTTGTAAAGGGGGCGTTACCAGTGTGATATGTAATGGCCGCTCTCTGCTCCCCTGAGCTCACTGCAGAGTTGTGTGTGAATATAACTGACACATTTGCAGGTTCTTCTAAGCTTCAGCCTCCAGGTCACAGGCAACAAGTGTTGCGATAAAGCAGAGCTATGAGAACTGCAGCTGCAGTCGGCAGCATATACAGTGCATTGCGAAAGTATTCGGCTCCCGGGAACTTTTCAACCTTTTCCCACATATCATGCTTCAAACATAAAGATACCAAATGTAAACTTTTGGTGAAGAATCCACAACAAGTGGAACACAATTGTGAATTTGATCAAAATGTATTGGTTATTTTAAATTTTTGTGGAAAATCAGAAACTGAAAAGTGGGGCGTGCAATATTATTCGGTCCCTTTAACTTAATACATTGTTGCGCCACCTTTAGCTGTGATTACAGCTGCAAGTTGCTTGGGGTATGTCTCTATCAGTTTTGTATATCGAGAGACTGAAATTCTTGCTCATTCTTCCTTGGCAAACAGCTCGAGCTCAGTGAGGTTTGATGGAGATCGTTTGTGAACAGCAGTTTACAGCTCTTTCCACAGATTCTCGATTGGATTGAGGTCTGGACTTTGACTTGGCCATTCTAACACCTGGATATGTTTATTTGTGAACCATTCCATTGTACATTTTGCTTTATGTTTGGGATCATTGTCTTGTTGGAAGATAAATCTCCGTCCCAGTCTCAGGTCTTTTGCAGACTCAAACAGGTTTTCTTCAAGAATGGTACTGTATTTGGCTCCAGCCATCTTCCCATCAATTTTAACTATCTTCCCTGTCTCTGCTGAAGAAAAGCAGGCCCAAACCATGATGCTGCCACCACCATGTTTGACAGTGGGGATGGTGTGTTCAGGGTGATGAGCTGTGTTGCTTTTATGCCAAACATATCGTTTTGCATTGTTGCCAAAAAGTTTGATTTTGGTTTCATCTGACCAGAGCACCTTCTTCCACATGTTTGGTGTGTCTCCCAGGTGGCTTGTTGCAAACTTTAAACTACACTTTTTATAGATATCTTTGAGAAAAGGCTTTCTTCTTGCCACTCTTCTATAAAGGCCAGATTTGTGCAGTGTACGGCTGATTGTTGTCCTATGGACAGACTGTCCCACCTCAGCTGTAGATCTCTGCAGTTCATCCAGAGTGATCATGGGCCTCTTGGCTGCATCTCTGATCAGTCTTCTCCTTGTTTGAGATGAAAGTTTAGAGGGAAGGCGGGTCTTGGTAGATTTGCAGTTGTATGATACTCCTTCCATTTCAATATGATCGCTTGCACAGTGCTCTTTGGGATGTTTAAAGTTTTGGAAATCATTTTGTATCCAAATCTGGCTTAAACTTCTCCACAACAGTATCACGGACCGGCCTGTTGTGCTCCTTGGTCTTCATGATGCTCTCCGTGCTTCAAACAGCACCCTGAGACTATCACAGAGCAGGTGCATTTATACGGAGACTTGATTACACACAGGTGGATTATATTTATCATCATTAGGCATTTAGGAGAACATTGGATCATTCAGAGATCCACAATGAACTTCTGGAGTGAGTTTGCTGCACTGAAAGTAAAGGGGCCAAATAATATTGCATGCCCCACTTTTCAGTTTTGAATTTCCACAAAAATTTAAAATAACCAATAAATTTCATTCAACTTCACAATTGTGTTCCACTTCTTGTTGATTCTTCACCAAAAATTTACATTTGGTATCTTTATGTTTGAAGCAGGATATGTGGGAAAAGGTTGAAAAGTTCCAGGGAGACGAATACTTTCGCAAGGCACTGTGCCTACATCTTGTACATGTGAGAATTTTATTCTTAGAATATGTTGCCAAAACGTTGCAGTCTCCTTTTAGAGCTCCGACACATCACAGGTCATATGAAGTAAACATTGTGCTGCCTTCATCAGTAATGTCACCACATCCTAGTGACATTATTGATGAATGCAGCTTGACAGCTCCCCGACATCTACGGCAATAGGAAGGCTTCAGCTGCTGAGTCCTTGTATTACTTCTGTGAATAGATGGTATTGACTGCAGCACAATAGCATTATATGTTGGTAAGTAATTATACAAACACAAACTGAAACATTGTATCTGAGTCATTAAACACTTGTTTTCTAGGCACTGAATGAACGTTACCTTGGGAGCTCAATACAGGATGCTTCCTATGCTGATGTATAGATCAGGGGGTGTTGGGTTCGAGATGAGCGTTTATGTGCCCATGTTTCTACATTATATTGTAAGGCAAATTCTATCTATCTATCTAACAAAATCTACATATTACAGTCACATGAATAAAATGTAAATCGAAGGGAAACTATTAGAATAATCAACATCCCCCTCCAAACTGTTTACATGGCCGCTCTCTGAAAGAAAATGTCATCCCCACATTTACTTATGCAATCTGTTGCTGCCTGACTTAAAATTTGCTCTTTTAATATATCGGCAAATGAGGCTTTAAAGGGGTTTTCCAACTTTGGAAAACCATTGTCCCTCAGTGCAGTTTGTTATAAAAATAAACTCTTCTCTACTCACCATCCCCGGGTCCTATGCTGAGTCTCTGCTCCTCTTGGTGTATGATATAATTAACCTGAAAATAAATAGAGTCTTGAAGCTTAAAACCTTTACGTTATAGGTTATATTGCATACATAGTAAAAAAAAGGCTACAAAGCCAAAATATTTAGGTAACCAGGTCATAGGTAAGAGTGAAAGCACTGTAAAGTAAAAACAATGGGTAACCTTGTTGAGGAATTTCATTAATGATTTCATCAGTGATATCATCGGTAATTTATAAACCCAATTTATGGTTAGTAAAAAGAATAAAAGAAAACCCCCCAGCTTGCTGAAACTCCAAAGGTAATACTAAAAGCAACAAAGTGACAAAGAAACAGCCCTGCTGGTGTAGGGAGGTAAAAAAACAAATGATAAAATGATATATGTCACTGCGCTAGATGGAAGTATACAGCATATGGCAAATGAGGAAAATATAAAGTATCTTTCTCTCTCTATATATATATATTCATCAAGAAAAGTTGAAGCAGCACACCATAGAGTAATTATAAGGTGCTATGTATTAGGCCACGTGATGAAGTTTCGGTCCTAGGTGTGGACCTTTCTCAAGAAAGGGCTTTAGAAAGGTCCACACCTAGAACCGAAACGTCGCCACATGGGCTAATACCTAGACTCTATGTTTGTCTGATTTATTTGGAAGGACTGGAATGTACCTATGAGGCCCTACACCCTATATTCACTTGTGCTGCATACAGGTCTGGCAAAAAATTAAGAGACCACCACATAAAAACCCTGTCATGGGCAGCCCAATCCCCAGACTTGAACCCCATTGAAAACCTCTGGAATGTAATCAAGAGGATGATGGATAGTCACAAGCCATCAAACAAAGAAGAACTGCTTACATTTTTGAGCCAGAAGCAGAGTCAACGACTGGTGGAAAGCATGCCAAGACGCATGAAAGCTGTGATTAAAAATCATGGTTATTCCACAAAATATTGATTTCTGAACTGTTCCTGAGTTAAAACATTGGTATTTTTGCATCTAAATGATTATGAACTTGTTTTCTTTGCATTAATTGAGGTCTGAAAGCACTGTTTTTATTTATTTATTTTTTTTAATTTTTGACCATTTCTCCTCTTCAGAAAAAAAAACAAAATTTATTGCTTGGAAATTCGAAGACATGTTGTCAGTAGTTTATAGAATAAATGAAAAATTTACATTTTACTCAAAAAGATACCTATAAAAAGAAAAATCAGACAAACTGAACATTTTGCAGTGGTCTCTTAATTTTTGCCAGAGCTGTATACAGTATATGTGAGGGCACCAAAGTCAACAGGCAACCGAGAGCAAAAAACTACTTACAAAATGTGAAAAATTAATGAAAATACAGTTGTTAGCTGACCTGTGATGTACCTGCAACAATTACTGCCAACTTAGTACAATCAATATAAGAACAGAAAAGCCCAACAGAGGCTATGGTTAGAAAGTAGAAGAGGACTATAAACCAACCAGGTTGTAAATGGTATAGCTAATTCAGTGAAGGTGAAAAGAAAGCAGCCTGTTTGGTATTCAATTGGATTAAACAGCCTCAATTAACGACATGCCAAGCCTGTGTTGGTTCATGCAGGCTGAGAACATAGATGTTGGATTGAGTTGACTACTAGTCTACTAGATTTGAGAAAATTGTTCCCACTGCAGCCCTCGCCCGTCCTCCGCCAGCTGACAGAGTGAAGCTTTTATCGCACTCCACGCATGTCTTGTTCAAGCCTTGCACAGTTTCTTCAGGGATCATCGCAGCCGCAGTGAACACCCACAGACTATTTCACGGCACCTTACAGGACTTTCATCACAGCAGTGAGTGTTCAGAGACATTGTGTTCCCTCTATCTATATTTGATATTAGCAACAGTATTGTGCATATCAGGTTATAGGTGTCAATTGTTCCATTTGGTGCTTGCAATTGGGGTCAACTCAATCCAACATCTTTATTCTCAACCTGCATGCACTAACACACGCTTGACATGTCATTAATTGAGGCTATTGAATTCAATTGTACACCAAATAAGGTGCTTTCTTTTCTCTCAATTTGGTATACCATTTACAACCTGGTTAGTTTATAGTCCTCTTCTACTTTCAAACCCTAGCCTTTGTTGGGCTTTTTTGTTCATTTATCCATTGTACAAAGTTGGTACTAATTGTTGCAGGTACACCGCAGTTCAGCTAAAGGCCCCTTCACATTTAGCGACGCTGCAGCGATACCGACAACGATCCGGATCGCTGCAGCGTCGCTGTTTGGTCGCTGGAGAGCTGTCACACAGACCGCTCTCCAGCGACCAACGATGCCGGTAACCAGGGTAAACATCGGGTAACTAAGCGCAGGGCCGCGCTTAGTAACCCGATGTTTACCCTGGTTACCATGCTAAAAGTAAAAAAAAACAAACAGTACATACTTACCTACAGCCGTCTGTCCTACAGCCGTCTGTCCTCCAGCGCTGCGCTCTGCTTCTCTGCTCTCCTCCTGTACTGTCTGGGAGCCGGAAAGCAGAGCGGTGACGTCACCGCTCTGCTTTCCGGCTCACAGCCAGTACAGGAGGAGTGCAGAGCGCAGCGCTGGAGGACAGACGGCTGTAGGTAAGTATGTACTGTTTGTTTTTTTTTACTTTTAGCATGGTAACCAGGGTAAACATCGGGTTACTAAGCGCGGCCCTGCGCTTAGTTACCCGATGTTTACCCTTGTTACCAGTGAAGACATCACTGGATCGGTGTCACACACGCCGATCCAGCGATGTCAGCAGGAGTCCAGCGACGAAATAAAGTTCTGGACTTTATTCAGCGACCAACGATCTCCCAGCAGGGGCCTGATCGTTGGTCGCTGTCACACATAACGATTTCATTAACGATATCGTTGCTACGTCACAAATAGCAACGATATCGTTAACAATATCGTTATGTGTGAAGGTACCTTAACAACTGTATTTTCATTAATTTTTCACTTTTTTAGTAGTTTTTTTCCTCTTAATTGTCTGCTGCCTTTGGTGCCCTCACCAACATATATATATATATATATATATATATATATAAAAACAAGTACCACCTATACATCTTAATCAGAATAGCACGCCATATGTCCGAAAAGAAGTTTGGCACATACTGTATATGCAAGAAAGGACGCTCCAAAGATATATATCCTACAAATAGCTCATGGAGCAAGCAGTCCGAAAACTCATGTGAGTAAAATGTACAAAATATTTTATTTTCTAACAAAATATAAATACAAAGGTAGACAGACTAAAGCAGACAAAATACAATCAGAACTGGTGTTGTACATGAGGGGAGATAAGTGTCACAAAGATTGCTTTCCTGTGTGATATGAAAGCTGGGGGTGTCTGGGGACAATTTCGGGACTGCTCAAATGCGGGATCTTACCCTAAAAGGGGCCTTTGAAAATGTGTCTGTGATCGATGGGGTTGCTCAAGAGCCAGGGGCTGACACCAGGTATCCACACTTTGCAGTCAATAGCGAATTATTGCTTTGAGCAACTACACTGAGGGGAGGTGAGATAGTGGAGCCGCTGTTGGTTCTAGAGCCATACAGGAGGAGGGTTCTAGACATGGCACATTTGCATGTTTTGGGGGGACATCTGGGGGTGGACAAAACACAGGAGCGACTATTGTAGAGGTTCTACTGGCCAGAATGTTACCAAGAGATCCTGAATTATTGTAGGTCCTGCCACACCTGCCAGAAAACCTCTCCCTCTTCTCACTTCCGAAGTCTTCTAGTCCCATTACCAGTAATAGAGATCCCATTTGAGCGAATTGTCATGGACCTGGTAGGGCCTTTAGTTAAGTCTGCAAGAGGGCACCAATATATTTTAGTGGTTATGGACTATGCAACCAGGTACTCTGAAGCAGTACCCCTAAGGAACTCTTTGGCTAAGAGTATTGCCCGGGAACTTGTACATATTCTTGTTATATTTTTGCTAGGACAGGCCTGCCAAAGGAGATTTTGACAGACCAGGGATACCCCTTTATGAGCAAGGTGATGAAAGAACTGTGTAGGGTCCACCAGATTGCCCAGCTGTGAACCTCACTGTACCATCCACAGACGAATGGCCTAGTAGAACGCTTCAATAAAACCTTGAAAGTCATGCTAAAAAAGGTAATTTAGAAGGACTGTCAATAATGGGACTACTCGGTTCCATTTTTGCTCTTTTCCATCAGGGAACTTCCCCAGGCCTCTACTGGCTTCTCACCATTCGAGCTCCTGTATGGTCTACATCTGCGAGGGCTCCTGGTCATCGCCAAGGAAACCTGGGAAGCTGAGGTCACGCCACGTGAGCATCATAGAGCATGTGGCTCAACTGCAAGAGAGATTGACAAAAGTGATGCCTATCATGAAAGAGCATCTTCTCCAGGCACTGAAGACACAGGCAAGGGTATATAACCGATCAGCGATGCTGAGGAAGTTCCAGCCCGGGGATTGCGTGCTAGTGCTTATCCCCACAGTGGAGAGCAAGTTCCTAGTCAAGTGCCAAGGCCTATACGAGGTGGTGGAAAAACTGGGTGAAATTAATTTCAAAGTACACCAGCCGGGGCGAAGGAAGCTGCACCAGGTCTATCACGTGAACTTGCTCAAGCCTGGCGAGACCGAGAATCGCTGGACACCCCTTGCCTGGGAGCCAGTTCCAAAGTCACTGTAGATGATGTCACCATTGCAGAGACTCTGATGCCGACCCAGAGGCAACAGTGTCGGGAGCTGTTGCAGCGGAACCAGGACCTATTGTCAGAGTTGCCAGGGAAGACGCATGTGGTCGAACGTGACGTGTTGACAGAACCGCATGTATGGGTGAACCTCAAGCCATATAGAATTCTGGAAGCATGGAGAGAGGTGATATCAAATGAAGTGAAGAGGATCTTAGACCTCGGGGTGAAAGAGGAGTCGAAAAGTGGATGGTCGAGTCCCATCATCCTCATACCGAAGCCTAACGGTGAGTGGCGGTTTTGCAACGACTACTGCAATGAAGTTTCTAGTTTTAACGCTTACTCAATGCCTCCTGTGGACAAACTCATTGAGAGACTTGGACCAACGACATACATTACAAACCCTGACCTGACGAAGGTTTTTTGGCAGGTTCCCATGTCCCAGAGTGCCAAGGAGAAGACAGCCTTCTCAACACCTGATAGGTGTTTTCAAAACACCAGGATGCCCTTCGGTCTGAAGGGTGCCCTGGCCACCTTCCAGAGGGCGATGGATCGGATCCTGGCTCCGTATGAGAAGTATGCCACAGCGTACCTTGATGACATAGCCCTAGCCCTTACTGGGCTAGTCATCTGCCAAAGGTGCAGTTGGTTCTGGATACTTTAAGAAGTGTGGGGTTCACCATAAATCCAAAAAAATGTGCCATAGGCAGGAAGAGGCAAAGTACCTGGGCTATGTCTTTGGAAGGGGCGAAATTAAACCACAGATAAATAATGCGATCGAGGCGATTCAGAAATGGTCGCAACCGCTTACCAAGAAGCAAGTGAGGACATTTCTTGGAATTGTGGGCTATTACTGCTGATTCATCCCAAGTTTTGCTATAATCGCCGCACCATTGATGGATGTTCTTAAAGGTACCAAGTCGACCGTAGTTAAATGGACTTCTGACACAGAGATGGCGTTCCAGAACCTGAAGCTGACTCTGTGTAAACATCCAGTTCTGGTCACACAAGACTTCAGCAATGAGTTTGTGATCCAGACAGATGCCTCAGGTTGGGAGCCGTGCTATCTCAAGAGATAAATGGAGAAGAAGCATCCCATCCTGTATCTGAGCTGGAAGCTCTCGTAATGCGAAAAAAGTTACGCCATTGTGGAGAAAGAATGCCTGGCCATAGGCAGTGGATATATTGAAGTATTATCTACAAGGCCGGAGGTTCAAACTCGTGTCTGATCATGCCCTTCTGAGATGGTTAAGGGAGAAACAGGGTAAGAATGCCCCAGTGACTAGATGGTTCTTAGGCCTCCAGGATTTCAGGTTCCATGTAGAACACAGGCCGAGGAAGCTACACGTGAATGCAGATGGCAACTAAACAGCATCAAATGGAAACCCAAATTAGAAATGAGAATTTACCTACATTGACTTCTATTATCTCTTAGAAATAATTGAAAACTCTTCTGCACAATGCCCTGCAACCATTAATTGTGAATAATTATAAAGGCCAGATTCATCATTTGCAGGGTTTTTTTTTGTAAATCACTTTTCTTTTTTGACTTGTGGTTTTCACTGATGTTTTTGTGCCCAATTCATCAAAATTGTGCACATGATTCATGAATTTTGTGCAAAGCTCAAAATTGTCATTTTTTCTATTTTTAAAGAGGACCTTTCACTAAATGTATCACGTTGAAGTGGACATACAATCTGATGGAACAGAATAAGGCCCCTTTCACATTGCATTTCTTCCAATGTTCAATGGCCCCATCAGGACTTAAGTCTAAATCCTCCCTACAAAACGAGATATGGTTATAAGCACTGATGGGGCCATTCACTATAATGATGCAGATGGAGTCACCGTGTGCTTAGTCGTGCATTATTTTTGGCCAAATGCACCTATTGGGGGGACACCAAGTTGTAGTCTACACCTGTTGTGAATTCTGTTGTCGGGCTCCCTCCTGTGGTCATGAATGGTACTTCAGCTGGTTCTGTCCATGGACTTCCTCTGGTGGGTGTTTCTGAGTTTCACAGGTGACGAGGTTAGTTCGTTAGCTGCTGCTCTATTTAACTCCACTTAGATCTTTGCTCCATGCCACCTGTCAATGTTCCAGTATTGGTCTAGTTCACTCCTGGATCGTTCTTGTGACCTGTCTTCCCATCAGAAGCTAAGTTCCAGCTTGTATTTCTTGGGTTTGCTATTTTTCTGTCCAGCTTGCTATTTAATTTGTTGTTTTGCTTGCTGGAAGCTCCGGGACGCAGAGGGAGCGCCTCCACACCGTGAGTCGGTGCGGAGGGTCTTTTTGCGCCCTCTGTGTGGTCTTTTTGTAGGTTTTTGTGCTGACCGCAAAGTAACCTTTCCTATCCTCGGTCTGTTCAGTAAGTCGGGCCTCACTTTGCTAAATCTATTTAATCTCTGTGTTTGTATTTTCATCTTTACTCACCGTCATTATATGTGGGGGGCTGCCTTTTCCTTTGGGGAATTTCTCTGAGGCAAGGTAGGCTTTATTTTTCTATCTTCGGGGCTAGCTAGTTTCTTAGGCTGTGCCGAGTTGCATAGGGAGCGTTAGGCGCAATCCACGGCTATTTCTAGTGTGTTTGATAGGTTTAGGGATTGCGGTCAGCAGAGTTCCCACGTCCCAGAGCTCGTCCTTATTATCAGTAACTATCAGGTCATTCCATGTGCTCTTAACCACCAGGTCCATTATTGTCCTGACCACCAGGTCATAACAGTACAGGTGGCCCAAAGTACTAATGCCTCTCAATAGAGGGATAAGAGAAGTTCTGAGACCATTTTTTTTCTTTGCAGTGTGTTTTGTCTCTATTTTCCCCTTTACCTCTGGGTGGTTCAGGACACTGGTGTAAACATGGACATTCAAGGTCTGTCCTCTTGGATGGATAATCTCACTACAAGGATACAAAACATTCAACATTTTGTGGTTCAGAATCCAATGTCAGAGCCTAGGATTCCAATTCCTGATTTGTTTTTTGGTGATAGATCTAAGTTCTTGAATTTCAAAAATAATTGTAAATTGTTTCTTGCCTTGAAACCTCGCTCCTCAGGTGACACTGTTCAACAAGTAAAGATCATTATTTCTTTGTTACGTGGTGACCCTCAAGACTGGGCATTTTCCCTTGCGCCAGGAGATCCGGCATTGCGTGATGTTGATGCGTTTTTCCTGGCGCTTGGATTGCTTTATGACGAACCTAATTCAGTGGATCAGGCAGAGAAAATCTTGCTGGCTCTGTGTCAGGGTCAGGATAAAGCGGAGATATATTGTCAGAAGTTTAGAAAGTGGTCTGTGCTCACTCAGTGGAATGAATGTGCCCTGGCAGCAATCTTCAGAAAGGGTCTCTCTGAAGCCCTTAAGGATGTCATGGTGGGGTTTCCCATGCCTGCTGGTCTGAATGAGTCTATGTCCTTGGCCATTCAGATCGATCGACGCTTGCGTGAGCGTAAAGCTGTGCACCATTTGGCGCTACTATCTGAGCATGGGCCTGAGCCTATGCAATGTGATAGGACTTTGACCAGAGCTGAATGGCAAGAACACAGACGTCGGAATGGGCTATGTTTTTACTGTAGTGATTCCACTCATGCTATCTCCGATTGTCCTAAGCGCACTAAGCGGTTCGCTAGGTCTGCCACCATTGGTACGGTACAGTCTAAATTTCTATTGTCTGTTACTCTGATTTGCTCTTTGTCATCCTATTCTGTTATAGCATTTGTGGATTCAGGCGCTGCCCTGAATTTGATGGACTTGGAGTATGCTAGGCGCTGTGGTTTTTTCTTGGAGCCCTTGCAGTATCCTATTCCATTGAGAGGAATTGATGCTATGCCTTTGGCCAAGAATAAGCCTCAGTATTGGACCCAATTGACCATGTGCATGGCTCCTGCACATCAGGAGGATATCCGCTTTCTGGTGTTGCATAATCTGCATGATGTGGTCGTTTTGGGGTTGCCATGGCTACAGGTTCATAATCCAGTATTGGACTGGAAATCTATGTCTGTGTCCAGCTGGGGTTGCCAGGGGGTACATGGTGATGTTCCATTTTTGTCTATTTCGTCTTCCACTCCTTCTGAAGTTCCAGAGTTTTTGTCGGATTATCGGGATGTATTTGATGAGCCCAAAGCCAGTGCCCTACCTCCTCATAGGGATTGCGATTGTGCAATTAATTTGATTCCTGGTAGTAAGTTTCCTAAGGGCTGATTGTTCAATTTATCTGTGCCAGAACACGCCGCTATGCGGAGTTATATAAAGGAATCCTTGGAGAAAGGCCATATTCGCCCGTCGTCATCACCGTTAGGAGCAGGGTTCTTTTTTGTGGCCAAGAAGGATGGTTCTTTGAGACCTTGTATTGATTACCGCCTTCTTAATAAAATTGCAGTCAAATTTCAGTATCCTTTGCCGTTGCTGTCTGATTTGTTTGCTCGTATTAAAGGGGCTAGTTGGTTCACCAAGATAGATCTTCGAGGGGCGTATAATCTTGTGCGTATTAAACAAGGCGATGAATGGAAAACAGCATTTAATACGCCCGAGGGCCATTTTGAGTACCTGGTTATGCCATTCGGGCTTTCCAATGCTCCATCAGTATTTCAGTCCTTTATGCATGACATCTTCCGAGAGTACCTGGATAAATAGCTGATTGTGTATTTGGATGATATTTTGGTCTTTTCGGATGATTGGGAGTCTCATGTGAAGCAGGTCAGAATGGTGTTCCAGGTTCTTCGTGCGAATTCCTTGTTTGTGAAGGGGTCAAAGTGTCTCTTTGGAGTTCAGAAGGTTTCATTTTTGGGGTTCATTTTTTCCCCTTCTACTATCGAGATGGACCCTGTTAAAGTCCAGGCCATTTACGATTGGACTCAGCCGACATCTGTGAAGAGCCTGCAAAAGTTCCTGGGCTTTGCTAATTTTTAACGCCGCTTCATCGCTAATTTTTCTACTGTTGCTAAACCGTTGACTGATTTGACCAAGAAGGGTGCTGATGTGGTCAATTGGTCTTCTGCGGCTGTAGAGGCTTTTCAGGAGTTGAAGCGTCATTTTTCTTCTGCCCCTGTGTTGTGCCAGCCAGATGTTTCGCTTCCGTTTCAGGTTGAGGTTGATGCTTCTGAGATTGGAGCAGGGGCTGTTTTGTCGCAGAGAAGTTCTGATGGCTCGGTGATGAAGCCATGTGCTTTCTTTTCTAGAAAGTTTTCGCCTGCTGAGCGTAACTATGATGTTGGTAATCGTGAATTGTTGGCCATGAAGTGGGCATTCGAGGAGTGGCGTCATTGGCTGGAAGGAGCCAAGCATCGCGTGGTGGTCTTGACAGATCACAAGAATTTGACTTATCTTGAGTCTGCCAAATGGTTGAATCCGAGACAGGCTCGATGGTCGTTATTTTTCTCCCGTTTTGATTTTGTGATTTCGTACCTTCCGGTCTCTAAGAATGTGAAGGCTGATGCCCTGTCAAGGAGTTTTGTGCCTGACTCTCCGGGTGTTCCTGAGCCAGCGGGTATTCTCAAAGAAGGGGTAATTTTGTCTGCCATCTCCCCTGATGTGCTGCAAAAATTTCAGGCTGATAGACCTGACCGTTGCCCAGCGGAGAAACTGTTTGTCCCTGATAGATGGACAAGTAGAGTTATCTCTGAGATTCATTGTTCAGTGTTGGCTGGGCATCCTGGAATCTTTGGTACCAGAGATTTGGTGGCTAGATCCTTCTGGTGGCCGTCTTTGTCGCAGGATGTGCGTTCTTTTGTGCAGTCCTGTGGGACTTGTGCTCGGGCTAAGCCCTGCTGTTCTCGTGTCAGTGGGTTGCTTTTGCCCTTGCCGGTCCCAAAGAGGCCCTGGACGCATATTTCTATGGATTTTATTTCAGATCTCCCCGTCTCTCAAAAGATGTCGGTCATTTGGGTGGTTTGTGATCGCTTTTCTAAGATGGTCCATTTGGTACCTTTGTCTAAATTGCCTTCCTCCTCTGATTTGGTGCCATTATTTTTCCAGCATGTGGTTCGTTTACATGGTATCCCGGAGAACATCGTTTCTGACAGAGGTTCCCAGTTTGTTTCAAGGTTTTGGCGATCTTTTTGTGCTAGGATGGGCATTGATTTGTCTTTTTCCTCGGCTTTCCATCCTCAGACAAATGGCCAAACCGAACGAACTAATCAAACTTTGGAAACATATCTGAGATGCTTTGTTTCTGCTGATCAGGATGATTGGGTGTCCTTTTTGCCGTTGGCTGAGTTCGCCCTTAATAATCGGGCCAGCTCGGCTACTTTGGTTTCGCCGTTTTTCTGCAATTCTGGTTTCCATCCTCGTTTCTCTTCAGGGCAGGTTGAGTCTTCAGACTGTCCTGGTGTAGATACTGTGGTGGATAGGTTGCAGCAGATTTGGACTCATGTGGTGGACAATTTGACATTGTCCCAGGAGAAGGCTCAACGTTTCGCTAACCGCCGGCGCTGTGTGGGTCCCCGACTTCGTGTTAGGGATTTGGTTTGGTTGTCGTCTCGTTATGTTCCTATGAAGGTTTCCTCTCCTAAGTTTAAGCCTCGTTTCATTGGTCCGTATAAGATTTCTGAGGTTCTCAATCCTGTGTCATTTCATTTGGCTCTTCCTGCTTCTTTTGCCATCCATAATGTGTTCCATAGGTCGTTATTGCGGAGATACGTGGCGCCTGTGGTTCCATCCCTTGATCTTCCTGCCCCGGTGTTAGTTGAGGGGGAGTTGGAGTATGTGGTGGAGAAGATTTTGGATTCTCGTATTTCGAGACGGAAACTCCAGTACCTGGTCAAGTGGAAGGGTTATGGTCAGGAAGATAATTCCTGGGTTTTTGCCTCTGATGTTCATGCTGCCGATCTGGTTCGTGCCTTTCATTTGGCTCATCCTGGTCGGCCTGGGGGCTCTGGTGAGGGTTCGGTGACCCCTCCTCAAGGGGGGGGTACTGTTGTGAATTCTGTTGTCGGGCTCCCTCCTGTGGTCATGAATGGTACGTCAGCTGGTTCTGTCCATGGACTTCCTCTGGTGGGTGTTTCTGAGTTTCACAGGTGACGAGGTTAATTCGTTAGCTGCTGCTCTATTTAACTCCACTTAGATCTTTGCTCCATGCCACCTGTCAATGTTCCAGTATTGGTCTAGTTCACTCCTGGATCGTTCTTGTGACCTGTCTTCCCATCAGAAGCTAAGTTCCAGCTTGTATTTCTTGGGTTTGCTATTTTTCTGTCCAGCTTGCTATTTAATTTGTTGTCTAGGAAATAGCGACCACAATATTGTACAGTTTCACCTGTCTTTCACTAGGGGGACTTGTCAGGGAGTCACAAAAACACTGAACTTTAGGAAGGCAAAGTTTGACCAGCTTAGAGATGCCCTTAATCTGGTAGACTGGGACAATATCCTCAGAAATAAGAATACAGATAATAAATGGGAAATGTTTAAGAACATCCTAAATAGGCAGTGTAAGCGGTTTATACCTTGTGGGAATAAAAGGACTAGAAATAGGAAAAACCCAATGTGGCTAAACAAAGAAGTAAGACAGGCAATTAACAGTAAAAAGAAAGCATTTGCACTACTAAAGCAGGATGGCACCATTGAAGCTCTAAAAAACTATAGGGAGAAAAATACTTTATCTAAAAAACTAATTAAAGCTGCCAAAAAGGAAACAGAGAAGCACATTGCTAAGGAGAGTAAAACTAATCCCAAACTGTTCTTCAACTATATCAATAGTAAAAGAATTAAAACTGAAAATGTAGGCCCCTTAAAAAATAGTGAGGAAAGAATGGTTGTAGATGACGAGGAAAAAGCCTAACATAGTAAACACCTTCTTCTCCACGGTATTCACGGTGGAAAATGAAATGCTAGGTGAAATCCCAAGAAACAATGAAAACCCTATATTGAGGGTCACCAATCTAACCCAAGAAGAGGTGCGAAACCGGCTAAATAAGATTAAAATAGATAAATCTCCGGGTCCGGATGGCATACACCCACGAGTACTAAGAGAACTAAGTAATGTAATAGATAAACCATTATTTCTTATTTTTAGGGACTCTATAGCGACAGGGTCTGTTCCGCAGGATTGGCGCATAGCAAATGTGGTGCCAATATTCAAAAAGGGCTCTAAAAGTGAACCTGGAAATTATAGGCCAGTAAGTCTAACCTCTATTGTTGGTAAAATATTTGAAGGGTTTCTGAGGGATGTTATGCTGGATTATCTCAATGAGAATAACTGTTTAACTCCATATCAGCATGGGTTTATGAGAAATCGCTCCTATCAAACCAATCTAATCAGTTTTTATGAAGAGGTAAGCTATAGGCTGGACCACGGTGAGTCATTGGACGTGGTATATCTCGATTTTTCCAAAGCGTTTGATACCGTGCCGCACAAGAGGTTGGTACACAAAATGAGAATGCTTGGTCTGGGGGAAATTGTGTGTAAATGGGTTAGTAACTGGCTTAGTGATAGAAAGCAGAGGGTGGTTATAAATGGTATAGTCTCTAACTGGGTCGCTGTGACCAGTGGGGTACCGCAGGGGTCAGTATTGGGACCTGTTCTCTTCAACATATTCATTAATGATCTGGTAGAAGGTTTACACAGTAAAATATCGATATTTGCAGATGATACAAAACTATGTAAAGCAGTTAATACAAGAGAAGATAGTATTCTGCTACAGATGGATCTGGATAAGTTGGAAACTTGGGCTGAAAGGTGGCAGATGAGGTTTAACAATGATAAATGTAAGGTTATACACATGGGAAGAAGGAATCAATGTCACCATTACACACTGAATGGGAAACCACTGGGTAAATCTGACAGGGAGAAGGACTTGGGGATCCTAGTTAATGATAAACTTACCTGGAGCAGCCAGTGCCAGGCAGCAGCTGCCAAGGCAAACAGGATCATGGGGTGCATTAAAAGAGGTCTGGATACACATGATGAGAGCATTATACTGCCTCTGTACAAATCCCTAGTTAGACCGCACATGGAGTACTGTGTCCAGTTTTGGGCACCGGTGCTTAGGAAGGATATAATGGAACTAGAGAGAGTACAAAGGAGGGCAACAAAATTAATAAAGGGGATGGGAGAACTACAATACCCAGATAGATTAGCGAAATTAGGATTATTTAGTCTAGAAAAAAGATGACTGAGGGGCGATCTAATAACCATGTATAAGTATATAAGGGGACAATACAAATATTTCGCTGAGGATCTGTTTATACCAAGGAAGGTGACGGGCACAAGGGGGCATTCTTTGCGTCTGGAGGAGAGAAGGTTTTTCCACCAACATAGAAGAGGATTCTTTACTGTTAGGGCAGTGAGAATCTGGAATTGCTTGCCTGAGGAGGTGGTGATGGCAAACTCAGTCGAGGGGTTCAAGAGAGGCCTGGATGTCTTCCTGGAGCAGAACAATATTGTATCATACAATTAGGTTCTGTAGAAGGATGTAGATCTGGGGATTTATTATGATGGAATATAGGCTGAACTGGATGGACAAATGTCTTTTTTCGGCCTTACTAACTATGTTACTATGTTACTATGTTACTATGTATGTCTTGCTTGCTGGAAGCTCCGGGACGCAGAGGGAGCGCCTCCGCACCGTGAGTCGGTGCGGAGGGTCTTTTTGCGCCCTCTGCGTGGTGGGCTGCCTTTTCCTTTGGGGAATTTCTCTGAGGCAAGGTAGGCTTTATTTTTCCATCTTCGGGGCTAGCTAGTTTCTTAGGCTGTGCCGAGTTGCATAGGGAGCGTTAGGCGCAATCCACGGCTATTTCTAGTGTGTTTGATAGGTTTAGGGATTGCGGTCAGCAGAGTTCCCACGTCCCAGAGCTCGTCCTTATTATCAGTAACTATCAGGTCATTCCATGTGCTCTTAACCACCAGGTCCATTATTGTCCTGACCACCAGGTCATAACATACACCACTGTAAAAGGGCTTTAAAACGTTTTGTGTTTGTTTCTTACTTTCGCTTCTCCATTGGGTAGATATTAAAGATAAAAGTATTTAACATGTGAACAGTTAATTTCTTTTTTAAGTCCAAGTAGGCATGCCAGAGAGATTTCACTGGGGGCATGTAGTTCTTCCTCTTTGTAACACTGACCAATCATAAGCAGGCAGCAACACACTGGGGAAAGAAGTACAAAGCCCCACAAAAATATTGACAAACAGCCTGCTCTCCTCACTGCAGAGTGATGACATGTGCTGAAGCACAGCAGAGATGAGTGTGATTAATTAACAACAACTTTCAGTTGCCATCTCCAGCAATCAGTGTGGGGAAAGGGGCAATGCTGCAGAAGCTGTTTCATTACAAACACTTCTTGTAGCTTTCCTCCCAAATTCAAGTGAGCTTCATGGACAGGACCAAATGAACATTACCATTACCAAAGCAAGTATGGTGCTGCCAACTGTGCTACACTGCCCCTTCCCCCACACTGTGTCACTATGTCTCACACTGAGGCTGCTCTAAGCTATTGTGGGGGCAGAGGGTGTTCTTTTTCCCCATTGTATGTGGATATATGCTTAGGATTGGCAGAGCTAGCAGAATTATGAGAGAAGAGCTACGAGAAGTTTTTTTTTAATGAGCCAGAGATGAAAACTGAAAGCTTTCCATTAATCACACTCAGGTCTGCTGTGCTCCAGCACATCATCACTAAGCAGTGAAGAGAGCAGACTAGCAATGCTACTGTGCTGCCATATTCTTCTTTTCCCAGTGTGTTGCTCCATGCTTATAATTGGTTAATGTCATAAAAGTATACACCCCAAATTAAATCTCTCTGGTAATGGCCACTTGGAAAAATTTGGTGAAAGGTCCACTTTAACTGGTTTTAGATGGAAAGTCGCGTGTTTTACAAAGTGTCGCAACAAATGTGTCAAAATAACCAGCGTACATAAAATCACTTCAGGGGAAAGACTGGATTAGAGTTGAGCCAAATTTTGCGACTTTTTCTTTAACAGTTGTATTTCATGAATAAATCTAAAACATCTGGAAAATCCACACTGACATAAATATCAGAAAACTAACTAAATCACAAAAAACTATTTGAAAAAGGTCAAAATTTATGAATTTGATGAATCGCAAATCAAAAAGTCACTAATTGAGAGATAGTCACACCAAAAAACTAGGGGACGTACAATGATGAATAGGGCCTTTAGTGTCTACTATTTGCACCTTTAGAAGCAAATGCGAACCACATTTCCATTTTTTGCTGCATAAAATTGGAAATGTAAAAAAAAAAATAATAGAAAATACTGTGACATCTGCAACAACAACAAACCCTCGCTATGATAAATTGCTAAATTTCCATCCAATTTCAGAGTTGCAGTTTACAGAATGAGAGAAATATGCTAATGTCATTGATGTGCAGCACAGAATCTCTTGCTGAAAAGCTGTATTCATCACCTTCCAGTGCAAACTGCCTGCTAGCTGCAAAGCGTCACTGTCAGAATTACCAGCACGGAGTTTCCAGTCCACCACACCTCATTCCCTTTACTATCATTCTGAATATAATTTGAAAGCTGAGAACCACAGTGCATAATGTATTCAGAGCAATAAATCTCTGTCTGCTGCATCCTCACCATGCCCAGCTAGAACAATAGGCCCTTTCCAGCACGATGCTCTTTGTAACTTTTACATTTTCCTGTTTTACTGTCCTAATTATTATGAGTCAGCAAAATAGCAGATAGTGTTTTCAGTGATGGGTGATATAAGGCTAGTGACACAATCACATCGTGATACATGCGGCTGTGGTAATTAAGCTGTGCCGTGGAATATAGATTAGGCGGTGGGGGGTTTCATGGTGCTTGGGTTGAATTATGAGTTGGATTAAAAATAACCTACTGAGCCTAAGGCAACACTTCCAGTGGTTCAGTAACGACTCCATGCCAATTCTAGGCAACTGCAGTACAATCATTTTTATTCGACTACTTTCCTATAAATATTTACTGAGAATTACTTAATAAGAAAAGAAAGGCGTTTATATCTGGACTGAAATTACTCTATCTATTTATCTAATATAGTGCTTGAAAATATTATAATTTTTCATTTTTTAAATTAGGAAAATGTTCCAATTTCACATGTCTGTAAGTAGCAAATTATGTGAACCTTTAGGATTAGCAGATAATTTGAAGGTGAAATTAGGAGTCTGTTTTATTCAATCAATAGAATGACATTCCGGTGTGATTGGGCAATCTGTTTTATTTAAAGAACCAGTGTCTTTTAAAGTCTGATGTTCACAGCTCATCTTTAGAGACGTGTATGATGGCACAAACAAAGGAGATTTCTGAATACCTCAGTAGAAGAATGTCAATGCTCATCAGGCTGGAAAAGGTTACGAAACCATCTACAAAGAGTTTGGACTCCACCAATGGACAGTCAAAGGATTCAGAATGATCTAGATAAGCGTGAACAATTGGCAGCGACTAATAGAATGCTATTTAACAGGGAGAAATGCAAGATTCTACATCTAGGCAAGAAAAGCAAAAGTTACATCTACAAAATATGAGGAAAAGAACTAAGCAGTAGCATGTGTGGAAAAGACTTTGGTATTCTAATAGATCACAGACTGCACATGAGTCAACAGTGTGATGCAGCTGCAAAAAAGGAAAACACAGTTCTAGGATGTATTAAAGGTAGCATAGAGTCTAGATCACATGAAGTAATTATCCCCTTCTACTCCTCCTTGGTTAAAACTCATCTGGAATTTTGTGTCCAGTTCTGGACACCACATTTTTAAAAATACATTGAAAAACTGGAGCAAGTTCAGAGAAGAACTACCAGGATGGTGAATGGACTGCAAACTATGTCCTATGAGGAACGGTTAAAGGATCTGTAAATGTTTAGGTTACAAAAAAGAAGGCTATGAGGAGACTTAATAGCTGTCTACAAATATCTGAAGGGATGTCACAGGGTAGAGGGATCATACTTATTCTCATTTTCTCATTTGCACATGGAAACACGAGCAGCAATGGAATGAAACTGAAAAGGAGAAGATACAGATTAAATATTAGAAAAACCTTTTTCAGAATGAGGATGATCAATGAGTGGAACAGGCTGCCATGAGAGGTGGCGAGTTCTCTTTAAATGGAAATCTTCAAACAGAGGCTGTACAGAAGCCTCTCTAAGATGGTTTAGTGAATCCTCCATTGTGAAGGAGGTTGGACAGGATGACCCTGAAGGTTGCTTCCAACTATAACATTGTATTATTCTATAATTCTATGATTCTCACAGACATGTGATATTGTATTTTTTTCTGTAGTTAAAACATGCAGTCAATTTTTTTACTGATTTGTTTGATTTGGTCTTCCCTTTCTACATTTAAGACTTGAGTGAAAATCTGATGAAGTGAAAATCTGATTTTCAGAAGTCGTTTTTCAACACAACAATAGTAGGTTGCATGTTGCTTGTGCTACCATTGCATGACCTAAATGTGCTACCATGACATTCAGCATTTCCCACAGAGCACATCTGGGACACCATTGGTCAGCAACTGGATAGGGAGCTGCCAGAAGTGGATTTTGATGATTTCAGCGCCCAAGTGCATCCAGTGTGCCAGAAAATTGCTCATACAACCACTGAAGTGGTTTTCTCATGAACAAAGTACATTTTAATCAATAAATCTTGGAAAAATAATAGCCTCTACAATTAAATGTGTTAAAGAAATGTTCCTATGCTGATATAATCTTTTGTTTGTGCTCTTGCTACACATATATTTGCTGTGTCCGACCACGGAGAGATGCTCTAGTTCCTGGCTGACTCATACTAAAGCTCCTGGCCACAAGAAGGAAGTAGGAACTCCACCAGCGCTGAGTTTACATGTCATTGACTTGACTTATGATGAGCTCACAGGACTGGTGATGTGGTAGAAACATTCACTCCTGGGAGAAAACAGGCAGAATTTTATTGAAAAAGATAGCTAGCTCACCATTACTTGTAAAGCATGTTCCGGGAGAACATAGTGGGTACATGCCTAGTGCACCCACCGAGATCTGACAGCCGGCACCCGGCAACAATAGTTAATGTTTCCTATTGGTTAATTTTGATCATTGTGATAGACCCTATCACAGTGACCAAAATAAAAAAATAGTCAATAAACCCCCCTTTTATCACCCCCTTACTTAGGGAAAAATAATTTAATAAAAAAATAAATTTATTTCCAATTATTCATTCGGGCTAGAGTTGCGCTAAAGTGAGTTGGGCTAAAGTTAGGGTTAGAGATAGGGTTAGGAATAGGGTTAGGGCTAGGTTTAGTGTTATGGGTATGGTTAGGAGTGGGATTAGGGTTAGGGGTGTGTTAGGGTTAGGTTTGTGGTTAGGGTAATGGTTAGGGAAGGGATTAGGGTTAGGTTTGTGGGTAGGGTCATGGTTAGGGATGGGATTAGGTTTGGGGTGTTTTGGCGTTAGGGTTGGAGTTAGAATTGGGGGTTTCCACTGTTTCGGTACATCAGGGGGGTATCCAAATGGGACATGGCACCACCATTGATTCCATCCAATTTTGCGTTCAAATAGTCAAACAGTGCTCCCTCCCTTCTGAGCCTTGCCATGTACCCAAACAGTGGCTTTTCCCCACATATGGGGTATTGGCGTACTCAAGAGAAATTGCACAACAAAGTTAGTGGTCCAGTTTCTACTGATACCCTTGTGAAAAAAAATTTGCTTGAGGGGTGCAGTTTTTAGAATGGTGTCACTTTTGGGTATTTTCTTTTATGTTAACCCCCCAAACTTACTTCAAATGTGAGGTGGTCCCTTAAAAAAATGGTTTTGTAAATTTTGTTGGAAAAACGAGAAATTGTTGCTCAACTTTTAACCTTTATAACTTCAGAATCATAACAAAAAAAAACGTCTCCAAAATTGTGCTGTAAAGTAAAGTAGACATGTGGGAAATTCATTAACTATTTTGTGAGACACCACTCTCTGATTTAAGGGCATAAAAATTCAAAGTTTGATTATTGCAAAATTTTCCAAATTTTCGCCATATTTCCATTTTTTCCATAAATAAACACAAGTTATATCAAATAAATTGTATCACTTACATGACGTACAAAATGTCATGAAAAAAACATTCTCAGAATCAGTGGGATCCATTGAAGCGTTCCAGAATTATAACTACATAAATTGACAGTGGTCAGAATTGTAAAAATTGGCTTGGTCATTAAATACAAAATTGGGTCTGTCACTAAGGGGTTAATGCTTTGTACAAAAGCTTTTGTGATGTGATGATGGTGGTACGTAGCAAAAAGTTCTATCTGGTGGATTTGAAGGGTCATGGCCCAGAGGATAGGACCTGGGAGCCTGTTGAGCACATTCGGGCTCCGCTGCTCATTGCGGCCTTTGAGCGTAGCGAGGGGGGGGCAATGTTAGGAGTCGAGTTCCCGCCACTGCACAGGGGGAATCTGGAACCATGCCCGCTGCGGTCTCCCATTCTCCAGCCGCAGTTGAACCTGCTCAGCGGAGATGTCGGTCCCAGCGTCTGGCTCAGGCTGATACTGTGCGCTTGGTTACTGCTGCCTTTCCAGGCTCTGCCTTTGTAGCCAGTACTGATCAGCAGCGAGCAGGCGTTTCAGGGACTACATCCTACTTTTCATACTGAGCATGCCCACAGGACAACCTCTCATTGGAGGTCGGGGTCACATGCTCAGCTCCTGTAGCAGCTCCTATTGGACCATTAGGAACGTCCTTGAGAGCTACAGCTATAATAGCTTTGCATGGTCGCACGGCCATGCGCTAGTATAAACTTGATATCGTGTGTGTAGATGAATGTCTGTCGATGGATGAAAGCTCCTTAATTATTCCCATTCCTTGTGTTGATGACTGCTCGCGAATGGTGGAAGCTACCTAGCGCCCGACAGTGTTACCTGCACACTTAGCACACGTTTCTGCGTCTATTTGCAGTGCCCGCCTGTACGGCACCGTGTGCAATCAGTGCGCTTTCCTGACAGCCGGTCAGTGTAGGGTAGGAATTCCCGCTTGGACTCAGCATCTGACTCGGGGCGTCCTCAGGCATGGGCTCAAAAGCCACCGAGGGTCAGAGAGAGTCCAATCACCAGTTTAGTGGGGGTGATTCATAGGGATCCCACTAGTGTCTTTCAGCTGCACCCTGTAACTGCTAACAAGGCGCAACATATTTACAGCAACTCTGTGAAGCAACAGAGTTCGCTACCATTCACACTGGGTGAGGTCTAACCCACGTGTGAGCAAGCGTCCATCCGCCATTACTCAGCAGCAGGTGTCATCTCTGCACGGTGGACCCCAGACTGCGAACGCACCTCATATTCTCTAATATTATTATTTGGTGCGTTTCGCCAGTCTTAACAAGTGATGAGCGAATATACTTGGTACTCGAGATTTTCCGAGCACGTTCGGGTGTCCTCCGAGTATTTGTAACTACTCGGAGATTTAGTTTTCTGCGCCGCAGCTGAATGATTTACATCTGTTAGCCAGCATAAGTACATGTGGGGGTTCCCTAGCCTAGCAACCAGACAGCCCCCACATGTACTTATGTTGGCTAACAGATGTAAATCATTCAGCTGCGGCGCAGAAAACGAAATCTCCAAGTACTTACAAATACTCGAACACCCGAGTGTGCTCAGAAAATCTCAAGTACTGAGTATACTTGCTCCACTAGTGATGACAGCTTCAAGATACCTCCTGTATGGAGAAAATAGTCGCATGCATTGCTCAGATGTGATTATGATCCATTCTGCCACACAATCTTCAAAACCTGAAGGTTCTGTGGACTATGAACTCTGAACTTTATTTCCTTTCATTAATTTTCTATTGTATTCAGGTCAGGTGATTCCCGTGGTCAGTCATCTTTATCGTCCTAGTAGATGGCAGCAGATTTTTACCATGAATATTTTAGTCTATTTGACTAATATATATGTGTCATGATATATATGTACAATTATTGCTGAAAGTGTTAGCACCCTTGAAATTGATCCAGAAAAGGAAGTATTTAGCCTAGAAAATTATTGCATGTACACATGTTTTATTATACACGTTTTTTTTTTCCTTTGTTAGTACTGCAACAACAAAAACTGAGAAAAAATGCAAATTGGACATTGTTTCACACAAAACCCCAAAAAATGGGTCAGGCAAAATTGTTGGCACCTTTCCAAAATTGTGTGTAAACAACTTTGTTTCAAGCATGTGACGCTTGTTTAAACTTACCGTAGTTGTGGCAAGTAACAGGTCTGGGCAATATGAAAAACACACCTGAAACCAGATAAAAAGGAGAGAAGTTGACTCTATTTTTGCATTGTGTGTCTGTGTGTACCACAATAAGCATGGAGAACAGAAAGAGGAGAAGAGAACCTTCTGAGGATTTAAAAACCCAAATTGTTCAACAAAATCAACAATGTCAAGGTTAAAAGTCCATCTCCAGAGATATCCTTTGTCCGCTGTGCGCAACATAATAAAGAAGTTTACAACCCATGGCACTGTAGCTAATCACTCTGGATGTGGATGACATAGAAAAATTAATAAAAGGTTGCAATACAGGATAGTAAGGATGGTGGATAAGCAGCCCCATTCAAGTTCCAAGAAATTGAAGCTCTCAGGGTGCATCAGTGTCAATGTGAACTATCCATCGATATTGAATGAAATGAAACACTATGGCAGGAGACCCAGGAGGACCCAGACACATGAAAAGCTAGACCACAGTTTGCCAAATTGTAAGTGAGTAAGATAAAATCCTTCTGGGAAAGCGTCTTGTGGACAAATGAGACTAAAATGGAGCTTTTTGGTAAAGCACATTATTCTACTGTTTACTGAAAACAGAATGAAGCAGGCAAAGAAAAGAATACAGTACCCACAGTCAAATATGGTGGTGGTTCAAACATTCTTTGGGGTTGTTTTGCTGCTTCTGGCACTAGGTGCCTTTACTGTGTGCAAGGCATGATAAAAACTGAAGATTACGAAAGGATTTTGCTCGCAATGTAGTACCCAGTGTCAGGATGCTGGGTTTGCATCCTTGGTCATGGTTCTTCCAGCTGGACAATGACCCCAAACATACTTCAAGATACACCTACAAATGGATAGGAACAAAGCGCTGGAGAGTTTGGAAGTGGTCAGCAATGTGTCCAGATCTAAACCCCATTGAACACCTATGGAGAGATCTTAGAATTGTTGTTGAGAGAAGGCACCCTTCATATATGAGAAACCTGGAGCAGTTTTCAAAAGAAGATGCCGATACAGATGAACTTGCAATGGGAGGGGATAGCAGTGCCGGCGCTAGGGCCCATAGCGGATGCTGGGAACCATAGTGGCATTGCAGGGTGATCAAGTCTCCCTGTTCTGCCGCATAGTTTATTGGCATGCTGCACATGCTGATGCAGTTTAAAGTAGCATAGATTCGGGTGAGCCTCTCAGATTTTCTCCAACATCTAAGGCTGCCATCACACTAGCAGTATTTGGTCAGTATTTTACATCAGTATTTGTATTTCACCCCCGGACGAAGCATTTCATTGCGAAATGTGCGTCGGGTGTGGTGGGTCCCCAGGAGCGCTCCACAGGTAATTATTATATCTTTTTATCTATACACTTGTATCATTTATTTGTTCTTTCTTATTGGCATGTTTGTACATGATCACATGGCACATTTGCACATGGTTTATTATATTATGGAATGATTACTATAACTCTTATTATTGGAGTCTCTGCCTGGGTGTCCCACCATCTTGCCTGTGCGCTGTGGTTTTATACCCATTACTGATTGCTGTTTTTATTATAATTATTAATAATGCACAATAACAATAAAAATTGTATTGTGGTACCGTGTTAGCCAGAAAAATCGATGTGAATACTTTTCTGCCCAATGATGACAGAAGTATTCTGGGAGTGATACCTTTATTGGCTAACCAGAAAATAATATGTTTGCAAGCTTTCAGAGCACAGAGGCTCCTTCTTCAGGCAGTCGTGCCTGAAGAAGGAGCCTCTGTGCTCTGAAAGCTTGCAAACATATTATTTTCTGGTTAGCCAATAAAGGTATCACTCCCAGAATACTTCTGTCATCATTGGGCAGAAATGTATTCATATTATAATTAATAAAGTTTATATGTATTTTACTGGCCTTGTGTGAAGGTAGTTTTTTTGGTGCTTTTGTTACTATTCCCTTCATGGTCTAATGCAGAGGATATATTTAGGTGTATCAGTATTTGTAAGCCAAAACCAGGAGTGGGTGATAAATGCAGAAGTGGTGCATATGTTTCTATTATACTTTTTCTCTCCTGGTTTTGGCTTACAAATACTGATGTAAAATACTGACCAAATTCTGCTAGTGAGACGGCAGCCTAATCCTTAAATGCTTCCTCCACTTGGCTTCCCTTTACATCTGGTATATGTCTCTTATGTCCATGCACGATTTTGTATCTGATATGAGATACAATAGACTACTTGAGATGTGACTAGAAAGTTTCAGCCACTTCCATGAATCTTTTATAATTCAGTCAATCAAGTTGAAAACAGTAGAAGAATTTTTGCACAATTTGAAAGTGTAAATTGAAGGGGAGAAATTGAGTACTACAGTCATGGCCAAAATTTTTTAGAATGACATCAAAATTATATTTTCACATGATCTGCTGCCCTCTGGTTTTTATTAGTGTTTGTCTGATGTTTATATCACATACAGAAATATAATTGCAATCATATTATGAGTACCAATAGGTTATATTGACAGTTAGAATGAGTTAATGCAGCAAGTCAATATTTGCAGTGTTGACCCTTCTTCTTCAAGACCTCTGCAATTCTCCCTGGCATGCTCTCAATCAACTTCTGGACCAAATCCTGACTTATAGCAGTCCATTCTTGCATAATCAATGCTTGCATTTTGCCAGAATTTGTTGGTTTTTGTTTGTCCACCCGTCTCTTGATGATTGACCACAAGTTCTCAATGGGATTAAGATCTGGGGAGTTTCCAGGCCATGGACCCAAAATCTCTATGTTTTGTTCCATGAGCCATTTAGTTATCACCTTTGCTTTATGGCAAGGTGCTCCATCACGCTGGAAAAGGCATTGTTGGGCGCCAAACTGCTCTTTGACAGTTGGGAGAAGTTGCTCCTGGAGGACATTCTGGTACCATTCTTTATTCATGGCTGTGTTTTTAGGCAAGACTGTGAGTGAGCCGATTCCCTTGGCTGAGAAGCAACCCCACACATGAATGGTTTCAGGATGCTTTACAGTTGGCATGAGACAAGACTGGTGGTAGCGCTCACCTCTTCTTCTCCGAATAAGCTGTTTTCCAGATGTCCCAAACAATCGAAAAGGGGATTCATCAGAGAAAATGACTTTGCCCCAGTCCTCAGCAGTCCACTCCCTGTACCTTTTGCAGAATATCAATCGGTCCCTGATGTTTTTTTCTGGAGAAAAGTGGCTTCTTTGCTGCCCTCCTAGAAACCATGCCTTGATCAAATAGTCTCCGCCTCACAGTGCGTGCAGAAGCACTCACACCAGCCTGCTGCCATTCCTGAGCAAGCTCGGCACTGCTGGTCGTCCGATCCCGCAGCTGAAACAGTTTTAAGATACGGTCCTGGCGCTTGCTGGTCTTTCTTGGGAGCCCTGGAGCCTTTTTGACAACAATGGAAGCGCTCTCCTTGAAGTTCTTGATGATGCGATAGATTGTTGACTGAGGTGCAATCTTTGTAGCTGCGATACTCTTCCAGGTTAGGCCATTTTTGTGCAGTGCAATGATGGCTGCACGTGTTTCTTTAGAGATAACCATGGTTAACTGAAGAGAAACAATGATACCAAGCACCAGCCTCCTTTTAAAGTGTCCAGTGATGTCATTCTTACTTAATCATGACTGATTGATCGCCAGCCCTGTCCTCATCAACACCCACCCCTGTGTTAATGGATCAATCACTAAAACGATGTTAGCTGCTCCTTTTAAGGCAGGACTGCAATGATGTTGAAATGTGTTTTGGGGGTTAAAGTTCATTTTCTGGGCAAATATTGACTTTGTAAGTACAGTAATTGCTGTTAAAGGGACACTGTCACCTGAATTTGGAGGGAACAATCTTCATCCATGGAGGCAGGGTTTTTGGGTGTTTGATTCACCCTTTCCTTACCTGCTGGCTGCATGCTGGCTGCAATATTGGATTGAAGTTCATTCTCTGTCCTCCATAGTACACGCCTGCGCAAGGTAATATTGCCTTGTGCAGGCATATACTACGGAGGACAGAGAATGAACTTCAATCCAATATTGCAGCCAGCATGCAGCCAGCGGGTAAGGAAAGGGTGGATCAAACACCCAAAAACCCCGCCTCCATGGCTGAAGATTGTTCCCTTCAAATTCAGGTGACAGTGTCCCTTTAAGCTGATCACTCTGACATTCAGGAGTATATGCAAATTGCCATTAGAAAAAATGAAGCAGTAGACTTTGGAAAAATTAATATTTGTCTCATTCTCAAAATTTTTGTCCATGACTGTACACCACCAATTACTACACTTTGTGGCATAAATTCCTATGCCTTACATAATTGGACAGAACACTATTACAGAAGACAAAACGGCTTCTATTACCTAATTCTTCATCTTAATAGTCAATCTTCCTGAATTAATATAGTAAAACATTAGGCCCCTAATTCACAATGTTCTGGAGTAAGAAACCCCAAATTCATTAAGTCTTGTGTCTTGTAAGGCATTTGGAGCATCTTTCAGCTGCTGTGGACCACTGCAAGAAATGTCCTCTAATCAGGGACTGGAGTACATTACTATTGCAATTTACATCACCTTTCTGGTGTAATTTTTGATGACTTTGACAGGAAAACTCAGCCGTGTCTCCTCATAAACAAGCTCTGTTCACCTTTCAAAAAGTTGGTTGGACTAGCCAAAACCAGTGTAAAAATACTGAAAGTCACCAAATGTTTGGGCAACAAAGAGCTGCACAAAGAAAACTGGTGTAAACTGCTTGAAAAATTGGGTACAAATATATAGTCCAAACCGCGCTCAGAAATAGGTAGAAAAAGGAAAGGACCTCCTGTAGGGTAATGCGGTGAGTATACTGCAATACTAGCGCTGAAAATAATACCCCACTACCGGAGGGTATGTTTAGTTTCACCAAGGTATCAGTGTACTTATGAGATACTGTATTTTTCTGACTATAAGACGCACAGGACCATAAGACGCACCACAGATTTTCAGAAGGAAAATAGGGAAAAAATATGTCAAATGGGGGACCATCTTACTGCCCAAATTCAGCTTACTGGGGAGGGGTTTTTGCACATGTGGAGGAGTGGTCACAGGGGCTGTTTGGTGGTCCAGACTGGTGCTGTGGTCTCAGGCAAATCCCATCTCAGGCTGATGCATTGGTGCTGCTCTGTGATGTAGCGGTGCTCCATCAGCATTTTGCGACAGGTGCTCTGTGGGGCGGCAGTGTTTTGTGGGGCTGAGGTGGCCTGTGGGGCTGTGGTGGCCTGTGGGCCTGTGGTGGACTGTGGGGCTGCGGTGCACTGTGGGGTTACAGTGGCCTGTGGGGCTGTGGTGGCCTGTGGGGTGGTTGTGGTGGTGCTCTGTGGGATGGGGCGGCTGTAGCAGTGGACTGTGGGGCGGCGGGGCTCTGCCGGAATTTTGAGAATGCCCGGAGGCCCGCTAAGATCCATTCATGGGATGTGGTGGCCTCCAGAAAAATGGCCACCAGGGGCAGCGCATGCTCAGATTCAGATCTTGGCAACTAGATCTCGTCCTGACTCGGGAGACGAGATCTCATTGCTGAGATCTGAATCTGAGCATGCACTGCCCCCAGTGGCCATTATCTGGGAGGCCACCGCATCGCAGGAATTGATCTGCGTGGGCCTCTGGGCAATCACAAAATTCCGATGGAGCAACGCCACCCCACAGACCACAGTCACCGTCGCCCCGTCCCACAGAGCACTGCCATTCACCGCCCCGTCCCACAGAGCACTGCCACCGACGTCCAACAGGCCACCGCCGCAACAGAGAGCTGCACCAGCCTGAGAAGGGAGGCTGCAGCGTCGGACCGGGACCGCCGCCATGGTATTTGTAAGTATATTCATACTATAAGATGCACCCCCATTTTCCCCAAAATTTTTTGGGGAAAAAAGTGCATCTTATAGTCTGAAAAGTCCGGTAGATCAATAAAAATGCTACCATACGTATGATGATGCTCATGCATATGTGTGTACTTGACACGGACGCTCCAACTGCTGCCTTGGGTATAAGTAACTTGAAAAATTGTTCCCAAAGTTTTACCCTTGGGAAAATGAGTTTAAAATTGTAACCTCCAATTTCTTAATCTCACAAGACACCTACAACATACAGGTCAGTTTCTTCTTTGTAGGTCTTGTGCACAAGCATTTTAGATTGATCTTGATGAACGGTTCTGCCAGCTTTTCATTTTTGACTGCATTTGGAAATGCAGATTCCTGATCAGATTTATCCTTCTAAGTTGATCTCAGCAAGGAGTGAGTTAAGACTGCACCTTGACTGGCACTTTCACTGTCACCTTCAGCTGGTTGGTCAGGGCTCATTGGAGCTGTCATGTGAAGACTGAGCAGAGACAAATTTACCTTCACAGCCATAAATGCTCCTCTTTACATTGCATGTCACTAACACCAAGAAATCTTTTTTGTTAAAGCTTATCCTACCAGAACTTGGATGTAACATTAATGGCATATGTACACAGTGATATGATGGTCTGTGCAGATCCATATTGTGGTGCACGTAGACTACTGTGTGCCTAAATTTTGACACTGTTGACCTAACATTTTATATAGTGACAGAGATTTTTTTCGAATTAAATCTTATAAATGGGCATACAGAACTCAGTGGCCTACAGTGATACTTGCAGTGCCTAGGACAACATAATATGGACTCACAGAGACTTGGAGAACAACTCACTGAGAAAAGCTCTGTGCATGCCGCTTTGCTGTGTACAGGGACCCTACTTTTTTTATTCAGCTACTAATTTGGACAATGTGTATCAGGCAATTATCAGATTTATTTAAGGTACATTGGGTTTTAAAGACCGCTTTCTAGTATTGGAGGCTAAAATTATTATTATTATAGCGCCATTTATTTTATGGCACTTTACATGTGAGTAGGGGTAAGCATAGTAAAAACAAGTACAGTAATCTAAACAAGTCATGACTGGTACAGGAGGTGAGAGGACCCTGCCCGCGAGGGCTCACAATCTACAAGGGATGGATGAGGATACAATAGGCGAGGGTAGAGCTGGTCATGCAGCGGTTTGGTCGATCGGCGGTTACTGCAGGTTGTAGGCTTGTCAGAAGAGGTGGGTCTTCAGTTTCTTTTTGAAGGTTTCCATGCTAGGCGAGAGTCTGATATGTTGTGGTAGAGAGTTCCAGAGTAGGGGTGATACGCGAGAGAAATCTTGTATGCGATTGTGGGAAGAGGAGAAATGCATACTTACAAACAATGACAAAGTAGAGTTTGGTAGAAATTCGGTGACAAACATGCACAATAGGGTGCAATCCAGACAACAGCATTATAAGGTGATGTGGCAATGCTCACCTGGTATTGTTGTGAGAAACACTTTATAGGCACAAGATATAAATCCATCTGCTGCTGCTCTGCAGGTTGGAAATGTAGAAATCAATTGTAGGATTGTGTAAGGTGTGCTGCGCTACTGGTCAGTTTGAAGTAAGAAATTTTCAGAGTCCAGGGTACAGAGAAATGATAGCGGTTTTATCCTCAAAGTATCTACAACTTCTTCAACAGGTGAAAATGCAAAAGGGCACATTGTGGTTCTCCTGATGAAGACGTTGTAGATATTTGTAAATTTCACTATAACCTGGACTCTCTGGGTATTTCTTACTTCATACTGACTGTGCATACTGCAGCAGAGCACACCAACATCTTCTACAATTGAAAGCAAAATTTTGGACATGTAAGCCCTATTCCAGGATGGCACGGAAACATCCCACTTTTGGGTAATTTGTCTCAGCAAAATTGGGTACATTTACAATTACTGTATGGAAAAAATGTTATTAGTTATAGTGTGAACTTTTATTGAAATTATATAATCATTACCATCTGTTCTCCATTGTTTGATCATTACCTGTAATGTATAAAGTCCTGGTATTTTTTTCCTTGGATTTCAACACTGCTTTGACTCTTCATAAAAGTCCCCAAGCACTTGTGAGCCTAAGGTTAGGTTCACACATCCATGTGTCACTCTCTGAGCACGGACCATGATGCACAGACTGGCATGTATGAGGCTGTTGAGTTTGCGTCAGGACGTTCGACCGCTCCGTGCATCGCAGTCCATGCCGGGACAATGTTATTCCACATAAATTCCTGAATTTATGGAACATGGTGCACATTCATGACCCTTATTATACAGCGGGTGAAATAAGTACTAAACACATGACTAGAGTTGAGCGACCTTGACCTTTTTAGAGTCGAGCCGGGTTTTGCGAAACCCGACTATGTCCAAAGTCGGGTCGAGTGAAATCGGCCGATTATGACGTAAAGTCGGGATCGACCGAAACACGAAACCCAATGCAAGTCAATGGGGCAGCATAGTCGGCAGTGAGTGGGGGCCAGGAAAACACCTAGAGTGGCCATTTTAATGTCAAAACCATCCATTCTTCTTAATGAAGCTTGTCAAGCGTAATTTACCTTATAATAATTGGAAGGCATTTGAAATTGGGGGTCATTTGGCTAAAGTTGTGGGGGGTAGGGCTGGTTCAAGTAATTAGTGGGCCCAGGAAATCTGGACCACGTCACGGCAGTGGAGCAGGGAGAGGTAAGTATTTCAACTTTGCAAGTGCTGTGAACCTGAGCAAGCAGGGGGGGCCCACTCGTTGGCATTGGCACTGGCACAGGGCCCCTCAAAGTACAGCGGTGTGTTTGCACGGCGGGGGCGCCTCCCACCGGCAGCAACACTTTTGCGTACTATGAGAGGCCCTGTGCCAGTGACGTCGCCAACTAGTATTCCTCCCCCCACCTGATGAAGGAACCTGCACTTTCATCTGCACCTTCCTCTTTGTCCCCGTGTAAGGTGGTATGGTATGCGGGAAGAGCAACCTGACTTTCAGCAGGGTCACAATGTTGTTGTGTAGCGTGCACGGGGAATGTTGCGTTATGGGTCAATGTACCAGCAGACTCATCTATCACTGGCTGGGCAATGGGCACGATGAAGTGGAAACACAGATATAGGCCCAAAGAAGAAAGTGGGCTAAATGCAGTTCAAAATTGGTAACACAGGAATAACCAGGGGGCATTGCAGTGGAGGACAACTGGAATGAGAGGCTGACACAGAGAGTAGGGCCAAATCAGTAAGTAGTCGAAATGCAGTTCAAAATTGGCAACCGTAGTAAACAGGCGGCACAGCTTTGTTCAGTGGAGGAGAACAGCAAGGAGTGGCAGACACCGATAGTAGGCCCCAAACCAACTAGTACGCCAAATGCAGTTGTTCCATTTAACCACAATTTAATGAGAGCCTGAAGATAGAAGCTCAGGAAAGGCAACCTGGGGAACACCTTGGAGTGTAACACACCATCTCTCTCCACCCCATACCCATTTTGTATGGCCTAATGCAGTGTACTTTTCTACAACTACTAAACGAGAGTCGGAAGACCGAAGCAATGGCAAGGAAACCTGGGGAACACCTTAGAGTGTAACACACCCTCTCTCTACACCCCATACCCAATTTGAAGGCCTAATGCAGTGTAGTTTCCAAGAACTACTAAACGAGAGCCGGAAGATCGAAGCTCAGGAAAGGCAACCTGGGGAACACCTTGGAGTGTAACACACCCTCTCGCTACACCCCATACCCAATTTGAAGGCCTAATGCAGCGTAGTTTCCAACAACTACTAAACGAGAGCCGGAAGATCGAAGCTCAGGAAAGGCAACCTGGGGAACACCTTGGAGTGGAACACACCATCTCTCTACACCCCATACCCAATTTGAAGGCCTAATGCAGAGTAGTTTCCAAGAACTACTAAACGAGAGCCGGAAGATCGAAGCTCAGGAAAGGCAACCTGGGGAACACCTTGGAGTGTAACACAACGTCTCTCTACACGACGGAAGGGCTGATTCTTAGGAAGGAAGGCTGTTGGAAATAAGCATTGCGCGTCCGAGGGTGATTATATTCTTATTAGGTATATACTCACCCTCGGACGCGCCCTGCTTCTTTATTTGGAATGAATGTTTATTTGCAATGTGGTGTTGACTTTCTCTATTATTTTGGTAATTAATGATTTTATTATTTTCATTATTTTGCATCTTCTCGGCAATAATATAAAGAAGACGCGACAGGACAACACTCGGTGGATGCCATATGTGTGTTTTCAATTTAAAAAAACTTTCAGTTAACTACTTGCAGGAGAAAGTAATTGTAGCTGGTGGCCATTTTTAGTACTGTACCAGATTAGAGTTGTGTGTTTGTTTTTAATGTTAAAATGTCTGCATTTGATATCTCACCAGTATTTTCTTTTTTATAAGCAAAATACTTATTTTTATATTTTCTGATGTTGGTTCCAGGGGTACACGGCCAGCAGTGCCCTGGTCAGTGTAGTAGTAGTTGAAAGAATGGACCGCAGACAGGCATCGAAGGCCTAAAATAATAACACATGGCTGTAGGCAATTTTAAATTGGTTCCAGGGGTACACGGACAGCAGTGGTGTGGTCAGTGGAGGCCTAGTGGAAGGAGTGACCGCAGACAGGCATCGAAGGCCTAAAATAATAACACATGGCTGTAGGCAATTTTAAATTGGTTCCAGGGGTACACGGGCAGCAGTGACCTGGTCAGTGTAGTAGTAGTTGAAAGAATGGACCGCAGACAGGCATCGAAGGCCTAAAATAAAAAAATTGGGCTGGCTGTAGGCAATTTTAAATTGGTTCCAGGGGTACACGGGCAGCAGTGGTGTGGTCAGTGGAGGCCTAGTGGAAGGAGTGACCGCAGACAGGCATCGAAGGCCTAAAATAATAACACATGGCTGTAGGCAATTTTAAATTGGTTCCAGGGGTACACGGGCAGCAGTGACCTGGTCAGTGTAGTAGTAGTTGAAAAAATGGACCGCAGACAGGCATCGAATGCCTAAAATAATAACACATGGCTGTAGGCAATTTTAAATTGGTTACAGGGGTACACGGACAGCAGTGACCTGGTCAGTGTAGTAGTAGTTGAAAGAATGGACCGCAGACAGGCATCGAAGGCCTAAAATAAAAAAATTGGGCTGGCTGTAGGCAATTTTAAATTGGTTCCAGGGGTACACGGACAGCAGTGGTGTGGTCAGTGGAGGCCTAGTGGAAGGAGTGACCGCAGACAGGCATCGAAGGCCTAAAATAATAACACATGGCTGTAGGCAATTTTAAATTGGTTCCAGGGGTACACGGACAGCAGTGGTGTGGTCAGTGGAGGCCTAGTGGAAGGAGTGACCGCAGACAGGCATCGAAGGCCTAAAATAATAACACATGGCTGTAGGCAATTTTAAATTGGTTCCAGGGGTACACGGACAGCAGTGACCTGGTCAGTGTAGTAGTAGTTGAAAGAATGGACCGCAGACAGGCATCGAAGGCCTAAAATAAAAAAATTGGGCTGGCTGTAGGCAATTTTAAATTGGTTCCAGGGGTACACGGGCAGCAGTGGTGTGGTCAGTGGAGGCCTAGTGGAAGGAGTGACCGCAGACAGGCATCGAAGGCCTAAAATAATAACACATGGCTGTAGGCAATTTTAAATTGGTTCCAGGGGTACACGGACAGCAGTGGTGTGGTCAGTGGAGGCCTAGTGGAAGGAGTGACCGCAGACAGGCATCGAAGGCCTAAAATAATAACACATGGCTGTAGGCAATTTTAAATTGGTTCCAGGGGTACACGGACAGCAGTGACCTGGTCAGTGTAGTAGTAGTTGAAAGAATGGACCGCAGACAGGCATCGAAGGCCTAAAATAAAAAAATTGGGCTGGCTGTAGGCAATTTTAAATTGGTTCCAGGGGTACACGGACAGCAGTGGTGTGGTCAGTGGAGGCCTAGTGGAAGGAGTGACCGCAGACAGGCATCGAAGGCCTAAAATAATAACACATGGCTGTAGGCAATTTTAAATTGGTTCCAGGGGTACACGGACAGCAGTGGTGTGGTCAGTGGAGGCCTAGTGGAAGGAGTGACCGCAGACAGGCATCGAAGGCCTAAAATAATAACACATGGCTGTAGGCAATTTTAAATTGGTTCCAGGGGTACACGGACAGCAGTGACCTGGTCAGTGTAGTAGTAGTTGAAAGAATGGACCGCAGACAGGCATCGAAGGCCTAAAATAAAAAAATTGGGCTGGCTGTAGGCAATTTTAAATTGGTTCCAGGGGTACACGGGCAGCAGTGGTGTGGTCAGTGGAGGCCTAGTGGAAGGAGTGACCGCAGACAGGCATCGAAGGCCTAAAATAATAACACATGGCTGTAGGCAATTTTAAATTGGTTCCAGGGGTACACGGACAGCAGTGGTGTGGTCAGTGGAGGCCTAGTGGAAGGAGTGACCGCAGACAGGCATCGAAGGCCTAAAATAATAACACATGGCTGTAGGCAATTTTAAATTGGTTCCAGGGGTACACGGGCAGCAGTGACCTGGTCAGTGTAGTAGTAGTTGAAAAAATGGACCGCAGACAGGCATCGAATGCCTAAAATAATAACACATGGCTGTAGGCAATTTTAAATTGGTTCCAGGGGTACACGGGCAGCAGTGACCTGGTCAGTGTAGTAGTAGTTGAAAGAATGGACCGCAGACAGGCATCGAAGGCCTAAAATAAAAAAATTGGGCTGGCTGTAGGCAATTTTAAATTGGTTCCAGGGGTACACGGACAGCAGTGGTGTGGTCAGTGGAGGCCTAGTGGAAGGAGTGACCGCAGACAGGCATCGAAGGCCTAAAATAATAACACATGGCTGTAGGCAATTTTAAATTGGTTCCAGGGGTACACGGACAGCAGTGGTGTGGTCAGTGGAGGCCTAGTGGAAGGAGTGACCGCAGACAGGCATCGAAGGCCTAAAATAATAACACATGGCTGTAGGCAATTTTAAATTGGTTCCAGGGGTACACGGACAGCAGTGACCTGGTCAGTGTAGTAGTAGTTGAAAGAATGGACCGCAGACAGGCATCGAAGGCCTAAAATAAAAAAATTGGGCTGGCTGTAGGCAATTTTAAATTGGTTCCAGGGGTACACGGGCAGCAGTGGTGTGGTCAGTGGAGGCCTAGTGGAAGGAGTGACCGCAGACAGGCATCGAAGGCCTAAAATAATAACACATGGCTGTAGGCAATTTTAAATTGGTTCCAGGGGTACACGGACAGCAGTGGTGTGGTCAGTGGAGGCCTAGTGGAAGGAGTGACCGCAGACAGGCATCGAAGGCCTAAAATAATAACACATGGCTGTAGGCAATTTTAAATTGGTTCCAGGGGTACACGGGCAGCAGTGACCTGGTCAGTGTAGTAGTAGTTGAAAAAATGGACCGCAGACAGGCATCGAATGCCTAAAATAATAACACATGGCTGTAGGCAATTTTAAATTGGTTCCAGGGGTACACGGGCAGCAGTGACCTGGTCAGTGTAGTAGTAGTTGAAAGAATGGACCGCAGACAGGCATCGAAGGCCTAAAATAAAAAAATTGGGCTGGCTGTAGGCAATTTTAAATTGGTTCCAGGGGTACACGGACAGCAGTGGTGTGGTCAGTGGAGGCCTAGTGGAAGGAGTGACCGCAGACAGGCATCGAAGGCCTAAAATAATAACACATGGCTGTAGGCAATTTTAAATTGGTTCCAGGGGTACACGGACAGCAGTGGTGTGGTCAGTGGAGGCCTAGTGGAAGGAGTGACCGCAGACAGGCATCGAAGGCCTAAAATAATAACACATGGCTGTAGGCAATTTTAAATTGGTTCCAGGGGTACACGGACAGCAGTGGTGTGGTCAGTGGAGGCCTAGTGGAAGGAGTGACCGCAGACAGGCATCGAAGGCCTAAAATAATAACACATGGCTGTAGGCAATTTTAAATTGGTTCCAGGGGTACACGGGCAGCAGTGACCTGGTCAGTGTAGTAGTAGTTGAAAGAATGGACCGCAGACAGGCATCGAAGGCCTAAAATAAAAAAATTGGGCTGGCTGTAGGCAATTTTAAATTGGTTCCAGGGGTACACGGGCAGCAGTGACCTGGTCAGTGTAGTAGTAGTTGAAAAAATGGACCGCAGACAGGCATCGAATGCCTAAAATAATAACACATGGCTGTAGGCAATTTTAAATTGGTTACAGGGGTACACGGACAGCAGTGACCTGGTCAGTGTAGTAGTAGTTGAAAGAATGGACCGCAGACAGGCATCGAAGGCCTAAAATAAAAAAATTGGGCTGGCTGTAGGCAATTTTAAATTGGTTCCAGGGGTACACGGACAGCAGTGGTGTGGTCAGTGGAGGCCTAGTGGAAGGAGTGACCGCAGACAGGCATCGAAGGCCTAAAATAATAACACATGGCTGTAGGCAATTTTAAATTGGTTCCAGGGGTACACGGACAGCAGTGACCTGGTCAGTGTAGTAGTAGTTGAAAGAATGGACCGCAGACAGGCATCGAAGGCCTAAAATAAAAAAATTGGGCTGGCTGTAGGCAATTTTAAATTGGTTCCAGGGGTACACGGGCAGCAGTGACCTGGTCAGTGTAGTAGTAGTTGAAAGAATGGACCGCAGACAGGCTTAGAAGGCCTAACATAACAAACTTGGGCTGGCTGTAGGCACTTTTAAATTGGTTCCAGGGGTACACGGGCAGCAGTGGTCTGGTCAGTGGAAGTCTAGTGGAAGGAGTGACCGCAGACAGGCTTCCAAGGCCTAACATAACAAACTTGGGCTGGCTGTAGGCACTTTTAAATTGGTTCCAGGGGTACACGGGCAGCAGTGGTCTGGTCAGTGGAAGTCTAGTGGAAGGAGTGACCGCAGACAGGCTTCCAAGGCCTAACATAACAAACTTGGGCTGGCTGTAGGCACTTTTAAATTGGTTCCAGGGGTACACGGGCAGCAGTGGTCTGGTCAGTGGAAGTCTAGTGGAAGGAGTGACCGCAGACAGGCTTCCAAGGCCTAACATAACAAACTTGGGCTGGCTGTAGGCACTTTTAAATTGGTTCCAGGGGTACACGGGCAGCAGTGGTCTGGTCAGTGGAAGTCTAGTGGAAGGAGTGACCGCAGACAGGCTTCCAAGGCCTAACATAACAAACTTGGGCTGGCTGTAGGCACTTTTAAATTGGTTCCAGGGGTACACGGGCAGCAGTGGTCTGGTCAGTGGAAGTCTAGTGGAAGGAGTGACCGCAGACAGGCTTCGAAGGCCTAACATAACAAAATTGGGCTGGCTGTAGGCACTTTAAATTGGTTCCAGGGGTACATGGGCAGCAGTGTATGGTCAGTGGAAGTCTAGTGGAAGGAGTGACGGCAGACAGTCTTCGAAGGCCTAACATAACAAAATTGGGCTGACTGTAGGCACTTTTAAATTGGTTCCAGGGTAACACGGCCAGCAGTGGCCTGGTCAGTGTAGTAGTTGTAGAAAGAAGGGACCGCAGACAGGCTTCGAAGGCCTAACATAACAAAAATGTCAAAACAATGGTATTGTCAGTGCCAGGCATTGAAGGATGTCAGCGGCTAGACTACACATTGGTGAAGCTGTGAGAGATAATTTTGCTAGTGGTAGAGCACTGTTTGAGCTGGGGGGGGGAACTGTCTTGTGGCCGGCGGTACAGGCACAGGGCCCCTCATATTACAACGGTGTGTCTGACGTTGGGTGCGCACCACCACCGCCAGAGACACTTTATTGTACTATGAGGGACCCAGTGGCAGTGCCGTCGACCAAAAGCGGCCACACCCACCTCTTCAGACAAACAGCACTCTCAAGGGTCCAAGCGCAAAGTGGCGATAGCACGGCCCCGTGTGGGGAGTTTGGCCATTTCGTGAGGTGGAAACATGTCGTATGCTGGACAATCAGGTGAAGAAAATTACGAGATTGGAAAAGTCATTCAGAATAGTCCACAGGCAAGACCTTTTCATAGGAAAGCTAGGTGTCAGCCGGGCAGGGTGGGGCAAAAGATTTTGAAATCCAGTTGTGGTTCATTTTAATGAAGGTTAGATCATCTACATTTTGGGTAGCCAGACGAGTCCTTTTTTCTGTTAGTATTGAACCTGCAGCACTGAATACTTTTTCTGATAGGACACTAGCTGCCGGGCAAGCAAGCTCCTGCAATGCATATTCTGCCAATTCTGGCCAGGTGTCTAATTTGGATGCCCAGTAATCAAATGGGAATGACGGTTGAGGGAGAACGTCGATAAGGGATGAAAAATAGTTTGTAACCATACTGGACAAATGTTGTCTCCTGTCACTTTGAATTGATGCTGCAGTACCTGTCCTGTCTGCGGTCATAGAAAAATCACTCCACAACCTGGTCAGAAAACCCCTCTGTCCAACGCCACTTCTGATTTCTGCCCCTCTAACACCTCTGGTCTGCTGGCCCCTGGAGCTCGTGTGAGAACGATCACGGGCGCTGTGTGCAGGGAATGCCAGAAGCAAACGGTCAACAAGAGTTGATTGTTTTGTTGCTAATATTAGTTCCAAGTTCTCATGTGGCATAATATTTTGCAATTTGCCTTTATAGCGAGGATCAAGGAGGCAGGCCAACCAGTAATCGTCATCGTTCATCATTTTTGTAATGCGTGTGTCCCTTTTGAGGATACGCAAGGCATAATCCGCCATGTGGGCCAAAGTTCCCGTTGTCAAATCTGCGGTTGTGCTTGGTTGAGGGGCAGTTGCAGGCAAATCTACGTCACTTGTGTCCCTCAAAAAACCAGAACCCGGCCTTGCCACGCCACCAATTTCCCGTGCCCCCGGGAAAGCTTCCTCATTAAAAATATACTCATCCCCATCATCCTCCTCATCCTCCACCTCCTCTTCGCCCGGTACCTCGTCATGTACACTGCCCTGACCAGACAATCGCTGACTGTCATCAAGGCTTTCCTCTTCCTCTGGTGCAGACGCCTGATCCTTTATGTGCGTCAAACTTTGCATCAGCAGACGCATTAGGGGGATGCTCATGCTTATTATGGCGTTGTCTGCACTAACCAGCCGTGTGCATTCCTCAAAACACTGAAGGACTTGACACATGTCTTGAATCTTCGACCACTGCACACCTGACAACTCCATGTCTGCCATCCTACTGCCTGCCCGTGTATGTGTATCCTCCCACAAAAACATAACAGCCCGCCTCTGTTCGCACAGTCTCTGAAGCATGTGCAGTGTTGAGTTCCACCTTGTTGCAACGTCTATGATTAGGCGATGCTGGGGAAGGTTCAAAGAACGCTGATAGGTCTGCATACGGCTGGAGTGTACAGGCGAACGGCGGATATGTGCGCAAAGTCCACGCACTTTGAGGAGCAGGTCGGATAACCCCGGATAACTTTTCAGGAAGCACTGCACCACCAGGTTTAAGGTGTGAGCCAGGCAAGGAATGTGTTTCAGTTGGGAAAGGGAGATGGCAGCCATGAAATTCCTTCCGTTATCACTCACTACCTTGCCTGCCTCAAGATCTACAGTGCCCAGCCACGACTGCGTTTCTTGCTGCAAGAACTCGGACAGAACTTCCGCGGTGTGTCTATTGTCGCCCAAACACTTCATAGCCAATACAGCCTGCTGACGTATGCCAGTAGCTGCCCCATAATGGGAGACCTGGTGTGCAACAGTGGCAGGTGCGGATGGAGTGTTTGTGCGACTGCGGTCTGTGGACGAGCTCTTGCTTCTGCAGGAGGACGAGGAGGAGGAGGAGGAGGGGGTGCGAACGGCTACAGACAACTGTTTACTAGACCGTGGGCTAGGCAGAACTGTCCCAAACTTGCTGTCCCCTGTGGACCCTGAATCCACCACATTTACCCAGTGTGCCGTGATGGACACGTAACGTCCCTGGCCATGCCTACTGGTCCATGCATCTGTTGTCAGGTGCACCTTTGTGCTCACAGATTGCCTGAGTGCATGGACGATGCGCTCTTTAACATGCTGGTGGAGGGCTGGGATGGCTTTTCTGGAAAAAAAGTGTCGACTGGGTAGCTCGTAGCGTGGTACAGCGTAGTCCATCAGGTCTTTGAAAGCTTCGCTTTCAACTAACCGGTAGGGCATCATCTCTAACGAGATTAGTCTAGCTATGTGGGCGTTCAAACCCTGTGTACGCGGATGCGAGGCTAAGTATTTCCTTTTTCTAACCATAGTCTCATGTAGGGTGAGCTGGACTGGAGAGCTGGAGATCGTGGAACTAGCGGGGGTGCCGGTGGACATGGCAGACTGAGAGACGGTGGGAGATGGTATTGTTGCCGCCGGTGCCCTAGATGCAGTGTTTCCTACTACGAAACTGGTGATTCCCTGACCCTGACTGCTTTGGCCTGGCAAAGATACCTGCACAGATACAGCAGGTGGTGCGCTAAATGGTGGTCCTACACTGCCGGAAGGGATGTTGCGTTGATGACTAGCTTCATTGGCCGAGGGTGCAACAACCTTAAGGGACGTTTGGTAGTTAGTCCAAGCTTTCAAATGCATGGTGGTTAAATGTCTATGCATGCAACTAGTATTGAGACTTTTCAGATTCTGACCTCTGCTTAAGGAAGTAGAACATTTTTGACAGATGACTTTGCGCTGATCAATTGGATGTTGTTTAAAAAAATGCCAGACTGCACTCTTTCTAGCATCGGATACCTTTTCAGGCATTGCAGACTGAGCTTTAACCGGATGGCCACGCTGTCCTCCACCAGGTTTTGGCTTTGCCACGCGTTTTGGGCAAGATACGGGCCCGGCAGATGGAACCTGTGGCGATGTTGATGCCTGCTGCGGCCCCTCCTCCTCCTCTGCTTCAGAACTGCTGCCGCCTGCACCCTGTTCCCCCAATGGCTGCCAATCGGGGTCAAGAACTGGGTCATCTAATAACTCTTCTTGTACCTCCTGCGCAACTTCGTCTGTGTCACCGTGTCGTTCGGTGGTATAGCGTTCGTGATGGGGCAACATAGTCTCATCAGGGTCTGATTCTTGATCAGCACCCTGCGAGGGCAATGTTGTGGTCTGAGTCAAAGGACCAGCATAGTAGTCTGGCTGTGGCTGTGCGTCAGTGCACTCCATGTCAGATTCAATTTGTAATGGGCATGGACTGTTAACTGCTTCACTTTCTAAGCCAGGGACGGTATGTGTAAAGAGCTCCATGGAGTAACCCGTTGTGTCGCCTGCTGCATTCTTCTCTGTTGTTGTTTTTGCTGAAGAGGACAAGGAAGTGACTTGTCCCTGACCGTGAACATCCACTAACGACGCGCTGCTTTTACTTTTACCAGTTTCACGAGATGAGGCAAAAGAGCTAGAGGCTGAGTCAGCAAGATAAGCCAAAACTTGCTCTTGCTGCTCCGGCTTTAAAAGCGGTTTTCCTAATCCCAGAAAAGGGAGCGTTCGAGGCCTTGTGTAGCCGGACGACGAACCTGGCTCCACAGCTCCAGACTTAGGTGCAATATTTTTTCCCCCACGACCACCTGATGCTCCACCACTACCACTACCCTCATTACCAGCTGACAATGAACGCCCCCGGCCACGACCTCTTCCACTAGACTTCCTCATTGTTTTAAAAACGTAACCAAACTAACGTTATTTGTTGCAGTCACACAACTTACACGGTGAGCTATAACTTCAGTATGATTTAGCTACCCCTTTACAGGTTGGTGAGACCACAGCGAAAATCAGGCCCAATGTTACACACTCTTTTTTTGGTGGCTGCAAATTAGAGAGATGCCCCACACGCAGGACTGTCACTGAAGCACAAATGTTAATATTAATGTCACACTATTATTTTTTTTTTATTTTTATTTTTTTCAGGAACACTTTAGAAACCCCCCAAAAAAAAAAAAATAGATTTTTGCAGGGAGAATTTAGAAAACAAATGTAACAAACTATATGCTTTCTATGGGCCACTGAGTGAGAGATGACGCACACAGGAATCAGGAGTGGCACACAAGCCCAGAGGCCAATATTTTTCTACCAATGATTGATGGAGTTATTTTCTCTGGTAGATTTTGGAACCCAAATCAAGGAAAAAAAATGTAGGCTTTCTATGGACCACAATTGGAGAGAGAGAGAGAGAGAGAGAGAGAGAGAGAGAGAGAGAGAGAGATGGCACACCCAGGAGTCAAGACTGGCACACAAGCAGAAAGGCCAATATTAATCTCCCACTGTTTTTTTTGGTTGTTTTTTTTTTTTTTTTTTCAGGGAGACTTTAGAAAAAAAAATAATAAAAAAAATATGATTTTATCAGGAAGAATTTAGAAACCAAATAAAATAAAATGATTTTTTCAGGGAGAATTTAGAAAACAAATAAAACCAAAAATATGCGTTCTATGGCCCACTGACTGAGAGAGAGAGAGAGATGGAACGCTTAGTACTGGCACACAAGCCCAAAGGGCAATATTAATCTCCCTTTTTTTTTCCAGGGAGAATTTCTGAAACCCAAAAAAAAAATAAAATAGGCTTTCTATGGCCCACTATTTGTGAGAGAGATGGGACGCTCAGGACTGGCACAGATGGCACGCTCAGGACTGGCACAGAAGCCCAGAGGCCAATATTAATCTCCCTTTTTTTCTGGGAGAATTTATAAAACCAAAAAAATATTTAAATAGGCTTTCTATGGCCCACTATTTGTGAGAGAGATGGCACGCTCAGGACTGGCACAGATGGCACGCTCACAACTGGCACACAAGCCCAGAGGCCAATATTAATCTCCCTTTTTTCAGGGAAAATTGATAAAACAAAAAAAAAAATTAAATAGGCTTTCTATGGCCCACTATTTGTGAGAGAGATGGCACGCTCAGGGCTGGCTGGCACAGATGGCACGCTCAGGACTGGCACACAAGCCCAGAGGCCAATATTAATCTCCCTTTTTTTCTGGGAGAATTTATAAAACCAAAAAAATATTTAAATAGGCTTTCTATGGCCCACTATTTGTGAGAGAGATGGCACGCTCAGGACTGGCACAGATGGCACGCTCACAACTGGCACACAAGCCCAGAGGCCAATATTAATCTCCCTTTTTTCAGGGAAAATTGATAAAACAAAAAAAAAAATTAAATAGGCTTTCTATGGCCCACTATTTGTGAGAGAGATGGCACGCTCAGGGCTGGCTGGCACAGATGGCACGCTCAGGACTGGCACACAAGCCCAGAGGCCAATATTAATCTCCCTTTTTTTCTGGGAGAATTTATAAAACCAAAAAAATATTTAAATAGGCTTTCTATGGCCCACTATTTGTGAGAGAGATGGCACGCTCAGGACTGGCACAGATGGCACGCTCACAACTGGCACACAAGCCCAGAGGCCAATATTAATCTCCCTTTTTTCAGGGAAAATTTATAAAACAAAAAAAAAAATTAAATAGGCTTTCTATGGCCCACTATTTGTGAGAGAGATGGCACGCTCAGGGCTGGCACAGATGGCACGCTCAGGACTGGCACACAAGCCCAGAGGCCAATATTAATCTCCCTTTTTTTCAGGGAGAATTTATAAAACCAAAAAAAAAAATAAATAGGCTTTCTATGGCCCACTATTTGTGAGAGAGATGGCACACTCAGGACTGGCACACAAGCCCAAAGGCCAATATTAATCTCCCACTGTATTTTTATCAGGGAGAATTTATACACCCCACAAAAAAAAATACAGAAAAATGAAAAGGCTTTCTATGGCCCACTATGTGAGAGAGATGGCACACACAGGGATGGCACTCTAGCAGAAATGCCAAATTGCCAATCTTAATCTCCCACCAAAAAAAAAAAAAAAAAAAAACAGGGAATGTCCTACAATTACTATCTCCCTGCCTGCAGTAATCTCAGCCAGGTATGGCAGGCAGCTACTATCTCCCTGCCTGCAGTAATCTCAGCCAGGTATGGCAGGCAGCAATAAGGAGTGGACTGATGCACAAATGAAATAAAAAGTGTGGACAAACAAAAAAGATAGCTGTGCAGAAAGGAAGGAACAAGAGGATTTGTGCTTTGAAAAAAGCAGTTGGTTTGCACAGCGGCGTACACACAGCAATGCAGCTATCAGGGAGCCTTCTAGGGCAGCCCAATGAGCTACAGCGCTGAGGGGAAAAAAAAAAAAAAAAAAACTTCCACTGTCCCTGCACACCGAGGGTGGTGTTGGACAGTGCAAATCGCTGCAGCACAAGCGGTTTTGTGGTTAATGGACCCTGCCTAACGCTATCCCTGCTTCTGACAAAGCGGCAGCAACCTCTCCCTAAGCTCAGATCAGCAGCAGTAAGATGGCGGTCGGCGGGAACGCCTCTTTATAGCCCCTGTGACGTCGCAGACAGCAAGCCAATCACTGCAATGCCCTTCTCTAAGATGGTGGGGACCAGGACCTATGTCATCACGCTGCCCACACTCTGCGTTTACCTTCATTGGCTGAGAAATGGCGCTTTTCGCGTCATTGAAACGCGACTTTGGCGCGAAAGTCGCGTACCGCATGGCCGACCCCGCACAGGGGTCGGATCGGGTTTCATGAAACCCCGACTTAGCCAAAAGTCGGCGACTTTTGAAAATGTTCGACCCGTTTCGCTCAACCCTACACATGACCAATTTTCTAAGTAAATATACAGCTCTGGCAAAAATTAAGAGACCACCACATCAAAACCCTGTCATGGGCAGCCCAATCTCCAGACCTGAACCCCATTGAAAACCTCTGGAATATAATCAAGAAGATGATGGATAGTCACAAGCCATCAAACAAAGATGAACTGCTTACATTTTTGCACCAGAAGCAGTGTGAAAGACTGGAGGAAAGCATGCCAAGACGCATGAAATCTGTGATTAAAAATCATGGTTATTCCACAAAATAACTCTTCCTGAGTTAAAACATTAGTATTGTTGTTTATAAATGATTATGAACTTGTTTTCTCTGCATTATTTGAGATCAGAAAGCACTGTTTGTTTGTTTTTCTTTTAACCATTTCTCCTTTTTCAGAAAAAAACCCAAAACAAAATGTATTGCTTGGAAATTCGGAGACATGTTGTCAGAAGTTTATAGACTAAAAGAACAATTTACATTTTACTCAAAAATATACCTATGAACAGAAAAATCAGACAAACTGAACATTTTGCAGTGGTCTCTTAATTTTTGCCAGAGCTCTATTTCTAAAGGTGCTATTGACATGAAATTCTCACCAGATGTCGGAAACAACCCATTCAATCCACACAGGCAAATAAATCAAGCCATAGATGTCCATAAATTAAGTTACATGTAATAAAAAGTATTGAACATGCTTACTCAAGTCTATTTAATACTTAATACAAAAGCCTTTGAAAGTGATGACAGCTTCCAGACGCCTCCTGTATGGAGAAACTAGTTGCATGCATTGCTCAGGTGTGATTTTCGCCTATTCTTCCACACAAACACTCTTCAAATCCTGACGTCTCGGTGGGCTTCTTCTGAACTCTGAGCTTTAGTTCTTTCCATTTTCTATTGGTTTCCGGTCAGGTATTAGGTATCAGCTTTATTTTCTCTCTCTGAAGACAATTGAGAATTTTTTTATGTTTGGGATCAATGACGTGCTGAAGTGGCCTCTCTCATTTTATCTTCATCAACCTGGTAGATAGCAGATTTTTTTCAAGAATGTCTCAGTACATTTTTCTCTTTGTCCTTCCTTCAATTATATGAAGTTTGCCAGTGCCGTATGCTGACAAACAACCTCACACCATGATATTACTGCCTCCAATCTTCACTGTTGGTAAGGTGTTTTTGGCCTCCATGCATGGTGTGTTATGGCATCCAAAGAGTTACATTTTAGTCTCAACTGATCAGACTATTTTCCCCCAGTATTTCACAAGCTTGACTAAATGTTGTTGAGCAAACTTTAAACATGCTTGAACATGCTTTTTGTTCAGCAATGGAGTCTTGCGTGGTGAGCATTCATTCAGGCCATGGAGGTTGAGTGCATTACTTATAGTTTTCTTTGACACAATTGTACCTGCTGATTACAGGTCTTTCTGTAGCTCTCAACAAGTGGTCCTTGGCTCTTGGACAACTCTTCTGATAATTCTTTTGGCTCATCTGTCTGAAATCTTGCTGAGAGCATCTGGTCGTGGCCAATTTATGGTGAAATTATGTTCTTTCAACTTCTAGATTATGGTCTCAACAGTGCTCCCTGGAACCTTCAGTAGTTTGGAAATTCTTCAGTAACCAATGCCATCATTATGTTTTGCAATAATAAGGTTGCAAAGGTCTTGAGACAGTTCACTGATTTTAGCCATGAGACACCTTTCTATAAGCCATCAATTGAAGCAGCTGATATTATTTTTCACTAAGTGGCAGGATTGCTTTTTAATTACCCTATCTAATATTTGGCCTAATCATGTCAATCCCAATGACTTTAAGCAATTTAGAATCACAATTATGATGTAATTTAACCCCTTTCTGCCATTCTGCATCCAACATACTATTCCATCCTTGTGACCTGGGCCCTAATTCCCATGGACGGAATAGTATGTCACATGCGATCAGCCACGCTCATGGGGGGAGTGCGGTCGATCGCTGCCAAGTGTAAGCTGATTATCACAGTTGACACCCGGTACTAAGTTCCAGGAGCGGTTACGGACCACTCCCAGCACTTTAAACCCTGGAACACTGCGATCAAACAAGATTGCAGCATACCGGTGGCATAGAGAAGCATCCCTGCTCGCTTCCCTGAGACCCTCAGAACAACACGATGTGAGCGCATTGTTCCTAGTGTCTTCTCCCTGCAGGCCCCCGGATCCAAGATGGTCGTGAGGTCCTTCCGGGTCCTGCAGGGAGGTGGCTTTTTCAGTGCCTTAATGGTAAGTTATGGTAAGTTATATTAATATTATAATTGTTAAACTAGAGAGAGGACATGAACGTATGAAGAGACTCAACAGAGTCCTACCAGATTAGAAAGCTGTGATCAATGTACCGCATCCAAAAGAGGACTGAAGAAGTCCCTCTCCCACAGTGCCAGGAATACGTTGGTGTAAGCTGGCACAAAGGATACTATCATGGCAGTGCCTAGGAGCTGCAGGTAGATGGACCTCTTAAACAGGAAGTTATGGGACAGGGTGAACTGTAAGGGTATGTGCACACGTTGCAGATTTGCCTGTGGAATTTTCTTCACAGATTCTGCATCTCTTGGCTGAAAACACAGGTAAAAATCCGCGTGGATTTAATGCGTTTTTATGCGGATTTTCATGCTTTTTTTTCACGCGGATTTGTATGCGTTTTTGTAAGCTAAATAAAGATCTATTACACTGGGGAACACAATTTTTTAAGAGTTAGGTCAGACAACTGTTCTTAATTAATTTTTGGATGCTGAATCCAGAAATGATCTTAGTTTTTCTCTATCACGTCAAGTTTTTGAACTATAGGATTTTTGTCTTCTCAAATCTATGTAAACTACTGTACCTAAAAAGTGTTTTTTTTTAAATAGTACAAATATGAACAAAAAATGAAATATATAAGAAATAGGCATGACAAAGTTGTGATTACTCTTACAAGTTGCCACGTAGCTCTATATGAGTCGAATTGTAATCAGATAACAAGTCTTATTACAGATATCAGTGCAATTGTGCTTCTCTGGCAGGTAAGTTGTGTAGGAAAAACTTGACGTGCTAGAAAAAAACTGACTACATTTTTGGAATTAGCATGCCAGAAAAATTTTTTCAAATTGTTCCCCTGTGTTATTTAACAAAAAAAAAAAATTGTGATGTAATTTCTTGTTCAACCTCTTCATTTACATACTCAATTGAAGAATAATGTTTACACACACAGATAGATAGATAGATAGATAGATAGATAGATGATAGATAGATCTGCAGATAGATAATAGAACTATAGATAGATAGATAGCTAGATTATAGATCTATAGATAGATAGATTTTTACAGCTTCCCCTGAAGATGGATATAGAAAAGGAAGCATACTGCGCCTCCTACTTATTGCTTATTATTAATTTCTCTTTTTTCTTTTTAATATTGTTTTGTATTTTTTCACATATGCATTATGGTATATTTATGTTATGTGGTTATCTGATTATATGTATCTTTTGCACAACGGCCGCTTACACAGCTTTCAACAAAATGGCGGCTGATGGCTATGTATTGTACTTGTTAATCTTGGTATGTTTGCACAATGCCATTTTAACCTACAGTATGTAACTTATGTAATGACTGTTCACTTGGGGTTTTATATTTCCCCTGCACTTTAGCACTTTAATTATGATCTTTTTAGGTCGGGCTCTTATATATAGCACTAGTTGTAATGCGTAGTTTTTTGCAATACAATATGTGGTTACACTGTATAATGGCCGCTTACAACAACTTCAACAACATGGCGGCTGATGGGGCGCACGCGTGCCCTGGCTTCATAAGTCCTACCTCCTTGGTGGCTATCAACTCAGGTGGAGTGCGCATGTCCAAATGATGTCAGAGGCTGGATATCCACCCACTTCCACTTATCCATATCCACTTCCGCCATGATGGCCATAGGGGTGATGGGTAATGTAGTCCGGGACGGGTGCGCCAACATCATCAGGCACTTCCGGTTTCCGGTTTCCTCCTATTTAACGCTGAAAGACTAGTTAATACTTACCTCCCCTTTGAGAAAGCTGGACCGCGAAATGCACGTCAGGGGTGTCAGGGAGTTCGTGGGACTCACCCCATACCATGGGTAAGCCTTTTTGATTAGGTTGCTGCACGTTGAGACTGGCGATGTCTATACTTATGCTATTATGCTATTGTGCAATAGATCACTGATAGGCTGTGTCTTGGATACTTTGTGCAACGATAAGAAATTTAGGCTGCTACCATGAGCGATTCTACCTCTTCTCCCATCTATTCCCCGGTATACCACTAGTTTGTTCCTTGTCCTATCCTGTATTGATTGTACTATGTATTTTGACATATTTGTATGTAACATTTACTAAATAAATGAAGTGTTTTAGAATGATTTGTGAGACTTGGTGTGTCTACTCCATGTGTTTGCAAGTACTATCTATAGATCTATTTATCTATAGATCTATTTAACTATCTATCTATAGATCTATCTATCTATTATCTATCTGTCCATAGATATATCTATGTTTCTATCTATAGATAGATATATCTATAGATAGTTAGATCTATATATAGATAGATAATAGATAGATATATCGATAGATAGATAGATAATAAAGATAACATAACATAAAGAGTTAATGACACATACAAAATCTGTATTAGGTCGGGGTCACACTTGCGAGAAACTTGCACGAGTCTCGCACATCAGTACCCAAAAGAAATACATGCAGACGCGCACTCTGGTCCAGAGTGCCGGCGGCAGTGCCGGGTACTGAGGTGCGAGACTCGTGCAAGTTTCTCGCAAGTGTGACCTCTGCCTTAAACGCAATATCTGTTTAATTTAAAATAAATGTGAAAAAATGGTGCAGGCTCCCGCACAATTTTCTGCACCAGAGAGGGAAAGCCAGAGACTGGGGCCGATATTTATAGCATAGGAAGGGGATAATACCCATGGATCTTCCCAGGCTATGAATATCAGCCCATAACTGTATATTTAGCCTTTACTGGCTATAAAAATAGGGGGACCCCCCAAAAAAACAATGTGGGGTCCCCCTATAATTAATAGCCAGAAAATGCTATGCAAACAGCTGCGGGCTGATATTCACAGCCTAGGATGGGACCATGGATATTGGCCCCCCTGGCTACAAACACCAGCTCACAGCCACCCCAGAAATGGCGCATCTGTAAGATGTGCCAATTCCGGCACTTAGCCTCTCTCTTCCCACTGCCCTGTAGCGGTGGCATATGGGGTAATATTTATGGGGTTGATGAAACCTTTGAATTGTAAGGTGACATCAATCCAGCTTAGTAATGGAGAGGCATCAATAAAACACCTATCCATTACTAATCCTATAGTTATGAAAGGGTTACATAAACACACAGCCAGAATAAAGTATTTTAATTAAATAAAGCACTGCACAGTTTGCCATATTTATTGTTCTGCCAATCTATGGGACACCCTCGATCTCATGCAAAAAAAAATTATAAACCAACACAAATACTCCCTGGTCCGAAGTAGTCCATTTATTGATGACTGTCCCACGACGATCTGCCCTATAGAACTGCCACATCAGGAGATGTTGACCGCTCTACAGGGCCTCCAGTGACACACTGACAGGAGACAATGGCTCCTGCAGTGTTATCACTGAGGGTTCACTAGAGTTCAAGTTCTCATTTTACGGCACTGCTGCTTGAGAATTTTCCCAAGCAGTGGTGCCGCAAGTGACAGTATGAACTCTGCTGAACTAACAGCGGCGGAGGGATACAGTGCGGAGGATTATCTCCTGTCATTGTATCACCGTAGCCCCTGGAGGTCGGTCACAATTGCCGATGTGACAGCTCTCCACGGGAGATCATCATGGGACACTCATTATTAATTAGATTACATCGGAACAGGGAGTATAATGTTGGTTTATTATTTTATATATTTTTTATAGGTGACTACTGCTGTCCCATCATCGGCTAACTGTCACTGTGGCTGGCCTAGCCAGATGGGACTTGTACGCCCATCGGACGATGCCTGCTCACATACAAACACACACAGCCCCGCAGACACACACACAAACACCTGCACACAGCCCTACAGACACCCGCAGACACACACAAACACCCGAACACAGACACACACATCTTCTCTGCACACACACAGTCTCCGCCCACACACATAGTCTCCACCCAAACTCCACCCACACACTGTTCTTTCTCCCGATCTGCAGCATTTCTCGCACCCAACTTCACTGCAAAACCACAGATCTTTTTAAACCTGTGGTTTTGCTGCGGATTTGACTGAATCAATGGAAGTCAATGGGTGCAGAAACGCTGCAGATCCGCAAAAAGAATCGACATGCTGCTGAAAATAAAACACTGCAACTCTGAGTGTTTTTTTCCGTAGCTTGTGCACAACAATTCTCAATTTCCCATTGACTAACATTGCTTGTGCACTACACTGCAGATTTGATGCAATTCCACGCATTCAAAAACGCTGTGGAAGCGCATCAAAATCCGCAATGTGTGCACATAGCCTAATAGTTGAGGTTGAGGTCTAAGGGGTAAAGGTACCGTCACACATAATGATATCGTTAACGATATCGTTGCTTTTTGTGACGTAGCAACGATATCGTTAAGGAAATCGTTATGTGTGACAGCGACCAACGATCAGGCCCCTGCTGGGAGATCGTTGGTTGCTGAGGAAAGTCCAGAACTTTATTTCGTCGCTGGACTTCCCGCTGACATCGCTGAATCGGTGTGTGTGACGCCGATCCAGCGATGTCTTCACTGGTAACCAGGGTAAACATCGGGTTACTAAGTGCAGGGCCGCGCTTAGTAACCCGATGTTTACCCTGGTTACCAGCGTAAACGTTAAAAAAACAAACACTACATACTTACCTGCAGCTGTCACCGGCGCTCTGCTTCTCTGCACTCCTCCTGCATCCTGTGTCAGCGCCGGCCAGCCGGAAAGCACAGCGGTGACGTCACCGCCCTGCTTTTCGGCTGACCGGCGCTGACAGTGCAGAGGAAAGCAAAGCGCCGGAGGACAGACAGCTGAAGGTAAGTATGTAGTGTTTGTTTTTTTAACGTTTACGCTGGTAACCAGGGTAAACATCGGGTTACTAAGCGCGGCCCTGTCTTGCCGGTGTCTTGTATATATACAGTGGGGCAAAAAAGTATTTAGTCAGTCAGCAATAGTGCAAGTTCCACCACTTAAAAAGATGAGAGGCGTCTGTAATTTACATCATAGGTAGACCTCAACTATGGGAGACAAACTGAGAAAAAAAAATCCAGAAAATCACATTGTCTGTTTTTTTAACAATTTATTTGCATATTATGGTGGAAAATAAGTATTTGGTCAGAAACAAACAATCAAGATTTCTGGCTCTCACAGACCTGTAACTTCTTCTTTAAGAGTCTCCTCTTTCCTCCACTCATTACCTGTAGTAATGGCACCTGTTTAAACTTGTTATCAGTATAAAAAGACACCTGTGCACACCCTCAAACAGTCTGACTCCAAACTCCACTATGGTGAAGACCAAAGAGCTGTCAAAGGACCCCAGAAACACAATTGTAGCCCTGCACCAGGCTGTGAAGACTGAATCTGCAATAGCCAACCAGCTTGGAGTGAAGAAATCAACAGTGGGAGCAATAATTAGAAAATGGAAGACATACAAGACCACTGATAATCTCCCTTGATCTGGGGCTCCACGCAAAATCCCACCCCGTGGGGTCAAAATGATCACAAGAACGGTGAGCAAAAATCCCAGAACCACGCGGGGGGACCTAGTGAATGAACTGCAGAGAGCTGGGACCAATGTAACAAGGCCTACCATAAGTAACACACTACGCCACCATGGACTCAGATCCTGCAGTGCCAGACGTGTCCCACTGCTTAAGACAGTACATGTCCGGGCCCATCTGAAGTTTGCTAGAGAGCATTTGGGTGATCAAGTGGAGTTTTGGGAGAATGTCCTATGGTCTGATGAAACCAAACTGGAACTGTTTGGTAGAAACACAACTTGTCGTGTTTGGAGGAAAAAGAATACTGAGTTGCATCCATCAAACACCATACCTACTGTAAAGCATGGTGGTGGAAACATCATGCTTTGGGGCTGTTTCTCTGCCAAGGGGCCAGGACGACTGATCCGGGTACATGAAAGAATGAATGGGGCCATGTATCGTGAGATTTTGAGTGCAAACCTCCTTCCATCAGCAAGGGCATTGAAGATGAAACGTGGCTGGGTCTTTCAACATGACAATGATCCAAAGCACACCGCCATGGCAACGAAGGAGTGGCTTCGTAAGAAGCATTTCAAGGTCCTGGAGTGGCCTAGCCAGTCTCCAGATCTCAACCCTATAGAAAACCTTTGGAGGGAGTTGAAAGTCCGTGTTGCCAAGCGAAAAGCCAAAAACATCACTGCTCTAGAGTAGATCTGCATGGAGCAATGGGCCAACATACCAACAACAGTGTGTGGCAACCTTGTGAAGACTTACAGAAAACGTTTGACCTCTGTCATTGCCAACAAAGGATATATTACAAAGTATTGAGATGAAATTTTGTTTCTGACCAAATACTTATTTTTCACCATAATATGCAAATAAATTGTTAAAAAAACAGACAATGTGATTTTCTGGAATTTTTTTTCTCAGTTTGTCTCCCATAGTTGAGGTCTATCTATGATGTAAATTACCGACACCTCTCATCTTTTTAAGTGGTGGAACTTGCACTATTGCTTACTGACTAAATACTTTTTTGCCCCACTGTACGTACACCTGATGTAGACCGTATTGGGGGCCTTTTATTCGGGTGCAGGCTCTATTTCTGATATGATGTTCAGTTTACATTCTTTTTTGTACTTATAGTCTCGCTTATACCAAAGTATTATACTATGTCATATTAAGCTTCTACCTCATACCATTGGTAAACCCATATGGTTTCCATTTGTACTTCCTGCTTATAAACTCTCTTATATTTTTTTGCACACACCTGTTCTCTGTGTGCTTTTTTTAATGTAGTTTTTATATCTTTATACAGTGTAGGAAATAAGTATTTGATCTCTTGCTGATTTTGAAAGTTTGCCCACTGACAAAGACATGCACGGTCTAAAATTTTAACGGTAGGTTAATTTTAACATTGAGAGATAGAATATCAAAAATAAAATCCAGAAAATCACATTGTATAAATTATATAATTTTATTTGCATTTTGAAGTGAGAAATAAGTATGAGATCCCTCTGGCAAACAAGACTTAATACTTGGTGGCAAAACCCATGTTGGCAAGCACAGCAGTTAGACGTTTTTTGTAGTTGATGATGAGGTTTGCACACATCAGGAGGAATTTTGGTCCACTCCTCTTCGCAGATTATCTCTAAATCAGTAAATCAGTTTGAGGCTGTCGCTTGGCAACTCGGAGCTTCAACTCCCTCCAAAAGTTTTCTATGGGATTCAGGTCTGGAGACTGGCTAGGCCACTCCATGACTTTAATAACTCCTTTGTTGCCTTGGCTGTATGTTTTGGATCATTGTCTTGCTGAAAGACCCAGCCACAACCCATTTTTAATGTCCTGGCAGAGGGAAGGAGGTTGTCACTCAGGATTTTACAGTACATGGCTCCATCCATTCTCCCATTGATGCAGTGAAGTAGTCCTGTGCCCTTAGCAGAGAAACACCCACATGACATAAAGTTTTCACCTCCATGCTTGACAGTGGGGATGGTGTTCTTTGGGTCATAGGCAACATTTTTCTTCCTCTAAACATGGTGAGTCGAGTTAATGTCAAAGACCTCAATTTTTATCTCATCTGACCACAGCACTTTCTCCCAATCACTCACAGAATCATCCAGGTGTTCATTGGCAAGCTTCAGATGGGCCTGCACATGTGCATTCTTGAGCAGGGGGACCTTGCAGGCACTGCAGGATTTTAAACCTTTATGGCATAATGTTTTACCAATGGTTTTCTTGGTGACTGTGGTGCCAGCGGCCTTGAGCTCATTAACAAGTTTCCCCCGTGTAGTTTTAAGCTGATCTCTCACCTTCCTCATGATCAAGGATACCCCACGAGGTGAGATTTTGCATGGTGCCCCCGATGTCGATTGACAGTCATTCTGTATTTCTTACATTTTCTTACTATTGCACCAACAGTTGTCTCCTTTTCACCCAACGTCTTATTTATGGTTTTGTAGCCCATTCAAGCTTTGTGCGTGGATATGATCTTGTCCCTGACATCTTTTTAAAACTCTTTGGTCTTTGGTCTTGTAGAAGTTAGAGTCTGACTGATTAATTGAGTCTGTGGACAGGAGTCTTTTATAAAGATGACTATGTAAGACAGCTGTGTTTAATGCAGATAACGAGTTGAGTAGGAGCGTCTAACTGGTCTTTAGGAGCCTGAACTCTTAATGGTTGGTAGGGGATCAAATACTTATTCCTCACTGCAAAATGCAAATAAATTTATATAATTTATACAATGTGATTTTTGGATGTTATTTTTGATATTCTATCTCTCAATGTTAAAATTAACCTACCCTTAAAATTATAGATTGTTCATGTCTTTGTCAGTGGACAAACTTACAAAATCAGCAAGGGATCAAATACTTATTTCACCCACTGTACGTATATACACATAAGCAATTGTTCTTATATTGTGTGGGCACCCGGTTTTCTGTAGTGCCAATGCTTGACCATTGCTTGTTAAAAAAGGTTTTTTACTTTTGAGCTCCTTGCCTTTGACTCCTTTTATGATCTAATACTCAGCTTTTCTTCTTTGTATATTTTTACTTGGTAGTTTTCCACTGACTGGTGTCTAAATAGTCAGGTCTCGGTCTTGCTTTGCCCCTATCTATTTTGAGGTCTGTTGACACATAGTGAGGTGACCTACAAGAGTTAGGCTATGTTCGCACGTTGAGTATTTGCTTGCTGAAATTTATGCAAGGTTTCTGCATCTCTTGGCAGGAAAACGGTGTGGCCAAAATGCGTTTTTTTGCCGCAATTTTGCTGCGTTTTTGTATGCGTTTTTTGTACAGCAATGAAGGCTTTTTTTTAGCTAAATAAAGATATTTTAACCCCTTTCTGACATCGGACGTACTATCCCGTCCATGTGGGGTGGGCCCCTATGACCATGGACGGGATAGTACGTCCAGCGCGATCGGCGGCGCTCACGGGGGGAGCGCCGCCGATCGCGGCCGGGTGTCAGCTGCCTATCGCAGCTGACATCCGGCACTATGTGCCAGGAGCGGTCACGGACCGCCCCCGGCACATTAACCCCTGGCACACCGCGATCAAAGATGATCGCGATGTGCCGGCGATGCAGGGAAGCACCGCGCAGGGAGGGGGCTCCCTGCGGGCTTCCCTGAGCCCCCCGCAGCAACGCGATGTTATCGCGTTGCTGCGAGGGTCTTACCTCCCTCCCTCCCTGCTCGAGCCCAGGATCCAAGATGGCCGCGGATCCGGGTCCTGCAGGGAGGGAGGTGGCTTCACAGAGCCTGCTCAGAGCAGGCACTGTGAAGGCTGCAGCGCTGCATGTCAGATCAGTGATCTGACAGAGTGCTGTGCAAACTGTCAGATCACTGATCTGTGATGTCCCCCCCTGGGACAAAGTAAAAATGTAAAAAAAAAATTTTTCAAATGTGTAAAAAAAAAATAAAAAAAAATATTCCAAAATAATGAAAAAAAGAAAAAAATATTATTCCCATAAATACATTTCTTTATCTAAATAATAAAAAAAAACAATAAAAGTACGCATGTTTAGTATCGCCGCGTCTGTAACGGCCCGACCTATAAAACTGGCCCACTAGTTAACCCCTTCAGTAAACACTGTAAGAAAAAAAAAAAAAAAACGAGGCAAAAAACAACGCTTTATTATCATACTGCCGAACAAAAAGTGGAATAACACGCGATCAAAAAGACAGATATAAATAACCATGGTACCGCTGAAAACGTCATCTTGTCCCGCAAAAAACGAGCCACCATACAGCATCATCAGCAAAAAAATAAAAAAGTTATAGTCCTGAGAATAAAGCGATGCCAAAATAATTATTTTTTCTATAAAATAGTTTTTATCGTATAAAAGCGCCAAAACATAAAAAAATGATATAAATGAGGTGTCGCTGTAATCGTACTGACCCAAAGAATAAAACTGCTTTATCAATTTTACCAAACGCGGAACGGTATAAACGCCTCTCCCAAAAGAAATTCATGAATAGCTGGTTTTCGGTCATTCTGCCTCACAAAAATCGGAATAAAAAGCGATCAAAAAATGTCACGTGCCCGAAAATGTAACCAATAAAAACGTCAACTCGTCCCGCACAAAACAAGACCTCACATGACTCTGTGGACCAAAATATAGAAAAATTATAGCTCTCAAAATGTGGTAACGCAAAAAATATTTTTTGCAATAAAAAGCGTCTTTCAGTGTGTGACGGCTGCCAATCATAAAAATCCGCTAAAAAACCGCTATAAAAGTAAATCAAACCCCCCTTCATCACCCCCTTAGTTAGGGAAAAATTAAAAAAATGTATTTATTTCCATTTTCTCATTAGGGCTAGGGTTAGAGTTAGGGCTAGGGTTAGGGTTAGGGCTAGGGCTAGGGTTAGGGTTAGGGCTAGGGTTAGGGTTAGGGCTAGGGCTAGGGTTAGGGCTAGGGTTAGGGTTAGGGCTAGGGTTAGGGCTAGGGTTAGGGTTAGGGCTAGGGTTAGGGCTAGGGTTAGGGCTAGGGATAGGGTTAGGGTTAGGGCTAGGGTTAGGGCTAGGGTTAGGGCTAGGGCTAGGGTTAAGGCTAGGGTTAGGGCTAGGGTTAGGATTAGGGTTAGGGCTAGGGTTAGGGCTAGGGCTACAGTTTGGGTTGGGGCTAAAGTTACAGTTAGGGTTTAGATTACATTTACGGTTGGGAATAGGGTTGGGATTAGGGTTAGGGGTGTGTCTGGGTTAGAGGTGTGGTTAGGGTTACTGTTGGGATTAGGGTTAGGGATGTGTTTGGATTAGGGTTTCAGTTATAATTGTGGGGTTTCCACTGTTTAGGCACATCAGGGGCTCTCCAAACGCGACATGGCGTCCGATCTCAATTCCAGCCAATTCTGCGTTGAAAAAGTAAAACAGTGCTTCTTCCCTTCCGAGCTCTCCCGTGTGCCCAAACAGGGGTTTACCCCAACATATGGGGTATCAGCGTACTCAGGACAAATAGGACAACAACTTTTGGGGTCCAATTTCTCCTTTTACCCTTGGTAAAATACAAAACTCGGGGCTAAAACATATTTTTTGTGGGAAAAAAAAAGATTTTTTATTTTCACGGCTCTGCGTTATAAACTGTAGTGAAACACTTGGGGGTTCAAAGTTCTCACAACACATCTAGATTAGTTCCCTGGGGGGTCTAGTTTCCAATATGGGGTCACTTGTGGGGGGTTTCTACTGTTTAGGTACATTAGGGGTTCTGCAAACGCAATGTGACGTCTGCAGACCATTCCATCTAAGTCTGCATTCCAAATGGTGCTCCTTCCCTTCCGAGCTCTGCCATGCGCTCAAACGGTGGTTTCCCCCAACATACGGGGTATCAGCGTACTCAGGACAAATTGGACAACAACTTTTGGGGTCGAATTTCTCCTCTTACCCTCGGGAAAATACAAAACTGGGGGCTAAAAAATAATTTTGGGGGGAAAGATTTTTTTTTTTAATTTTCACGGTTCTGCGTTACAAACTGTAGTGAAACACTTGGGGGTTCAAAGCTATCACAACACATCTAGATGAGTTCCTTAGGGGGTCTAGTTTCCAAAATGGTGTCACTTGTGGGAGGTTTCTACTGTTTAGGTACATTAGGGGCTCTGCAAATGCAATGTGACACCTGCAGACCATTCCATCTAAGTCCTCATTCCAAATGGAGCTCCTTCCCTTCCGAGCCCTCCCATGCGCCCAAACAATGGTTCCCCCCCACATATGGGGTATCAGCGCACTCAGGACAAATTGGACAACAAATTGTGGGGTCGAATTTCTCCTGTTACCCTCGGAAAAATACAAAACTGGGGGCTAAAAAATAATTGTTGTGTGAAAAAATTTTTGTTTTATTTTTACGGCTCTCCATTATAAACTTCTGTGAAGCCCTTGGTGGGTCAAAGCGCTCAGCACACATCTAGATAAGTTCCTAAGGGGGTCTACTTTCCAAAATGGTGTCACTTGTGTGGGGTTTCTACTGTTTAGGTACATTAGGGGCTCTGCAAACGCAATGTGACATCTGCAGAACATTCCATCTAAGTCTGCATTCAAATGGCACTCCTTCCCTTCTGAGCCCTCCCATGTGCCCAAACAGTGGTTCCCCCCACATATGGTGTATCATCGCACTCAGGACAAATTGGGCAACAAATTTTGGGGTCCAATTTTTCCGCTTACCCTCAGGAAAATACAAAACTGGGGGCTAAAAAAATAATTTTTGTGGGAAAAAAATTTTGTTTTATTTTTACGGCTCTGCATTATAAACTTCTGTGAAGCACTTGGTGGGTCAAAGTGCTCACCACACCTCTAGATAAGTTCCTTAGGGGGTCTACTTTCCAAAATGGTGTCATTTGTGGGGGGTTTCAATGTTTAGGCACATCAGTGGCTCTTCAAACGCAACATGGCGTTCTATCTCAATTCCTGTCAATTTTGCTTTGAAAAGTCAAACGGCGCTCCTTCCCTTCCGAGCTCTCCTATCCGCCCAAACAGTGGTTTACCCCCACATATGGGGTATCAGCGTACTCAGGACAAATTGTACAACAACTTTTGGGGTCCAATTTCTTCTCTTACCCTTGGGAAAATAAAAAATTGGGGGCAAAAAGATAATTTTTGTGAAAAAATATGATTTTTTATTTTTACGGTTCTACATTATAAACTTCTGTGAAGCACTTGGTGGGTCAAAGTGCTCACCACACCTCTAGATAAGTTCCTTAGGGGGTCTACTTTCCAAAATGGTGTCACTTGTGGGGGGTTTCAATGTTTAGGCACATCAGTGGCTCTTCAAACGCAACATGGCGTCCCATCTCAATTCCTGTCAATTTTGCATTGAAAAGTCAAACGGCGCTCCTTCCCTTCCGAGCTCTCCCATCCGCCCAAACAGTGGTTTACCCCCACATATGGGCTATCAGCGTACTCAGGACAAATTGTACAACAACTTTTGGGGTCCAATTTCTTCTCTTACCCTTGGGAAAATAAAAAATTGGGGGCGAAAAGATAATTTTTGTGAAAAAATATGATTTTTTATTTTTACGGTTCTACATTATAAACTTCTGTGAAGCACTTGGTGGGTCAAAGTGCTCACCACACCTCTAGATAAGTTCCTTAGGGGGTCTACTTTCCAAAATGGTGTCACTTGTGGGGGGTTTCAATGTTTAGCCACATCAGGGGCTCTCCAAACGAAACATGGCGTCCCATCTCAATTCCAGTCAATTTTGCATTGAAAAGTCAAATGGCACTCCTTCGCTTCCGAGCTCTGCCATGCGCCCAAACAGTGGTTTACCCCCACATGTGGGGTATTGGCATACTCAGGACAAATTGTACAACAATGTTTGGGGTCCATTTTCTCCTGTTACCCTTGGTAAAATAAAACAAATTGGAGCTGAATTAAATTTTTTGTGAAAAAAAGTTAAATGTTCATTTTTATTTAAACATTCAAAAAATTCCTGTGAAGCACCAGAAGGGTTAATAAACTTCTTGAATATGGTTTTGAGCACCTTGAGGGGTGTAGTTTTTAGAATGGTGTCACACTTGGGTATTTTCTATCATATAGACCCCTCAAAATGACTTCAAATGAGATGTGGTCCCTAAAATAAAATGGTGTTGTAGAAATGAGAAATTGCTGGTCAACTTTTAACCCTTATAACTCCCTAACAAAAAAAAATTTTGGCTCCAAAATTGTGCTGATGTAAAGTAGACATGTGGGAAATGTTACTTATTAAGTATTTTGTGTGACATATCTCTGTGATTTAATTGCATAAAAATTCAAAGTTGGAAAATTGCGAAATTTTCATAATTTTCGCCAAATTTCCGTTTTTTTCACAAATAAACGCATGTACTATCAAATAATTTTTACCATTGTCATGAAGTACAATATGTCAAGAGAAAACAATGTCAGAATCACCAGGATCCATTGAAGCGTTCCAGAGTTATAACCTCATAAAGGGACAGTGGTCAGAATTGTAAAAATTGGCCCGGTCATTAACGTGTAAACCACCCTTGGGGGTAAAGGGGTTAAAAAAGTTTTATGATGTAATTTCTTGGTTCAACACTACCTTTTTCATGCTGATGCAGTAGCATCAGGGTAATGGGATTAGGGCTTGGTGTCAGCAGCTGTTATTGACACCTAACCCTAGGCTTTATAATGAAAAGGTATCAGCCTTACATCCTCATTACTAAGCCAAGAAGTAAACAGAAACACATACAAACACACACAAACTGTCACCAGCCTATGTAGGAGCATTAGCAGAGCTAATGTACATAGGCTGCAACCAGACAATTTTAAAGAAAAACAAAAATTGTGTGGGCTCCCACGTAATTTTAATAACCAGCAGCAGAAAAGCTGACTGCTGATGTTAATATTCTGGGAAGGAGCCAAAAGCCATAAAGGTTCCCATGCCATTAATATCAGCTCACAGCTGTTTGCTTAGCCTAGCTAGTTTACGGGGGATCCCATAAGAAAAAATTGACATTGGGTCCCCTTACAAAATCTAACCGGCAAAGGCTAGGCAGACAGCTGTGGGCTGATATTAATATCCTAGGAAGGGGCCATGGATATTGGCCCCTCCCAGACTAAAAACATCAGCTCACAGCCACCCCAAATCTGGCCCTTAGCCTTGCTCTTCCCACTTGCCCTCTAACGGTGGGAAGTGGGCTTAATATTTGTGGGGTTGACGTCACCTTTGTATTGTCAGATGACATCAAGCCCACAGATTATTAATGGCGATGTCTATAAAATACCTATCCATTAGTAACTCCATAGTGATATTGCATAAAAACAATCACCCGGAATAAAATCCTTCATTTGAAATAATGACATAGACTCATTTAAAGGGAAGGTGCCACATTTTATATTAAAAATGATTGTTTATATAAACAATTATTTTTAATACAAATTTACATTTTTTAACTTTAAAATTTTTTTATTATTAATTTTTTTCAGCTACTGGGCACCGCCATTTTGGTTTGCAGGAGTCTAAGTGTAGCTGCACGACACTTACACTCTGCAAATATGGCAGCCCTGGGCATAGACATCTGCGGTCAGCATCCGACCCTATACTTTACATTGAACTGCTCCCTGCTGTGATCTGGCCATGTTCCCTGAGCTGTCCACATCACAGCAGAGGCAGGAGATTGGCGCCATCTTTCTGGAGCTCACAGTGCATCTGTGAGCTCCAGTTTCCCAGAGCTCTGAGGTTGTAGGAGGAGAAGGAGGAGACCAAGGACGGGAGGGAGAAAGGACTCAGCAGTGAAGCAGTGAAGTAAGTATCAGAGGGGGAGGGGAAGAGGCAATCTAATCCTATCATTTGTGATGCTGACTCTGAGCAGTGTATCTCCTCCCATGTGTGTTACTGTGCTGACTGTGCTGACTGTGTATCTACTCCTCTCCTGTGTGATACGGTCTGCTGAGCCATGCATCTAGTCCTATCCTGTGTGATACTGACTGAGCTGTGTATCTAATCCTCTCCTGTGTGATACTGTCTGCTGAGCCATGTATCTAATCCTACCCTGTGTGATACTCTGCTGAGATATGTATCTAATCCTGTCCTGTGTGATACTGTGTGCTGAGACATGTATCTAATCCTCTGCTGGGTGATACTGTGTGCTGAGCCATGTACCTAATCCTACCTGTGTGATACTGTGCTGAGACGTGTATCTAATCCTCACCTGTGTGGTGCTATCTGCTGAGCCATGTATCTAATCCTCTCCTGTGTGATGCTGTCTGCTGAGCCGTGTATCTAATCCTGTCCTGTGTGATACTGACTGAGCCGTGTATCTAATCCTCTCCTGTGTGATACTGTCTGCTGAGCCTTGTATCTAATCCTACCCAGTGTGAACGCCTAATCCACCGAAGCCAATGTCTCCTGCAACAAAAATAAAATAATAAACCACAATATTCTTGACCTGTCCGCAGAAAAAATAATCCATAATGTCCCACGACGACCCTGATGACTTTGAGAGCAGTCACTGATGTGACTGCTCTCAAAGACAGCAGGCGATACTCTGACAGGAGGTAATCACTCCTGCAGAGTATCACTGAGTTGCCGTGAGAAAGTTCTCACGCAGCAGTGCCGTAAGTGAGAGCACTGTAGCTGATCAGCTGATGAACTCTGGAGAACTCTCTCACTTCAGCTCAGTGATACACTGACAGGAGGTAATCGCTCCCACAGTGTACTGCCGGCGGCCAGGTAGAGCAGTCACATCACAGGTGAGATCGCCATGGGACACTCGGAATACATGGACTACGGCGGACAGGTAAGTATATGTTGGTTTATTTTACATTATTTATAGTAGATGAGGGCATAGGAGATTTGGTGTTAGGTGATTATAATGATTTTTTTATTTGAACATGTGTATAATTATTTAGCTTTTTTTTAAATGTAAGTTAAGGCGCTGGTTGCTGTGACTATGTCTACCATCAGAGGCACCTGCTGTCATTGCTATCAGTGAGAACAGACATAGCCCGATGGGAGCAGTAGTCTCATCAGCCCATGCCTGCTGACTTGTGGTAAGCTTTTTACCGCAGGTCCCCGCTGCGGGTCACAGTCACAGCTGCGGGTCACAGTTACAGTTGCAAGGTCATGCTCACATCTGATAGCATGAACCCGCAGCACTCCGGCCAATAGTCATACCGGTGGTAGCATTACCGTGGCTGACAATCACAGCTGCGGGGTCATGTTGATATCTGAGAGCATGATCCCGCAGCGCTCTGACCAACGTTCTTACTGGTTGTAGCATTACCGCCAATAAGAACTACCGCGCCAGTGTTTCCAACACACATGACAGGGTGGGAAACACCATAGGATGTCGGTAATACGCAAATAATAAACTCAGCAGATCTGCAAACATTTTTATACTTGGGATTTGACTGACTCAATTGAAGTCAATGGGTGAAAAACGATGAAGAAAAAAGCACAAAGAAATGACATGCTGCAGAAAAAAAAACGCACTGCAAATACGTGAGGAAAATTACTGATCATGTGCACAATACTTCAGGATTGTCATTGAATTAGCTTGCACGTACCAACATGTGTTGCAGCTCATTTCTTTGGTTTTACTACTTAACCACTGAGAGTTGACTTTTTTGTTATCACGAATAGGGTTGAGCGAAACGGGTCGAACATTTTCAAAAGTCGCCGACTTTTGGCGAAGTCGAGTTTCATGAAACCCGATCCGACCCCTGTGCGTTGTCGGCCATGCGGTACGCGACTTTCGCGCCAAAGTCGTGTTTCAATGACGCGAAAAGCGCCATTTCTCAGCCAATGAAGGTGAACGCAGAGTGTGGGCAGCGTGATGACATAGGTCCTGGTCCCCACCATCTTAGAGAAGGGCATTGCAGTGATTGGCTTGCTGTCTGCGGCGTCACAGGGGCTATAAAGAGGCGTTCCCGCCGACCGCCATCTTACTGCTGCTGATCTGAGCTTAGGGAGAGGTTGCTGCCGCTTCGTCAGAAGCAGGGATAGCGTTAGGCAGGGTCCATTAACCACCAAACCGCTTGTGCTGTAGCGATTTCCACTGCCCAACACCACCTTCGGTGTGCAGGGACAGTGGAAGCTACATTTTTTTTTTTCCTCAGCGCTGTAGCTCATTGGGCTGCCCTAGAAGGCTCCCTGATAGCTGCATTGCTGTGTGTACGCCGCTGTGCAAACCAACTGCTTTTTTCAAAGCACAAATCCTCTTGTTCCTTCCTTTCTGCACAGCTATCTTTTTTGTTTGTCCACACTTTTTATTTAATTTGTGCATCAGTCCACTCCTTATTGCTGCCTGCCATACCTGGCTGAGATTACTGCAGGGAGATTTTTTTTGTGGGAGATTAAGATTGGCATTTCTGCTAGAGTGCCATCCCTGTGTGTGCCATCTCTCAGTCAGTGGACCATAGAAAGCCTATTTATTTTTTTGCTTGATTTGGGTTATAAAATCTACCTGAAAAAATCACTACATCAATCAGTGGGAGAAAAATATTGGCCTCAGGGCTTGTGTGCCACTCCTGACTCCTGTGTGTGCCATCTCTCACTCAGTGGGCCATAGAAAGCCTATTTATTTTTTTGCTTGATTTGGGTTCTAAAATCTACCTGAAAAAATCACTACATCAATCAGTGGGAGAAAAATATTGGCCTTTGGGCTTGTGGGCCACTCCTGACTCCTGTGTGTGCCATCTGTCACTCAGTGGGGCATAGAAAGCCTTTTTTTTTTTTTAATTTGTTTTCTAAATTGTCATTGAAAAAATCATTTTATTTTATTTGGTTTCTAAATTATTCCTGAAAAAAATCATTTTATTTTATTTTGTTTATAAAGTCTCCCTGAAAAAAAAAAATAGGTGGGAGATTAATATTGCCCTTTCTGCTTGTGTGCCAGTCTTGACTCCTGGGTGTGCCATCTCTCTCTCTCTCTCTCTCTCTCAAATTGTGGGCCATAGAAAGCCTATTAATTTTTTTGCTTGATTTGGGTTCTAAAATCTACCTGAAAAAATCACTACATCAATCAGTGGGAGAAAAATATTGGCCTCAGGGCTTGTGTGCCACTCCTGACTCCTGTGTGTGCCATCTCTCAGTCAGTGGGTCATAGAAAGCCTATTTATTTTTTTGCTTGATTTGGGTTATAAAATCTACCTGAAAAAATCACTACATCAATCAGTGGGAGAAAAATATTGGCCTCAGGGCTTGTGTGCCACTCCTGACTCCTGTGTGTGCCATCTCTCACTCAGTGGGCCATAGAAAGCCTATTTATTTTTTTGCTTGATTTGGGTTCTAAAATCTACCTGAAAAAATCACTACATCAATCAGTGGGAGAAAAATATTGGCCTCAGGGCTTGTGTGCCACTCCTGACTCCTGTATGTGCCATCTCTCAGTCAGTGGGCCATAGAAAGCCTATTTATTTTTTTGCTTGATTTGGGTTCTAAAATCTACCTGAAAAAATCACTACATCAATCAGTGGGAGAAAAATATTGGCCTCAGGGCTTGTGTGCCACTCCTGACTCCTGTGTGTGCCATCTCTCACTCAGTGGGCCATAGAAAGCCTATTTATTTTTTTGCTTGATTTGGGTTCTAAAATCTACCTGAAAAAATCACTACATCAATCAGTGGGAGAAAAATATTGGCCTCTGGGCTTGTGGGCCACTCCTGACTCCTGTGTGTGCCATCTGTCACTCAGTGGGGCATAGAAAGCCTTTTTTTTTTTATTTGTTTTCTAAATTGTCATTGAAAAAATCATTTTATTTTATTTGGTTTCTAAATTATTCCTGAAAAAATCATTTTATTTTATTTTGTTTATAAAGTCTCCCTGAAAAAAAAAAAATAGGTGGGAGATTAATATTGCCCTTTCTGCTTGTGTGCCAGTCTTGACTCCTGGGTGTGCCATCTCTCTCTCTCTCTCTCTCTCAAATTGTGGGCCATAGAAAGCCTATTAATTTTTTTGCTTGATTTGGGTTCTAAAATCTACCTGAAAAAATCACTACATCAATCAGTGGGAGAAAAATATTGCCCTCTGGGCTTGTGGGCCACTCCTGACTCCTGTGTGTGCCATCTGTCACTCAGTGGGGCATAGAAAGCCTATTTATTTTTTTGCTTGATTTGGGTTCTAAAATCTACCTGAAAAAATCACTACATCAATCAGTGGGAGAAAAATATTGGCCTCAGGGCTTGTGTGCCACTCCTGACTCCTGTGTGTGCCATCTCTCACTCAGTGGGCCATTGAAAGCCTATTTATTTTTTTGCTTGATTTGGGTTCTAAAATCTACCTGAAAAAATCACTACATCAATCAGTGGGAGAAAAATATTGGCCTCAGGGCTTGTGTGCCACTCCTGACTCCTGTGTGTGCGATCTCTCAGTCAGTGGGCCATAGAAAGCCTATTTATTTTTTTGCTTGATTTGGGTTATAAAATCTACCTGAAAAAATCACTACATCAATCAGTGGGAGAAAAATATTGGCCTCAGGGCTTGTGTGCCACTCCTGACTCCTGTGTGTGCCATCTCTCACTCAGTGGGCCATAGAAAGCCTATTTTTTTTTTTGCTTGATTTGGGTTCTAAAATCTACCTGAAAAAATCACTACATCAATCAGTGGGAGAAAAATATTGGCCTCTGGGCTTGTGGGCCACTCCTGACTCCTGTGTATGCCATCTGTCACTCAGTGGGGCATAGAAAGCCTTCTTTTTTTTTTTTTATTCGTTTTCTAAATTGTCATTGAAAAAATAATTTTATTTTATTTGGTTTCTAAATTATTCCTGAAAAAATCATTTTATTTTATTTTGTTTATAAAGTCTCCCTGAAAAAAAAAAAATAGGTGGGAGGTTAATATTGCCCTTTCTGCTTGTGTGCCAGTCTTGACTCCTGGGTGTGCCATCTCTCTCTCTCTCTCTCAAATTGTGGGCCATAGAAAGCCTATTAATTTTTTTGCTTGATTTGGGTTCTAAAATCTACCTGAAAAAATCACTACATCAATCAGTGGGAGAAAAATATTGCCCTCTGGGCTTGTGGGCCACTCCTGACTCCTGTGTGTCCCATCTGTCACTCAGTGGGGCATAGAAAGCCTTTTTTTTTTGCTTGATTTGGGTTCTAAAATCTACCTGAAAAAATCACTACATCAATCAGTGGGAGAAAAATATTGCCCTCTGGGCTTGTGGGCCACTCCTGACTCCTGTGTGTGCCATCTGTCACTCAGTGGGGCATAGAAAGCCTATTTATTTTTTTGCTTGATTTGGGTTGTAAAATCTACCTGAAAAAATCACTACATCAATCAGTGGGAGAAAAATATTGGCCTCAGGGCTTGTGTGCCACTCCTGACTCCTGTGTGTGCCATCTCTCACTCAGTGGGCCATAGAAAGCCTATTTATTTTTTTGCTTGATTTGGGTTCTAAAATCTACCTGAAAAAATCACTACATCAATCAGTGGGAGAAAAATATTGGCCTCAGGGCTTGTGTGCCACTCCTGACTCCTGTGTGTGCCATCTCTCAGTCAGTGGGCCATAGAAAGCCTATTTATTTTTTTGCTTGATTTGGGTTCTAAAATCTACCTGAAAAAATCACTACATCAATCAGTGGGAGAAAAATATTGGCCTCAGGGCTTGTGTGCCACTCCTGACTCCTGTGTGTGCCATCTCTCACTCAGTGGGCCATAGAAAGCCTATTTATTTTTTTGCTTGATTTGGGTTCTAAAATCTACCTGAAAAAATCACTACATCAATCAGTGGGAGAAAAATATTGGCCTCTGGGCTTGTGGGCCACTCCTGACTCCTGTGTGTGCCATCTGTCACTCAGTGGGGCATAGAAAGCCTTTTTTTTTTTTTTTTATTCGTTTTCTAAATTGTCATTGAAAAAATCATTTTATTTTATTTGGTTTCTAAATTATTCCTGAAAAAATCATTTTATTTTATTTTGTTTATAAAGTCTCCCTGAAAAAAAAATAGGTGGGAGATTAATATTGCCCTTTCTGCTTGTGTGCCAGTCTTGACTCCTGGGTGTGCCATCTCTCTCTCTCTCTCTCAAATTGTGGGCCATAGAAAGCCTATTAATTTTTTTGCTTGATTTGGGTTCTAAAATCTACCTGAAAAAATCACTACATCAATCAGTGGGAGAAAAATATTGCCCTCTGGGCTTGTGGGCCACTCCTGACTCCTGTGTGTGCCATCTGTCACTCAGTGGGGCATAGAAAGCCTTTTTTTTTTTTTATTTGGTTTCTAAATTGTCATTGAAAAAATCATTTTATTTTATTTGGTTTCTAAATTATTCCTGAAAAAATCATTTTATTTTATTTTGTTTATAAAGTCTCCCTGAAAAAAAAAAAAAAAAGAAAAAAGAAAATTGGGAGATTTATATTGACATTTGTGCTTGAGTGACAGTCCTGCGTGTGTGGCATCTCTGTGATTTGGTGCCACAGAAAACAGAGTGTGTAACATTGTGCCTGATTTTCCTTGTGGTATCACCAACCTGTAAAGGGATATTGAAATCAAACAGAAGTTATAGCTCACCGTGTAAGTTGTTTGACAGCAACAAATAAAGTTACTTTGGTTAAGTTTATAAAACAATGAGGAAGTCTGGTGCAAGAGGTCGTGGCCGTGGGCGTTCATTGTCAGCTGGTAATGATGGTAGTGGTAGTGGAGCATCAGGTGGTCGTGGGAAAAAAAATATTCCACCTAAGTCTGGAGCTGTGGAGCCAGGTTCGGCGTCTGGCTACACAAGGCCTCGAACGCTCTCTTTTCTGGGAGTAGGAAAACCGCTTTTAAAGCCGGAGCAGCAACAGCAAGTTTTGGCTTACCTTGCAGACTCAGCCTCTAGCTCTTTTGCCTCCTCTTCTGAAACTGGTAAATGTAAAAGCAGCGCGTCGTTTGTGGATGTTCACGGTCAGGGACAAGTCGCTTCCTTGTCCTCTACAGCAAAAACAACAACAAGAGAGAAGGATGCAGCAGGCGACACAACGGGTTACTCCATGGAGCTCTTTACACATACCGTCCCTGGCTTAGAAAGTGAAACAGTTAACAGGCCATGCCCATTACAAGTAGATTCTGACATGGAGTGCACTGATGCACAGCCACAGCCAGACTACTATGCTGGTCCTTTGACTCAGACCACAACATTGCCCTCTCAGGGTACTGTTCCACAATCAGACCCTGATGAGACTATGTTGCCCCATCACGAACGCTATACCACCGACCGACACGGTGACACAGACGAAGTTGCACACGAGGTAGAAGAGGAGGTAATAGATGACCCTGTTGTTGACCCCGATTGGCAGCCATTGGGGGAACAGGGTGCAGGCGGCAGTAGTTCTGAAGCGGAGGAGGAGGGGCCGCAGCAGGCATCAACATCGCAACAGGTTCCATCTGCCGGGCCCGTATCTGGCCCTAAACGTGTGGCAAAGCAAAAAACTGTTGGAGGACAGCGTGTCCATCCGGTTAAAGCTCAGTCTGCAATTCCTGAAAAGGGATCTGATGCTAGGAAGAGTGCAGTCTGGCATTTTTTTAAACAACATCCAATTGATCAGCGCAAAGTCATCTGTCAAAAATGTTCAACTAGCTTAAGCAGAGGTCAGAATCTGAAAAGTCTCAATACAAGTTGCATGCATAGACATTTAACCACCATGCATTTGCAAGCCTGGACTAACTACCAAACATCCCTTAAGGTTTTAGGTAGCACCCTCGGCCAATGAAGCTAGCCAGCAACGCAACATCCCTTCCGTCACTGTAAGGCCACCATTTTCCGCACCACCAGCAGTATCTGTGCAGGTTTCTTTGCCAGCCCAAAGCAGTCAGGGTCAGGGAATCACCAGTTTTGTAGGAGGAAATACTGCATCTAGGGCACCGGCGGAAACAATACCGTCTCCAACAGTCTCTCAGTCTGCCATGGCCACCGGCACACCCGCTAGTTCCACGATCTCCAGCTCTCCAGTCCAGCTCACCCTACATGAGACTCTGGTTAGAAAAAGGAAGTACTTATCCTCGCATCCGCGTACACATGGTTTGAACGCCCACATAGCTAGACTAATCTCGTTAGAGATGATGCCCTACCGGTTAGTTGAAAACGAAGCTTTCAAAGCCCTGATGGAGTACGCTGAACCACGCTACGAGCTACCCAGTCGACACTTTTTTTCCAGAAAAGCCATCCCAGCCCTGCACCAGCATGTTAAACAGCGCATCGTCCATGCACTCAGGCAATCTGTGAGTACAAAGGTGCACCTGACTACAGATGCATGGACCAGTAGGCATGGCCAGGGACGTTACGTGTCCATCACGGCACACTGGGTGAATGTGGTGGATGCAGGGTCCACAGGGGACAGCAATTTCGGGATAGTTGTGCCTAGCCCACGGTCTAGGAAACAGTTGGCTGTAGGCGTTCGCACCCCCTCCTCCTCCTCCTCGTCCTCCTGCAGAAGCGAGAGCTCTTCCACAGACCGCAGTCGCCAAACCACTCCATCGTCAGCTGTCACTGTTGCACACCAGTTGTCCCATTATGGGGCAGCTACTGGCAAGCGTCAGCAGGCTGTATTGGCTATGAAGTGTTTGGGCGACAACAGACACACCGCGGAAGTTCTGTCCGAGTTCTTGCAGGAAGAAACGCAGTCGTGGCTGGGCACAGTAGATCTTGAGGCAGGCAAGGTAGTGAGTGATAATGGAAGGAATTTCATGGCTGCCATCTCCCTTTCCCAACTGAAACACATTCCTTGCCTGGCTCACACCTTAAACCTGGTGGTGCAGTGCTTATTGAAAACTTATCCTGGTTTCTCCGACCTGCTCCTCAAAGTGCGTGGACTTTGCTCACATATCCGCCGTTCGCCTGTACACTCCAGCCGTATGCAGACCTATCAGCGGTCTTTGAACCTTCCCCAGCATCGCCTAATCATAGACGTTGCAACAAGGTGGAACTCAACACTGCACATGCTTCAGAGACTGTGCGAACAGAGGCGGGCTGTTATGTTTTTGTGGGAGGATACACATACACGGGCAGGCAGTAGGATGGCAGACATGGAGTTGTCGGGTGTGCAGTGGTCGAAGATACAAGACATGTGTCAAGTCCTTCAGTGTTTTGAGGAATGCACACGGCTGGTTAGTGCAGACAATGCCATAATAAGCATGAGCATTCCCCTAATGCTTCTGCTGATGCAAAGTTTGACGCACATAAAGGATCAGGCGTCTGCACCAGAGGAAGAGGAAAGCCTTGATGACAGTCAGCCATTGTCTGGTCAGGGCAGTGTACAGGACGAGGTAGCGGGCGAAGAGGAGGTGGAGGACGAGGAGGAGGATGGGGATGAGTATATTCTTAATGAGGAAGCTTTCCGGGGGGCACTGGAAATTGGTGGCGTGGCAAGGCCGGGTTCTGGTTTTTTGAGGGACACAAGTGACGTAGATTTGCCTGCAACTGCACCTCAACCAAGCACAACTGCAGATTTGACAACTGGAACTTTGGCCCACATGGCGGATTATGCCTTGCGTATCCTCAAAAGGGACACACGCATTACTAAAATGATGAACGATGACGATTACTGGTTGGCCTGCCTCCTTGATCCTCGCTATAAAGGCAAATTGCAAAATATTATGCCACATGAGAACTTGGAACTAATATTAGCAACAAAACAATCAACTCTTGTTGACCGTTTGCTTCAGGCATTCCCAGCACACAGCGCCCGTGATCGTTCTCACACGAGCTCCAGGGGGCAGCAGACCAGGAGTGTTAGGGGTGCACACATCAGAAGTTGGGTTGGACAGAGGGGTTTTCTGACCAGGTTGTGGAGTGATTTTGCTATGACCGCAGACAGGACAGGTACTGCTGCATCAATTGAAAGTGACAGGAGACAACATTTGTCCAGTATGGTAACAAACTATTTTTCATCCCTTATCGATGTTCTCCCTCAACCGTCATTCCCATTTGATTACTGGGCATCAAAATTAGACACCTGGCCAGAATTGGCTGAATATGCATTGCAGGAGCTTGCTTGCCCGGCAGCTAGTGTCCTATCAGAAAGAGTATTCAGTGCTGCAGGTTCAATATTAACCGAAAAAAGAACTCGTCTGGCTACACAAAATGTTGATGGTCTAACATTCATTGAAATGAACCAGAACTGGATTTCGAATTCTTTTGCCCCACCTTGCCCGGGCGACACCTAGCTTTCCTATGAAAAGCTCTTGCCTGTGGACTACTGTGAATGACTTTTCAAATGTCTTAATTTGCAGCAGCTGATTGTCCAGAATACGACATGTTTACACCTCCCTAAATGGCCAAACTCCCCACACGGGGCCGTGGTATCGCAACTTGGCGCAAGCACCCGTGAGAGTGCTGTTTGTCTGAAGAGGTGGGTGTGCCCGCTTTTGGTCGACAGCACTGCCACTGGGTCCCTCATAGTACACTAAACTGTCTCTGGCGGTGGTGGTGCACACCCAACGTCAGACACACTGTTGTAACATGAGGGGCCCTGGGCCTCTACCGCCGTCCACAAGAGAGTTCACCCACCCCCAGGTCAAACATTGCTCTGCCACTTCCACAATTATCTCTCACACTTCCACCAATGTTTAGACTATGCGCTGACATCCTTCCATTCCTGCCACTGACAATACCATTGTGTTGACATGTATAATGGTACTTAACATAGTCAGGGGCAGTGTCCTCTATTTACCAAAGTAAAAACTTTGCGCCAAATTAGTAGGTCAGAAACAACGCAGAGGATCCCACCCCTGTACCTAAAGATTGCACCCTTTAGTGTTTTCGCTGGATTTTAATGTGAGACATTCACATTTATGTATTGTTTTGGACTACTAACTGGCAGACACTCATTACAATCATCCTCCGCTGACCAGGCCACTGCTGGCCGTGTTCACCTGGAACCAATTTAAAATTGCCTACAGCCATCTGTTATTATGTTAGGCCTTCGATGCCTGTCTGCGGTCACTCCTTCCACTAGGCCTCCACTGACCACACCACTGCTGCCCGTGTACCCCTGGAACCAATTTAAAATTGCCTACAGCCAGCCCAATTTTTTTGTTAGGCCTTCGAAGCCTGTCTGTGGTCCGTTCTTTCTACTACTACTACACTGACCAGGCCACTGCTGCCCGTGTTCCCCTGGAACCAATTTAAAATTGCCTACAGCCATCTGTTATTATGTTAGGCCTTCGATGCCTGTCTGCGGTCACTCCTTCCACTAGGCCTCCACTGACCACACCACTGCTGCCCGTGTACCCCTGGAACCAATTTAAAAGTGCCTACAGCCAGCCCAATTTTTTTATGTTAGGCCTTCGAAGCCTGTCTGCGGTCCGTTCTTTCTACTACTACTACACTGACCAGGCCACTGCTGCCCGTGTTCCCCTGGAACCAATTTAAAATTGCCTACAGCCATCTGTTATTATGTTAGGCCTTCGATGCCTGTCTGCGGTCACTCCTTCCACTAGGCCTCCACTGACCACACCACTGCTGCCCGTGTACCCCTGGAACCAATTTAAAATTGCCTACAGCCAGCCCAATTTTTTTATGTTAGGCCTTCGAAGCCTGTCTGCGGTCCGTTCTTTCTACTACTACTACACTGACCAGGCCACTGCTGCCCGTGTTCCCCTGGAACCAATTTAAAATTGCCTACAGCCATCTGTTATTATGTTAGGCCTTCGATGCCTGTCTGCGGTCACTCCTTCCACTAGGCCTCCACTAACCACACCACTGCTGCCCGTGTACCCCTGGAACCAATTTAAAATTGCCTACAGCCAGCCCAATTTTTTTATGTTAGGCCTTCGAAGCCTGTCTGCGGTCCGTTCTTTCTACTACTACTACACTGACCAGGCCACTGCTGCCCGTGTTCCCCTGGAACCAATTTAAAATTGCCTACAGCCATCTGTTATTATGTTAGGCCTTCGATGCCTGTCTGCGGTCACTCCTTCCACTAGGCCTCCACTGACCACACCACTGCTGCCCGTGTACCCCTGGAACCAATTTAAAAGTGCCTACAGCCAGCCCAATTTTTTTATGTTAGGCCTTCGAAGCCTGTCTGCGGTCCGTTCTTTCTACTACTACTACACTGACCAGGCCACTGCTGCCCGTGTTCCCCTGGAACCAATTTAAAATTGCCTACAGCCATCTGTTATTATGTTAGGCATTCGATGCCTGTCTGCGGTCACTCCTTCCACTAGGCCTCCACTGACCACACCACTGCTGCCCGTGTACCCCTGGAACCAATTTAAAATTGCCTACAGCCAGCCCAATTTTTTTATGTTAGGCCTTCGAAGCCTGTCTGCGGTGCGTTTTTTCTACTACTACTACACTGACCAGGCCACTGCTGCCCGTGTTCCCATGGAACCAATTTAAAATTGCCTACAGCCATCTGTTATTATGTTAGGCCTTCGATGCCTGTCTGCGGTCACTCCTTCCACTAGGCCTCCACTGACCACACCACTGCTGCCCGTGTACCCCTGGAACCAATTTAAAATTGCCTACAGCCAGCCCAATTTTTTTATGTTAGGCCTTCGAAGCCTGTCTGCGGTGCGTTCTTTCTACTACTACTACACTGACCAGGCCACTGCTGCCCGTGTTCCCCTGGAACCAATTTAAAATTGCCTACAGCCATCTGTTATTATGTTAGGCCTTCGATGCCTGTCTGTGGTCACTCCTTCCACTAGGCCTCCACTGACCACACCACTGCTGCCCGTGTACCCCTGGAACCAATTTAAAATTGCCTACAGCCAGCCCAATTTTTTTATGTTAGGCCTTCGAAGCCTGTCTGCGGTGCGTTCTTTCTACTACTACTACACTGACCAGGCCACTGCTGCCCGTGTTCCCCTGGAACCAATTTAAAATTGCCTACAGCCATCTGTTATTATGTTAGGCCTTTGATGCTTGTCTGTGGTCACTCCTTCCACTAGGCCTCCACTGACCACACCACTGCTGCCCGTGTACCCCTGGAACCAATTTAAAATTGCCTACAGCCAGCCCAATTTTTTTATGTTAGGCCTTCGAAGCCTGTCTGCGGTGCGTTCTTTCTACTACTACTACACTGACCAGGCCACTGCTGCCCGTGTTCCCCTGGAACCAATTTAAAATTACCTACAGCCATCTGTTATTATGTTAGGCCTTTGATGCCTGTCTGCGGTCACTCCTTCCACTAGGCCTCCACTGACCACACCACTGCTGCCCGTGTACCCCTGGAACCAATTTAAAATTGCCTACAGCCAGCCCAATTATTTTATGTTAGGCCTTCGAAGCCTGTCTGCGGTCCGTTCTTTCTACTACTACTACACTGACCAGGCCACTGCTGCCCGTGTTCCCCTGGAACCAATTTAAAATTACCTACAGCCATTTGTTATTATGTTAGGCCTTCGATGCCTGTCTGCGGTCACTCCTTCCACTAGGCCTCCACTGACCACACCACTGCTGCCCGTGTACCCCTGGAACCAATTTAAAATTGCCTACAGCCAGCCCAATTTTTTTATGTTAGGCCTTCGAAGCCTGTCTGCGGTCCGTTCTTTCTACTACTACTACACTGACCAGGCCACTGCTGCCCGTGTTCCCCTGGAACCAATTTAAAATTGCCTACAGCCATCTGTTATTATGTTAGGCATTCGATGCCTGTCTGCGGTCACTCCTTCCACTAGGCCTCCACTGACCACACCACTGCTGCCCGTGTACCCCTGGAACCAATTTAAAATTGCCTACAGCCAGCCCAATTTTTTTATGTTAGGCCTTCGAAGCCTGTCTGCGGTGCGTTTTTTCTACTACTACTACACTGACCAGGCCACTGCTGCCCGTGTTCCCATGGAACCAATTTAAAATTGCCTACAGCCATCTGTTATTATGTTAGGCCTTCGATGCCTGTCTGCGGTCACTCCTTCCACTAGGCCTCCACTGACCACACCACTGCTGCCCGTGTACCCCTGGAACCAATTTAAAATTGCCTACAGCCAGCCCAATTTTTTTATGTTAGGCCTTCGAAACCTGTCTGCGGTGCGTTCTTTCTACTACTACTACACTGACCAGGCCACTGCTGCCCGTGTTCCCCTGGAACCAATTTAAAATTGCCTACAGCCATCTGTTATTATGTTAGGCCTTCGATGCCTGTCTGTGGTCACTCCTTCCACTAGGCCTCCACTGACCACACCACTGCTGCCCGTGTACCCCTGGAACCAATTTAAAATTGCCTACAGCCAGCCCAATTTTTTTATGTTAGGCCTTCGAAGCCTGTCTGCGGTGCGTTCTTTCTACTACTACTACACTGACCAGGCCACTGCTGCCCGTGTTCCCCTGGAACCAATTTAAAATTGCCTACAGCCATCTGTTATTATGTTAGGCCTTTGATGCTTGTCTGTGGTCACTCCTTCCACTAGGCCTCCACTGACCACACCACTGCTGCCCGTGTACCCCTGGAACCAATTTAAAATTGCCTACAGCCAGCCCAATTTTTTTATGTTAGGCCTTCGAAGCCTGTCTGCGGTTCGTTCTTTCTACTACTACTACACTGACCAGGCCACTGCTGCCCGTGTTCCCCTGGAACCAATTTAAAATTACCTACAGCCATCTGTTATTATGTTAGGCCTTTGATGCCTGTCTGCGGTCACTCCTTCCACTAGGCCTCCACTGACCACACCACTGCTGCCCGTGTACCCCTGGAACCAATTTAAAATTGCCTACAGCCAGCCCAATTATTTTATGTTAGGCCTTCGAAGCCTGTCTGCGGTCCGTTCTTTCTACTACTACTACACTGACCAGGCCACTGCTGCCCGTGTTCCCCTGGAACCAATTTAAAATTACCTACAGCCATCTGTTATTATGTTAGGCCTTCGATGCCTGTCTGCGGTCACTCCTTCCACTAGGCCTCCACTGACCACACCACTGCTGCCCGTGTACCCCTGGAACCAATTTAAAATTGCCTACAGCCAGCCCAATTTTTTTATGTTAGGCCTTCGAAGCCTGTCTGCGGTCCGTTCTTTCTACTACTACTACACTGACCAGGCCACTGCTGCCCGTGTTCCCCTGGAACCAATTTAAAATTGCCTACAGCCATCTGTTATTATGTTAGGCCTTCGAAGCCTGTCTGCGGTCCTTCCTTCAAATAGTTCTCCACTGACCAGACCAATGCTGGCCGTGTACCCCTGGAACCCAGCTGAAAGTGCATGGAGCCTCCTTTTTTTCTTTGTTTTATATTTAGAAAGCCCAGATGAACTACGCTGTACCACGGTTCAAGCTACCCAGTCGACATTTCTTTTGCGAGAAAAGCCATCCCAGCCCTCCAGCGGCATGAAAAAGTCTGCATTGTCATAGCACTCAGGCAATCAAACAGTAGAAAGGTGCACCTGACAAGAGACGCATGGACCAGTAGGCATGTCCACAAAAAGTTACATGTCCATTACGGCGCACTGGGTTAATGTGTTGGATGCATGGTCCACAGGGGACAGCCTACAAAGTCTGTCTGCAGTCCCTAATTCAAATTTTCCTCCGCTGACCACACCACTGCTGCCCGTGTACCCCTGGAACCAATTTTACAGTGTCTACAGCCTAATTTTGTTATGATAGGCCTACTACGCCTGTCTGCGGTCCCTCCTTCCAATACTCGTCCACTGACCAGACCACTGCTGCCCGTGGACCCCTGGAACCTATTTTTAATTGCATAGAGCATCCTTTTTTTAATAGTAGGCGTACAAAGTCTGTCTGCGGTCCACTATTGAAATTGTCCTCCACTGCCCAGAGCAATGCTGCCTGTGTACCCCTGTAACTTTTTTAAGCTGCAGTGAGCCACATTTTTGGTTTAAGTCCTACTACCTGTGTCTGTCTGCGCCACTCAATTCAGCTGTGTTCCTTTGAAAAAAGCTGAGCGTCAATAGTCTTGTTTTCAGCCTCTAGGAATTTTAAAACTGCATTGGGGGTACAACTTTGGTAGGGCCTACTAACGGTGTCTGCCTCCCCAAGGTGTGCCCCAGGTTTCGTCCACATTGCTTCGGTCTTCCGACTCTCGTTTAGTAGTTGTAGAAAACTACACTGCATTAGGCCTACAAATTGGGTATGGGGTGTAGAGAGATGTGTTATGAAAGGCAATTCAGTACTACAATGGACATAGCGGTCAGAGCACATACAGTGATCTGACAATAACCCAAAATCATAGAACGAGCTCTGAGACGTGGGAACTCTGCAGACCGCAATCCCTAATCCTCTCCAAACAACACTAGAGGCAGCCGTGGATTGCGCATAACTCTGCCTATGCAACTCGGCACAGCCTGAGAAACTAACTAGCCTGAAGATAGAAAATAAGCCTACCTTGCCTCAGAGAAATACCCCAAAGGAAAAGGCAGCCCCCCACATATAATGACTGTGAGTTAAGATGAAAAGACAAACGTAGAGATGAAATAGATTCAGCAAAGTGAGGCCCGACTTTCTTAACAGATCGAGGATAGAAAAGGTAACTTTGCGGTCTACACAAAACCCTAAAGAAAACCACGCAAAGGGGGCAAAAAGACCCTCCGTACCGAACTAACGGCACGGAGGTACACCCTTTGCGTCCCAGAGCTTCCAGCAACAAATAAGACAAGCTGGACAGAAAAAATAGCAAACAAATAGCAAAGAAGAACTTAGCTATGCAGAGAAGCAGGCCACAGGAATGATCCAGGGAAAAGCAAGTCCAACACTGGAACATTGACAGGAAGCCAAGATCAAAGCATTAGGTGGAGTTAAGTAGAGAAGCACCTAACGACCTCACCAGATCACCTGAGGGAGGAAACTCAGAAGCCGCAGTACCACTTCCCTCCACCAACAGAAGCTCACAGAGAGAATCAGCCGAAGTACCACTTGTGACCACAGGAGGGAGCTCTGCCACAGAATTCACAACAGTACCCCCCCCTTGAGGGGTCACCGAACCCTCACCAGAGCCCCCAGGCCGACCAGGATGAGCCACATGAAAGGCACGAACAAGATCGGGAGCATGGACATCAGAGGCAAAAACCCAGGAATTATCTTCCTGAGCATAACCCTTCCATTTAACCAGATACTGGAGTTTCCGTCTAGAAACACGGGAATCCAAAATCTTCTCCACAATATACTCCAATTCCCCCTCCACCAAAACCGGGGCAGGAGGATCAACAGATGGAACCATAGGTGCCACGTATCTCCGCAACAATGACCTATGGAATACGTTATGTATGGAAAAAGAATCTGGAAGGGTCAGACGAAAAGACACAGGATTAAGAACCTCAGAAATCCTATATGGACCAATGAAACGAGGTTTAAACTTAGGAGAGGAAACCTTCATAGGAATATGACGAGAAGATAACCAAACCAGATCCCCAACACGAAGTCGGGGACCCACACGGCGTCTGCGATTAGCGAAACGTTGAGCCTTCTCCTGGGACAAGGTCAAATTGTCCACTACATGAGTCCAAATCTGCTGAAACCTGTCCACCACAGTATCCACACCAGGACAGTCCGAAGACTCAACCTGTCCTGAAGAGAAACGAGGATGGAACCCAGAATTGCAGAAAAATGGTGAAACCAAGGTAGCCGAGCTGGCCCGATTATTAAGGGCGAACTCAGCCAAAGGCAAAAAGAACACCCAGTCATCCTGATCGGCAGAAACAAAGCATCTCAGATATGTTTCCAAGGTCTGATTGGTTCGTTCGGTCTGGCCATTAGTCTGAGGATGGAAAGCCGAGGAAAAAGACAAGTCAATGCCCATCCTACCACAAAAGGCTCGCCAAAACCTTGAAACAAACTGGGAACCTCTGTCAGAAACGATATTCTCTGGAATGCCATGTAAACGAACCACATGCTGGAAGAACAATGGCACCAAATCAGAGGAGGAAGGCAATTTAGACAAGGGTACCAGATGGACCATCTTAGAAAAGCGATCACAGACCACCCAAATGACTGACATCTTTTGAGAAACGGGAAGATCAGAAATAAAATCCATAGAGATATGTGTCCAAGGCCTCTTCGGGACCGGCAAGGGCAAAAGCAACCCACTGGCACGAGAACAGCAGGGCTTAGCCCAAGCACAAATCCCACAGGACTGCACAAAAACACGCACATCCCGCGACAGAGACGGCCACCAAAAGGATCTAGCCACCAACTCTCTGGTACCAAAGATTCCAGGATGACCAGCCAACACCGAACAATGAACCTCAGAGATAACTTTATTGGTCCACCTATCAGGGACAAACAGTCTCTCCGCTGGACAACGATCAGGTTTATTAGCCTGAAATTTTTGCAGCACCCGCCGCAAATCAGGGGAGATGGCAGACACAATTACTCCTTCCTTGAGGATACCCGCCGGCTCGGACAAACCCGGAGAGTCGGGCACAAAACTCCTAGACAGAGCATCCGCCTTCACATTTTTAGAGCCCGGAAGGTACGAAATCACAAAGTCAAAACGGGCAAAAAACAGCAACCAACGAGCCTGTCTAGGATTCAACCGCTTAGCAGACTCAAGATAAGTCAAGTTCTTATGATCAGTCAATACCACCACGCGATGCTTAGCTCCTTCAAGCCAATGACGCCACTCCTCGAATGCCCACTTCATGGCCAGCAACTCTCGGTTGCCCACATCATAATTTCGCTCAGCAGGCGAAAACTTCCTGGAAAAAAAAGCGCATGGTTTCATCACTGAGCAATCAGAACCTCTCTGCGACAAAACAGCCCCTGCTCCAATCTCAGAAGCATCAACCTCGACCTGGAACGGAAGAGAAACATCTGGTTGACACAACACAGGGGCAGAAGAAAAATGACGCTTCAAGTCTTGAAAAGCTTCCACAGCAGCAGAAGACCAATTGACCAAATCAGCACCCTTCTTGGTCAAATCGGTCAATGGTTTGGCAATACTAGAAAAATTGCAGATGAAGCGACGATAAAAATTAGCAAAGCCCAGGAACTTTTGCAGACTTTTCAGAGATGTCGGCTGAGTCCAATCATGGATGGCTTGGACCTTAACAGGATCCATCTCGATAGTAGAAGGGGAAAAGATGAACCCCAAAAATGAAACCTTCTGCACACCAAAGAGACACTTTGATCCCTTCACAAGCAAAGAATTAGCACGCAGGACCTGAAAAACTGTTCTGACCTGCTTCACATGAGACTCCCAATCATCCGAGAAGATCAAAATGTCATCCAAGTACACAATCAGGAATTTATCCAGGTACTCTCGGAAGATGTCATGCATAAAGGACTGAAACACTGATGGAGCATTGGCAAGTCCGAATGGCATCACTAGATACTCAAAATGACCCTCGGGCATATTAAATGCAGTTTTCCATTCATCTCCTCGCCTGATTCGCACCAGACTATACGCACCACGAAGATCTATCTTGGTGAACCAACTAGCCCCCTTAATCCGAGCAAACAAATCAGATAACAATGGCAAGGGTTACTGAAATTTAACCGTGATCTTATTTAGAAGGCGGTAATCTATACAAGGTCTCAGCGAACCATCCTTCTTGGCTACAAAAAAGAATCCTGCTCCTAATGGTGACGATGACGGGCGAATATGCCCCTTCTCCAGGGATTCCTTCACATAACTGCACATAGCGGCGTGCTCAGGCACGGATAAATTAAACAGTCGACCTTTTGGGAATTTACTACCAGGAATCAAATTGATAGCACAATCACAATCCCTATGCGGAGGTAGGGCATCGGACTTGAGCTCATCAAATACATCCCGGTAATCAGACAAGAACTCTGGAACCTCAGAAGGGGTGGATGACGAAATTGACAGAAATGGAACATCACCATGTACCACCTGACAACCCCAGCTGGACACCGACATGGATTTCCAATCTAATACTGGATTATGGGCTTGTAGCCATGGCAATCCCAACACGACCACATCATGCAGATTATGCAACACCAGAAAGCGAATAACCTCCTGATGTGCAGGAGCCATGCACATGGTCAGCTGGGTCCAGTATTGAGGCTTATTCTTGGCCAAAGGCGTGGCATCAATTCCTCTCAATGGAATAGGACACTGCAAGGGCTCTAAGAGAAACCCACAACGCTTAGCATACTCCAAGTCCATCAAATTCAGGGCAGCGCCTGAATCCACAAATGCCATGACAGAATACGATGACAAAGAGCAGATCAAGGTAACGGACAGACGAAATTTTGACTGTACCGTACCAATGGTGGCAGACCTAGCGAACCGCTTAGTGCGCTTAGGACAATCAGAGATAGCATGAGTGGAATCACCACAGTAGAAACACAGCCCATTCAGACGTCTGTGTTCTTGCCGTTTAACTCTGGTCAAAGTCCTATCGCACTGCATAGGCTCAGGTTTAAGCTCAGGTAATACCGCCAAATGGTGCACAGATTTACGCTCACGCAAGCGTCGACCGATCTGAATGGCCAAAGACATAGACTCATTCAAACCAGCAGGCATAGGAAATCCCACCATGACATCCTTAAGGGCTTCAGAGAGACCCTTTCTGAACATAGCTGCCAGCGCAGATTCATTCCATTGAGTGAGCATGGACCACTTTCTAAATTTCTGACAATATACCTCTATCTCATCCTGACCCTGACAAAGAGCCAGCAAATTTTTCTCTGCCTGATCCACTGAATTAGGTTCATCGTACAGCAATCCGAGCGCCAGGAAAAACGCATCGATATTACTCAATGCAGGATCTCCTGGCGCTAGAGAAAATGCCCAGTCCTGAGGGTCGCCGCGCAAAAAAGAAATAACAATCAAAACCTGTTGAACTGGATCACCAGAGGAGCGAGGTTTCAAGGCCAGAAATAATTTACAATTATTTTTGAAACTCAGAAACTTAGTTCTATCTCCAAAAAACAAATCAGGAATAGGAATTCTTGGTTCCAACATAGCTTTCTGATCAATAGTGTCTTGAATCTTTTGTACTCTTGCCGAGAGCTGATCCACAAATGAAGACAGACTTCTAATGTCCATCGCTACACCTGTGTACTGAACCACCCAAATGTCTAGGGGAAAAAAAAGGCAAAACACACTGCAAAGAAAAAAAAATGGTCTCAGAACTTCTTTTTTCCCTCTATTGAGAATCATTAGTACTTTTGGCTTCCTGTACTGTTATGAAAGGCAATTCAGTACTACAATGGACATAGCGGTCAGAGCACATACAGTGATCTGACAATAACCCAAAATCATAGAACGAGCTCTGAAACGTGGGAACTTTGCAGACCGCAATCCCTAATCCTCTCCAAACAACACTAGAGGCAGCCGTGGATTGCGCCTAACTCTGCCTATGCAACTCGGCACAGCCTGAGAAACTAACTAGCCTGAAGATAGAAAATAAGCCTACCTTGCCTCAGAGAAATACTCCAAAGGAAAAGGCAGCCCCCCACATATAATGACTGTGAGTTAAGATGAAAAGACAAACGTAGAGATGAAATAGATTCAGCAAAGTGAGGCCCGACTTTCTTAACAGATCGAGGATAGAAAAGGTAACTTTGCGGTCTACACAAAACCCTAAAGAAAACCACGCAAAGGGGGCAAAAAGATCCTCCGTACCGAACTAACGGCACGGAGGTACACCCTTTGCGTCCCAGAGCTTCCAGCAACAAATTAGACAAGCTGGACAGAAAAAATAGCAAACAAATAGCAAAGAAGAACTTAGCTATGCAGAGCAGCAGGCCACAGGAATGATCCAGGGAAAAGCAAGTCCAACACTGGAACATTGACAGGAAGCCAGGATCAAAGCATTCGGTGGAGTTAAGTAGAGAAGCACCTAACGACCTCACCAGATCACCTGAGGGAGGAAACTCAGAAGCCGCAGTACCACTTCCCTCCACCAACAGAAGCTCACAGAGAGAATCAGCCGAAGTACCACTTGTGACCACAGGAGGGAGCTCTGCCACAGAATTCACAACAGAGATGGTGTGTTACACTCCAAGGTGTTCTCCAGGTTTCCTCTCCATTGCTTCGATCTTCATGCTCTCGTTTAGTAGTTATTGGAAACTACACTGCATTAGGCCTACAAATTGGGTATGGGGTGTAGAGAGATGGTGTGTTCCACTCCAAGGTGTTCCCCAGGTTTCCTCGCCAATGCTTCGATCTTCATGCTCTTGTTTAGTAGTTGTTGGAAACTACACTGCATTAGGCCTACAAAATGGGTATGGGGTGTAGAGAGATGGTGTGTTCCACTCCAAGGTGTTCTCCAGGTTTCCTCTTCATTGCTTCGATCTTCATGCTCTCGTTTAGTAGTTGTTGGAAACTACACTGCATTAGGCCTACAAATTGGGTATGGGGTGTAGAGAGATGGTGTGTTCCACTCCAAGGTGTTCCCCAGGTTTCCTCGCCAATGCTTCGATCTTCATGCTCTCGTTTAGTAGTTGTTGGAAACTACACTGCATTAGGCCTACAAATTGGGTATGGGGTGTAGAGAGATGGTGTGTTCCACTCCAAGGTGTTCCCCAGGTTTCCTCTCCATTGCTTCGATCTTCATGCTCTCGTTTAGTAGTTGTTGGAAACTACACTGCATTAGGCCTACAAATTGGGTATGGGGTGTAGAGAGATGGTGTGTTCCACTCCAAGGTGTTTCCCAGGTTTCCTCGCCAATGCTTCGATCTTCATGCTCTCGTTTAGTAGTTGTTGGAAACTACACTGCATTAGGCCTACAAATTGGGTATGGGGTGTAGAGAGATGGTGTGTTCCACTCCAAGGTGTTCCCCAGGTTTCCTCTCCATTGCTTCGATCTTCATGCTCTCGTTTAGTAGTTGTTGGAAACTACACTGCATTAGGCCTACAAATTGGGTATGGGGTGTAGAGAGATGGTGTGTTCCACTCCAAGGTGTTCCCCAGGTTTCCTCGCCAATGCTTCGATTTTCATGCTCCCGTTTAGTAGTTGTTGGAAACTACACTGCATTAGGCCTACAAATTGGGTATGGGGTGTAGAGAGATGGTGTGTTCCACTCCAAGGTGTTCCCCAGGTTTCCTCTCCATTGCTTCGATCTTCATGCTCTTGTTTAGTAGTTGTTGGAAACTACACTGCATTAGGCCTACAAATTGGGTATGGGGTGTAGAGAGATGGTGTGTTCCACTCCAAGGTGTTCCCCAGGTTTCCTCGCCAATGCTTCGATCTTCATGCTCTCGTTTAGTAGTTGTTGGAAACTACACTGCATTAGGCCTACAAATTGGGTATGGGGTGTAGAGAGATGGTGTGTTCCACTCCAAGGTGTTCCCCAGGTTTCCTCTCCATTGCTTCGATCTTCATGCTCTCGTTTAGTAGTTGTTGGAAACTACACTGCATTAGGCTTACAAATTGGGTATGGGGTGTAGAGAGATGGTGTGTTCCACTCCAAGGTGTTCCCCAGGTTTCCTCGCCAATGCTTCGATCTTCATGCTCTCGTTTAGTAGTTGTTGGAAACTACACTGCATTAGGCCTACAAATTGGGTATGGGGTGTAGAGAGATGGTGTGTTCCACTCCAAGGTGTTCCCCAGGTTTCCTCTCCATTGCTTCGATCTTCATGCTCTCGTTTAGTACTTGTTGGAAACTACGCTGCATTAGGCCTACAAATTGGGTATGGGGTGTAGAGAGATGGTGTGTTCCACTCCAAGGTGTTCCCCAGGTTTCCTCGCCATTGCTTCGATCTTCATGCTCTCATTTAGTAGTTGTTGGAAACTACACTGCATTAGGCCTACAAATTGGGTATGGGGTGTAGAGAGATGGTGTGTTACACTCCAAGGTGTTCTCCAGGTTGCCTTTCCTGAGCTTCTATCTTCAGGCTCTTGTTAAATAGTGGTTAAATGGAACAACTGCATTTGGCGTACTAGTTGGTTTGGGGCCTACTAACAGTGTCTGCCGATCCTTGCTGTTCTCCTCCACTGAACAAAGCTGTGCCGCCTGTTTACTACGGTTGCCAATTTTGAACTGCATTTCGACTACTTACTGATTTGGGCCCACTCTCTGTGTCAGCCTCTCATTCCAGTTGTCCCCCACTGCAATGCCCCCTGGTTAGTCCTGTGTTACCAATTTTGAACTGCATTTAGCCCACTTTATTCTTTGGGCCTATATCTGTGTTTCCTCCTCATCCTGCCCATTGCCCAGCCAGTGATAGATGAGTCTGCTGGTACATTGACCCATAACGCAAAATTCCCTGTGCACGCTACACAGCAAGATTGTGACCCTGCTGAAAGTCACGTTCCTCTTCCCGCATACCATACCACCTTACACGGGGACAAAGAGGAAGGTGCAGATGAAAGTGCAGGTTCCTTCATCAGGTGGGGGGAGGAATACTAGTTGGCGACGTCACTGGCACAGGGCCTCTCATAGTACGCAAAAGTGTTGCTGCCGGTGGGAGGCGCCCCCGCCGTGCAAACACACCGCTGTACTTTGAGGGGCCCTGTGCCAGTGCCAATGCCAACTAGTGGGCCCCCCCCTGCTTGCTCAGGATCACAGCACTTGCAAAGTTGAAATACTTACCTCTCCCTGCTCCACTGCCGTGACGTGTTCCAGATTTCCTGGGCCCACTAATTACTTGAACCAGCCCTACCCCCCACAACTTTAGCCAAATGACCCCCAATTTCAAATGCCTTCAAATTATTATAAGCTAAATTAAATATGATTGACAAGCTTCAGTAACAAGAATGGATGTTTTTGCCATTAAAATGGGCAGTGTAGATGTTTTCCTGGCCTCCACTCACTGCCGACTATGCTCCCCCATTGACTTGCATTGGGTTTCGTGTTTCGGGCGATACTCGACTTTTCGCGATAATCGGCCGATTCCACTCGACTCGACTTCTAAGATAGTCGGGTTTCGCGAAACACGGCTCGACTCCAAAAAGGTCAAGGTCGCTCAACCCTAATCACGAATACTAAATAAATCAATCCTCTATTTATTTGTTATTAGGGTATATATAACATGGAATCTGATATTTATTTGGCTTCTCATTAGCCTACCATTATTAGGGTAATCCCAGCAGTGGACAGGTCACTTACCCCACAGTGCTCTTATCTACTTCTGTGATCATGCCAATAATCTCACCACAGTCTGCACAATCCACGACCCAGCTGATTATATGTGATTTAATATATATATCTGTTTCTTTAGCACAAAGTAATCCTTAATACAGACAAAGAAAGGTCCATTTATGTCATAAATGTGCAGTAGAAGTGGTACTTACACCCTGCCGCTACTTGTCTATCCTAAAGACATATATTAGAGATAGCAGGCATCACTTTTTATTATGTGGGTTGCTTAGTATGTGTGAAACTCACCATTATAATGGTCAAAGTTCACCTACAAAAATGATTTCTGCAGAAAGACCAACAGGAGATGCTCAGCATGTCCAATTATAATAGAAGCTACACAGCCTTTATAAGAATGGAAAAAGTCTGTGTATTATCTTCACCTCAAAGGAAATCTCCTCCAAATGTGACATATCCCTTCTTATTTTAATGATCTTGTCTTGCAAACCAGAAGGTCAAATATGTGCTGACACTCTTTTTTGTTTTTGTTAGGACTCCAATTGGCAATCTAAAAAGACATATACAGTATCTGATCATTAAGGAATCCCATAAAATTAAAACTTCCAAGAATATTCTACAAGTTCTACAATGTATAGGACCAAAACTTATGGTTATAGTACACTCTATAAAAATATGCACCTCAAAGTTCTGCACTAGCGCCATTCCAGTAGCATCCATGTAGCCCAGAGCATAAGGACAGTTGGGGTCATCATGAAACAACCAATTTAATTATGAAAGTGTCATCAAGATAATACCTACTGTATAATCCTGCTGCTTTGTTCGGGTCTACTATACACTCATAATGATCCGGTCATTTTTGACCGGACCTATTAGAGTCTTGATTTTTAGCTAACTTAAGTGTTTTATTTGAATACCTGTTGCATTATTATACTGCATGTGAACATGGTTGTTCATAAACAAACGAAAAATGAAATCAAAAACTTATTTTTTTGTTGTCAAGAAATGTTACATGGCCTTATTGCAATATTCATGCATATTGCACATTTGCACATAAAAAATATTCTTTATATAACTGTAAACTATAACTAATAAGATCAAACTGTAAATATATTTAAAAAAAATAAAATGAAAGTAAATAAATAAATAGCTCAGTTTTTTTTCTATATAAAAGGGCAAATAAGGTTCACGGTGCTAAATTTACTGTTTGCATCAGTCGCAAGTATAATTTACATGTCTTTTGCATAAGTACTTTGCACAACTGCAGCATATCACATTTGTTTTGTGATTACTTGATGTTGGACAGAAGGAAAATTCCATTTTAGGCTGGTTGCAATGCTGTTGGAGGCCATGGGTATCGTAGCAGAGCTGGTGCAAGCCGCTGGTTCACTTTCTTTAGCATGATGTTGGATCCTGTTGACAACGGCTGCCGCTCCATCATCTCTGGGTGTTACTTTTCTTTCTTTGATATATGGGCTAACCAGTGATTTTCCCAACTCCTCTATACAAATTCTTCTTTTATATAGTTTATATTTGTTCCAATTTGGGTCTATTTCACGCCATAACGCAAATGCATTGTGTGCCGACTAGTGTTGAGCATTCCGATACTGCAAATATCGGGTATCGGCCGATATTCGCTGTATCGGAATTCCGATACCGAGTTCCGATATTTTTGTGATATCGGAAATCGGAATCGGAAGTTCCTATAAGCTCCCAGTCATCTTCGGCTTGTGCGGTGCGTATGGTTCCCAGGGTCTGGAGGAGAGAAGACTCTCCTTCAGGCCCCGGGATCCATATTCAGGTAAAAAATAAAGAATAAAAATAAAAAACATGGATATACTCACCCTCCGACGAACCCTGGCTGTCACCGCTGCAAGCGTCCGCCTCCGTTCCTAAGAATGCAGAGAGTGAAGGACCTTCGATGACGTCGCCGTCAGGTGACCGCTCACCTGACCGCTCACGTGACCGCGACATCATCGAAGGTCCTTCACCCTCTGCATTCTTAGGAATGGAGGCAGACGCTTGCAGCGGTGACAGCCAGGGTTCGTCGGAGGGGTGAGTATATCCATATTTTTTATTTTTATTCTTTATTTTTTACATGAAAATGGATCCCAGGACCTGAAGGAGAGTTACCTCTCCTTCAGACCCTGGGAACCATCCAGGATACATTCCGATATTTGTGTCCCATTGACTTGCATTGGTATCGGGTATTGGTATCGGCGATATCCGATATTTTTTGGATATCGGCCGATCCAATCCGATACCGATACTTTTGAATATCGGAAGGTATCGCTCAACACTAGTGCCGACACATCAAAAATGTTGTAACAAACAACCATTGACCATCTATTTGTTTTGCGTTTACAGGTGTAAGTGCCTATGAGTTGAGGGCACCTACCTCTGAATGACATCAGTTGTTCATCTACAGTCACATTTTCACCAGTATTATAACATGTTGGTAGAATCTCTACCCATTTATTCCACAAATTTCTAATAAGGGCAAGTTTGTAAGTGGCTCTTCTTTCAATTCAATTGGTTTTATTATCAAACCAAAAGACTTTTGAAATCTCATAAAAAGTTTCAAGAGACATTGTGGCCCTAAATATGTGGCGACCAAACCACTGCATGACCAGCTCTATCCTCACCTACTGTATCCTCATCCATCCCTTGTAGATTGTGAGCCCTCGCGGGCAGGGTCCTCTCTCCTCCTGTACCAGTTGTGACTTGTATTGTTCAAGATTATTGTACCTGTTTTTATTATATATACCCCTCCTCACATGTAAAGCGCCATGGAATAAATGGCGCTATAATAATAAATAATAATAATAATAACCAGTTTCGGGATTCTATAAACTTTGGCTGATTCACCATACGATCTGTACACTCCTGCTAACAGTAGTAAACCTATGAAGGCATTTAGAGATATGAAGTCAAAATTCTTCCATTTATTGGCATAAACTTGTTGTCCTTCAATGTTTGTCAGTTGTATTATGATGTTTTGTATGGTTATATTTATGAACAATTTGAATGCACATTGTATGTCATCAATTCTTGATATAGCGTACCTAGTAGGACCTGGAGTATCTTTTATCACATTTGAAGAAGACCTTCTACCAGCCTGAGCAGAAGGCTGCAAGTTTCAAGCTACATCTTTGTTTTTCAAATGGATTTCTTTCATCCGACTAGTTGTCTGAGTTTCCTCATCAAAAATTTTTGCACATCGCTAAACTGAAATTGAATCCATCAGCAGTATTGTAATTTGAAAATGTATGTATGTGTAAATCTGCATGGACCAAAAGGACCTAGATAAATTGATAAACAGTAATAGATACAAGATATAGTCCAAAATGAGATTATAACTCCTTAATTTTACTCAAAAAATAGCTGGAGATTAGTATAAAAGGCTATTGGTCATTTTTGACCGAACAGTACAAGTGTAAAAAAAAAGTGAAGCAAGAAGTAAACAAAAAAAAAACACCCAAAGTAAGAACCCCTCAAATGAGGAAAAGTCAATTAACCCTTCTATGGAACCATGGGGTCATATATACCCCAGCGCTGAATAAATTGAAATATTTCTAAAACTGGTCAATCTCAGACATTGACCTTCTATGTATTTTAAAGTAACATATTTCTGCTTTTGTTGATGATATTTTGAATTTGTTTTTCAATTTTGCTTCAAAGTTATTTTCAATTTTCTGTGTTTGGGACTCTCCTGACCCCAAAGTACCTTTATTGTCTGACATTTTTTTTACATATATGTTCTGTTTATTCACTGGTTTTGCAATATAATTGTGAATAAACAATGGCTAGTTCCAAAAGACACCAGCAGTGTTACAGGACAGCGCAAACGGTGCTGTGTTTGTCCTCGATCGAAGGACAAAAAGACGAGATTTGTTTGCAATGACTGCAAGAAGTTCACGTGTGAAGAACATGGCACTATGACGTGCAGTGAGTTCAAGGGCTAAATTTATTGCCAAATCTTTCGTTGTCATTATGTTTTTACTAAAATCCACACAGTTGCAGTTATTGTGCATTTTTTTATTGAATTTGAATACTTTTAATTATTAGTAAAGCATTTTGGTATAAATGTCAGTTTGTGTTTGATGATGACAAATAAATCACTTCAAAGTTACGTTTGATTTCATAACTGTGTTCTGAAATGATGACAGAATAAAACTTGATTATTCTGAACAGCCAGCATGTTCATTTTAGTGAAATATGATGATTTTGAGCCAGGGGTCATATAGACCCCATAGTACCAAGGCAGTGATTTTTTTCATGGTTCCACAGCAGGGTTAACCACAAGTTTCAGAACCGCATAGTGAATATTTTTTTTAAAAATCCAATTTCAAATTCGGTCATTTTTGACCGAACAGAACAGCAGGGTTAAATCTAGGTATTATGTCTGATCAACTTTCAAGAATTCTCTACCCAATATATAATGTATAGGACGAAAACATAGCTCTACATTAACGGTAGAAATCTTCCAATTTTCACGCAGGCCACTGGGGCTATTCTAGACTCACACTTTCTGTCCTTTCAGGAAAGACACTTGTATATCGGCAGAAATTAACAGTATTTTCTTTATTAAAGCATCTGATTAGCGTGTACAAAGGTCATTATGAAGAGGTGGGAACAGGGTATGTTGTGACGTCATCTATTGTAACTGGTGGATCCTGTGCCAGCTCCTGTATATAGCAGAGATACCTGTCATTGTACATCCTGTGATGACAATGTATGCGCAATTTGGACTTTGTGACTTTTGGTGTTTTCACGCCAGTTTGTCCCAGCTCCACCTAGTTACGAGGAGCTGTGTGTGTGGAGGGGTTGTGGTGTCACAGATTGTCTAATTTAAGATGAGCTGTGGCATTCCTTTACGCCAGAAATCTTACTGTAACATTTCCGGCATGGTTTGTGGAGGCGCACGCCACTTGTCAGATGCTCCTGATTCATTAAGAAGCTTGTATCACTTAATGGATCAGGAGTGTATGACTCCACATGCCCCCACATCAACAGGTTTGATGAATAGGGGCCAATAAGAGCATACAAACTGATATAGGGTGAACATAAAAAAGAGCTAAGATATAACTTGAAGCCTAAATCCATTGTCTTAACAAATAGAGAAAAAGGACCAGCTAGTGTGAACAGGTGCCAACCAAAAAATGTATAACTTGAAAAACTATAAGGTTGCACTATGAATTACTAAGTGATTACTCTAGAACATTGAAACTGCATTACTGCCATAGAAAATGGGGAAAAATGTATATAATGTATATATGAAATATTCATCTGCAAAATTGCTATGAAAAATACAGTAAAAGGAAGGTAAAGTTACTGTAAAAAAGTAACTAAGAAGTAAAGTTAAACACATTCCCTTTAAAGATAGTCTTCAGCGGGAACTTTTAGCGTCTAGAGTAGTAAATTATACAATTTTTTTTCTATTAGAACTGGAATAACGAATGAAAAAATAAACTAGAAAGAGCAGGCAGATCTGGCGTTCTCTGTAAATGGACCAGTAGCTTTCCCCTCTAAGGTCCTGCGCACATTACCTTTCAATAAATGCATATTATTGATTTTCTCAAGATCGGACGTTTTTGCAGCGTATATTATCGCTGTAACATTTAGCTGGGTATTTGGAGAGAACCATGCAGCCAACATCCCAAACATCTGGCCAGACCTAAATGAAATAAACATTTACAGCTTTTCTGACCTTTTCCTATGGATGAAAGATTGTGTATAACCTTTCAAGAGGCTCAGTATGATTTAAAACTTAGAGCAGCATTCCCTGTAGGCTGTTACATTAGAGTACAGATGAGATAGAAAAAAAATGGAAAAGGCTTGATTTAAAAATATCTACAAACTTTTGGAAGCAATCATAGAAGGTCAGCTCATTCCTGGTCTGGAACAGAGGCTAGACTAAGAGCAAGGAAGAAAATGAGATTTTATTTTAGTTGTTTTTAATCATGCATGTTCCATAGAAAACAAAAAGGCACTTAGGAATTGGCATAGAAAATAATTCTAAGCCACTGTAGTGAAGGGGCATTCCCCCTCAATTTCCCTCTCTAGTCCGCTCTCTTTTGCAGTGGGACAAGAGCTTGCATTCTAGCTGACACTCTTAGAAATAGACTTACCTTACATTGGAGACAAAGAGAAGTGATACATCCTGAATAACATGCAGTCAGCCCCTTTGTGAAGTAAAGGACCCCTGCAGTGTCAACGAGGATGTCTGTTAAACATGGACAAAGAGTTAAGGTACCTTTACACTAAACGACTTACCAACGATCATGACCAGCGATACGACCTGGCTGTGATCGTTGGTAAGTCGCTGTGTGGTCGCTGGGGAGCTGTCACACAGACAGCTCTCTCCAGCGACCAACGATCAGGGGAACGACTTCGGCATCGTTGAAACTGTCTTCAACGATGTCGAAGTCCCCCTGCAGCACCCGGGTAACCAGGGTAAACATTGGGTTACTAAGTGCAGGGCCGCGCTTCGTAACCCGATATTTACCCTGGTTACCATTGTAAAAGTAAAAAAAAAACACTACATACGCACATTCTGATGTCTGTCACGTCCCCCGCCGGTGTCCACAGGGTTAAAACTGCTTTCGGCTGGAGCGTTGCTAATGCACGAGCTGCTGCCGAGAGTTTCCCTGCACTGACTGTGTCAGCGCCAGCCGTAAAGCAGAGCACAGCGGTGACGTCACAAGTTGGTTACAAGTGAACACAACGCTGGATCGGCATCACACACGCCGATCCAGCGATGACAGCGGGTGATCAGCGACCAAAAAATGGTCCTGATCATTTCCCAACGACCAACGATCTCCCAGCAGGGGCCTGATCGTTGGTCACTGTCACACATAACGAGATCATTAGCGGGATCGTTGTTACGTCACCAAAAGCGTGACATTGCAACGATATCATTGACGAAATCGTTATGTGTGAAGGTACCTTTACAGATTGGACAAATAGTTAAGAAAAGAAACGGCTTTTAAAGGGACACTGTCACCTGAATTTGGAGGGAACAATCTTCAGCCATGGAGGCGGGGTTTTTGGGTGTTTGATTCACCCTTTCCTTACCCGCTGGCTGCATGCTGGCTGCAATATTGGATTGAAGTTCATTCTCTGTCCTCCATAGTACACGCCTGCGCAAGGCAAGATTGCCTTGTGTAGGCATGTACTACTGAGGACAGAGAATGAACTTCAATCCAATATTGCAGCCAGCATGCAGCCAGCGGGTAAGGAAAGGGTGAATCAAACACCCAAAAACCCCGCCTCCATGGCTGAAGATTGTTCCCTCCAAATTCAGGTGACAGTGTCCCTTTAAAGCGAACCTGTCACCAGGTTTGGCCGATATAAGACATGGCCATCACCTTTCAAAGCTGATATACAGTATTTTATAATGCTGTATATCTGCTACCAACCTGACCTGTGAGAGAGGAAAAATAACTGTTACTATACTCACCTGTGGGGCTTTCCAGTCCGAGAGGTGTTGATCTTATTGCTCTTGTGCCTCCCATCTTTTTACGTCCTCCTTCTTATTTTGTGTTGATGACGCGTCCCTGCATCATACACAGTCTCCTCAGCATCGCGCTCTATGCAGGTGTACTTTTCTGAGCAAATTACAACAATGCGCAGGTTCCGGGAAAGGTCAAAGAGCAGAACCAGGCCTCTACTCAGCCTGAATAGAAAAATCGACTGGTGGTGGCAGAAAGTAGTCTGGGGTTCTCATAGCGTTCGCAGTGACTGTATTGGGGGTATATACATATATTTCTTGCCTTGGAACTGGAGGTGTGTATATGCCATATGCTCACTGTTAGCTTCCAAATAACCGGCCTATTACTGGAAACAGCCTGTGGCCTCCTCCGTTAATCGACAGTCAATTGTGTAGTTGTCCGGATGATAGGAGGCAACAGAAGGTTGTTCGACACAAAGATCACACTGGGTGGTTTTGTGTTACCTTACCGGGCTGCGATATGCTGACATTAATGCAAAAGTTGAGTGCTGTCTGGGCCCAGACAGGAGCTGCACATATTTGCTGAGCTTCAAGGTTCTCCAGCATGGTTTGGTGTGTCATCATCTGTGCAGCCTGCTATACACAGGTAATATCTCGCCAGCCTGGCTAATTAAAACCTGAGAATAGCATCCTGGAGGGTAAGGAAATGTACTCAGCTTCTGTCTATGGCCAGAGATCACTGACGTGGGCCAGGCTTGCATGAAGCGATCTGCTCATCTCTAGTTGTGTGCTTTGATTTTTTATTTTTTATTATAGGAAGTGAAGACATATCACTGGAACTGACTGCCAGGAACCCAACTGATCCTCCAAATGCCCTTACAAAACCCTGGCATGAAATTTATAATCTGAAGCCCTTCTAGTACCTTTCACACAGTTATTTTACAATTAAGTAGTTCATCGGCTTTAAGATGTTCGAATCCGGGGCATCTCAAATTATCACTACTAGATTGGGGCATTTAGACTGAATGAAAACTGTCCTATAATTTTAAAGGGGATTTTTTAGGTTTTTTTTCATACTTTATCCTTTCTTAATCATTTGAAATATCTTTTCAATGTACTCACTTTATATATATTGTTAATCCTGTGGTGGTGTTGTGTGCTGTGACCTCATCTTTCTCCCAGCTTCACTGCCTTTTACACTCAAGCATGCTTAGTCAATTTCCCAGCCCCAGACCTCAGCAGCTCAATCTGTTCAATACATTTGCTCTATGTTCCTTACAGAATGTATCTCTGTTCTCATATTTGCCTTTTCTATTCTGGGGATTATATGGGATGCAGAATGACGATGCAGCCAGGGAAGTGCTGCAGTGGCAAGTGGATCAGGAGGAAGCTCTGGTCCCAACACTAGTGGTGGAGTGATGGACTGAGGTACACAATGTCTGTATCCAAACCTCACGGGAGATCGGTACTTGGGGACACTGTTGGTGTTCAAAACTAATCATGGGAACAGTAGTTTTTGATTACAATTGATCTCCATTAAAGCAGGGGAATATTAAAAACCAAAGGTAATGACGTCAATATTAAGGGCAAAATCGTTTATTCCTTTCAAATAAATGGTCAGTGGCACTCATTGCAACTTTGCTTATGTATATTGTTAGACATTTTAAGGGGCTTTTTAAGTCTTGGAAAACTCCTTTATTTGGACTGGTGTCTGTGAGCATGTGCAGTAGGAAGCTGCGCTGCTGTGACCTGGAGACAATATATACCACAGACTGCCAAGCCATTTACAAGTCACGGCAGCGGAGCGCCCTACTGTACATGCTCAAAGGCACCTGTCCTATTAATATTCTAGGGTTGCTTTCTGTGACTGGAATATGACGAAAACCATCTTATTAATGATTAGAGTGTGATTGGCTAATTAAAAAGTATTTTAGAATTTATTTCTAATAACATTTCTATTATATCTTTCATTTTTATAAACATGATTGAATTATGTCAAGAAAGGAAATGTGAGACAGCCATGAATTTCACTATGATAAGAAGCACTTGATCTCGAAATTGGAGTTCTGCTTACCCTAATTACCTGTGTTAATGAGTTAAGCTGTAGCAATCATATTTAGAGAAAATATTTTAGCCACGACTTAATAGGTTTGTTGCTATTTACAAAGAATTTGTAGGAACATTCAGTGGTTATTCCATGTGAATTACCTGTCCACACTCCTTGGAGGTTTTACTATATGAAGTATGGAAGGGAGAAGACAATGGCAGTATGAGAAAAGTAACAACAATGTCTTTTCATATTGTTCATCCTTAAGCACAAGTTAATAAAAAAAAACTATTCCTCTCCCTGTATCATCTATGGAATATTTATAAAATGTGTTTTTTTTACGTAAACCCCTTTGGGCTTATGGGCAAGGCATGACTGTCAAGCCTGCTTCTTCACTAGTTTTGCATCTGGTTATTCCATACTTTTAAAATTAATGGAGCTACATCTATTTTCCTCTTTTTCAAATTTTTTAAGCTGATTGACAAGAAGTCTATGCACAGGAGTCTATTAAATGCGACCATGGAAATCCAAAAGAAAGAACAATTTTTACTGTGCTGCTGTCACGGTTCCACCCCTCAGTGTGTCTGGAATGCAGTTACTGACAGCTCGGCCGTCCAATCTGGTACAGGGGTGTACTGAAGCTGTCAGTACTATGATTGACAGATCAGCCATCCTATCTGGTACAGGGGTGTGTTGAGCTGTCGGTGTGTTTATTAACAGCTGACTATCCAATCTGAGACTGGGAGGCGTCAGCTGTCTTCAAGTGTTTATTATCCAGGTGATTGCCATGCTACTTAACAGCTATTTCATCCAGACCTTTGCCAGACATACATTCAGCTAGTGAGGTTTGTGCTTCTTGTGCCTTGAGTTCTGTATGCTTGTTCTTTTTTTGCCTGACCTTGGACTTTGTTTTGACCATCCGTCTGTTTAACCCCTTCTGCTCTGGTCCATTATCCTCCAGGTATTCTGACCTCGGAACATTTACCTGACCAATGTTTTGTTTCTTCCTTCTGTTTATGATGTAGCCTCCTGGCTTTTGACCTTGGACTCCTTCACTATTCAGACTCATGGCTTGGTCATGAGAAGTGACTAGCATCACAGCTGCTTATTGATAGAAAGGGAAAAAAAGACATGAAACATAAAAACTATGTAACTATATTTTTCGAAAGTATAGAGCCTACTAAGGTTAGCCTTGGCCTTGTCACTATACCTTTGTAAGACCAGCTTGTGTTTTATAATTCCTAAATTCCTCCTTGAATGTCTGCTTACCCCGTACAGAACACCACCTGCCTTTCCAACCTGAACCTGAACTTGTCCAACAAACTGCCTTCAATTATTGTACTGTTTGTTCTCTGCTGTTGACCTTGAACTACCTGACCTCAAATCACAGCATAATTGCCCTCAAATAGCAGCTCCTAACTCAGGGATGTTGATTGTGTACTCATGGATACTTAGAGGAAATCTACTGTAATTACCAAGCAGATTTTATCTACTTCTATCTGAATTATCGTTTCTTTATAAATCATCGGTAAACATCTAGAACAAGGCAGAAGAAGCCTAATTATTTTAACTGCTAAGATGAGTATGGAAGGCTAAATACATTTTTGGCCATTAAATGTTTTTAATTCAGACCTGTGACCAGAGTTTACAATACAAATTGTATGCGTTTTTAAAGAAATCTCCTGATGAGGCTAGTGTATTTACTTTAAAAATCCAAGTCAGAATGACTGTTTAATCCAGGATTATGTGGCCATTCTGAGATCGTTTTTTTAAATCAAGTGTATTGATGCACAAATTTATCACATCTAAGAGATCTATGTAATAATATGTGCAGTTTATATTGTGAAATTTGTGACAGGATCCCTTTAAAGTGAACCTGTCACATGTAAAAATGCTATTAACTTGCAGATATGGGGTTAATCTGCAGGTTAATAGTGTTCTGAACCTGTCTGGCATCGGCACTTAGAGCCCCGCTGATGGGAGAAAATTAACTTTATTCGTCAAGGTAGCGTTTGGGTTTTAGTTACGGTGGTGGCGTTGGTGCAGACATCGCTCTGAGCTTAGAGAGCGGTGGCTGTCACAGTCCCCCTGGCATTGACTGACAGCCAGCTCTAATGCTGAACCTGCAGTGGAGCTCTAAGTGCGGGTACCGGGCAAGTTCAAAAGGCTATGAACCTGCAGTTAACCCCATATCTGCAGGTTAATATTGTTTTTTTAAGATGAGAGGTTCCCTTTAAGTTACATATTTTATTTATTTACTTATTTTTTTAAATTGAAGGTTGTCCTGTCCTTTGTCTACAATTAAAGCAGGCAATACTTTTTCTTCTGTTGCCCTCGTTGGGCAGAATTGTTTTTGACATGTAGAACAGTGTGTTTTGTTACCTGATATTCCTTTTATTAGCAATGAAGTGAATAGCATCCATTATACTTTCTTCTTGGCACTCTAAAAAGCGAATCTATAATAAACAAGGGCTTGGTGGAAATATGGATAGTAGTGTGAACAGAGAATTGAGAAAAATTAGTAGGGTTCCACTATCGAATAATCCTCAGTTCCACTTCCCATGGGAATAGGATCGCTATGAAATGGGCCACTATTATGCTAGGGTCCCACGAGCATACAGTGGCTCATGAAAGTACTCACCCCTTTGGCTTTTTACCTATTTTATTATATTACAACCTGTAGTTAAATATTTTTGCAATCCGATTTGTGTGTGATGTGCAGCACCCCAGGTGGCTGGTAGCTGCAGTGATGTTGCTTTTCCTTCGGGGAAGGTAATGTCATGCTCAGAGGCAATGGAGTTCTCTTCACCAGGTAACGCACACACATGCCTTCATAGAAGAGTGGGCAGAAAAAAAGCTTTTACTTACACACAAAAATTGTAAGGCTCATTTTGACTTAGCCAAAAGACATACTGTATGGGACACTCTCCAAATGTATGCAGAAAGGTGCTGTGGTCAGATAAGATCAAAATTGAACTTTTTGGCCATCAAGACAAGCACTATGTCTGGCGCTAAACCAACACAGCTCATCACCCCAAGATCACCATCCCCACAGTGAAACATGGTGGTGGCAGCATCTTGCTCTTGGAATGTTTTTTGTCAGCAGAAATGGGAAAATGGTCGGAGTCAAGGGCCAGATAGATGGTGCAAAATACAGGGATATTCTTGAGCAAAACATGCTTCTGTCAGTGATTTGAGACTGTGATGGAGGTTCACCTTCCAACAGGACAATGACCCAAAGCAACACTTGAGTGGTTTAAGAGCAAAATGTGAAAAAGTTTTGGAGAGGCCTAGTCAAAGCCCAGACCTTCATCCAATTGATAATCTATGGTCAGACTTGAAGATTGCTGTTCACTTGAGGAAACTATATAACTTGAAGGAGCTATAGCAGTTTTGCCTTGAGGAATGGGCAAAAGTCTCAGTGGCAAGATATGAAAAGCTGAGAAAGAGTTATCCAAAGCAACTTGCAGCTGTAATTGGCACAAATGGAGGCGTAACACCCCAGGTTCCTGGTTGATACAGTGGCATTGCTTTCCTCACGGGAGAGTGATGTCATGCTTGGAAGCGCGGAAGGATTCCTTTTATCAGGTATTCAGCGCATACAACACTGTTCTGACTCCAGGCCAGAAGGGGGAGCTCTGAACCCAGTTTCAGGGGAGCTTCTCTAGATATAGATATATATTATGGTCTCGAGGAGGAGTTAGCCAGTCTGTGAGAGGAGAGTGAGGAGTGAGGAAGGATTCTGAGGCTGTGCAGCCATGTGATGTGCTGCAGCTCCTGGGAAGAGCAAAGAGGAGAGCAGAGCAGTCTGTAAAGAGACTCTGGGGAAGTGGAACGCAGGAGAGTGAAGAGCTGGAGAGATAAGCTGCAACTGAGCTTCCTCCACGCTGAGCACAGATATCGGTAGCTGGAAGACCAAGGTTGTGGGGGTAACTTCATGCCCCATGGCAAAAACCAGCAGGACGGCTGGACTTCAAGTCACCTGTCCATCATCAACACCCGAGAACACAGTGGCAGATAGAGCCCGGGTCGTGATAGAGATCCGGTAAAAAGGCTAGAGTTACCTGTCATACGGGTAGTGTCCTACCTAAAGGGGGACAGAGAGGAAACGCGAGGACCTTGTATGAGGCCTAAGGCAGCAAGGGAATACACCACAGCGCTAAAGGGAAGGCTTCCAACCCCACCTGGTGAGGAGGATTCCAGATTCGCTTCCAAGCTGGCCAGACCATACCAGTTCCTGTGATCCGGTACCCTGGACTGTGGCTGCCTGAACTCTACAGTAAAGAGGTAAAGAGACTGTATCCCTGTGTCCTCCGTTTCTTTCTACACCACCTACCACCTGTCCCTACTACACCGGGAGCCCGGGGGACCCAGCTTCACCTGTGGGAAGCCATGTCATCCCTGCTGCCATAACATCACCCCAGAGGACCCCTTTAGCCCCTTTCTGACCTCGGACGGGATAGTAGGTCTGAGGTCAGAACCCCCGCTTTGATGTGGGCTCCAGCTGTGAGCCCGAATCAAAGCCGGGACATGTCAGCTGTTTTGAACAGCTGACTTGAGCCCGCAATGGCGACGGGTGGAATCGCGATCCACCCGCCGCTATTAACTAGTTAAATGCCGCTGTCAAACGCTGACAGCGGTATTTAACTGGCGCTTCCGGCCATCGGGCCAGAAATGAGCGCATCACTGACCCCCGTCACATGGTCTGCATAGTAACCATAGAGGTCCTTGAGACCTCTATGGTTGCTGATGCCGGATTGCTGTGAGCGCCACCCTGTGGTTGGCGCTCATAGCAATGCAGAAATTCAGCTACATAGGAGCGATCTGATGATTGCCGCTATGTAGCTGAGCTGATCCAGTTGTGCCAGCTTCTAGCCTCCCATGGAGGCTATTGAAGCATGGCAAAAGTAAAAAAAAGTAAAAAAAAAAAAGTGAAAAAAATAAAAAAATATAAAAGTTTAAATCACCCCCCTTTTGCCTCATTCAAAATAAAACAATAAAAAAATCAAACCATATATTTAGTATCGCCGTGTTAAGAACCGCCCGATGTATCAATAAAAAAAGGATTAACCTGATCGCTAAACGGCGTAGCGAGAAAAAATCAAAACGTGAGAATTACGTTTTTTGGTCGCCGCGACATTGCATTGAAATGCAATAACAGGCGATCAAAAGAACATATCTGCATAAAAGTGGTATCAATAAAAACGTCAGCTTGGAACGCAAAAAATAAGCCCTCACCTGACCCCAGATCATGAAAAATGGAGACGCTACGGGTATCGGAAAATGGCGCAATTTTTTTTTTTTTTTTTTTTTTTAGCAAAGTGTGGAATTTTTTTTCACCACTTATATAAAAGAGAACCTAACCAGCAAAAAACAAACAGGGAAAAATGTAAAATCCCAAGGTCATGAAGGAGTTAAGCAGCGCCGATCACCTCTGACCGAATACCACAGGTGTCGTCACGAACAAACTTTATTCAACATACCCCTTTAAAGACCTTCCCTTTTACTTGGGCATCCAGGGCCACGGACCGGGTCGCCGCCCCCGTGACACATCCCTTTAAGTACCGGACCCGATACCGAGTACCCCTAGGTTCTGGAGGGCGTTCCAGAGGCTCTTTAAATTACTGACTTTCAGGGGTAAATAGTTATGCTCACTGAGGTTTTTAGTTATTTTGTCTTATTTGTTGTTTGCCTCACAATAACAAGAAAACCAAATGTTCACAGTTGTAGGCATGTTTTCTTTTCTGGAACTGTTGTAAACCCTCAAAAAAAAAACAGCGAAATTCCAGGATGCGAGGAGGCAAAACAGAAAAAATGCCAAATGGAGTGAATACTTTTGCAAGCCACTGTATATTCTCTTGTTGGAGAGAATCAGGTCGATTACACTAATTACACACTGATCAGAGTTTGATCAGAGTGTGATCATATTATGCTCTATTCTTCTTATTGACTTGCATGGCAGAGCACAATCCGATTATTGGATTAAACTCATGCATGCAGCTTTTTTTTCACCTCCCCACAGACTTACATTGGTCTGAGTGCGATCTGATGTTTTGTTTGATCACACTCAGACCGATAGTATGGCCATTTGCATGAACGCTTAGCAGCCGCAAAAGCCTGATTCATTATTACACTTCCCTCTTTTTATGTGTCTATATTCTGGTGTTTTTTCACTTGTTTTTCATTTGCACCTTATTCTTCATTCTTTCAACTTGCACCTTCTTTAAAGTCTATTTTGCATAAGTCCGCATGTTTTTGTTTTTTTATGCTCACCATTGTGGGTGGGCTATAGGGTGTCCCAATGTTTTCAGCTGGTAAATCAATTACAACTTTTAAAAAAGTCACTAAGTTTTTGTGTGAATGTACTGCAGTCCTCCCTTAGGCTATGTGCACATGCCAGGAATCTTTGCAGAAATTTCCTGACCCAAACCAGACTTTTTCCGCAGGAAATCCGCATGCGTTTTTTTTGTGTGCGTTTTTTGTTGCGGATTTTTCACGTTTTTTGGGGGGAGCTTCCCCAATGCAATATATAGCAGCAAAAACGCAAAAATCCGCTAAATTAATGAACAAGCTGCGTTTTTTACCGGGATGTGTTTTTTTGCGGAAAAAAACGCAACATGTGCACAAAAATTGCGAATTGCAATTAATAGGATGCTTAATGGATGCATTATTTTTTGCATTTTATCGTGTTTTTATAGTCAAAAAGTGCAAAAAAAATGTGAAAAATACAGAACGTGTGCACTCAGCCTTAAAGCGATTTTATGTAGGCCTGAATTTTTGTGCACAAATTTGGTGACATTTTAGCAGAAAATGTGGCATTTTGCTCTGAAGAGGCACAAATAAAAGTAAAAGACAAAAAATGAAAAACATTTTTTAATTTGAGCAAAATTTATGAATTACATGCTCAATTTGGAAGAGTTTGGTGCAAAAAATACCAACGAATACCAAAAGACAAAAGAAGAAAAGTGAAGTATATTGGGTACTTTTGGCTTCACAAGGCTCCTGAGGCCGGTTTCACACGTCAGTGGCTCCAGTACGTGAGGTGGCAGTTTCCTCACCCGTACCATACCGGAGACACTGACTCATCTAGACACATTGAAATCAATGTGTCTCTGCACATGTCAGCGTGTTTTCATGGACCATGTGTCCGTGTGCAAAACACGGAGACATGTCAGTGTTCGTGGGAGCGCACAGATTACACGGACCAATTAAAGTCAATGGGTCCGTGTAAAACACGTACCGCACACGGACGCTGTCCGTGTGCAGTCCGTGAGCCGTGCAGGAGACAGCGCCACAGTAAGCGCTGTCCCCCCAGCGAGGTGCTGAAGCCGCCATTCATATCTTCTTTCCAGCAGCGTTCGCTGGAGAGAAGATATGAAAAATCCTTTTTTTTTTTTTTTTTGTGTGTTTAAAATAAAAATCCCTGTCCCCTCCCCCCTCCCATCCCCTGTACGCCCACCCGCTGTTACTAAAATACTCACCTGGCTCCCTCGCAGCGTCCTCTCAGTGCCAGCTTCTCCTGTACGTCTCCGATTACAGTCATGAATATGCGGCTCCACCTCCCATAAGGGTGGAGCCGCATATTCATGACTGTAATGGGCGGCACCACGTGACCGCTCATACAGGAGAAGGTGCGGCACGGAGAGGACGCTTCGAGGGAGCCAGGTGAGTATTTTAGTAACAGCGGGTGGGTGCACAGGGGGTGGGAGGGGGGAGGGGACAGGGATCTTCATTTTAAACACGAAAAAAAAAAAAGGATTTTTCATATCTTCTCTCTAGCGAACGCTGCTGGAAAGAAGATATGAATGGCGGCTTCAGCACCAGAGGCAGGGGACAGCCCTTACTTGTAGCGCTGTCTCCTGCACGGTCCGTGTGGTACCCAGTTGGCACACGGGCGGCACACGGCTGCCGCACGTGTTCCACACTGATGTTCACGTTAAGCACACGGACACACGTACACGGATAATTCCGGTACCGATTTTTCCGGTACCGGAATTATCTGGACGTGTGAGACTGGCCTAAAGGAGTATGCACTTAGAATACCATGGCCATGTGGTGCAGAGGTAGCAATCACATTTGGTCTTGACAGCATTATCAATTTGGAGCCTAGGAGCCATTTGACTTTTGTTTAGTAGTAATAGCTGTTAGAAATTTTTACCAATTTGAACCTGGTCACAGTTGTAGAGATAATTTTAACCTCTTAACAAAATATGGATTTTTTACATTCAATATAAACTATAAGATGCTATAACAATATATTAATAGAAAATCACTTGATTTTTGCGTATCAATTCTCTAGTTAATATATTTTATTGATTAAAAATCCTTTGAGAAAAAAAATAAAACCTTTTTTCTTATTTTCCCTTTATATTTTTCTAATTTACCAACAGTCCCCAAATAGCAGTCTCTGGGGACATTCTGTCATTTTGTATTTGTTTGTTTTGTAATGCGGTGTGACGCCTGAGCGCTCACAGTGATTGAGTACTGAAGAGCATCCCTCATGCTTACTTGATTTCTGTGAAAAAGTGTTTCATAAGTGATCAGAGTCAGTGAAAGTGGCATAAAATTGAACTGCTTCTTAAGTGGCAAAGCCATTTCTGCTGTGCCCCCTCCTGAGCTCAAGAGCATTCGTGCCCTCCAATCATGCGATGTGCTCTTACATCTTCAGGCTGACGCATAAAGCATTCTGAATGCCAGGCCAGGAGGGTGAATACTCTTCAACCAGCTCATTCAAACACCCTCAGAGGCCAAAACTGTGACTAGATGAGCTCTTGGAATGTGAAGGAGACACGCTTCTTCTGTCCTCGACACATCTAACTGATTAAAGAAGCCTGGATTACAGCTGTGCCTCTGTGATCATTATTTAACTGTAGGAGTCTCCAACTTTTTGCAATTTGTTTTGAAACTATTGTGTTCTCTTTGGATCTCTTACTAGATTTTTAATACCTTTTATAGGTACAGGCCTTCCCCGGGATACCAACTGTATTATTATTATTTATTTATATAGCACCATTAATTCCATGGTGCTGTACATGAGAATAGAGGTTACGTACAGGGTTATACGTCTACAGTAAACAAATTTACAACGACAGACTGGTGCAGACGGGAGAGGACCCTGTCCTTGCGGACTTACATTCTACGGGATAATGGAGAGGAGACAGAAGGTCGAGGAGCAGCAGCTCTGGCGGTGGTGAGATGGCAGCTCTGGCGGTTGGTGATGCGGCAGCTCTGGCGGTTGGTGACGCAGCAGCTCTGGCGATTAGTGACGCCGCAGAATGGTTATTGCAGGCTGTAGGCTTTCCTGAAGAGATGGATTTTCAGGTTCCGTCTGAAGGATCCGAGGGTGGTGGATAATCAGACGTGTTGAGGCATGGAGTTCAAGACGATGGGGGATATTCGGGAGAAATCTTGCAGGCGGTTGTGTGAGGAACTAATAAGTGTGAAGGAGAGTAAGAGGTCTTGGGAGGATCGAAGATTACGTGAGGGAAGATAGTGGGAGATTAGTTCAGAGATATAGGGAGGGGACAAGTTGTGGATGGCTTTGTAGATCAGTGTTAGTAGTTTGAACTGGATTCATTAGGGAATCGGGAGCCAGTGGAGGAATTTGCAGAGGGGTGAAGCAGGGGAGTAGCAAGGAGAGAGGTGGATTAGCAGAGCAGCAGAGTTGAGGACAGACTGGAGTGGTGCAAGGGAGTTAGCAGGGAGGCCACAGAGGAGGGTGTTGCAGTAATCGAGGCAGGAGATGATGAGGGCATGCACAAGAGTTTTAGTACAGTCATGGCCAAAATTTTTGAGAATGACACCAAAATTATATTTTCACATGATCTGCTGCCCTCTGGTTTTTATTAGTGTTTGTCTGATGTTTATATCACATAGAGAAATATAATTGCAATCATATTATGAGTACCAATAGGTTATATTGACAGTTAGAATGAGTTAATGCAGCAAGTCAATATTTGCAGTGTTGACCCTTCTTCTTCAAGACCTTTGCAATTCTCCCTGGCATGCTCTCAATCAACTTCTGGACCAAATCCTGACTGATAGCAGTCCATTCTTGCATAATCAATGCTTGCATTTTGCCAGAATTTTTTTTTTTTTGTCCACCCGTCTCTTGATGATTGACCACAAGTTCTCAATGGGATTAAGATCTGGGGAATTTCCAGGCCATGGACCCAAAATCTCTATGTCTTGTTCCATGAGCCATTTAGTTATCACCTTTGCTTTATGGCAAGGTGCTCCATCATGCTGGAAAAGGCATTGTTGGGCGCCAAACTGCTCTAGGATGGTGGGAGAAGTTGCTCTTGGAGGACATTCTGGTACCATTCTTTATTTATGGCTGTGTTTTTAGGCAAGACTGTGAGTGAGCCGATTCCCTTGGCTGAGAAGCAACCCCACACATGAATGGTTTCAGGATGCTTTACAGTTGGCATGAGACAAGACTGGTGGTAGCGCTCACCTCTTCTTCTCCGAATAAGCTGTTTTCCAGATGTCCCAAACAATCGAAAAGGGGATTCATCAGAGAAAATGACTTTGCCCCAGTCCTCAGCAGTCCACTCCCTGTACCTTTTGCAGAATATCAGTCGGTCCCTGATGTCTTTTCTGGAGAGAAGTGGCTTCTTTGCTGCCCTCCTTGAAACCAGGCCTTGCTCAAAGAGTCCCCGCCTCACAGTGCGTGCAGAAGCACTCACACCAGCCTGCTGCCATTCCTGAGCAAGCTCGGCACTGCTGGTAGTCCGATCCCGCAGCTGAAACAGTTTTAAGATACGGTCCTGGCGCTTGCTGGTCTTTCTTGGGCGCCCTGGAGCCTTTTTGACAACAATGGAAGCTCTCTCTTTGAAGTTCTTGATGATGCGATAGATTGTTGACTGAGGTGCAATCTTTGTAGCTGCGATACTCTTCCCTGTTAGGCCATTTTTGTGTAGTGCAATGATGGCTGCACGTGTTTCTTTAGAGATAACCATGGTTAACTGAAGAGAAACAATGATACCAAGCACCAGCCTCCTTTAAAAGTGTCCAGTGATGTCATTCTTACTTAATCATGACTGATTGATCGCCAGCCCTGACCTCATCAACACCCACACCTGTGTTAATGGATCAATCACTAAAACGATGTTAGCTGCTCCTTTTAAGGCAGGACTGCAATGATGTTGCAATGTGTTTTGGGGGTTAAAGTTCATTTTCTGGGCAAATATTGACTTTGCAAGTACAGTAATTGCTGTTAAGCTGATCACTCTGACATTCAGGAGTATATGCAAATTGCCATTAGAAAAAATGAAGCAGTAGACTTTGGAAAAATTAATATTTGTCTCATTCTCAAAATTTTTGTCCATGACTGTACATTGTGGGCTGAGAAAGGGACGGATTCTGGCAATATTTTTGAGTTGGAGGCGACAGGAGGTGGCAAGAGTTTGGACATGTGGCTTGAAGGACAGGGCAGAGTCGAGAGTTACCCCGAGACAGCGGATTTCAATTGCAGGAGAGAGCGCGATGCCATTTACCATAATAGATAGATCAGGTAGGGGAGATACGCAAGTTGGGGAAAGATGATGAGTCCGGTTTTGTCTACATTGAGTTTTAGGAAGGAGAATATGGCTGATAGACACTCAGGGATTCTGGACAGCAGAGAGGTGACATCTGGGCCAGAGAGGTAGATCTGAGTGTCGTCCGCATACAGGTGGTACTGGAAGCCATGGGACTTTATGAGTTGTCCTAGGCCAAGGGTATAGATGGAAAAAAGTAGGGGCCCTAGGACAGAGCCTTAAGGGACTCCAACAGAGAGAGGGCGGGATGAGGAGGTAGTGTGGGAGTGGGAAATGCTAAATGTGCTGTTGGAAAGGTTTGAAGCAAACCAGGACACAGCAAGGCCTTTGATGCCAAGGAAAAAAGAATCTGTGGCAGTAGGCAGTGGTTGACTGTGTCGAAAGCAGAGGATAGGTCGAGAAGGAGGAGGATGGATAACTGTCTGTTAGCTTTGGCTGTGAGTAAGTCATTAGTAATTTTTGTCAGAGCAGTTTTGGTGGAGTAGTGGGGGCAGAAGCCAGATTGGAGGTTGTCAAGACGAGAGTTAGATAAGAGGTGGAAGAAAATTGAGCATGGACATGCTGCTCAAGGAGTTTGGAAGCAAATGGGTGCAGTGATATGGGGTGATAGCTGGGCATAGCAGTTTGGTCAAGGTTAGCTTTTTTGAGGATCGGTGTGATGGTGGCATGTTTGATAGCAGAGGGGAAGGTACCAGAAGATAGCGATAGGTTGAAGAGATGGGTTAGGGCTGGAATGAGCATGTTAGTGAGGTTGGGGAGCAGGTGGGAAGGGATGGGGTCAAGTGCACAGGTGGTGAGGTGTGATTTGGAAAGGAGGTGAGTAAGTTCTCCTTCAGTGATATTGGAAAGGGAAGTTATTAGGGAAGGGCAGAGGTCTGGTATATGGAGTGGTTGTATGTAAGTTGTAACAGGGCTAGCAAAAAATCACCCAATACTAATACTGACTTTATCACTAGAGTTGAGCGACTTTTACTTTTTTGTCAAAAGTCGGGTCGGGTGAAATCGGACGATTATTTCGAAAAGTCGGGGGCCGACCGAAACACGAAACCCAATGCAAGTCAATGGGGAATCAAAGTCGGCAGTGAGTGGAGGACAGGAAAACACCTACAGTGCCCATTTTAATGCCAAAAACATCAATTCTTATTTCTTAAGTTTGTCAATCTTAATTTACTTTATAATAATAGTTAGGCATTGAAAACAGGAGGTCATTTGGCTAAAGTTGTGGGGGGGTAGGGCTGGCTCAAGATTTTCGTGGGCCCAGGAAACGTGGAATACGTCACGGCGGTGGAGCAGGGAGAGGTAAGTATTTTAACTTTGCAAGTGCTGTGATCCTGAGCAAGCAGGGGGGGCCCACTCGTTGGCACTTGGCACTGGCACAGGGCCCCTCATAGTATGGCGGTGTGTTTGACAGCGGGTGGCATCTCCCACTGTCAGAGACACTTTTGAATACTATGAGAGGCCCTGTGCCAGTGACGTCGCCTATGAGTATGCCAGGTGGGGACCTGATGAAGAAACCTGCACTTTCATCTGCACCTTCCTCCTTGTACCCATCTAAGGTGGTATAGTATGCGGGAAGGGGAACCTGACTTTCAGCAGGGTCAGATTCAGGCTGTGTAGAGTGCAAGGGGAATGTAGTGGTCTGGGTCAATGTACCAGCAGACTCATCTAGCAGTGGCTGGGCAATGGGCAGGATGAGGAGGAAACACAGATATAGGCCCACAATAAAAAAAAGTAGGCTAAATGCAGTTCAAATTGGTAACAGGACTAAACAAGCGGCATTGCTTTGTTCAGTGGAGGACATCTGTAATGAGTGGCGCAGACACAGCTAGTAGGCCCAAAATAAAAAAAGTTGGCTAAATGCAGTACAAAATTGGTAACAGGACTAAACAGGCAGCCTAACTTTGTTCAGTGGAGGACAACTGTAATGAGTGGCGCAGACACGGTTAGTAGGCCCAAATAAAAAAAGTAGGCTAAAAGCAGTTCAAAATTGGTAACAGGACTAAACAGGCGGCATAGCTAGGTACTGGGGTGGGCTCATTTGCTGAGTAGCAGACAGTGGTAGTAGGCGCAAAGTATTAACTGGTCTAAATGGAGGCCAGGGCCCCTGTATATTTTAGCTACCATCTATCATTTCAACAAATTTGTATTGGCAGTGCCATTGAAGGATTTAACAGTACAGACTACACAGTGGTGGAGCAGGGAGAGGTAAGTATTGCAAGTGGTAGAGCACTGTTCGAGCTGTGGGGGAACACTCTCTCGTGGGCGGCGGTACTGGCACAGGGCCCCTCATATTACGACGGTGTGTCTGACGTTGGTTGTGTACCACCACCATCAGAGACACTTCATTGTACTATGAGGGACCCTGTGCCAGTGCCGTCGCCCAAGAATTTGTGCACCCACCTGTCCAGGCAAACGGCACTCGCACGGGTGCTTGCGCAAGATGGTGACCACGGCCGTGTGGGGGGAGTCAGCCCATTTAGGGAGGTATAAAAATGACTTATGGGGGACATTCAGCAGCTGCAAATGGCGGAATTGGAGAAGTCAGTAAGAGGAGGCCAAAAGCAAGACATTTTTCAGGCAAGCTAAGTGTCAGCAGGAGAAGGTGGGGCAAAATAATTTGAAATCCATGATTGGTTCATTTTAATGAAGGTTAGATCATCAACATTCTGGGTAGCCAGACGTGTCCTTTTTTCGGCCAGTATTGAACCAGCAGCACTGAAGACTCTTTCTGATAGCACACTAGAAGCAGGGCAAGCGAGCTCCTGCAATGCATATTCTGCCAATTCAGGCCAGGTGTCTATTTTAGATGCCCAGTAATCAAATTGGAATGACCTGTAAGGGAGAACATCGATAAGGGAGGAAAAGTATTTCGTAACCATACTGGACAAATGCTGTCTCCTGTCACTTTGAATCGATGCAGCACTACCTGTCATGTCAGCGGTCATTGCGAAATCACTCCACAACCTGGTCATAAAACCCCTCTGTCCAACGCCACTTTGGATTTTAGCACCTCTAACACCTCTGCCATGTTGCCCCCTACGGCTCATGTGAGAACCATCACTGGCGCTGTGTGCTGGGAATGCCTGAACCAAACGGTCTACAAGAGTTGCTTGTTTGGTAGCCAATATTTGCTCAAGGTTCTCATGTGGCATGATATTTTGTCATTTTCCTTTATATCGTGGATCCAGGAGGCAGGCCAACCAGTAATGGTCATCGGTCATCATTTCGATAATGCGGGGGTCCCTTTTTAGGATATGCAGGGCATACTCAGCCATGTGGGCCAATGTTCCAGGTGTCAATTCACTGCTTGTGCTGGGTTGAGGAGCACTTTCTTGCAAATCAACATCCCTTGTGTCCCGCAAAACCCTGTACCTGACCTTGCAACGCCCCCAGTTTCTATTGCCCCCTGTGAAGCATCCTCCTCCCATAAATATTCATCCCCATCATCCTCCTCCTCCTCCTTTTCGTCTGCCACCTCATCCAGGAGAGTTCCCTGAGCAGACAATGGCTGACTGTCATCAAGGCTTCCCTCCTCCTCGGCTGCAGATGCTAGCTCCTTAATGTGCGTCAAACTTTGCATCAGCAGACGCATTAGTGGGATACTCATGCTTATGATGGCGTCGTCTGCACTTACCAGCCGTGTGCATTCCTCAAAACACTGAAGGACTTGACAGAGGTCTTGGAGCTTCGACCACTGCAGTGCACACCAGACAACTCCATGTCTGCCATCCAACTGCCTGCCCGTGTATGTGTATCCTCCCACAAATTAATTACAGCACGCCTCTATTCGCACAGCCTCTGAACCATGTGCAGTGTGGAGTTCCACCTTGTTGCAACGTCAATTATTAGGCAGTGCTGGGGAAGATTCAGCGATCGCTGATGATTCAGCATACGGCTGGAGTGTACGGGCGACAGGCAGATGTGCGAGCAAAGTCTTCGCACCTTCAGGAGCAGGGCTGGTAACTCCGGATAATTTTTGAGGAAGCACTGCACCACGAGGTTCAAGGTGTGAGCCAGGCAAGGTATGTGTTTAAGTTCTGAAAGGGCTATGGCAGCCATAAAATTCTTTCTGTTATCACTGACTACCTTGCCTGCCTCAAGATGTACACTGTCCAGCCATGACTGAGTTAGTTGCTGCAAGTACTCGGCCAGTACTTCCGCGGTGTGTCTGTTGTCGCCCAAACACTTCATTTCTAACACAGCCTGCTGACGCTTACCACTAGCTGTTCGATAATGGGACACCTCATGTGCAAAACTGCAAAACTGGCAGCTGCGGATGGAGTGGTCGTGCGACTGCGCTCTGTGGATGAGCTTTTGCTTCTGGAGGAAGAGGAGGAGGAGGTGTGGCGAACGCCACAGCCAACTCTTTCCTAGACAGTGGGCTAGGCAGAACTGTCCCACTATGGCTGTCCTCTGTGGACCCTGCTTCCACCACATTAACGCAGTGTGCCATGATGGACACGTAACGTCCCTGGCCATGCCTACTGGTCCATGCATCTGTTGTGAGGTGCACCTTTCTACTGACTGATTGCCTCAGTGCATGGACAATGCGGTCTTTGACATGCTGGTGGAGGGCTGGGATGGCTTTTCTCACAAAGAAGTGTCGACTGGGTAGGTCATAGCATGGTACTGCGTAGGCCATCTGGGCTTTGAAAGCTTCGCTTTCAACCAACCGGTAGGGCATCATCTCTAATGAGATTAGTCTAGCAATGTGGGCGTTCAAACCCTGTGTATGCGGATGAGAGGATGAGTACTTTCTTTTCCTATTGAGAGTCTCTTGTAGGGTGAGCTGGACTGGAGAGGTGCATATGGTGGAACTAGCGGTGCTGGTGGTGGTGGACATGGCGGATTGAGAGAGGGTTGGTGATGGTATTCTCGATGTTGGCCTACATACATTGTTTCCTACCAATAACCTTGTGATTCCCTGACTGCTTTGGCCTTGCGACGATACCTCCACATTTGCTGGTGGTGTCCTAACCGGTGGGCTTACAGAGAGGGAAGCAATGTAGCGTTGCTGACTACCTTCATTCTGAGCAGGTGCACCAACGGTACGGGACGTTTGGTAGTTAGTCCAGGCTTCCAAGTGCATGCTGGTTAAATGTCTAAGCATGCATGTTGTATTTAAATTTTGAAGATTCTTCCCTCTGCTAAAGGTCTTTGAGCATTTCTTACAGATAACTTTTGACTGATCATTCGGATCTTGGCTAAAAAATTGCCACACTGCACTCTAACTGCTATGGAATACCTTTTCAGGCATTGCACGCTGTGCTACTTTCACCAGATGGCCACGCTGTCCTAAAACTGTTTTTGTTTTTGACAAACGTTTTTGGCCTGATACGGGGCTGCCAGATGACAGCTGTTGCGATGTAAATGGCTGCTGCGGATCATCCTCCTCCACTTCTGAGCCACTGGCAGCGGCACCCTCTTCCCCCAATGGCTCCCAATCTGGGTCAACAACTGGGTCATCTATCACCTCCTCTTAAATGTCATGTGCACCTTCCTCTGTGTCACCGTGTAAGGTGCTATAGCGTTCAGGACGGGGCACCATAGTCTCATCAGGGTCAGATTCTGGCTCAGTACACTGCGAGGGCAATGCAGTGATCTGAGTCAATGGAACAGCATTATAATCTAGCTGTGGCTGTGCATCAGTGCACTCCATGTCCGATTCATCTTGTAATGGGCAGTTAACAAATTCCTGTTCTAACCCAGGCACGGTATGTGTAAAGAGCTCCATGGAGTAACCTGTAGTGTCGCCTGACGCATCCTTCACTTTTGGTTTGGGTGAAGAACACAAGGAAACATCTTGTTCCTGACCGGGAGCATCCACTGACGACTCGCTGCTTTTATATTTGGAACTTTCGGAAGAGGAGGCAAAAGAGCTTGAGGCTGAGTCAGCAAGGAAAGCCAAAACTTTTTCCTGCTGCTCCAGCTTTAAAAGCCGTTTTCCTACTCCCAGATAAGGGAGCCTTTGAGGCCTTGTGTAGCCAGACGATGACGCTGGCTCAACACCTCCAGCCTTAGGTGCTAGATGCACCACCACCATCAGTACAGCTCGCAACCACCGCCCACGGCCTCTTCCACCTGACTTCCTCATTTTTTGAAAAATCTAACCAAAATAACAACCGTTATATGGTACTGTAAAACAAGGTAGAAGGTGTATATAAACGTGTTGAGATTTTATATCTCCGTTTTTTTTGGGGGGGGGAGACTGAACAAAAAATGAGGCCCTGTGCAAAAAACAACACAATGTAAGTGGCTGAAAGTGGCTGGCTGATATACGACAAACTAACAGGACAGAAGTATATCCACTTTGTGAGAATTTGAATCTCCCCTTTTTTTTGGGAGACTGAACCACAACTTAGGCCCAGTGTATATAACAACGCAATCTAAGTGGCAGAAAGTGGCTTGCTGATATACGACAAACTAACAGGACAGAAGTATATCCACTTTGTGAGAATTTGAATCTCCCATCTTTTTTTGGGAGACTGAACCACAACTTAGGCCCAGTGTATATAACAATGCAATCTAAGTGGCAGAAAGTGGCTGGCTGATATACGACAAACTAACAGGACAGAAGTATATCCACTTTGTGAGAATTTGAATCTCCCCTTTTTTTTTGGGAGACTGAACTACAACTTAGGCCCAGTGTATATAACAACGCAATCTAAGTGGCAGAAAGTGGCTGGCTGATATACGACAAACTAACAGAACAGAAGTATATCCACTTTGTGAGAATTTGAATCTCACTTTTTTGGGGGGAGACTGAACCAAAACTCAGGCCCAGTGTATAAAGCAACACAATGTAAGTGGCAAAAAGTAGCTGGAAGATATATGAAAAAATACAAGGACTGTAGTACAATTTCAATCATCCTACAATGATCTCAGGAAAAGTATGGCAGCAATAAAAAGGACTGCTGCACACAAAAGTGTGGACAAATAAACAAGATTACTGTGCAGAAAGAAGCAACAGGATTTTTGCTTTTAAAAAAGCAGTTGGTTTGCACAGCGGCGTGCAAACAGCAATGCAGCTATCAGGGAGCCTTATAAGGCAGCCTAATAAGCTACAGAGCTGATGCACAAAAATATAGCCTCCACTGTCCCTGCAAGCAAATGGTGGTGTTGGACAGTGGAAATCGCTACAGCACAAGTAGTTTTGGGGCTTAATTTTCCCTCCATAACTATATCCCTTCTTCTGATGAAGCTGCGGCAACCTCTCCCTATGCTACGATCGGCCGAAGTAAGATGGCGGTCGGCGTGCACGTTCCTTTATAGCCCCTGTGACGCTGCAGAAAGCGAGCCAATCACTGTCATGCCCTTCTCTAAGATGGTGGGGACTGAGACCTATGTCATCACGCTGCCCACACTCTGCGTCCTCCTTCATTGGCTGAAAAATGGTGCTGAAAGTGTCATACGAAACGCGACTTTGGCGCGAAGATCGCCGACCTCATGGCCGGTCCCACACCAGGATCGGGTCGGGTTTCATGAAACCCGACTTTGCCGATTTTTTTATTTGTCTGATCTGTTTCGCTCAACCTATTTATCACTGACCTATTTGGACGCCTCGCTGCCCGGTACTTTTCTTTCCACCATTGCATGATGCATCTCCAGCCTCTTCACTATAGGCCAGGACTTCTGGACATGTTTAGTCCTTAGAGATCACTGCACATCATTAGGTCGTGTGTCACGTTATGACATCACAACTAGTGATGAGCGAGTATACTTGTTGCTTGGGTTTTCCAGAGCACACTTGGGTTGTCTCAGAGTATTTATGACTATAACTCGGAGATTCAGATATTATGACTTTATGCTCGGAGATTTAGTTTTCCTTGACGCAGCTAGATGATTTGTGGTAACTAGACAGCTTGATTACATGTGGGGATTCCCTAGCAACCAGGCAACCCCCACATGTTCTCAGGATGGCTAACAGTCATAAATCATCCAGCTGAGGCAAGGAAAACTAAATCTCTGAGGATAAAGACAAAACACACGGCACTCAAGGATCCTGTGTGGTGCCCAAGTCAGGTTTCCAGCCCGTCAATCCAATAGTAATAAATCACTTGGCACTCAAATGGTTTCTTTCAGATGAAAAAGTGAACATCCCATTTATTTGTGCATCCAGTTCAAAGATTATTTAAACGTTTTCGGTCAAATCACAAGACCTTCATCAGAAATATCTTTAACAAATCTGAAATACAGACAAATATCAAATACAGATTAGCGACAATCCTTCATAAGATGCACAAAGGAGAATAACGGATTCATGGTGTATGTAATGACGAATACATCCATCATGTGATGCAGAGAAAGTGAACAACCGTGGCGGTCAGAGTAAATCCAGGATGGTGTTCCGTGAGTCGTGAAGGTATCTGAATCAAAGGCTGACGCTGTGAACAATTGGTAAGGAAAAAACGGCTAGAGAAAGACAAAACATGGTGACAAATAGCTTGAGCCCTGTAGAAGGACTCCAGATGTGGCCGTGGCCAATATGGCCTGAAGGATACTGGGTACAATAGTGATCCGGTTGCTGGAGTACCGTGCTGTACACAAAGGTACCTAATAGCGACCTATAATGAAGACGTGATATATAGGTTAATACCGTGTCCATAAGTAGCACTGGAAAACATGTGTGAGCCCCGGACGCTTATAGAGAGCCAAAAGACAGGTATCTCTTACACCCCCTGATGTAACTACCATGGATACTGGAGAATGTGAACATAAAAGACCAACATAGAACAAGTTCAGAAAAGGTAGAAAACTAGGGGCAGAAAAATGAGAGGAATATGCCTATTTTTAACCACCGAGCCAGAGCCAGCTGTCCAGTCACTCCCAAGAGTCTTGATAAAGCGTTGTGTACCATCTAACTATGGCTAAACTATAATACGGACATGAGTCGATAAACAGGGATAAAATGAGAAAAACCGGACAATACCTGGAAACATAGGACAATGGGGTATATAAGCCTAGGCAACACGGGATGGAAAGCACACCTGGAACGTCTGCGGAAAATTATAGAGGTGTGTTGGACCATAAGAAAAAACCCTAAGTTAGTGACGCACTGGGTCTGAGCAAAAAAATTACCTCACAGATCCTGAAGGGAGAAGGAGGGCGTGTGTACGCCGCTGCATATGGCGCTGAGGAGAGAAGCATAAAGGCTCCTATTAGTATCCTGCTGGCGGTGTGCAGGCTGGGGCCAGAGATAAAAGGTGCTGCCATTACCTCATAGACGTCCGGTCCGTCGCGCTGTGTGGAGTAGTCCCGGGGGCCGCTGTCTAATGCCGGTACTTCCGGGTCTATGAAGCACTGTGAGAGGGTCATGTGACCCTGCGCACTGGAGCTCGGAAAATAACTCAGAGGGGGAGACTAGATAATGGAACGCTCCGGGAGCTGCGCACAGAGGATAGAGCTGTTCATACAGAGCTCACTAAGCAAAGCCAGATAAGCAGCTAACTGTGGCTGTAACTGGTAGAGGGAATATAATGAATTAAACCCTTAAATGGAGGGAGGTGTAAGGAGGAAAAAAGGGAATAGCCCCACAGATAAAGAAGGTGAAAGCAAGAAAAGAACAATAGACAGAGATGCCAACAGAGCAATAAAACATGGTAATGGTCCTATAGAAGTGCATCTATACTGTACCATAAAAAAGTGCCATGCTACGTCACCCGTGTCACGTGCGTGCTATGAAGCTATCGATTCTATGAGAAAGCACAACATAATTACAATTTTGAAAATATTACATATTCATACATGTAACCCTATATAATCTAATGACGCATATTGGTACATATTATAGAAAAGCTGCTACATCAAAATCCCTATTGAGTCCCTTAGGCTCTAGGGTCTGCAGGGTAAAAATCCAGAACGCTTCCCTTCTTTTAAGTATTTTTACGCGATTCTGGCCTCTCCTTGAGGGATCTATCTGCTCGAGTACCTGGAATCGGAGTTGGGAAATATTGTGATTTTTTTCAATGAAATGGTTAGGGAGAGGAAGATGAGTTTTTTTGCACCGGATGGAAGATTTATGTTGGGACACCCTGTCCCGGACTGCCTGCGTGGTTTCACCCACATAGGCAAGGCCACATGGGCACTTGATGACATAAATCACAAACGTAGACTCACAAGTGTAAAAACCTTTGATGGGTAAGGCTTTACCCGTTTGCGGATGAGACACAGTGGGACCCTTTTGAACATTGTTACATTGTAAACAATTTAGGCACAGGAAGGTACCCCGTCTCTGCATTTGGAGAAAAGTTTACCGTGCGAGAGCTGTATCTGGGCCTACATCTGCTTTTACCAGCCTGTCTTTTAAATTTTTTGCACGTCTGAAGCATGAGAGAAAAGGTGATTTAAATTCTGGAATAAGAGGATAGCTTTTAGTTAAGATGTTCCAATGTCTCCTGATGGTAGACTGTACCATACCAGAAAAAGGATGGAAGGTAGTGACAAATGGAATTCTCTTGTTACCCTTATTGGATTTGTCCTGTGATGTTTTAAATTTGGCTTTGGTGAGAACCCCTCCTCCTTGTAGATCAGAGTGTCCAGAAAACTAATGCGGTTCGTGTCATGTTGTACGGTAAATTTCAATTCAGGCCAGATATTATTGATATGACTGTCAAAGGTTAAAAGTGACTCGATGGATCCATCCCAAATACAAAAAATATCATCTATATACCTCCGCCAGATTTTACAGTGTTTTATGAACAGTGGATGGGAATAGACATAATCTTTTTCAAAGGCTGCCATGTAGGCCACCGCAAACGGGGGCGCCACATTCAAGCCCATTGCAGTGCCCTGCTGCTGGACGTAGAAGGAGTCCTGGAACATAAAATAGTTCTCTTTTAGTACCATATCAAGAAGGTCAGCGCAAAAATGTTGGATTTTAATATCAACCCCGGCTTCACTCAGAAGCCTATCTGTGGCCTGCAACCCTTTCTCATGCGTTATGGACGTATACAAACTTTTTTATCTGAAAGAAACCATTTGAGTGCCAAGTGATTTATTACTAAATCTCTGAGGAGTCATAAATACTCAGGAGATCACCCGAGCGAGCAACGAGTATATTCGCTCATCACTAATCACAACCTTACAAAAAAAAGTGAAGGGGCCTATAGTGAAGAGACCAGAGATGCGGCATGTGATGATACAAGGAACATAATTGGATGGTTGGCAGCCAACAGCTGGGTGATGGAGACCTGAGCTATTAGGTGAGTATTAGTCATTTTATTTCAACACCTTATGTAACAAGGTGATATTTATCATAAGTTGGATGTTCGTAAGTAAAGGACTGCCTGTGCTACTAGATGAGGTTATATTTGATCTTTGTATATCAGGGAGGAATTGCCTATTGTGATGTGCTACCTACCAATTTAGGATATTGTGACTCCTATGCCATTCTATGTGGCCCTCAACCATCTGGAAACAGTATCGCCTTTCAATATGTAACTTGTAACATATACAGTCATGGCCAAAAGTGTTGGCACCCTGGAAATTGTTCCAGAAAATGAAATATTTCTTCCAGAAAATTATTGCAATTACACATGTTTTGTTATACACATGTTTATTTCCTTTGTGTGTATTGGAACAACACAAAAAAACTGAGGAAAAAAAGAAAAATTGGACATAATTTTCACGCAAAACCACAAAACTGTGTACTGAAAATGGAATGAGGTCTACAAAGAAAAGAATATAGTACCTACAGTCAAATATGGTAGTGGTTCAGACATGCTTTGGGGTTGTTTTGCTGCCCTCTGGCACTAGGTGCCTTTACTGTGTGTAAGACATCATGAAAACTGAAGATTACCAAAGGATTTTGGTTCGGAATGTCCAAGGTCATGGTTCCACCAGTAGGACAATGACCCAAAACATACTTCCAGAAGCTCCTAGTAATGGATGGAAACAAAAGCCATGGAGAGTTCTGTAGAGGCCAGCAATGAATCTGGATTTAAATACCATTAAACACCTGTGGAGCGATCTTATAATTGCTGTTAGGAGAAGGCACCTTCAAGTATGAGAGACCTGGAGCAGTTAGCCAGAGAAGAGAGGCCCAAATTTCCAGTTGAGAGGTGTAAGAAGCTTGATAATGGTTATAGGAAGCGATTAATTGCAGGTATTTATTCCAAAGGGTGTGCAATCAAATAGTAAGTTGAGGGTGCCAACAATTTTATTTGAACCATTTTTGGGGTTTTGTGTGAAATTATGCCCAAATTGCCTTTTTTCTCTCTTTTTTGTGTTATTCCAATACACACTAGCAAAATAAATGTGTATAAAAAAACATGTAATTGCGATAATTTTCAGGGAGAAGTACTTCATCTTCTGGAACAATTTTAAGGGTGGCAACACTTTCAGCCATGTCCTTTTTCACATACCTGTTTTTTCTATAATTTTTATGAATAAAACACAAATCTATTTACATTATATGGTGCTGTTTACATAACTGTTTTTTTTTGCAGACTGGGTCCCCAAAAAGTCAGGGGGTCAGTGAACAAACTGGGAGCACTCGGATGCAATCTGTATTTCTTCCATGTGCCGTTTGTTTTGTACTTTTTAATGAGAAAGAGAAGATCCTGAAATGTTTTAATTTTTTTAGAATATAAGACAACAGTATTCCACGCTGATGCTAAAAGCAGACATAAGGTCTACCTTTAGTATATGTAAGCAGAAAGCAAATGAAAGTTTATGCTAACATAAATTAGGGCACTCACTTGAAGCCTAGGATCTTAACACATCCTGTAAGGAATTTCTCCGATCTCCCAGGCTCTGCTCCAGATTCTCAAAGTTCATGATGCTACATCAGCATGTCACTTTAACTTTTACTAAATGTGTTCCAATAATCACCCTTTTCTCAAGGCAACTGATGTTAGACAAGAGATTGCACTGTAGGGCCTGGTCCTTATACATCGTTAAGCAGGAGCTTCATTACTTATTAAGCTTACTTACATGTAGTCATGTCATGGACAGAATATTTACTATGCTTTTATAATAAGTAGACATTAATGACATTGATAAAATAATTCATGGGCTTGACCACGATTAACAAACTTTACTTGGGTACAGATGACAAGTAGAGAAAAAAATGCTAAGTGTAGTAATTAGTCATAATATTAGTAATAACAAAAGAATGGGATGGTGGAGTAGAACTATCTCTGCCTTGTCCTTGTGTCATAGTGCAAGACATGCGCACTCCGCTACATGTTTGTGATGTAATCTCTAAGTCAAAAACCTCCTTAGATTTGTATCTCTCCAAACCAGTAACCAATGAGGAATCCGTGTCTTTAAATAAACTGGATGAACCACTCTGGCGCTGTTGATATAAAGGGAGGATTTCCTACTAATGCTGTCAGTCATGATTTGTTAAATGTAACATATTAAAATATGACATGTGTCACCTGGAACAGTCTTTGTCAGGGGATGTTACAATTTTATTGTCAGAGTAATACCATAGTCTCAGTAGCCAAGGAAGACAAGGTTAATATCATTATGTAGTACATTTGTGTATTTAAGGTCAGTTTCACACGTCAGTGGCTCCGGTACGTGTGGTTTCCTCACGTACCGGAGACACTGACTCACGTAGACACATTAAAATCAATGTGTCTCTGCACGTCAGCGTGTTTTCATGGACCGTGTGTCCGTTTGAAAAACACGGAGACATGTCAGTGTTCGTGGGAGTGCACATATTACACGGAGCCATTAAAGTCAATGGGTCCGTGTATAACACGTACCGCACACCGATGTTGTCCGTGTGCAGTCCGTGTGCCGTGCAGGAGACAGCGCTACTGTAAGCGCTGTCCCCCCCGCGTGTGGTGCTGAAGCCGGTATTCATCCCTTCTTCCCAGCAGCGTTCGCTGGAAAGAAGGAATGAATAATCTTTTTTTTTTCTTTCCCCTTAAAAATAAAGTTTTTGCGTCCTCTCCCGCCTCCAATCGCCTGTGCGCCCCCCCTGCTTGCCTGCTGGGAAATACTCACCGACACCCAGCTCCAGCGATGTCTCCTCTCATGCATATTCCTCACTGTAATGAGCGGGACCACGTGACCGCTCACACAGCACAGGCTGCAGCCACTGAGGGGAGACATCGCTGGAGCTGGGTGAGTATTTCCCGGCAGGGAAGTGGGGGGGCGCACAGGGGATTGGAGGCGGGAGGGGACGCAAAAACTTTATTTTTAAGGGGAAAGAAAAAAAAAGATTATTCATTCCTTCTTTCCAGCGAACACTGCTGGGAAGAAGGGATGAATACCGGCTTCAGCACCGCACGCAGGGGACAGCGCTTAACTGTAGCGCTGTCTCCTGCATGGTCTGTGTGGTCCTCAGTAGGCACACGGGCAGCACACGGCTGCCGCACGTGTGCCACACTGATGTGCTATGTAAGCACATGGACACACGGACACAGATAATTCCGGTACCGATTTTTCCGGTACCGGAATTATCTGGACGTGTGGGACAGACCTAATACAGAGGAATCTATTCTGTATGATGAAAAATCATAATAGAGCATTTTATTTAAAGATAATACACTTTTACAATGCTTTAAGCCTCTATGTAATGTATACATTATGCGGACCTGTGTATTACATACATATAAATGAGTTTACTTCAGAATTTCGGCACGCTCCACCAGAGAACTTATTGCTCTCTGCTTTATTTTAATGATGTAGCCTGATCATGTAAATTCTGTTGTAATATCCCACATATGCAGTATACATGTTTTCTTATTTAGAATTTTTAGTTTTTGTCTGAAGAAGGTCTTCGATATCAGACTGAAATGTCACTGTGTGATTTGTTTGTTACTTTCAAATGAAAGATATCAGCTTTATTGTTTGGAGTGCTGGATTCTTCTATATTCCATCCATCTTGAGTACTGTATAGCCATTATTTGCATACTGATTGACCTTTGAAAAATTGAAGTAGAGAGCAGCACTGCTCTTTTACGGTTAATCCATTAAGTTTGTTAAAGGAAGTAGTACTCACAGTGTTAGTCTTGACTGCACCAAACTCGATTAACTTCACAAAAATAAGAAGTAATGCAGCACTTCAATAAAAGAGTGGTATGAAAATGATTTTTTCTTTATTGAATCAAACATGAAAAACCGTAACAACTAATACATGAATCTTTATCAAGCTTGACCAAAACCTAAGGTGTTAATGCACACTTATGCATTGCAATTATACCAACATGTGCTCTGGCTCAATTTTTTGTGGTATTGGTTTAGTTTTTTGTACTTTGCACAAACAGGGGTATTGCTCCCTTTTTTTTTGTGCTGTTACATTAATTTTGTTTATATAGTTTTCCAGGGGCAGGTGTCTGAACAGTCAGAACCCAGGTCTTACTCTGCCCTTATGAATTTTTACGTCTGTTGATACGTAATGAGGTGAACTACAAGAGTTAGGTACCGTGCTCATTTTGTTTTTATCTTAGGTCCTCCTTATCAAGCTTGATAAAGACTCAGGTATGAGCAGAAACGCCGATATTGTTTATGATGTTTCATACAATAAAGAAGAAATCTTTTTTACACCACTCTTTCATTGAAGTGCTGCATTACATATAAGATTGATAACGAGATTTCCTCTCAGTCTCTGTAAAGTAGAGAAGAATACACTCCTGAATGGATTTCTATACTGTATGGATTTATTGCTTTTTGGTGCTACTTACATGTCTGTTGTGGATGTTAAATATCACCAGACAATATATGAAGTCCGCCTTTGCCCTTTAAGCCAACATAGCAGGCACCAATTAAATTTAAGGTTAATTCCAGTGACATTTTAAGAATATGAGGAAACACACAGGTCAATTAGAATGACTGAATTGGAAGAGACATATATTTGTGATGATCAAAATGCATCATCTGCGTAGTTGACAGCATGTGACAAAAAACACAATTGTGTATTTATGCTGGACAATTTATTACACAAGGGCATGTATGATATGCCTTATGTTTGATATATTATTCATATTCATACTGCCTTCTGTACAATATACCCCAAAATCGTCCATTTGGGTAAGTTGACAGTAGTCTGAATCCTCATTAAACTGGATGGTCACTCTCTTTGTTTGACTTCATCCGCACCTACCATCCAACCAGGAAAAATTGCATGACTGGTGCCCTTTACAGGTACTTTGACCCTCTGTGATGCCTCAGTTGACGATCATTCAGTTGTAATTGAACCTGAACATATTCTTGTTTGATGCTAATTCTCTGCCTAAAGAATGTTCTCTTACCTCTAAAGCACTTCACCAGACGATTCTTCTTTTCTGTCTGGTCAACCAGGAGTAAATTGAATGGCAAAAGTATTTTTTTATTTCTATCGGTGGCCTAAATGGAAACAAAAATCCTCCTGTTTCCACAGTTCAAATCTCAAGCGCCTCTTGGACCTTTATACCCTCTACATATCTTTCAAGCATCAGTGGACAGTTTTTCCAAAAGGTCTAATTTTGTTCCATTACCTGAACTTCCATTTGCTCCACAGTAGAGATGAGCGGTGTTCGAGTCGAACTGTTCGCCAATTTCAGATTCGAGCTGTTTTGAGCGGTGTTAGAGTCGTTCGTCGAACTCGAACAATTTGCTTAACCCCTTAATGACCACCAATACGTCTTTTAACTGACCACAGATATGAGAATAGCCTCCCCATACAAGTGACAATCCAGCAGCTGTCGGTTGTACACTATAGCTGACAACTTGCTGCATCAGCCACGATCAGTGTTGGCATCGACCACATCTGTTTAACCCCTTAGATGCTGCTGTCAATAGTGACTACATCATATAGATGGTTAACAGAGTGTGGGGGCTTCCTCTTTATCCCAATTGGTGCCCTCAGATCATGATTGTGTGGTCCTGATGTTTGCGATGGCAATTCACAGCCAAATAGCGGCCTTAGAGTCTGACGGCTGTTGTAACCTGTTCAGAAATTAGCGGCATTTAGATGGTAAAAATACACATTTTAATTTCTGTCATTCCACTTGGCATTAATTCCTCAAAATCACCTGAAGGGTTAATAAAGTACCTGACTGCAGTTTTCAATATGACAGGGGTGCTATTTTTAAAACGGTATCACTTTTTGGGGTTTCCCAATATATGAGAACCCTAAAGTCAATTCAAACATGGATAGGTCCCTAAAAAAAATAAATTTTGCAAATTTCCTTGAAAAAATGAAAAATTACTGCTACCTTTTTAAACCTTCTAAAACGCTAACAAAATAAAAGAACATTTTACGAATGGTACAGATGTAAAGCAGAGATTAGAGAAATGTTATTTATTAATATTTTGCTGTGGCATGACTATATGGTTTAAAGAGATAATCATTCAAAGTTTGAAAATTGCCAATTTTTTAACATTTTTCTCAAATTTCTGATATTTTTTTTATAAATAAACACGAAACATATTGACCTAAATCTACCATTATCATAAAGTATAATGTGTCACAAAAAAAACTCAAAATCACTGGAATTTCTGAAGCGTTCTAGAGTTATTACCACATAAAGTGACAATGGTCAGATTTAAAAAATTCGGCTGTTCGAGTTTCTGTTCGATAACTGTTCGTTCACCAAAAGCCTAACTTGATTTGCACATTAAAACTGTTTATCATTGTTAATAGACTGTTTCAGTGTATAGTGGGCGGGGGGGGGAATAGATCTGTGCTGAAATAACGCTGATCTCCATTTTTTTTTCTTTCCAGCATTTACAGTGGGGCGATGCAGTCTCTCAGCCTATCAGCAGTGCACACACACAGCAATGTGCATGTGATGCACATAAGCAAGGGCATGTGTCATTGGCTGTGTATGTCACATGTCCTTACCCTATAAGAACCAGTCATTTTCCCCATTGCCACCATTTCCTCACTGCTGCAGCTTAGTGTTAGATGGCACCGCTGCTGCTGTGGGCGCTATACAGACTAAGAGTCTTTTTTGGGAGCGAATTTTCAGAGAGATAGGTTTAGGCAGTCGGGAGGAGTCGGGACTAGTTGTAATATCAGCCCTTTTCAGGGTAGGTTACAGCAGTTCATAGCACTTTTTGCAAGGCAGGTCTGTGCCAGTGCTGTGCAAGTGTTTGTCACAGCATTTGGTGTAATCTAGCTCAGCCAATCCTTTTGGGCTAGTAGCATTGTCTCATAGTTATCTGAGTAGCCCGCCTGTGAAGCTAGCTACACCGCCTGTGTATCTCAATTTTTACTACATCTAACCCAGTAAATCTTTTTGGGCTTAGTAGCAGTTTCTGCACGTCAGCGGAGTAGCCCGCCTGTGAAGCTATCTACTCCGCCTGTGTATCTAAATTTTTACTGCATCTAACCCAGTAAATAGTTTTGGGCCTAGGAGCAGTGTCTGCACATCAGTGTAGTAGCCCACATGTGAAGCTAACTACACAGCCTGTGTATCTAAATTTTTACTGCATCTAACCCAGTAAATAGAAACACCTAAGTATATCCTTCGCATCAGACCATGAAGGGAACAGTAGCAAAAACACCAAAAAAACCTTCACACAAGGCCAGTAAAATACATATATACTTTATTAATTATAATAAAAGCAGTAAACAGTAATGGGTATATAACCACAGCACAGGCAAAACGGTGGGATACCCAAGCAGCAACTCCAAATATAGTGGTTAAATAATTATTCCATAATATACTGAACCATGTAAAGATGTGCCATGTGACCATGTACAAACATGCCGATAATAATAAATAAATAATACAAGTGTATAAATCAATAGTAATACGATAATTACCTATGGAGCGCTCCTGGGGACCCACCACACCCGATGCACGTTTCGCAATGAAATGCTTCATCCGGGGGTGGTTAGGTGCTGGCCAGTGATAGTATATATATATATATATACATATATATATATATCCGTAAGAACCAATAGAGAAGGTACTTAGAATAAATAATAATGAAAGACTCCCTAGCACGCATGTGCGATTGAGATATATGGCAGCCCGGGAATGACACACCTACTCACAAAAGAAGCGGAAGAACAAGTAAAGAAGCGGCGCATGCGCACCGCATTGGTAACCGGCAAGAGTCCTTGGTAACCATCTCCCCAAGTGCCCGACGCAGGTCTCCACGTCATACATACTGACGTAACATCCGGCGCACCTGATCATGTGACCATAATATCCCTAGCGAGACTGCACATCATCTCTTTATGCACTCGCTGCAAAGCGCCACAGCAAATATACGACACCATATCCGGTGTGTCCGAACAGGTAACCATAGTAACCACCAGGAAACATCCGGCAGATCTGCGTAAGACACCACAAACAAACGGACACATAACACAAACACAGGGGCCACTATAAAGTGCGTACAACCACAAAAGCAATAGCTCAATCAATAAGGGTTATGCTGAACATATACCCCACGGCCAAGGAAAATACAAAAAACATACCACGCAACAACAGTTCCTATTGCCAAAAGAGTTTTTTAATAGTGTAAAAAGTGCGTTCGGTGAAAACAATAAGTGCGCAGTGAACACGAATCAAAAAATATGTATGTGAACCTGTAATATAATGCTGTAAACAAACCATGATTTTATATAAGTAACGCAGACACATGGGTAAATATCAATGTAAAAAAACACTCACACAATGTGAATATCTACATATGAAAAACTACATATGAAAAACACATATTGATAATTAAAAATATGAATCAAAAACTTGACTCAAATATAAATGTGCACTATATGCAGTAAAAATTTAGATACACAGGTGGTGTAGTTAGCTTCACAGGTGGGCTACTCCGCTAACATGCAGACACTGCTCCTAGGCCCAAAACTATTTACTGGGTTAAAACACCAAAAAAAACCTTCACACAAGGCCAATAAAATACATATATACTTTATTAATTATAATAAAAGCAGTAAACAGTAATGTGTATATAACCACAGCACAGGCAAAACAGTGGGATACCCAAGCAGCAACTCCAAATATAGTGGTTAAATAATTATTCCATAATATAATGAACCATGTAAAGATGTGCCATGTGACCATGTACAAACATTCTGATAATAATAAACAAATAAATAATACAAGTGTATAAATCAATAGTAATACGATAATTACCTATGGAGCGCTCCCGGGGACCCACCACACCCGACGCGCGTTTCGCAATGAAATGCTTTATCCGGGGGTGGTTAGGTGCTGGCCAGTGATAGTATATATATCTGTAAGAACCAATAGAGAAGGTACTTAGATTAAATAATAATGAAAGACTCCTGTGCACGCATGCGCGATTGAGGTACGTATATGGCAGCCCGGGAGTGATACACCTACTCACAAAAGAAGCGGAAGAACAAGTAAAGAAGTTATGTTTTAGCTCTTGGATTCTCAAGTTTTACAATAATGTTTTGGTCTTATTGGCTCTTGTTCATGTCTATATTTATTGTGCATGAGGATGTGTGGCTGTGCCCATGTACTTTCTATGCACTTTTATATATTGTCCTTTTACACACTTGTAACAATTTTTGTATTGTATTATGTATATATATATATATATATATATATATATATATATATATTGTATATGTATATATATATATATATATATATATATACATAATACAATACAACAATTGTACAATTTTTGTATTGTATTATGTATATATATATATATATATTGTATATGTGTATATATATATATATACCGTATATACTCGAGTATAAGCCGAGATTTTCAGCCCAAATTTTAGGGCTGAAAGTGCCCCCCTCGGCTTATACTCGAGTCACGGTAGCGGTGGGGTCGGCAGGTGAGGGGCTGAGGGCGCTGGGGTATACTTACCTAGTCCCAGCGATCCTCGCGCTGTCCCTGCCGTCCCACGGGCTTCGGCGCTGCAGCTTCTTCCCCTCTTCAGCGGTCACGTGGGACCGCTCATTACAGAAATGAATAAGCGGCTCCACCTCCCATAGGGGCGGAGCCGCTTATTCATTTCTCTAATCAGCGGTGCCGGTGACCGCTGATAGAGAAAGAAGCTGCAGCGCCTTAGACAGGAGGGGACAGCGCGAGGATCGCCAGGACTAGGTGAGTATGTTATATTCACCTGTCCTCGTTCCAGCCGCCGGGCGCCGATCCATCTTCCCGGCCGGCGCCTCCATCTTCCCGGCGTCTGCGCTCTCTGACTGATCAGGCAGAGGGCGCGATGACGCATATAGTGTGCGCGGCGCCCTCTGCCTGATCAGTCAGAGCAGAGACGCCGGGAAGATGGAGGCGCCGGAACGAGACGCTGGGAGCTGCAATCAAGGGAGGTGAGTATGTGGTTTTTTTTTTTATTGCAGCAGTAGCAGCGGCAGCACAGATTTATGTGGAGCATCTATGGGGCACAGTGAACGGTGCAGAGCACCGTATAAGGCACAGCTAGGGGGCACAATGAACGGTGCAGAGCACCGTATAAGGCACATCTATGGGGCACAATGAACGGTGCAGAGCACCGTATAAGGCACAGCTAGGGGGCACAGTGAACGGTGCAGAGCACCGTATATGGCACAGCTAGGGGGCACAGTGAACGGTGCAGAGCACCGTATATGGCACATCTATGGGGCACAGTGAACGGTGCAGAGCACCGTATATGGCACAGCTATGGGGCACAGTGAACGGTGCAGAGCACCGTATATGGCACATCTATGGGGCACAGTGAACGGTGCAGAGCACCGTATATGGCACATCTATGGGGCACAGTGAACGGTGCAGAGCACCGTATATGGCACAGCTATGGGGCACAGTGAACGGTGCAGAGCACCGTATATGGCACATCTATGGGGCACAGTGAACGGTGCAGAGCACCGTATATGGCACATCTATGGGGCACAGTGAACGGTGCAGAGCACCGTATATGGCACAGCTAGGGGGCACAATGAACGGTGCAGAGCACCGTATATGGCACAGCTAGGGGGCACAATGAACGGTGCAGAGCACCGTATAAGGCACAGCTAGGGGGCACAGTGAACGGTGCAGAGCACCGTATATGGCACATCTATGGGGCACAGTGAACGGTGCAGAGCACCGTATAAGGCACAGCTAGGGGGCACAATGAACGGTGCAGAGCACCGTATATGGCACAGCTAGGGGGCACAATGAACGGTGCAGAGCACCGTATAAGGCACAGCTAGGGGGCACAATGAACGGTGCAGAGCACCGTATAAGGCACAGCTAGGGGGCACAATGAACGGTGCAGAGCACCGTATATGGCACATCTATGGGGCACAGTGAACGGTGCAGAGCACCGTATAAGGCACAGCTAGGGGGCACAGTGAACGGTGCAGAGCACCGTATAAGGCACAGCTAGGGGGCACAATGAACGGTGCAGAGCACCGTATAAGGCACAGCTAGGGGGCACAGTGAACGGTGCAGAGCACCGTATATGGCACATCTATGGGGCACAGTGAACGGTGCAGAGCACCGTATAAGGCACAGCTAGGGGGCACAGTGAACGGTGCAGAGCACCGTATATGGCACAGCTAGGGGGCACAATGAACGGTGCAGAGCACCGTATATGGCACAGCTATGGGGCACAGTGAACGGTGCAGAGCACTGTATATGGCACAGCTAGGGGGCACAGTGAACGGTGCAGAGCACTATATGGGGCACAGCTATGGGGAAATATGAATGGTGTAGAGCACTATATGGCACAGCTATGGGGAAATAATGATCTATTTTTATTTTTGAAATTCACCGGTAAATGCTGCATTTCCACCCTAGGCTTATACTCGAGTCAATAAGTTTTCCCAGTTTTTTGTGGCAAAATTAGGGGGGTCGGCTTATACTCGGGTCGGCTTATACTCGAGTATATACGGTATATATATATGTATATATATATACATAATACAATACAAAAATTGTTACAAGTGTGTAAAAGAACAATATATAAAAGTGCATAGAAAGTACATGGGCACAGCCACACATCCTCACGCACAATAAATATAGAGATGAACAAGAGCCAATAAGATACTGATACTTTCAAATATCGGAAGGTATCGCTCAACACTAGTGGTGGCTCTTCAGGTCGCACGGGCTCTAAGCCTTGCATAGACTGGGCATTTTTTGACATCGCAAAGGATGTCCCAACTCATGTTGTCTGTAAGATTTGTGACCAAAATCTCAGTAGAGGCCAAAAAATGACTAGCTTGAGTACTTCATGCATGAACCGTCACATGGATATGAGGCATAAGTTGCAGTGGGAAGCTCACTGTACTACAATGCGGCCTAGTGGGCCGGGTAAACCATCGTCTGCCTCATCAAGTGCATACACGTCCTCTTCATCCTCTGTGACTGCGGGGACAGCAGTCCCACATGGTTTTGGACGCAGACCTTCCACCTCTTTACCCGCAACAGCCAGTGTGATTGGCAGGTCGTCAGGATATTTGCAAGTGGAAACGCCTGCTAGTGTTGAGCGCTCTCCGACATCGACATCACATTTTGATCAAGGCAACATAACATCTCCGCCTGCACCTTCCTCACAGACCAGCAGTTTGCCGGAGACAACCTACTCAACTCCGTCTAAGCACGGCAGCCAGCCCTCAGTCCCTCAGATGTGGACAAATAAAAGACCATTTCCTCCTAGCCATGACAAAGCTAAGAGGTTGAATTTCACCATCTGCAAGCTGTTGGCTACAGAAATGCTGCCTTTCTGCCTGGTGGACACAGAGGATTTTCGAGACCTTATGTCCGTCACAGAGCCCCAGTACCAGATGACCAGTCGCCACTACTTCTCAAAGAAAGCTGTGCCTGCGCTACACCAGCATGTCACACACAACATCACCGCTTCCTTGAGAAACTCTGTGTGTGACAGGGTGCATTTCACCACAGACACTTGGACGAGTAGACATGGACAGGGACGTTACATGTTGGTGACTGGGCACTGGGTAACTATGGTGACATCAGGAGAAGGGGCTGCTGTCCAAGTCTTGCCGTCCCCATGAGCTGCTCGTCGATCCTCTGTATCTAGAAGTTCCTCCACTGCTTCTGCCTCCTCAACCTCCTCTCGGTCCTCCACCTGCACCCAAAGCCTGGTAATGCCACCCGAGTTCTAACTGTGCAGAAGGAATCCTGCACACTTCCTTACTATGCTGTCACCAGGGCGCAACGGCATCAGGAGGTGCTTACATTAAAATGTCTGGGAAATGTGAGTCACACAGCTGAGGAGTTGTGGTCAGCTCTGGAGACTGAGTGGAGAATCAATGGTTGTCTCCACTCAACCTGCAGCCAGTTGTGAGGATAATGTACAGGGTGGGGCGCGGTAATTTGCTGATTTGGGAATGAAATAAAAAAATTATGATCATTAGAAAAATTTATTTTATATTTTAATTATACTGAACAGTAATGGAATTTTTAAATTACATGGTTTTAAATAGTGTATCTGGCAAATGTCGACCTTCGCTATCCACACACTGCTGCATATGTTTTCTGAAGTTTTCATGAACTCTAACAAGCATGTCCACTGGTATTCTGCCAATTTCAGCTTCAATATTGTTCCTTAGGTCTTCCAAGGTGTTGGGACGGTTGATATACACCTTAGACTTCAGGTAACCCCAAAGGAAAAAATCGCATGGGGCTAAATCTGGTGAGCGTGCTGGCCAGTTCACATCTCCCCTCAAAGAGATAAGCCGTCCAGGAAACATTTGCCTCAAACAATTCATGGTAACCCTCGCTGTGTGTGCAGTGGCACCATCCTGTTGGAACCATGTATCCTCTAGTTCCATTGCCTCAAGAGCCGGCTGAAAATAATCCTGTATCATAGACAAGTACCGTTCGGAGTTCACAGTTATGGCACGACCATTATCCTGAAAAAAGTAAGGACCAATGATGCCTACTCGTGATATGGCGCACCACACAGTGACGCGGTCCGAATGCAGAGGTCTCTCGTGAACTTCTCTGGGGTTTGTTTCACTCCAGTAACGCATATTTTGTTTGTTTACACACCCACTGAGGTGAAAATGTGCCTCATCAGAAAAAAACACAATTGCGTCACGGGGTATCGTTGCTAACATGTCTTCACAAGAGGTCCGCCGTGTCAAATAGTCCCATGCTGACAAATGTTGGACCACGCACATTTTATACGGGTGAAAATTCAGTTCATCATGAAGAATCCGGTGGAGAGAACGTCTTGAAATGCCAAGAGCAAATGATTGCTTCCGAGCAGAGCGTTTCGGAGATTGCAGTACTGCTGCTCTAACTCTCTCGATGTTTTGTGGTGTTGTAATCCTTCTCTCAGGTCCCCTTCGTACACATGACACATTCCCTGCTGTTCTGAATGCATTCACCCAATTTACAATTGATTGCCGTCCAGGAACACGTCCGCGTGGAGGAACAGCGAATTGTAAACGAAAAGCACGCTGCACTGCAATGATCGAGTGGGCATTTGAAAAATACGCTTCAACACAAAATGACCTCTCCTCACGTGTCCACTGCATGATGGCAACTGAAAGGCAGAGGAATACAAATCTCCCATCAGCCACTGTAAGCCACACCCACTCTCCCCTCTCTTCGACCGACAGTGCCGCCACAGCATGCAGTGCAAAAAAGCAAATTACCATGCTCCACCCTGTATAATATAAGTGTGAGGATAATGTATGTCACAATAATGTAAAAACCATAGCTGACTGATTTTTGCACTTCTGACCATGGTCCTGAAAGCAAATGGCAGCTGAAAACCCCCTCTCTCCCCCCCCCCCAAATACAACAAACCAGCCCTATGGCAGACACTGGGTAACTTGAAGTGAGTGTGTGAGCAGGGTGTGGCTTTAAACTGCAGGTGATCAATCCTGCAAAGCCACCTGTTGTCCCTCCCTTCTCTCAGGAATTTCTTTTGTCTCCAGGGTCTGAGAAAGTAAATATATCTGACCTCAGTGAATATAATTAACCAGCCCTTTAGTGATGTCATGAGGCTGGAGTTTATAAGTCTTTACACTTAACCCAGCCTTTAGTCTTAGTTTTTACCTGAGGAGCTGTACTATGCACTGGGACATCTGGGCTCTGCCTGCCGGCATGGTTTTGCCTGACATTATCTGAGAACATGTGAGTTTTACCTTTCTTCTTTAATCCATGTTATTTTTATAATTGCTTTGTACATAATTTCAATTGTCTCTTTTGTAACATCCTTGTAATATTTTTTATAAACACTGCCTTATCTTTGGAGTAAAATATCTAAATTACTAGTTTCGTTCTTCCTGCTCTAAAACGTACCCTAAGTCTCTGGAAGGGAATTACGCTACTGTTTTGGGTTAGCTTCGGACCCGTTTGATCGAAGCTGGTGGCAGCATACCGTGTTCTGGATATTTGGGAGTTGTTGTAGCGACGGCGGCGTTGATAATTATTGTTCCTGCCTGAGTGGGAGTAGTTATATCACCTCGCTGCAGCGTGCCCAATAGCCAGTACATAGCAGGCAGCCTTTCTGGCGACTAATTACCCTAGGTGCAGTACCTAATCTAACCTGAGGGTAAGGGGGGCCAGAGAGCTGCAAGTTTTCAAGCAGAACTGTAAAGCGGGATATACATAAATCCCTGCAGTTCATGTTATATTGTAGAGCAGTGGGATAACTAAAATAAGCCCCTGCTGTAAACTGATTGGCCAATAGCTTTGTGTGCTTTCATCACAGTGTAGCCGTGGAGCGATAACTAAGATGAGCCCCCTGCACATGTGATAGCTGTCTGTTGGCCTAAAGTCACCCCGATCCGTGACGTAGGGGTGACAGTCACGGTGTGAATCATGACACCAGTGAAGGCTGTGTGCGACAATGCTGGAAACCTTGGTGCGGCCCTTTGCCGGGGCAATGTCACACAAGTGCCTTGTATGGCTCACATTTTGAACCTGGTTGTCCAGCAATTTTTATCCCACTATCCCAGACTAGATGGGCTTCTGCAGAGGGCACGGTCGCTGTGTGCTCACGTCCGCCGTTCACATCCCGCAGCTCAATGACTTACATCTCTACAGAAGTCGTTGGGCCTGCCAGTTCACCGGCTGAAATGCGATGTGCCCACACGGTGGAATTCAACTCTGCACATGTTGCAGTGACTGTGGCTTCACAGACGAGCCTTGGTACAATATGTTAGGACGTATAGCCTGGGCCAACGAGATCCAGAGCTGGGGCAAATCACGCTGCAGGAGTGGTCTCAGATCAGGGACCTATGCACCCTTCTGCACAGTTTTGAAATAGCGACAAAGATGTTTACTGCTGACGATGCCATTATCAGCATGACTATTCCGGTGATTTACATGCTGGAGCACACCCTACACAGTATTCAGAGTTAGGTGGTGGAACAAGAGGAGGAGGAGGAACAAGAGGAGTCGTATGCGGAAGGGATAATATCTCCAAGGTCCAGACGGGCGGCAGCACAAAGGCGGCTGGCATTGGAGGCTGGGGAAGAGGGATTACCGAGGGCGCATGGTAGCAGCCAAACTGTTGAGGAAGGTGCAGGAGGTGAGGAAGAAGTGGACGACGAACTGGAGCTGGGCAAAGAAGACTCATCAGGTGAGGGAGACCTTGATCAAATTTCTGTTGTGCGAGGTTGGGGGCAGAGGGCAGAGGAAGGAAGCATGATTCTCACCTCACCACCATCAAGACAACAAGGACTTGGTCCTCCTGGATGCGCAAGACACATGAGTGCCTTCTTGCTGCACTACCTGCAACATGACCCTCGGATTGTCAGAATCCAAAGTAATGCCGACTACTGGGATGCCACACTTTTAGATCCCCAGTGCAAAAGAAAATTTGGCGAAATTATTCCTGCCATAGAAAGGGATTCACGCATGCAGGAGTATCAGCAGAGATTGTTACAGAATCTAACATCTGCTTTTCCACAAAACACCAGTGGTGCACGTAGTGAATCTCTGAGTTCTAACTTGCCAACCTTGGGACTATTGAGTCATCACTCAAACCATAACAGTAACATCGTATCTGGTGGTAACAGGAATTTTTTCCAATCATTTCAAGATTTCATTAGACCATCCTTTGCAAGGCCACAGGAGACAAGAAATCAGATGCACAGCCAATGCCTAGAGAGGATGGTACAAGAGTATCTCCAAGTTAATATTGATGCCATGACTGTGGAACTGGACCCTTGCTCATTTTGGGCTTCCAATCTTGAAAAATGGCCTGAGCTCGTCACTCACGCCATGGAGATCTTGTTGTGCCCCACAGCCAGCGTTCTCTCTGAACATGTGTTCAGCGCTGCTGGTGGTGTGCTGACAGATAAGCGCATGCGGCTGTCCAGTGACAATGTAGACAGACTAACGTTCATCAAGATGAACAAATCCTGGATCCGCAAGGACTTTTCTACTCCTGTGTCATCCTGGGGAGACTAAAAGCTTGATGATTTTTGAAAATCATCTCACCAACTGTTTTAAAAAACTCAGCCGAAATTGATGCCACTTAAGTGGTGTCTGTGGCCGAATTTTGGGAAAAAATGGAGACTCTTTATTGAGTCCCCTTGCTGTGTTTCACATGATGTTGCCATTGTCAATTCCAGGTGGGTGGGGTCGTCTGCAGAGTTGTTTACTCATACTATGGCCTGGGATTCAGAGGTCTGCTCCAAAGCTTCAGTGTCTGCTAGTCACCCACCGCCAGTTTACCTAAGTATTATCTTTTAACTGCATCTAGCCCAGGAAATCCTTTTGTGCCTAGTAGCATTTTGTGCTACTCATAGTTAGTAAGGCCGAAAAAAGACATTTGTCCATCCAGTTCAGCCTATATTCCATCATAATAAATCCCCAGATCTACGTCCTTCTACAGAACCTAATTGTATGATACAATATTGTTCTGCTCCAGGAAGACATCCAGGCCTCTCTTGAACCCCTCGACTGAGTTCGCCATCACCACCTCCTCAGGCAAGCAATTCCAGATTCTCACTGCCCTAACAGTAAAGAATCCTCTTCTATGTTGGTGGAAAAACCTTCTCTCCTCCAGACGCAAAGAATGCCCCCGTGTGCCCGTCACCTTCCTTGGTATAAACAGCGAGATATTTGTATTGTCCCCTTATATACTTATACATGGTTATTAGATCGCCCCTCAGTCGTCTTTTTTCTAGACTAAATAATCCTAATTTCGCTAATCTATCTGGGTATTGTAGTTCTCCCATCCCCTTTATTAATTTTGTTGCCCTCCTTTGTACTCTCTCTAGTTCCATTATATCCTTCCTGAGCACCGGTGCCCAAAACTGGACACAGTACTCCATGTGCGGTCTAACTAGGGATTTGTACAGAGGCAGTATAATGCTCTCATCATGTGTATCCAGACCTCTTTTAATGCACCCCATGATCCTGTTTGCCTTGGCAGCTGCTGCCTGGCACTGGCTGCTCCAGGTAAGTTTATCATTAACTAGGATCCCCAAGTCCTTCTCCCTGTCAGATTTACCCAGTGGTTTCCCATTCAGTGTGTAATGGTGATATTGATTCCTTCTTCCCATGTGTATAACCTTACATTTATCATTGTTAAACCTCATCTGCCACCTTTCAGCCCAAGTTTCCAACTTATCCAGATCCATCTGTAGCAGAATACTATCTTCTCTTGTATTAACTGCTTTACATAGTTTTGTATCATCTGCAAATATCGATATTTTACTGTGTAAACCTTCTACCAGATCATTAATGAATATGTTGAAGAGAACAGGTCCCAATACTGACCCCTGCGGTACCCCACTGGTCACAGCGACCCAGTTAGAGACTATACCATTTATAACCACCCTCTGCTTTCTATCACTAAGCCAGTTACTAACCCATTTACACACATTTTCCCCCAGACCAAGCATTCTCATTTTGTGTACCAACCTCTTGTGCGGCACGGTATCAAACGCTTTGGAAAAATCGAGATATACCATGTCCAATGACTCACCGTGGTCCAGCCTATAGCTTACCTCTTCATAAAAACTGATTAGATTGGTTTGACAGGAGCGATTTCTCATAAACCCATGCTAATATGGAGTTAAACAGTTATTCTCATTGAGATAATCCAGAATAACATCCCTCAGAAACCCTTCAAATATTTTACCAACAATAGAGGTTAGACTTACTGGCCTATAATTTCCAGGTTCACTTTTAGAGCCCTTTTTGAATATTGGCACCACATTTGCTATGCGCCAATCCTGCGGAACAGACCCTGTCGCTATAGAGTCCCTAAAAATAAGAAATAATGGTTTATCTATTACATTACTTAGTTCTCTTAGTACTCGTGGGTGTATGCCATCCGAACCCAGAGATTTGTCTATTTTAATCTTATTTAGCCGGTTTCGCACCTCTTCTTGGGTTAGATTGGTGACCCTTAATATAGGGTTTTCATTGTTTCTTGGGATTTCACCTAGCATTTCATTTTCCACTGTGAATACCGTGGAGAAGAAGGTGTTTAATATGTTAGCTTTTTCCTCGTCATCTACAACCATTCTTTCCTCACTATTTTTTAAGGGGCCTACATTTTCAGTTTTTATTCTTTTACTATTGATATAGTTGAAGAACAGTTTGGGATTAGTTTTACTCTCCTTAGCAATGTGCTTCTCTGTTTCCTTTTTGGCAGCTTTAATTAGTTTTTTAGATAAAGTATTTTTCTCCCTATAGTTTTTTAGAGCTTCAATGGTGCCATCCTGCTTTAGTAGTGCAAATGCTTTCTTTTTACTGTTAATTGCCTGTCTTACCTGTCTTGCCTGTCTTATTTCAGCAGAGTACCCCACCCATGAAGCAAGCTACACTGCCTGTTGATCTAATTACTAATTTTTAACTTCATCTAGCCCAGGAAATCCTTTTGGGCCTAGTAGAATTTTGTGCTACTCAGCAGAGTACCACACCCATGAAGCAAGAAGAATGAGTAGAGAGTGGTCACCCTTACATTTTGCTGTCAGAAGGTTGTTGGTCACCTTGATGAGTGCAGTTTCTGTCGAATGTAGGGGGCAGAAACCGGACTGTGAAGGGTCTAGGAGGGAATGAGTGGAGAGGTAACAGATAAGGCGGGAGTAGATCAGGCGCCCCAAGAGTTTAGAGATGAAGGGGAGATTGGAGACTGGTCTGTAGTTGTTTTGTGCAGGATGGGCCGAGGGAGGGTTTCCTTAGTAATGGAGTAATGATAGTGTTTGAAGGAGGAGAGAGAGAGATTAAAGATTATAGTTAGACAATTTGTCTCTTCAGAGAGGAAAAGGACTAGAACTTTAGTGCCACCTATTGGAAGTAGCAATCCTAACAGTCAATGTCAACCCTTTAACGAGCCTTGTCCCATGACTTAGGATAAGAGCCAAACCAGATCTCAATTTGCAGACACAGTGTTTCAGGGTACTGCCCCTCGTCAGTGCAAAGTGGAGACCTGGTTTGGTTGAGTGAGAGACATCTGACCGTGATCCAAGATGTATAATTTCTCCTTGCAGAGAGAGACATGTTAAGCATGTCAACATGAGGAGACTTAAAGCGGCAATGCTTCTCTGGGAAATATAAAAATTGTCTCCTCAGAAAGGAAGAGTGCTAGAACTCTAATGGCACCTATTGAAAGTAGCAATCCTAACAGTCAATGTTGACACTTTAATGAGCCTTGTCACATGACTTAGGATAAGAGCCATACCAGATCTCAATTTGCAGACACTGTGTTTCAGGGTACTGTCCCTCGTCAGTGCAAAGTTCAGATCTGGTTTGGTTGAGTGAGAGGAGTCTGACTGGGATCCAAGAAGTATCGTTTCTCCTTGCAGAGTGACATGTTAAACATGTCAACATGAGGAGACTTAAAGCCGCAATGCTACTCTGGGAAATATGCAAATTGTCTCTTCAGAGAGCAAGAGGACTAGAACTCTAGTGCCACCTATTCCAAACCAGATATCAATTTGCAGACACTGTGTTTCGGGGTACTGCATAGTTAGTTAGGTTGTGACGACTGGAGAGAGAGAATGGAGGAGATGAGAGGGAATGTGGTCAGTAATACATGTAGTCAGACAAGAAGAAGAGAGGAGCTTGGAGACTTCTTCTTCTGTGATGGGATCAAATGTGGAGAGTGAGCAAAGGGAAAAGCAGGGAGGGATGGGAGTCACTGCACTTCGTGTCTGGGAGCGGATTTCCTGACAAATATTATCTATTTTCTCTATAAAATGGGAGGCAAGGTCATCAGCACAAATGTCTGTGATAGGGGCTTGTGCTTTTGGCCTGAGGAGGGAGTGAAAAGTGTCAAAAAGGTTTTTGGAGTTGTTGGATAGTGAGGAGATCAGGGTGGTGAAGTAGGTCTGTATGGCGAGGTGAAGGGCAGAATTATAGGTTTTTAACATAAATTTGAAGTGTATGAAGTGTTCTGGGGTGTGAGTTTTAATCCATAAGCGTTCAGCACACCTAGAGCTGGAGAAATCGGGTTTGCGATGTGAGCCAGGGCTGTTTTACTCTGTGTTTGGAGGTTCTGAGGGTGAGGGGAGCTACTTGGTCAAGGGTACTTCTAAGAGTGTTATTGTAGTGATGTACAGCCAGATAAGGACAAGAAAAAGAAGAGATTGGGGTCAATGATGAGTGTAGGGAGTCTGAAAGTGTACAAAAACAAGAAAAAGCAGAGGCCATACAAAAAGGGGATCACCAAACAGCATGGATTTGTACAAAAAAACAACACAGCTTTATTAAGGTGCAAATACAGGACAGATCATTTTAAAAACATCTAAAAACACTTAGAACAATGCCTATAATATGGCAAGTGCCTGTACACAAGGTGAAAGGGGGAAAACAGGAACACATACAGATATATATCTCAGTGACCTATATGGACAGCATATTAATAAAGTGCAAAAAACATGATAACACAAATAAGGCCTAAATAGCTAATAGAGCAGCACAAGTAGTGGCCGGAGCTGGAGCTGCCCCTCCCCCCAGCGGCGTAAGTGCAGGTAAACATGACCATGGGATGGAGGGAGGGGTTAGGGTTAATGGGAAGGGGTTGTGAAAGAGCGGGAGCTTATATAGTGGTGGGGGGGTGGGGCTAGGCAGTTCCCGCTCTCTAGGCATCGTGAGTGCACCTTACCAATGGCTGCGGTGGACCGGATCCTAGAGTGCCTGAGGGCTGCGGCTGCCTCGCACCCTCCCGACTGGCTAGAACAGCAGGTAGCGGGCATCCTTGGGAGCGGTAGTCAGGCGGCGGCGTCCCCTCTGCGGTGTTCGCGCCGTGCCAGGCCGCCGGATCGTCTATCACCTGACTCTGCCCCTCGGGCCCCCCATAGGCGTAGGAGCCCCTCTAGGGACCCTCCAGGCCGGGCGCCAGCAAGTCGCGGTGCCAGTGGGCCCTGGCCTGGGAGGAATCCATTAGCCACGAGGGGTCCATCTTCGGCTGCTAGGCCTCCGCCTCGTAGCGCTGTGGGGGCGGAGCCTGTGCGAGCAGGGCAGCGTGGAAGGCCTCGTGCGACGGGGGGCCGTGGCGGTGATGTCCCTGCTGCGCGGCCTGCCTCAGCTTTACCTGGGAGTATCCAGAGCGGAGGTTTCGGACCGGGCGGCTCCGGGTCTCAAGCACTGGGGCCGGCCCCATTTACTGCGGCAGGACTCTCTTCTGCGCCGGGAGTGCAAGATGGGATGGCGTTTTCACCAGGGCCGGTTGGTGGCTCCGCAACTTCGTCGGTGCAGTCATTTGGAGGGCGGCTGGCACCAGATGCTACACCCCCAACTGCTGGAGCGTCGCAGGGATCGCAGCTGGATTCAAGCCAGGGGCCCAGCTCGGCATCCCCCTCTGATGGATCGTTTGTCTCGGGACGGAGTCGGCAGGACCCTGGTACTCCGGCTGGAGGGATCACAGCTCCTTCGCAGCCTGTTGAGTGTGCGTCTTTGTCTTTATTATCTGCTCAATTGTTATCCCCGCCAGTGGTTCGGGGGCTGCAAGGGGATGGGGGGTCTGTTTATGGGGCCGTGGTCCCGAGTGCGGGGGATACGGGGGGTGTAAGTGCGGTGTTGGAGAATGTGAGGGATTTATTGGCTAGGTTGGAGAGGGGTATGAACGATCAGAGGCATTTGGCGGCCTGGATAGGTGCTGGCGAAGTGGGTATGGGAGCGAGGGAGGTAGCGGTTAGCCCTGTGGCTCCGGTTTCAGTTTCGGTGCAGACGGAGAAGGAGAAAGAATGCCGTATTCACTTGGATGATAGGGCGCATGGGGAGGTATATGTCTGTTTTGAGGGCCCCTTGGAGGCGCACCTTAAAAAAGAGGTGAGAGAAAAGATTGTGAAAGATGAGTATGTGGAGATTCTTTCGTTGCTTCCCCTTGAAAAATTTAACCTGGATAAGGGGAAGAAGGAGGACAGTAAGAAGGAGGAGGAGGAAAAGCGCAGGTGGCGTTTAATTCCTCAGACTTTTGTTAATTGGCTGCAAGCCTTTGCTATTTTGGCTAGTGTGATTGGGGAGAAGGCGCCGGAGAATTGTTCGGGCCTGTTCTGTTACATGGACTCTATTGGGGAAGCTCACAGAGTGTATGGGGGGCAGGCGTGGTTGAGGTATGACGAACAATTTTGTCAGCGTAAAGCGATTCGGCCGACATTGCGTTGGGACCAAAAGGATATAGGGCTGTGGCTGCGCGTGATGGCGCAGTATAAATTCGGTCATTCCTTTCAGGGGGGGGCCGGATCTTCCGGTCAGGGTAATCAGTCCAGCATTACAGGGGCGTCAGGCCAGTCTGGCCAGTCAGGGGGGCATAAGGCAGGTTTGTGTTGGCAGTACAATGACGGACAGTGTAAGTTCGGGGTTAATTGCAAGTTTAAGCACTTGTGCTCCCACTGCAATGGCTCCTCACACGGGGCCTCAAAATGCTTTAAAAAAGGCAAGTCAAAGTCAGGGGCGGGGAATTCCTATGGGGGTGACGCCGGTGAGGCTGGAAAGGATGGCCCCCTATCTAAGTAGATATCCTGAGAGGGAGGTGGCGGATTTGTTATTCAGTGGTTTTCAGGTTGGTTTTGTTATCCCGGCACCGTCTTTTGAGGTGCCTCGGGTTCCTAAGAATTTGATTGAGATTGTTTCAGAGAAATTGAATAAGGAAGTGGCTTTGGGGAAGATGTCTGGCCCGTTTTCGTCTCCACCGTTTGAGGATTTAGTAGTCTCCCCTCTGGGTGTGGTCCCTAAGAAGGAGGTGGGTAAGTTTCATCTGATTCACCACCTGTCTTACCCGCGGGGATTATCGGTCAATGATGGTATTGCTCCAGAGCTTTGCTCTGTGGTGTATGCGTCATTTGATGAAGCCATTGGGTGGGTTTGCAAGTTTGGAAAGGGGGCGTAGTTGGCAAAAACGGATATTGAGGCGGCATTCCGGTTACTGCCTGTTCATCCAGATAGCGTAAGACTTCTTGGTTGTTTTTGGGAGGGGGGGGTTTTCGTGGGTCGATGTTTGCCCATGGGTTGCTCGTTATCGTGTGCATTGTTTGAAACTTTCAGTTCGTTTCTGGAATGGGCAATTAAGGACGTTTCAGATTGTGATTAGGTGATACACTATCTGGATGATTTCTTGTGTGTGGGCCCGGCTGGGTCTGATCGTTGCAGTAGGCTTTTGAAGGCGGTGGAATGGGTGGCGGAGCGGTTTGGGGTTCCGTTGGCCCCTGGAAAATTGGAAGGCCCGTGCACTTGCTTGAGTTTTCTGAGGAATTTTCATAGATACTGTGGCTTGGGAGTTCCGGCTTCCCGTGGAGAAGATAGAAGGACTTCATCAGGATTTGGCTAGGGCGCGTCATGTGAAAAAATTGTCATTGCGGGATCTGCAGTCATTGCTGGGAAAACTCAATCTTGCGTGCAGGGTGATGCCGATGGGGAGGGTTTTCTCTAGAAGGCTGGCAAGTGCCACGGCAGGAGTCCGGGCCCCGCATTTTGTTCGGTTGTCAGCCGATTTAAAGGAGGATTTAGCGGTTTGGAGCACTTTTTTGGAAACCTACAATTGTCGTTTGTTGGTGATGGAAGAGGTAGTGGGCAGCGAGTCATTGGATTTGTTCACGGACGCGGCTGGCAGCAGTGGTTTTGGAGCGTACTTTAGAGGGCAGTGGTGTGCGGCACCCTGGCCTGCAGAATGGTTCTCGGAAGGGTTGGTGCGTAATGTTGCGTTATTGGAACTTTTTCTTATTCTGGTGGCAGTTCATTTGTGGAAGCAGGAATTCCGTAACAGGCGCATTCGTTTCAACTGTGATAATATGGGGGTGGTGAATGGTCTCACAGCATCGTCACCTCCGGTTGTAAAAGTTTTGCGACAGCTGGTCCTTCGTTGTTTGGAATTGAATTCTCAGGTTACAGCGACTCATGTGCCAGGGGTGTGTAATTCAATAGCTGACTCTCTTTCTCGTTTTCAGTTCGACCGTTTTCGGTGCTTGGCTCCAGAAGCAGAGAGCAGCGGTTTGGAATGCTCGGCGGAACTTTGGCTTGTGGTATCTGGGATGCTGAAGATCTGATAAGGTCGTCGTTGGCTCCCAAGACATGGGAGGCTTATCAGGCGGCTTGGTCATTATGGGAAAAAGAGTTGTCTTTTCACCCTGGTGTGGGTGATCCTGATTGGCAGGTGGGGGTCTTGTTGTCATGGTTGAGTCGGGGGTTTTCTGAAGGTTGGTCTTGGTCCAAAGCGTCGCGTCTGTTAGCTGCTTTAGCTTTTGGTTTTAAGCTAAGAGGACAGCGGGATTTATCAAAAGTGTTTTTGGTAAAGCAGGCAATTAAAGGTTTCCGTAGACAGTATAATCGTTTGGATTCTCGGCGTCCAGTGTCTTTCGCGATGTTGGAGCGGTTAGGCGAAGTGTTGGGGGAGAGTTGTGAGTCGGATTTTGAACACTGTTTGTTCAGACTGGCGTTTTTTTTGCCTTTTTCGGCGCTATGAGAATTGGAGAGTTAGTGTCTCCCAATAAGAGAGTAGTGGGGGGCATTTTGGCGCATGATGTAATTTTGTATGACGGGCGTGTGGAGTTTTGGTTACGTCGCTCTAAGACGGACCAGGTGGGTCAAGGTAGGAAGATTGTGCTTGGCTCGGTCAGTGGTTCGAGAATGTGCCCAGTTGATTGTTTGAGAGTTTTTTGGGGGCGGGTTCCGTCTCGGGCAGGTTCGTTACTTTGCCATGTGGACGGTTCATCACTGTCGCGATATCAGTTTCATATGGTTTTCAAAAGGGCGATCAGAGCTTTAGGTTTGGATGACTCTCGATTTGCTCCTTATTCGTTTCGGATTGGGGCAGCAACTGCTGCAGCGGAAGGTGGTTTGGACTCCGAGGTCATCAAGCGCATTGGTAGATGGAAGTCTAATAGATATCGCAGTTACGTTAGGTATTGATTGTAGGGTGCTGGGTGGCATCAGTTGTTGGTGTTTTGGATCTTCTTAGCGGTGGTTTAACTGCATGTGTTTGTATTTTTCAGATTCCCCCCCACTGCTTGTGTGGATTTTCGGCCATTCTTATGTCCATTGGGGAGCCCTGAGAGCGGACGTGCGGTCAGAGGGTAGACAACTGGAATTCGATCGGTCGGTGGCGGTGGTCCGATGGATTGGCTTTAGGGGTATGGTCTGGAACAGGGTGCTGAAGGAAATCCACAAGGCGGTTATTTTGGATAAGTCACCTGATATTTTGGTGTTGCATGTGGGGGGTAATGATTTGGGGGCGAGACCCTTTAGAGAGTTAATTAGAGATATTAAGCAGGATTTGCTTCGGTTATGGCTTTTATATCCGGGTTTGGCAGTGGTTTGGTCCGAGATAGTGCCACGGAAGCGCTGGCGGAACATGCGGTCTTTGGACAAGCTTAACAAAACGAGGATTAAGGTAAACAGAGCGGTGTCTGCTTTTGTTGTACGGAATGGTGGAGTTGCCGTACGGGATTTTGAATTGGAAAAAGGAGATGGGGCTTTTTGGCTGGCCGATGGTGTTCATCTGAATGCAGTCGGAATGGATTTCTGGGCACTTGGGTTGCAAGAAGGTGTTGAGAAGGCCATAGCGTTTCGTTCTGGTGGGGTCTCGGGCCTTTGAGGTATTCAAAGACCCTCGTTGTGGTGGCTGGAGGGAGTCCTTGGAGTTGGTGGAAATTGGGTTGTGGGAGCCATTGGCTGATGGCTCCTCTGTATTTAGAGGTCAATTGGTTTTGGATCTGGTGACTGGGGTGGGGGTTCCGGCAGGGGTGGTCGGTTCCCCTGGAATTTAGCGTGAACAGTTAACCCTCTGGGGTTCTTTGGTGCTCCCGAGCCAGTAGGGTAACGGCTGGGAGTAATTTTGGTTTGGATAAGTCACGCTATGCTGTGTTGATCACCAGATTCTTGGGAGCTCCAAGGACTCCTTCACAGTTTTAATGATTGGTGGTTTTATATATTTTTCAATGTTTGTTTTATGTTAGATAAATAAAAAGGTTGCTGTGGCCGATATTATTCCAAAAGAATCTGTTGTATGTGTTTTATTGGTGGGCAACGGGGTTTGCACCTTGAGGTATGTGCAATGTTGGGTGGGGTGGGGTGGTTTTCCCCTTTACCCCAATCGCTCGACATTACCAGGGTCATGAAAAAATATACTGTGGTAGAGGAAATGTGCTAAAATATGCAACATATGACAGTACAAAACATGGGATCCTGAGATCACTAATTAGGCCCCATAGATAGATGGCACGTAACGTAGTACACAAATAAACAACACTATCTGAGTATATAAACTGCTAAGATATACAAAATGTGCTGAAGGCATACAGAGTGCCGACATGGGATCCTGAACTCAGTGGTAAGGCCCTATAGATATATGGCACATAATACAGTACTCACACACTGGTAACAGTACCTAAGTTCAAACAGGAGAATGAATCCAACTATGCATAAAAGGTGTATAAAGTAGAACAAGCATAGAGGCCCTATGTCCCATGGTACTCAGTAATGCACACCTAAAAATAAGCAAGTAGCAGTATAGTACTATCAGTAAACCATGTACCTAAGTACGCATTATAAGCAAAGAACCCCCATAATACCTCCGGGCAAATGGCCCTCAGATAACACCTACAGGCACAAAGAGAAAGCGAATACCCACAATGCCTGTAATATGGCAAGTGCCTGTACACAAGGTGAAAGGGGGAAAAGAAGAACACATACAGATATGTATCTCAGTGACCTATATGGACAGCATATTAATAAAGTGCAAAAAGCATGATAACACAAATAAGGCCTAAATAGCTAATAGAGCTGCACATGAAAAAAATATATACTGTGGTACAGGAAATGTGCTAAAATTATGCAACATATGACAGTACTAAACATGGGATCCTGAGATCCCATCCCATGAGATCTCAGGATCCCATGTTTAGTACTGTCATATGTTGCATAATTTTAGCACATTTCCTGTACCACAGTATATATTTTTTTTCATGTGCAACTCTATTAGCTATTTAGGCCTTATTTGTGTTATCATGTTTTTTGCACTTTATTAGTATGCTGTCCATATAGGTCACTGAGATATATATCTGTATGTGTTCCTGTTTTCCCCCTTTCACCTTGTGTACAGGCACTTGCCATATTATAGGCATTGTTCTAATTGTTTTTAGATGTTTTTAAAATTATCTGTCCTGTATTTGCACCTTAATAAAGCTGTGTTGTTTTTTTGTACAAATCCATGCTGTTTGGTGATCCCCTTTTTGTATGGCCTCTGCTTTTTCTTGTTTTTGTACACTTTCAGACTCCCCACACTCCCTACACACAGATTCGTTTTCTGAGGTCAGGGTTGGATCCCAATTGTTCATGTTCGGTGGTGCCCCCACAAAGTAATTAGAGTCTGAAAGTGTATGAGGGTTAATAGCATGTAGATTTCTGAATGTGTGGTAGGTAGAAGTGTGCTGGGGTGGGCGAGGGATTGTGAGTGGGAAGGAGAGAATGTTGTGGTCAGAGAGGGGAAGCAGTGAGTTATCTAGGTAGGAGATTGAACAGAGCCGATCAAGGGTGTTACCGTCTTTGTGTGTTTCAGAGGTTGAGAGCTGTGAGAGGCCTAGAGAAGTGGTTAGTAATAGAAGTTGGGATGCAGATGTGGAAGTGGGGCTGTTAATGGGTATGTTTAAGTCTCCCAGGATAAGGGTTGGTATTTCAGAGGACATGAAGTGCGGTAGCCAGGCAGAGAAATGGTCCAGGAAGTTAGTGGGTGAGCCTGGGGGCTGGTATATGACCACTACTCTGAGGGAGAGGGGACGGAAGAGCCTGATAATGTGGACCTCAAAGGAAGGGAATTAAAGTGATGGAACTGGGGGAGATGACCTGGAAAGTGCATTGTGGGGACAGGAGTATGCCAACTCCACCACCATGTCTGTTTGTGGGTCTCGGGGAATGTACGAATTGTAAGTCACCATGGAAAATGGCCACAGGAGAAACAGTGTCAGAATCTTGAATCCAGGTTTCCGCGAGGGCCAACAGATTAAGAGAGTTTTTCAGAAAGTAATTGTGTAGGAAAGGAAGTTTGTTACATACAGACCGTTTATTCCAAAGGGCACAAGTAAAAGAAGGAGATGAAGGAGTGCAACTAATATTAGTATTAGCGTTAGTAAAGTTTTGATGTGAGGTAGGGTATTGGTTGAGGTTGCTGGATGGTGAATCTGGGTTGGGGGAGATGTCCCCTGAAATCAGTAGGATTAGGAAGATAAAAATAAAGTAGTTTTTGGAATTGTACAAAGTTTTTTGTGCAGTGTGTTTGGACAAGATGGGCTGAGGTTTTTCAGGAAGGTGAGAAGTGCATGGGAGCTGTACATGGGAGAGGGAAGGAGAGAGGAGCTGATGTATATCAGAGACAGTTTTGGTCAACAACCCCCAGAGCCCTTCCTCCCAACTTCCCAGCCCTCCACCTCCAAAACCATCTTCTCCATCATTACAGAAGATCGACTCTCCACTCTACTCTCAAGATTGCACCTCACCACCTGTGCACTTGACCCGATCCCATCCCACTCCATCCCAAACCTCGCCACAGTCATCATCCTAACCCTAACCCATCTCTTCAACCTATCACTAACAAGTGGTGTTTTCCCCTCAAGCTTTAAACATGCCTCAATGACACCTATCCTCAAAAAGCCCTTTCTTGACCCATCCTCTGTATCTAGCTATCGCCCTATATTACTACTCCCCTATGCCTCAAAACTACTGGAACAACACATCCATCTTCAACTGTCTTCCCATCAATCTTCCTGCTCCCTCTTCGACCGCTTACAATCTGGCTTCCGGTCACACTACTCCACTGAAACTTCCCTAACTAAGGTCACCAATGACCTATTAACCGCCAAGAGCAAGCGACACTACTCTGTCCTCCGCCTCCTGGACCTCTCCTCTGCCTTTGACACAGTGGACCATTCCCTATTACTACAGATCCTTTCATCCCTTGGCATCACAGACTTGGCCCTATCCTGGATCTCATCATAACTAACAGACCGGACATTCAGCGTCTTCCACTCACACACCACCTCCTCCCCTCACTCCCTACCTGTCGGAGTCCCGCAAAATTCAGTCCTAGGACCCCTGCTCTTCTCCATTTACACCTTTGGCCTGGGACAGCTCATAGAATCTCACGGCTTTCAGTATCATCTCTATACTGATGACACACAGATCTATATCTCTGGACCAGATATCACCTCCATACTAACCAGAATCCCTCAAAGTCTGTCTGCTATTTCATCCTTCTATCCTTTCATCCACTAGATTTCTAAAACTTAATATGGACAAAACAGAATTCATCATCTTTCCCCCATCTCACGCGACCCCCCCAATGGACCTATCCATTACAGTAAACGGTTGCCCACTCTCCCCAGTCCCACAAGCTCGCTGGCTCGGGGTAATCCTTGACACTGATCTCTCCTTCAAACCACATATCCAAGCCCTTTCCACTTCCTGCTGCCTTCAACTCAAAAATATTTCACGGATCCGTACATTCCTAAACCAAGAATCTGCAAAAACCCTAGTCCATGCCCTCATCATCTCCCACCTTGACTACTGCAACCTCCTGCTCTGTGGCCTCCCCTCGAACACTCTCGCACCCCTCCAATCTATTCTAAACTCTGCTGCCCGACTAATCCACCTGTCCCCCCGCTATTCCCTGGCCTCTCCCCTATGTAAATCCCTTCACTGGCTCCCCATTGCCCAGAGACTCCAGTACAAAACCCTAACCATGACATACAAAGACATCCACATCCTGTCTCCTCCATACATCTGTGACCTCGTCTCCCGGTACTTACCTGCACGCAACCTCCGATCCTCACAAGAGATCTCCTTCTCTACTCCCCTCTTATCTCTTCCCACAATTGCCATCAAGATTAGGGTTGAGCGACTTTTCATTTTTTCAGGTCGAGTCGGGTTTCACGAAACCCGACTTTCTCAAAAGTCGGGTTGAGTGAAATCGGCCAATCTTATTGAAAGTCGGGGTCGGAGATCGGCCGAAACACGAAACCCAATGCAAAGTCAATGGGAATTTTTTTATATATATATATATATATATATATATATATTTACTGCAGCAATTCAATTGCCGGCTTTTCATTTCTCCTGCCTACACCCGACATGATATGAGACATGGTTTACATACAATAAACCATGTCATATCCCCCTTTTTTTTTTGCATATTACACACTACTAATGTTAGTAGTGTGTATGTGCAAAATTTCGGCGCTCTAGCTATTAAATTTAACCCTTAAATTTAATAGCTACAGGCAATTTAAGGGTTAAATCGCGGAAAAAATTGGCGTGGGCTCCTGCGCAATTTTCTCCGCCAGAGTGGTAAAGCCAGTGACTGAGGGCAGATATTAATAGCCTGGAGAGGGTCCACGGTTTTTGGCCCCCCCTGGCTAAAAACATCTGCCCTCAGCCACCCCAGAAAAGGCACATCTGGAAGATGTGCCTATTCTGGCACTTGGCCACTCTCTACCCATTCCCGTGTTGCAGTGGGATATGGGGTAATCAAGGGTTAATGTCACCTATCCATTGTTAATCCAATTGTATAGCAGAGATCCTGCCTGTAAAATATTTTAACCCCTTCAGATGGATTTACATCGTGGGACGTGACAGATCATCGGAAGGTATGTATATTGTTGTTTTTTTATTTTTCCTTTGTTACAGAGCGAGGGTCTTCAGGTGGATTGAGAGTACAATAAAACATTACAACAACCTGTGTGTTTATTTCATTAAAATACTTTTTAATAATGTGTGTGTTTTTTTAACCCTTTCATACAATTGGATTAATAATGGATAGGTGTCAGAATTGACGAAATCCGACTTTGCTAAAAGTCGGCAACTTTTGAAAATTGCCGATCTGTTTCGCTCAACCCTAATCAAGATTTCTCTCGCGCATCACCCCTACTCTGGAACTCTACCACAACATATCAGACTCTCGCCTACCATCGAAACCTTCAAAAATAACCTGAAAACCCACCTCTTTCGACAAGCCTACAACCTGCAGTAACCGCCGATCGACCAAACTGCTGCACGACCAGCTCCACCCTCACCTATTGTATTTTTATTCCTCACCCATCCCTTGTAGATTGTGAGCCCTCGCGGGCAGGGTCCTCTCTCCTCCTGTGCCAGTTGTGACTTGTATTGTTTCAGATTATTTTACTTGATTTTATTATGTATACCCCTCCTCACATGTAAAGAGCCATGGAATAAATGGCGCTATAATAATAAATAATAATAATGTATATGAGTCATGATGGAGGGTGGATGAGGTTGTGTATGTGGATGTCAAGGGAACATAGAAGGATAGGAATAAAGCACATGGATAGAAGGGAGAGCAGAGTGTGGGTTACCTGACTCCTGCCCTGACTAACTGGCATGGAATGATTGCTTTATATGTTGAGAAATAAACCACATTCATCTAAATTGCTTATGGTCCATTCCTGAATCAGCAGCAAACTTGAAGTCCACTTATTCTGGCTTTCTATATGGTAAGCCAGAAAGCACCTTTGATGTCATTATCTAAGGCTCTTTAAGGCTGTCTCAGGCAGCTCTGCACAGCCTGAGCATTAAGATAGTAATGACTTTACATCTTACATGGTTTCCAAGACTTAGGCTAAAATTCCACTTGGCTCTGCTCCAGCTAGGTGTCTTATTATCAGCTACTCTATCGGCTTCTACTTTTACAAGCACAGTCCTGCTAAGGCTACTTTCACACTGGCATTTTTTTGAATACGTCGCAATGCGTCGTTTAGGGAAAAAAACGCATCCTGCAAAGTTGTTTGCAGGATGCGTTTTTGCCACATAGATTAACATTAGCGACGCATTTCGACGCATCGACACACGTAGCAACCATCGTGCGACGGTTGCACCGTGTTGTGGCGGACCGCCGGGAGCAAATAATGTTACATGTAACGTTTTTTGCTGCCGACAGACCGCTTTTTCCGACCGCGCATGCGTGGCGGTAACTCCACCCCACCTCCCCGCACCTCACAATGGGGCAGCGGATGCGCGGGAAAAATGCATCCGCTGCCTCCGTTGTGCCTCCGTTTCACTGCTAGCGTCGGAACCTCGGCCCGACGCACTGCGACGGGCCGAGTCCGATGCTAGTGTGAAAGTAGCCTAATTCTGGTGTCAATCACACCTACAACTCTACTACAATAAAGTATCTGTTAACAAACTCATCTCTGCTAATACTAGTGCTGTCCAAAGCTACAACTCTGCTGTAACAAGGTATCTGCTAACCAACATATCTCTGCTAATAGTGATGGCATCGCATCCACAACAAGGCACTTAATGAACTCACAGCTGCAATTCTAGTGCTCCACACCTACAACTCTACTGTGTTGTTATCATCTTACTTAAGAAGGAACTCTGATGCTGCTGCATCTATAGCTCTGATGTGCCTTCTTAATATCACACTAGTCTCAGCTTTCCTGGTTCTGTTACATGTACAACGCTTTTGTGTCAAATTCCTTATAGTTTATTCATCTCAGTTATAATGGTGCTGCTGCATGTCCTGTTTTGATGTTCTAGGGCAGTCTGCACAGTTAGGTCAGCTGCATCCACCACTTCCTGCTATGACTATCCATCAGCTGTACTGGATATCTAGTTGAATTGATCCTTGCACTTCAACATGCCATTTGGCAAGTCTAGCTCCGCTGTATCATGTCTTCCAGTCCGTGCTGTTCCCCCGAACCTTACCTACAGCTTAGAGAATACATCTCACTTTGTGAACTCATAAAAAGTATATCTACGCCTATCCCATCTGCCATCCTGCATATCCATTTGTACTTGTTCTCGCCGTTCCAAGTGCCGTTTGACACGTCTAGCTCTGCTGTATCATTGCCGTCAGTCTGTGCTGCTCACTCTGATCTACAGCTGAGTGCATAACAAATATATATCAATCTTTACAATTATTTTTTCTTCTCTAATGATTCATTTAATATCTAATTATCTAGACATCCCCCAAAAAATGCAGCACTTCTATCAGTTTGCAGGTCAAAAAAGATGGATTTTATTCTATGTACACAGCAACATTTCAATGCTACCCAGACCTTTTCTCAAGCTTATTTATAAGCCTTCCTTCCTTCCATTTCATTATTTCCCTAAAACTAGAACTATACATTTTTGCCATTCCACTTTCACTCTTTCGGTTGAACAATAGGAAGCACATAGGACACTCACATGCTGGGTCCATTTGTGTAATGGAGTATTGTCGACCAATGCAAAATAGAAATACCTCCAGCTCAACTGTTTTTTCCTGCTATTTCTAAGCATTTTCTTTGTCCATAATGTTAGACCCGAACCTGTTCTTCCTTACAGTATATACAACAAAACCTCACAACATTCCCATTATTCATATGCCATTCAGCATTTCTGAATATCTTGTATACGAGAGGAAAGCAGAATGGCCCCAACCCCCTTCTCCATTCATGTTTGGAACCTGCACAAGGCTTTTCCTCTCCACAGACTAGCAAACAAGGTCATGGGCTTTCTTTTCAACAATAAAGGCCATCAAGTAACGGAGTATTGCAAAAAATAACTGAAGATCACATGAATAAATACACCAAAAATTGATAAAGAATGAAGAAAACATAAAACGTGCCAATCCCTGCCTCTACAAATCAGCATTGTAATGTATAAGAATTAGATCTGTCTCTTTAAGAAAGCAAGGGCGGGAGTTGAGAGTAGTTTCAGTTTCAGTTCTGGCCTGAAGAGGAAAATGTTATGCTGCTGTTATGCTGTGTGCTGGAGGAAATGAGAAGAATAAACTACAGTTAAAACTTACTCTCTCTTAAATTCCTTACACCGTGTGGACATTACAACTGGCGACGAGGATCGGATAGAATCACCTGCTTCTGTGAGTACTGACCCCTGCTTTACTGCTTCACACGCCAGCGCCACTGAGAGACTCCATCATGGCTGAATACTTGCACATGTTCCCACAGTTTGATATGACTGATGTCACTAATCTCTCTCATAACTGGAGAAAATGGTTAAGTCGATTTGAGAATTTCCTGGAAGCAATAGATATAAAAGAGGAGAACAGAAAAAAAGCCGTGTTCCTGCATTGTGCGGGCACAGGAGTCTATGACATATACAGCACATTACCAGCAGCGGAGACAGACACGTACAGCAAATGCTCCAAAGCTCTCACTGACTACTTCAACCCTAAACAAAACATCAGATATGAAAGATACAAGTTCAGGATTGCTAAGCAGCTTCCAGAAGAATCCATAGACACCTATGTCACCCGGCTAAAAGAACTAGCACATGGGTGTGCATTTACTGACGTAGATGATGAAATCCTAACTCAAGTAATTGTCACCTGCTCATCTAATACCATAAGGCGTAAAGCTCTGCAGCAGGATCTCTCTCTGCATGATTTACTCAAGATGGCCCGTGCTATAGAGATAGCAGATCATCAGGCAAGTGCAATGGAGAGTGGGGATCATTTACATGTGCATAATCTCAAACATAACAGTGCACAAGGCAAGCAGGCCCCGCAACAGAAGAAATGTTATAGATGTGGACAAGATTTCCCTCACCACATGAACAAATGTCCAGCTATAGGACAAACTTGCAGTAAATGTGGAAAAGGGAACCATTTTGCAGTTGTCTGCAAATCAGCGCCCAACAAGTCTCCTCTGTCAATTACAAAGCCTGCAAATATAAAAATGGTAAATCAGGATATAGAAGAAATGTCTGTGGCTGAGAACTATGTGTTCACGACGTCTGCCACTGGCTCAGTGCAGTCTCCATGTATTACACTCACCATCTGCAACACGGATATCACCTTTACCATAGATACAGGAGCTTCGGTGGATATCATAGACAGCAATGCTTATGAACAGTTGAAAACAAAGCCAGTCTTACAGCAAGTGCATACTAAAATCTTCCCATATGGATCTAAAATACCTCTAGTTACAATGGGACAATTTGATGCTGAACTTAGCTATAAAGAAAATAGGCAGAAAACCACTTTTCACACATTACAAGGATCCGGAGGCTGTCTTCTCAGCTATCACACTGCCTTGAAGCTAGGACTCATCCAGATTGTTCATACCATAACCGACCCTGCGGACCTGGATGTACAAGCCATGGTGAATAGTTTTCCCTCCCTATTTAGTGGATTAGGAAAATTAAAGGACTCTCAAGTGCATCTTCATGTGGATGACAGTGTCCGTCCAGTAGCCCAGGCTCACAGGCGTATTCCATTTCACCTGAGAAAGAAGGTAGAAAAGGAACTCCAATTACTCATGGATGATGATGTCATTGAAACTGTTTCTGGTCCCACTCCGTGGGTCTCTCCACTTGTGGTAGTTCCAAAACCAAAGACTCCAGAGCAGGTAAGACTGTGTGTTGACATGCGCCTGCCCAACACTGCTATTCAAAGGGAAAGACACATCTCACCCACAATTGATGACATTATTAATTTATTAAATGGAGCAACTGTTTTTTCAAAGCTCGACCTCAATAAGGGCTATCATCAATTAGAATTGAGTCCAGAATCCAGATACTTAACAACATTTTCCACCCATGTGGGTCTCAGAAGATACAAAAGATTGACGTTTGGGGTCTGCTCAGCAGCAGAAATTTTTCAAGATACGATAAGGAGCGTCATTCAACATATTCCAAATGCCTTTAATTACAGTGATGACATACTGGTTTTTGGGAAAACTCAAGCTGAACATAATCGTGCTCTATATGCTATCTTTGAATGTCTGCTCTCTGCTGGACTCACTTTAAACAAAGAAAAATGCGAATTTGATAAAAATTCATTGGAGTTTTATGGTCACATTTTCTCGGCGGAAGGAGTACGACCTGATCCCAAGAAAGTGGAATCCATCAGAGCAGCTTCAATTCCACAGGATGCCAGTGAAGTGCGCTCTTTTCTTGGAATGGCAAGTTACTGTGCTAGATATATTCCAAATTTTTCGACAATCAGCACTCCATTAAGGGAACTTACGAAACAAAATTGCGTTTTTCAATGGTCCCAAGACTGTCAGGCCTCTTTTGAAACAATCAAAAAGGAACTCTGCTCAACAACCACCATGGCCTATTTTGATCCAGCTCTTCGAACCGAACTGATTGTGGATGCTAGTCCCGTGGGACTGGGTGCAATTTTAGCACAATACAAGGATGACAATCAAAGTCCCCACATCATTTCTTATGCAAGTAAAAGCTTAACAAGCACTGAAAGAAAGTATTCACAACCTGAAAAAGAAAGCTTGGCAGTCGTCTGGGGATGTGAACACTTTCACTTATTTCTCTATGGCGCTCCCTTCACCATTGTCACAGATCATCAAGCTCTCCTTACAATTTTTGGAAATCCCCGAGCTAAAATGCCAGCACGGATTGAACGATGGGGTCTACATCTACAGGACTATAATTACAAAATTGTTCACAAACCTGGAAAATACAGCAATCCGGCTGATTATCTCTCAAGACATCCCACGAATGATGATTTACCTGTGCATTCCTCCATTGAAGAATACATCCACTTTGTTGCAGCTCACGCCGTGCCAAAAGCACTTTCTGTTGATCAGTTTGTGAATACGACAACAAGTGACAAGACACTCTGTGCCTTAATACAAATTATTCAAAATAGAAGGTGGCATGAAATTCAAAAGAAAAAATTTCCTGAAGATGGGATTGATCTGAAAGAGTTAAAACTATTTTCAAATGTACGTCAGGAATTATCAGTCACTGAAGATCAACTCATCCTTCGTGGTACCAAACTGGTTGTACCTAAGGCCTTGCGCAACCTAGTCATACAGATAGCACACGAAGGTCATCTAGGAATTGTTGGCACAAAAAAGTTACTCAGAGAAAAAGTGTGGTTCCCAAATATGGATAAATTGGTGGAAGAGAAGATTGGACATTGCTCCACTTGTCAATTAATTACTCCATCATCAACTCTAGAGCCATTACAAATGTCTCCGTTACCCACTGCTGTATGGGAGGAAGTGGCAGTCGACATATATGGACCATTACCAAATGGCCAATACATTCTAGTAACAATTGATGAATATTCTAGATACCCTGTCATTTCATTCATCTCTTCAACGTCTGCTAATAGTGTCATACCAGAACTGGACGACATATTCTCTGCATATGGTATTCCAAGAGTGGTCAAAACAGATAATGGACCTCCATTCAATGGACATGTGTTTGCACAGTTTTCTGAATACTTGGGGTTCGGCCACAGAAAAATCACACCTTGCTGGCCGCAAGCTAATGGAATCGTAGAACGTTTCATGCGCACCATGGGGAAACGAATCAAGGCAGCTAGCCTGGAGCACACCCCACTTAAACAGTCACTATACAAATTCCTGCGCAATTACCGCAACACGCCACATTCCACCACTAATGCTGCGCCATCTCATCTAATGTTCAGCAGAACTCTTCGTACACGGATCCCTGATGTGACCAGTCATCCCTTACCAAATGACTCTTCAGTACGATCAACGGATTTCTTTAACAAGCAAGCCATGAAACATTATGCAGACAGAAGGCGACGGGCACAGCCATGTGCCATCAAAAGAGGTGATATGGTTGTTGTGCGTCAAAAATCAACCAACAAAACCTCAGCTGTATATAGTCCTGCAAAATATAATGTTACTGAGAGAAAAGGCAGTATGGTCACGGCTGAGCGAGACGGACACTCCATCACTCGAAATTCCTCACATTTTAAAATCATACCGCAGAACAATGGTAATGAACTCCCACCAGTGGAAGATTTGATACCCGATGGTGGAGAGGACCAACAAGAGGTGACTGATCCGTCAGCACTGGACACCGCCAATGAACGCAGACATTACCCTACACGGGAAAGAAGGGCTCCATCGAGACTTATTGAAGAGATATAGTTTTAAAAAAAGGGGAATAAGACAATACAGACATATGGTTTTTCTTGGACATTTTTGTGTTGTTACATTGTCAATATTTGTTTTAGGTTGCTAATATATGTATATAAAAAAAAAAAAAAAAGGGGGATGATGTAATGTATAAGAATTAGATCTGTCTCTTTAAGAAAGCAAGGGCGGGAGTTGAGAGTAGTTTCAGTTTCAGTTCTGGCCTGAGGAGGAAAATGTTATGCTGCTGTTATGCTGTGTGCTGGAGGAAATGAGAAGAATAAACTACAGTTAAAACTTACTCTCTCTTAAATTCCTTACACCGTGTGGACATTACAAGCATTATTACCAATTTTCATAAGACAGATAAGACAGATAGTAGCCTCGTGAGTCAGTGGTTAGCACTGTTGCCTTGCAGAACAGGGGTCCTGGATTCAAACTTTACCAAGGCCAATATCTTCATGGAGTTTATGGCCCCCACTTCATCAAACTTTTACACCTGTAGAAAGGTCTACATAGCCTTGAAAAGTCCCAACATTTTTGCGCAGCTCAGGGTTGCGCAAGATTTTGCAACTTTTGTCATTTTCACACCAGTTTTACTCACCTCTGTAAAAAGTGGTGCAGCTGTGAGGAGAAGGGGGCATTCCTTTCTCCAGAATTTTTACTCCAGTAATTGATGGGTGTAAGATTTGTGGCAAAGCTCATGGAGACGCACACCAGTTCTGATTCATTAAGAGTTAAGTACATCTTAATGAATCAGGAGCATCTGACAATACAGTGCTCTGAGTCAAGACCAACATAAAACTTGACGATCTTGATGAAACAGGACTAAAATGGTTTCCAAAAGTCTGGCATTTACTCCTAATTATTTGGTTTCCTCCCACACTCCAAAAATATATTTATTGAAAAATTGGCTTCCAAAGAATGTGTCCCCTGATTTGTGCTAGAGACTGATATGAATGGTAATTAGACATTGCTACAAATATGTTAGCACCATAAACGATAAAAGAAAAAATAATCTCCAGCATGGATCTTCTAAAAAGTCAATTTATTGAAAACACTTTAAAATGCAAACATTTGCAAAAAAGAGATGGGGGTCCCAGGTGGTCAACGCCGATGCGTTTCGACCATCAGGTCTTAGTCATGATGCCATGACTAAGACCTGATGGTCGAAACGCGTCGGCGTTGACCACCTGGGACCCCCATCTCTTTTTTGCAAATGTTTGCATTTTAAAGTGTTTTCAATAAATTGACTTTTTAGAAGATCCATGCTGGAGATTATTTTTTCTTTTTCATTGCTGGCTCTGTACTACGCCCCTGACCAAGGCGGCTCTATGCATGGACATCATTGCACTGTTGAGGGATTGGTGAGCTGACTTATTTTCTTCCCATTTTTTCCTTTTTCCCTATTTTTATAAACAATAAAAAGAAGAAGCATAATCATCTAATTTATGCTTGTATCTATTGGCATTATTGCAATTTGACCATGCACAACTCTGTCTATCACTTACATATCTAATGTGCTCCTGCCTATGTAACGGGACCATTTATCAATATCTCTCCACTGCAAAACTAAGGCAAAAGCTGGTACACAATCACTGGTCTTGAAATCAATCACAAGATTCTCCGTCATTTTAATGGGACAGATTTTTCTTTGTAAATCTGGTGTGGCTAGGAGACTTTGATAAATAACCCACTAATATCTTTCTCTCTCATTGCCTTACACAGAAATGTCTGACATTTATCTTCTCCCTCCTCCTCTAATACTAATCAGAGAAAAATGTATTTCTTTGAAAAAATAGATTTACCCATGAAATAAGTATGCCAGTTATTATTACTTGCATATACGTCCACATTATCAAAGATTTATCTATATCATAGATATGGGATAGATAGATACTGTAGATAGATAGATAGATAGATAGAGTGGGGGAAATAAGTATTTGATTCCTTGTTGATTTTGTAAGTTTGCCCACTGACATTACATGAACAGTCTATAATTTTAAGGGTAGGTTAATTTTAACATTGAGATATAGAATATCAAAAATAAAATCTAGAAAATCACATTGTATAATTTCTGTACATTTATTTGCATTTTGCCATGAGAAATAAGTATTTGATCCCTCTGCAAACAAGACTTAATACTTGGTGGCAAAACCCTTGTTGGCAAGCACAACAGTCAGATGTTTTTTGTTGTTGATGATGATGTTTGCGCACATGTCAGGAGGAATTTTGGTCCACTCTTCTTTGCAGATCATTTTTCAATCATTAAGATTTTGAGGCTATCGCTTGGCAGCTTGGAGCTTCAACTCCCTCCATAAGTTTTCTATGGGATTAAGGTCTGGAGATTGGCTTCTTTTTGAGCCACTCCTTTGTTGCCTTGGCTGTATGTCTTGGGTCATTGTCTTGCTGGAAGGCCCAGCTACGACCCATTTTTAATGTCCTGGAGGAGGGGAGGAGGTTGAGATTAGGAGATTAAATTAACGCTAGATTCATACATCCATGTTTCGCAGTCCAGTTGCGTACCAAGATGAACAGACTGCAGCAAGTCTCCTGAGCCAAACTTGACAACCTCAAGCATGCCTTAAAGGCTACTGGGTCAGGGTCAGGAGACCAATATCTGGTTCATGCATCATGATTCGTACTCAGACCACGAAGCACAGATGTCTGTATCTGGCCAAAAGACTAGGTTCACATATGGCTAATGTTTCATTCTGGCATATAAGAAAAATGCCGCGTGGAAACTTATGGAGGAACTATTCACATTGTTTGCAATTTGATTGTACCCACCTGTCTGACGCATAAGTAGGACAGGAGTAAGCGCCAGACCAAAGGCCAGATAACATTTCATGTAATGTTGTGATCTGACCCTTTGCCAGAGTCTGAGAGTAAATGATAATAGTGCCGCAGGACCCTGATCCCGTGGTTATGTCGGTAGTCAGAGGCAGCTGAATTTGAGCTGAGTAATCCTCCTCCTTCCTGCCAGAATTCCTGATTTGTAAACCTGTCATAATCATTGTCATGTGATATATGATGCCGTGCAGAGCCTACTAATCAGCAAAGGAGTCTAGGATAGGGCAATGTTTGCAGTATTCCAGTCACAGCCATAGACTACTAACATGGCCACGAGAACAGAGTCCTGCAAACCTTTATGATTATCTTTTCAATCAGAATGGTGAGCGTGATGTTGTGGATTTATGTGGAATATTATATAAATAGATTTCAGGTCTATGTGTCCATTTTTACGATCAATGTGATGGTCGTATATGGATAAAAATATTCCAAGCTTTTACTACCAGACTGGAGAGCACTTGTCAAACATTTTTTTCATGGACCTGTTGATTTGAATGGGCATGTTTGATCTATGACTTGTATCAAAAACAGACATGTATCTGTGGGTTTTTTGTGACATGTTGAAAGCCAAATAACCTATAATTTTACAGCAATTTTTAGGTGATTTTTGTGACCTTTTTTGAGTGAATCTACTTGAAAAGAAAATCCATCTGCAAAAAGCCTAGGCTTTCATTCAGACATCAGTTTTACAAGTCTGAGTTTTATCTGTATTTTTGGGATAGAAATCATACCTATTATAGTCGATGTATCTATTCACACTGTTAGGGCTAGGGGAAAGCACTGAGTAATGAGAGATAGATACAAGGTGCGTTCGCAGACCGGGGTCCACCGTGCAGAGATACCTGCTGCTAAGTAATGGCGGATGGACACTGAGCTCACACGTGGGTTAACCTCACCCCGTGTGAAATGTAAGTGACCTCTGTTGCTTCACAGAGTCGCACTCTACACAGAAAACTATTACCCTAACTAGGGTTGTGATTGCTCTGGAACTCTTCTGTGCTAACCGCACACATGAAGGAACCAGATGCTAAGCCAAGGCTAATTGCCCCCACTGACGCTAGCTGCCTGCCTGAGTGTACAGCCCCAGAGCTAAACAGACTCTCCACATATGACTGAGGGGTAGAGTATCCACTGGCAACAGCCAAACACAATTGGTTCTAGCGCATGACCGTGCGGCCAATCAAACCTTTTATAGTTGCAGCTTCTTCAGGACCTTCCTAGTGGACCAATAGGAGCTGCAACAGGACCTGAACATGTGACCCCCGACCTCCAATGAGAGGTCTTCCCTTGGGCATGCTCAGAAGGAGAAAAGCAGGACTTAGTCCCAGAAGCGTCTGCTCGCCGCTGACAAGTACTGGCTACAATGGCTGAGCCTGGAAGGGCAGCAGTAACCAAGCGCACAGTATCTGCCTGAGCCAGATGCTGGGACCGACGTCTCTGCTGAGCAGGCTCCACTGCGGCTGGAGAAGAATGGGAGACCGCAGCGGAGGTGGTTTGAGATTCCCCCTGTGCAGCGGTGGGAACTCAAGACCTAACACACATGTCCATATACTACTGTGATCTGTGCCAAGGATCAAACCAGCCAATGCAAGTCTATGGGTCTGTCCAAAAACTGTTTATAATCCTCTGTTTGATAGAAGTTTGAGAAACCTTCATCAGTTTTTCGTTTCATAGAAAAAAAAGCTGATGAAACTATAATGGTAAAACCAGACTGACGAAAATCTGATCCAAAATCCAGATGAAAATCAGTCTGTTTTTTTTCCAAACAAGAAAAATCAATGACATCTGAATGAGGCCTTTAAACAATGCTTTAAGGAAAGGAGAAAAAACAATGTTTCAATGAGGAAGGGCTCTGATGAAGTTGCACTTGTCTGCCAGTTTTGGCATTTTTAACTGCATCATTGCCAGAACGTACCACTTAAAGGGAATACCAACTGGCACAAGTTGCATCAGGACCCATATTAAGATGTGATTTCATTGTGTTTTATTCCTTATTTCGCTTTGTTCACGGGCATGAGAATTTTAAAAAGCAAATTTCTTCTTGAATGTAGATTTTTCCATCCGTAAACAGCTTTTGGCGATGTTCTAATGTTGAAATTTTTTTTTTCACATCTGTCATTTACTTTTATACTTTCTTTGCCCATTTCTGCATTTTACTTTTTCATTTCCATGTGACAATAATATCTAATGATTGATTCCTCTCTGCGCCTGGCGATGTTTTACCCTATGCCAATGAAGATAAATGGACTTTTTCATCCCTCGCCTTTCTGCTGTGTTTTATGCCAGGATCTTTTCTTTTGTTGCTTTATATTCGCTACTAAACTAAAAAAAAAAAAATCTACGCCCTGGTTCATGTTTGCAAGAAAGGAGTGTTTCATGAGAGGTTCATGGCAGCTCTTTCACTGGACTGTTCATTAGTTGGTTACTATTCAGAACACAGAGGGAGCCTATTCCAGAGCATGACTTTGATCATCTCAGACATTGTACAGTCAAGTCACATGAAACAGATGCCATGGAATATATGTTATCATGTACATGAGAGGCAATAGTTAAATCGGAGTAAGTGACTGTAACCATAGTAACCGGGAGTCCAGGGCCCGCTCAGGGCCACCGTCTTGCTGTCCTCATGAATTGGCTTCTATGTGGAAGAAAGCAGGTAGAAGGGAGTCACTTGGTTCTCGGAGTTCAGATGTTGCATGTCAGCCATGAATCAGATGATCTACTAGCACTTTCTTAATTAGAACCCATCGAGGCTTTATTTATTCCTCCCTTCATGCAGCTGTGATCCCAGCCAAGAGACGTAAGTAATTCAGCGTGAAATAAAATACTCTCCGAGACGCAGAATCCCAAAGATGAGACGTTGATTTTCAAGGTGTAGTATTTTTTAATGACAACTGCAAGTTGTAACATGGGCGCTGCTTACGCCTAGGTTATACCACCGCACGGCGCAGGTTACATTGTGCATGCAAATATTGAAATTTCACGTTGCGTCGAATCTCACTCCTTCTTATATTTTCATTTTTCATAGTTTTGTTGAAACACCATTACATTTCTCCCGGCTGTGGAAGAATAGGCTTTCTCCTATAATGAGTTTTATGAATTAAACATGTTATTAATGGCACAAATATTAAAGATATGCCTTGATACGTCTATTCCATAATCTCATTCTTTTTTTTTTCCTTCGGTGACATGAAGATGATAATTCGTTTTTAATAAGTTATTGAAACACTGTAGAACGAACTAGTTACAACAAGAATATTAGAACTACTAAAGTAGGAAAATCATAATTATGGCTGTATTATCCTATCTATTGTTAGTTTAGCCTAATCTTTCAGTGTAACCGTCATTTACATTTTTATTTCATAAATCAGTAGTACACATGACAGTAAGCAACTTGTAATATACAGCTCTGGCAAAAATTAAGAGACCACTGCAAAATGTTCAGTTTGTCTGATTTTTCTCTTTATAGGTATATTGTATATTATTGAATAAAATGGAAAAAAAAAATGTATTCTATAAAGTTCTGACAACATGTCTCTGAGTTTCCAAGCAATAAATTTTGTATTTTTTTCTGACAAAGAAAAATGGTCAAAATAACAAAAAAACACCCAGTGCTTTCAGACCTCAAATAATGCAAAGAAAACAAGGTCATAATCACTTTGAAACAACAATACTAATCTCAGGAAGAGTTCAGAAATCAATATTTTGTGGAATAACCATGATTTTTAGGCCGGGATCACACATACGCGTGATACGGCCAAGTCTCGCAGGTGAAATCGCTACTTTGGCGCCGGCACTTGGGAGCGGAGAGTGCAGCTCCATGTGTTGCCGTGCGGCTGCACACTCCACTCTGGAGTGCCGGTGCTAGAGGAGGGATTTCCCCTGCGAGACTCGGCCGTATCTTGCGTATGTGTGATCCCGGCCTTAATCACAGCTTTCATGCGTCTTGGCATGCTTTCAACCAGTCTTTCACACTGCTTCTGGCACAAAAATGTAAGCAGTTCTTCTTTGTTTGTGACTATCCATCATCCTCTTTATTACATTCCAGAGGTTTTCAGCAGGGTTCAGGTCTGGAGATTGGGCTGCCCATGACAGGGCTTTGATGTGGTGGTCTCTTAATCTTTGCCAGTGCTGTATCTTACCAGAGAGATCTGCTTCTTTCTCTGCCAAAATTGATTGGTCGTTATCAAAATTTGCAATTCTAAGGTAAAATCTGTATTCAGTGAAGACAGACTTTCCCATTACTGAGATAAGGGCTTGTTTCCACTTGCGAGATATACGTCCGTGTCTGGCATGTGGAAACGAAGCGCTGGCGCCGGCACTGTGGAGCGGAGCATGCAGCCGCATGCTCCGCTCCGGAGTGCCGGCACCAGAGCTTCGTTTCCACATGCGAGACACGGGCGTGTTCCTCGCAAGTGAAAATTAGCCCTAAGAGTTATATCCATATCAACTGCCATCTCCTATCTCAGTGATTGGAAAGTCTGTCTTCACTGAGAATTGAGAAATAGACACAGAAGGCTATTAAATGCTTAAAGAAGAAGAAAATTTTGAATGGGCAACACAGGCATTTAATATATAAAGCTGAATGTGTGTGTGTGTGTGTGTATGTATGTACAGGTCCTTCTCAAAAAATTAGCATATAGTGTTAAATTTCATTATTTACCATAATGTAATGATTACAATTAAACTTTCATATATTATAGATTCATTATCCACCAACTGAAATTTGTCAGGTCTTTTATTGTTTTAATACTGATGATTTTGGCATACAACTCCTGATAACCCAAAAAACCTGTCTCAATAAATTAGCATATTTCACCCATCCAATCAAATAAAAGTGTTTTTTAATAACAAACAAAAAAAACAACAAATAATAATGTTCAGTTATGCACTCAATACTTGGTCGGGAATCCTTTGGCAGAAATGACTGCTTCAATGCGGCGTGGCATGGAGGCAATCAGCCTGTGACACTGCTGAGATGTTATGGAGGCCCAGGATGCTTCAATAGCGGCCTTAAGCTCATCCAGAGTGTTGGGTCTTGCGTCTCTCAACTTTCTCTTCACAATATCCCACAGATTCTCTATGGGGTTCAGGTCAGGAGAGTTGGCAGGCCAATTGAGCACAGTAATACCATGGTCAGTAAACCATTTACCAGTGGTTTTGGCACTGTGAGCAGGTGCCAGGTCGTGCTGAAAAATGAAATCTTCATCTCCATAAAGCATTTCAGCCGATGGAAACATGAAGTGCTCCAAAATCTCCTGATAGCTAGCTGCATTGACCCTGCCCTTGATGAAACACAGTGGACCAACACCAGCAGCTGACATGGCACCCCACACCATCACTGACTGTGGGTACTTGACACTGGACTTCAGGCATTTTGGCATTTCCTTCTCCCCAGTCTTCCTCCAGACTCTGGCACCTTGATTTCCGAATGACATGCAAAATTTGCTTTCATCAGAAAAAAGTACTTGGGACCACTTAGCAACAGTCCAGTGCTGCTTCTCTGTAGCCCAGGTCAGGCGCCTCTGCCGCTGTTTATGGTTCAAAAGTGGCTTTACCTGGGGAATGCGGCACCTGTAGCCCATTTCCTGCACACGCCTGTGCACGGTGGCTCTGGATGTTTCCACACCAGACTCAGTCCACTGCTTCCTCAGGTTCCCCAAGGTCTGGAATCGGTCCTTCTCCACAATCTTCCTCAGGGTCCGGTCTCCTCTTCTCGTTGTACAGCGTTTTCTGCCACATTGTTTCCTTCCAACAGACTTACCATTGAGGTGCCTTGATACAGCACTCTGGGAACAGCCTATTTGTTGAGAAATTTCTTTCTGGGTCTTACCCTCTTGCTTGAGGGTGTCAATGATGGCCTTCTTGACATCTGTCAGGTCGCTAGTCTTAAGGTACCGTCACACTAAGCGACGCTGCAGCGATACCGACAACGATCCGGATCGCTGCAGCGTCGCTGTTTGGTCGCTGGAGAGCTGTCACACAGACAGCTCTCCAGCGACCAACGATCCCGAGGTCCCCGGTAACCAGGGTAAACATCGGGTAACTAAGCGCAGGGCCGCGCTTAGTAACCCGATGTTTACCCTGGTAACCAGCGTAAAAAAACAAACAGTACATACTTACATTCAGCTGTCTGTCCCTTGCCGTCTGGTTCCTGCACTGACTGCTGGCCGTAAAGTGAAAGTGAAAGCACAGCACAGCGGTGAGTCACACAGCGGTGACTCACCGCTGTGGCTGTGCTCTGCTTTCACTTTACGGCCAGCAGTCAGTGCAGGAACCAGACGGCAAGGGACAGACAGCTGAATGTAAGTATGTACTGTTTGTTTTTTTACGCTGGTAACCAGGGTAAACATCGGGTTACTAAGCGCGGCCCTGCGCTTAGTTACCCGATGTTTACCCTGGTTACCAGTGAAGACATCGCTGAATCGGTGTCACACACGCCGATTCAGCGATGTCTGCGGGGAGTCCAGCGACCAAATAAAGTTCTGGACTTTCTTCCCCGACCAGCGACAGCACAGCAGGGGCCTGATCGTTGCTGCCTGTCACACTGGACGATATCGCTACCGAGGACGCTGCAACGTCACGGATCGCTAGCGATATCGTCTAGTGTGACGGTACCTTTACCCATGATGGGGGTTTTGAGTAATGAACCAGGCAGGGAGTTTATAAAAGCCTCAGGTATCTTTTGCATGTGTTTAGAGTTAATTAGTTGATTCAGAAGATTAGGGTAATAGGTCGTTTAGAGAACCTTTTCTTGATATGCTAATTTATTGAGACAGGTTTTTTGGGTTATCAAGAGTTGTATGCCAAAATCATCAGTATTAAAACAATAAAAGACCTGACAAATTTCAGTTGGTGGATAATGAATCTATAATATATGAAAGTTTAATTGTAATCATTACATTATGGTAAATAATGAAATTTAACACTATATGCTAATTTTTTGAGAAGGACCTGTATGTCCGGGATTGGCATCTGCACCGTCACAGCTACAGGCACAAAATTTTGCACAGTCACACGTCTGGACCCTGACAGCATCATAGGCTATGTGAGGCAAAATTTTAACCCCGCGCTTTCTAATTCACCAAACAATTTTGCCCCTATGTACATAATGGGGAAAAAAGTGAAAGGAAAAGTGTTGGAGGCAAATTGACAGCTGCCAGATGTGAACAAGGGGGACTTAAAGAATGAGAGCGATGGTGCCAAAGAGTATATACCGTACAGTTGCTAAGGTGGGGCCCCGACATGGGATACTCACCACACACGGGGATATGAACACACACAAAATGCGCCACACACTACCACGTGCTTGAACAGATATACCACCCTCAGCACACATTTCACCACACATACACCAACCTCGCCACATAAAAGTCGAAACACAAAAGTCACCACGCAAAATTCGCCACATGCAAAACTCGCCACATGCAAAACTAGGCTCACGCAAAACTAGCAACACGTGCAAAGCTCACCTCATGGAAAACTCGCCACACGCAAAACTTGCACACGCGTAAAAATTGCAACACATGCAAAAGATGCCTCACACAAAACTTGCACATACTCAAAACGCACCACACATAAAACTCGCCACGCGCAAAACTCGCCATGCGCAAAACTTGCCACACACAAATTGCTACACTGACCTATCACATGCAACTCGACACACAAAAAGTTGCTACACGCATGTCGCCACACAAAACTCATCTCACAAAAGTCGCTAAATGCATGTTGCCACACGCAACTCAACACAAACAACTTGACTCATGAAACTCGCCCTAAAACACACACAAGTCTGGTATTATCCTTCAAAAATAAAAATCTGATTAATAAGCAGATAAACTACAAGAGCAACAAATGTACCATATAGGAAATATGACAGCTGTCAGTCACATGACCTGTCTATTATGTGTATGTGTGAGCTAATATATACTGCCAGGGGGGAGGGCTTCCTGTTGGCTTGCGATTTATCAGGCTGCCAATTTAGCTTATAAATACTGGGGTAAAAATACTGAACAAATAACATGTGAACGAGGTCTAATACAGGAGGAGATGACATACAAGTACATACTATATACAGGGGAGATGACACACAGGTATATACTATATACAGGAGCAGATGACACACAGGTATATACTATATACAGGAGGAGATGACTTACAGGTATATACTATATACAGGAGGAGATGATATACAGGTATATACTATATATAGGAGGAGATGGCATACAGGTATATACTATATACAGGAGGAGATGACACACATATATACTATATACAGGAGGAGATGACATACAGGTATATACTATATAAAAGAGGAGATGACACATAGGTATATAGAGGAGGAGATGACATACAGCAGGTATATACTATATACAGGGGAGATGACATACAGGTATATACTATATACAGGAGATGACATACAGGTATATACTATATATAGGAGAAGATGACATACAGGTATATACTATATACAGAACAGATAAGAGATGACATGCAGGTATATACTATATACCGGAGGAGATGACACATAGGTATATACAATATACAGGAGGAGATGACATACAGCAGGTATATACTTTTTACAGGGGAGATGACATACAGGTATATGCTATATACAGGGGAGATGACATACAGGTATATACTATATACAGGGGATGACATACAGGTGTATACTATATACAGGTCCTTCTCAAAAAATTAGCATATAGTGTTAAATTTCATTATTTACCATAATGTAATGATTACAATTAAACTTTCATATATTATAGATTCATTATCCACCAACTGAAATTTGTCAGGTCTTTTATTGTTTTAATACTGATGATTTTGGCATACAACTCCTGATAACCCAAAAAACCTGTCTCAATAAATTAGCATATCAAGAAAAGGTTCTCTAAACGACCTATTACCCTAATCTTCTGAATCAACTAATTAACTCTAAACACATGCAAAAGATACCTGAGGCTTTTATAAACTCCCTGCCTGGTTCATTACTCAAAACCCCCATCATGGGTAAGACTAGCGACCTGACAGATGTCAAGAAGGCCATCATTGACACCCTCAAGCAAGAGGGTAAGACCCAGAAAGAAATTTCTCAACAAATAGGCTGTTCCCAGAGTGCTGTATCAAGGCACCTCAATGGTAAGTCTGTTGGAAGGAAACAATGTGGCAGAAAACGCTGTAAAACGAGAAGAGGAGACCGGACCCTGAGGAAGATTGTGGAGAAGGACCGATTCCAGACCTTGGGGAACCTGAGGAAGCAGTGGACTGAGTCTGGTGTGGAAACATCCAGAGCCACCGTGCACAGGCGTGTGCAGGAAATGGGCTACAGGTGCCGCATTCCCCAGGTAAAGCCACTTTTGAGCTACAGAGAAGCAGCACTGGACTGTTGCTAAGTGGTCCCAAGTACTTTTTTCTGATGAAAGCAAATTTTGCATGTCATTCGGAAATCAAGGTGCCAGAGTCTGGAGGAAGACTGGGGAGAAGGAAATGCCAAAATGCCTGAAGTCCAGTGTCACGTACCCACAGTCAGTGATGGTGTGGGGTGCCATGTCAGCTGCTGGTGTTGGTCCACTGTGTTTCATCAAGGGCAGGGTCAATGCAGCTAGCTATCAGGAGATTTTGGAGCACTTCATGCTTCCATCGGCTGAAATGCTTTATGGAGATGAAGATTTCATTTTTCAGCACGACCTGGCACCTGCTCACAGTGCCAAAACCACTGGTAAATGGTTTACTGACCATGGTATTACTGTGCTCAATTGGCCTGCCAACTCTCCTGACCTGAACCCCATAGAGAATCTGTGGGATATTGTGAAGAGAAAGTTGAGAGACGCAAGACCCAACACTCTGGATGTGCTTAAGGCCGCTATTGAAGCATCCTGGGCCTCCATAACATCTCAGCAGTGTCACAGGCTGATTGCCTCCATGCCACGCCGCATTGAAGCAGTCATTTCTGCCAAAGGATTCCCGACCAAGTATTGAGTGCATAACTGAACATTATTATTTGATGTTTTTTTTTGTTTGTTATTAAAAAACACTTTTATTTGATTGGATGGGTGAAATATGCTAATTTATTGAGACAGGTTTTTTGGGTTATCAGGAGTTGTATGCCAAAATCATCAGTATTAAAACAATAAAAGACCTGACAAATTTCAGTTGGTGGATAATGAATCTATAATATATGAAAGTTTAATTGTAATCATTACATTATGGTAAATAATGAAATTTAACACTATATGCTAATTTTTTGAGAAGGACCTGTATAAGGGAGATGACAAACGTATATACTGAGGTAAAAATGAGAGGTGTGAGGTGAAAATGAGAGGTGTGAGGTGAAAATGAAAAGGTGTGAGTGCAAAATGAGAGTGGTGAGGGAAAATAGTGGAGTGATCGGAAAATGACAGACGTGAGGTCGAAATGACAAGTGTTGGGGGAATGAGAGGAGTGAGGGGGGACTGAGAGGAGTGAGGGGGAAAATAAGAGGAGTGAGGGGGAAAATGAGAAATGTGAGGGAGAAAAGGAGAGATGTGAGGGGGAAAATGAGAGGCCTGATGGGAAAATAAAAGAAGTGAGGTGCTATAACTAACCACAGATATTTACTATGCCCAGGCAACGCCGGGCTCTTCAGCTAGTAGTTAAATAAATTTGCTGAGGCGGTAGGCCAGTATGAAGAAAGGTGTTTTTAGGGCACGCTTAAAACTGTGGGTATAGGGGAATAATCAAATTATCCTGGGTAGTGCATTCCAAAGAATTGGTGCAACATGTGATAAGTCTTGGAGATGGGAGTGGTAGTTTCTGATTATTGAGGATGATAACTTTAGGTCATTAGCAGAAGGGAGGGAACTGGTAGGGTGGTAGACTGAGACGAGGGAAGAGATGTAGGGTGGTGCTGAACCATGGAGCACTTTATGGGTGACAGTGATAAGTTTATATTGAACTCTGGAGTGGGTGGGTAACCAGTGTAATGACTGGCACAAGGCAGAGGCATTGGTATAACAGTTGGTGAGAAATATGATCCTGGCTGCAGCATCCAAGACAGATTGTAGAGGGAAGAGTTTGGTAAGAGGGAGACCGAATAGAGAATTACAATAGTCCAGATGAGAATGAATAAGAGCAACAGTAAGAGTTTTTGCAGAGTTGAAATTAAGAAAAGGTCAAATTCTAGAAATGTTTTTGAGGTGCAAATATCAAAAGCGAGCCAGTGATCGGATGTGAGGGGTGTATAAAAGCTCTGAATCAAGTATGACCCCAAGACAGTGGGCATGTTGCTGGGGAGTAATGGTAGAACCACACACGGAAATGTCAATGTCTGGCATAGGTAGATTAGTAGAGGGGGGAGCACAAGGAGTTCAGTTTTTGACAGGTTCAGTTTCAGATAGAGGGAGGACTTGTTGGAGACAACGGTAAGACAATCACTGGTGTTTTGTAATAATGCAGGCGTGATGCCTGGAGTAGAGGTGTATTATTGGGTGTCATCAGCATAGAGATGGTACTGGAAACCAAATCTACTGATTGTTTGTCCAATAGGGGCAGTATACAAAGATAAGAGGAGGGAACCTAGGACTGATCCTTGAGAAACCCCGATATGAAGGGGAAGATGAGAGGAGGAGGAGCCAGCAAAAGATACAGTGAAGGAGCAGTCAGAGAAGTAGGAGGAGAACCAGGAGAGAACGGTGTCCTTGAGGCCGATAGAGCAGAGCATAGTGGGGAGGAGCTGATGATCCACAGTGTTGAATGCTGCAGAGAGATCCAGGAAAATTAGCATGGAGTAGTGACCATTAGATTTAGCTTTTAGTAGATAATTAGAGACTTTAGTGAGGGCAGTTTCGGTAAAGTGAAAAGAGCAGAAACTGGATTGAAGAGGGTCAAGAAGAGAGCAATCTTCCTGACTGGTTCCCGTTAACAGCAGATAAAGGGTTTCTCATTATTCTTCCTAAACTTTGCTATTTTTTGGTGGACATTCATTTGAAATTTAACGGAAAGGAATACACAACTTAGTAAAGAGTAATAAAGGCATGAACAAGAAAGTGTCAAGTAATATAAATATTTTTTTAGATAGCGCCATCATCTATATATATAATTGTCTAAGGGTTTTTCCGTCTGTCTGTCTGTCTGTCTGTCTGTCTGTCCTGGAAATCCCGGCTCTCTGATTGGTCGAGGCCGCAAGGCCTCGACCAATCAGAGACCGGCACAGCATCGACGTAGAAATCCCGCGTCTGATTGGTCGAGGCCCCCAGGCCTCGACCAATCAGCAACGGGCACAGCGACGATGATGTCATAAAGGACGTAGAAATCCCGCGTCTGATTGGTCGAGGCCGCCAGGCCTCGACCAATCAGCAACGGGCACAGCGACGATGATGTCATAAAGGACGTAGACATCTCACATTTCTGATTCAGCGATGGGCACAGTATCGACGTAGATGTCATAATGGTTGCCATGGCGACGATGATGTCATAAAGGTTGCCTCGACCAATCAGCGACGGGCACAGTGTGCCACGAATTCTGGAATCATCATTGTCCATATACTACGGGGACATGCATATTCTAGAATACCCGATGCATTAGAATTGGGCCACAATCTAGTATTAATAATAATAATCTTTATTTATATAGTGCCAACATATTTTGCAGCGCTTTACAATTCAGAGGTTCATATACAACAGTCATAAGTAACATAATTAAAGATAATACAATAATTAAACCAAAATAATGATGACCGTGCTTGTAAGAACTTACAATCTACAATGTGGTGGGAGTGACGCAAAGTAAAGGTGCTTATTTACAATGATGTTCCAACAATCGTGAGGGAATGGAGGGTAGATAAAAGCTGTGTGAGTTAGTCACGAGTAAATTTTTGTAGTGCAATGGAGTTTGATGGAGAATTATGTTCAGAGAAATAGTGAATGGGCTACATACAGTATAAAAGGACTTTGATTATGGAACGTGATAGGTCGCCTTAAACAGATGTGTTTTTAGGGAGCACCTAAAACTGTATAAGTTGTGGTTAATCATAATTTCTTGTGGTAGAGCATTTCAGAAGATTGGTGCACCTCGTGAGAAGTCTTGGTGGTTACAGATATATGTGAATGTTAGTCGACATTCACTTACAGTGTGAAGAGAATGGGTAGGCCGATAAACAGAAATGAGCGAGGAGATGTAGGGGGTGCCGCACTGTGGTGAGCTTTGTGGGTGAGAACAAGCAGTTTAAATTGGATCCTATAATGTATGGGCAGCGAGTGCAATGACTGGCACAGAGTGGACGCGTCCGAGTAACGATTAGCCAGATAGATGACCCTGGTTGCTGCATTAAGACTGGGTAAAGTCAAGTGAGTGGGAGGCCAATTAATAGAGAATTACAGTATTCAAGGTGCTAATGGATCAGCACAACAGTGAGGGAGTGTTTCCTTGGTGAGAAAGGGGCGGATTCTAGAGATGTTCTTCAGGTGCAAGCGACAAGAGCGGGCAAGAGATTGTATACAGGAGGTGAAGGAAAGATTAGTGTCAAACATAACACCCATACAGTATGCCTGCTGCCTAGGAGTTATTGTGGTGCCACCCACAGAGAGGAAGATGTCAGATTTAGGGAGGTTAGTAGATAGTGGGAGCAGAAGAAGTTCAGTTAGAGCAGTGTTTCTCGACTCCAGTCCTCAAGACCCACCAACAGGTCATGTTTTCATTATTTCCTTAGTATAATTTCATCACCTGCTCAGGCATTCATTCCATCACCTACGCAATACTAAGGAAATCCTGAACATATGACCTGTTGGTGGGTCTTGAGGACTGGAGCTGAGAAACACTGAACTAGAGCAAGGCCATCACTCCTCTTGTTTAAATGAGTCTGTAATTTCTGATTAAGGCCTCATTCGGTCATCTGTTTTTCTTCTATGTGTTGTACTCCTGGTTTACATAATGTATATAGATGTTCACATGTCTGTATTTTTTGTGGGCTGTCTATAGGTATGTGAAAATCACAGATGCAATCCGTTTACGGTCAGTGATGATAATTACTGCAGTAAATAAGAACTTTTCAATGTATTTATTTACTCACACATGAAAACTACAGATGAAACTCTTACCAAACTCTGATGAAAAACACTGACGACACTTGGACCATTTTTTTGTATTCTTGAAAAATCAGTGATGTCCGAATAAGGCCAAAGACTGTTACATGTATCTCCAAATTGTGAACCGTTGCAGAATCAGGAGAGAGTCCAGAATGGGAGTTTAGAGAAGAAGCTTGGTGAGCTACAGGAATTAGTAACATAGTAACATAGTTAGTAAGGCTGAAAAAAGACATTTGTCCATCCAGTTCAGCCTATATTCCCCAGATCTACGTCCTTCTACAGAACCTAATAATTGTATGATACAATATTGTTCTGCTCCAGCAAGACATCCAGGCCTCTCTTGAACCCCTCGACTGAGTTCGCCATCACCACCTCCTCAGGCAAGCAATTCCAGATTCTCACTGCCCTAACAGTAAAGAATCCTCTTCTATGTTGGTGGAAAAACCTTCTCTCCTCCAGACGCAAAGAATGCCCCCTTGTGCCCGTCACCTTCCTTGGTATAAACAGATCCTCAGCGAGATATTTGTATTGTCCCCTTATATACTTATACATGGTTATTAGATCGCCCCTCAGTCGTCTTTTTTCTAGACTAAATAATCCTAATTTCGCTAATCTATCTGGGTATTGTAGTTCTCCCATCCCCTTTATTAATTTTGTTGCCCTCCTTTGTACTCTCTTTAGTTCCATTATATCCTTCCTGAGCACCGGTGCCCAAAACTGGACACAGTACTCCATGTGCGGTCTAACTAGGGATTTGTACAGAGGCAGTATAATGCTCTCATCATGTGTATCCAGACCTCTTTTAATGCACCCCATGATCCTGTTTGCCTTGGCAGCTGCTGCCTGGCACTGGCTGCTCCAGGTAAGTTTATCATTAACTAGGATCATGTTTGCTACTGCCAAACATGTGAGGGATTACCTCCCCTGTTCCATCCAGGCAATGGTGGAGCAGCTAGTCGGAAAAAAGTGTGAGGGAGTGAAAACGTCATCTGCTACTGGGGTGAGTGATTCTACAGAGCACATAGGTCTATTGCTGTTGCAAGAGTGCTCAGAACTAAGGACAAGCTTACAGGAGTTGCGGGAGCACCCTCGACAGCCACCCTTACCAAGGAACTTGCTATATACCTGTCCCTACTGGGATCTCCATGTGGCATTTGGACCTCTTTTCCTCTTACAGAGCGACTTTGTGGTCAAGGCCCGAGTGGGTTGAAATGTTAGAGTCACTTCTTTGTATCTGCCTTCACTTTATATGCCACTTGTACTTGTGTTGAACAATCATTAAAGATTATTTGCATGAAAAATCTCGAGTGTGCAGTGAAATTATTTATCTACTATATGATCCAGGAGTTTGGCACTCCTTTCCACCGACACCTCTTCCTCCAGTTGTGTGCACGCCATCTTCTTCTACAGAAGTAAGGAAGAACATTAGTGGTTACCCATAGAGACTATGAGGAAGACATACACTAAAGCGGCCCACACATCAATGAAGTTTAAAGAGGTTGGAACAAGGAGGCCATCTAGGAAACCAGGCCCTGAAAGGGTGGAAGTTACTTCCATAGCGTCAGTACTGGGCACCAGCTTTAGACACTGGAGGGACTTACTGATATCGCTCTTCATTTGAACCCATCTCTCTGCCTATGTCTCCAAATGCTGTTTGTGAAATGGAACTTTGGTCAACTGCCCATGTTTGTTTTGACAGAACCACTCCCTCCTGGCTTGTTAAACCTCTGGGCTATGACATAACTAAAAGTTTGTCATCTGCTTTACCATCTTACCAAGGTCTCCTGTCTCTCTCACTCTCCTAAGAAATTACTCCGTCCTTCTTTCTTTCCTGTCTCATCCTGCACTATCGCCAAGGGGAGCGACATCAATGTCACACCACTTAGAAGGAAAAGTAAGAATAGCAGCGTCTCATGCCTGCACACCCACGGCTGTGTGCCCTTTATCACTGTGAAGCACCAGGTATTGGGTACTGCCACTACAGACTGTGTGACAAGGACTTAGAATATCCGACCCATGCTTACTTGAGGGTGCCCCATCGCCCTGCGCTCTGGTGTACCACATGAATGCTATCCATGAAAACCGAAAAGCACTCGTCATAGAAAATTGGTCATGTGCATAAATACGTTGCAAAAATACATTAAAAATCCTTTGAGCAATTAAGGCAATGAGGGGCCCAAGGTAGGAGCATCAGTGTAGCAGTTGGCAGGAAAGATGACTGCAATTTGATTCCTGAGTTCAGAACAAATTGCAGAGTAGAAAGTTTAGTGAGGAGAAGACCGATTTTGAAGCAATTACGGTAATATTGCTTAATAAAGGAGAAAAGGCGCTATTACTTTTACTCAATGATCACATCAGTTAGCCATTAATAAAAACTATGGTTGACAATTTGATTTTCTGTAGTGTATTTCAAGAGATTTGAGATTTTCTAGTTGCTTAAAACATTCTTATGGTCAGTGATTAATTGGAACAATTTCAGACGTTTCTTGGGTCCACTCCCCCCAAAAAGAACAGTTTAATGGCCGACTGTACAAGTATACAGAACATGTGGGCATACACTTTTTAATACATTGTATTTTTATTATTATCACTACAAAAACATGACATATGATTAAAGGGTACCTGCCAGCAGGGAATGACAGCGTCTGTACAAGACATTGGCTGGTAAATCAGGTCTCAGAGGTTGATATCTTGTGCATGTACTGTGCATGCATGCATGGACATTTCAGTTCTCGCAACCTCATCAGCACGTTAATATGCACGTGATGCTCCCAGAATGACGGCACCAAGGGGAGAAGGTCACATAGATGAATAACCTGTCAATCACTGCTAGGACGCTAACGCCCGAAGGAGAAGCAGGCCGGAGACACTGGAGAGCTGGAAGTGCAGACCAAACCCCTGCACTCACAAGCTCGTTTGCAGAATTTGTTGATGAATTATAAGACAACGGAGACATGGATTTGAAATATAAAAGTATGGAAGTAAACATCGTTAAAGGTACTTTACTGTGGTGAGGTTACTTTAGAGTCTACATACCAGCTGACTGGTTTCCCAAAGAGTAGACATTTGTAACTAGTGATTAGCTCCAAAGTCAGGTCCTAATAAGAACTTTGGAGCTTATTACTGTTTTAGATTCTGGTTCCACCGGAGGATCCTCTTGTATTCTGGTCGACCAAGGCTGAACCTCATGGTTATTAAAATGATATAGGGTCTCAATGTTGTCCTAGCAAAATCCTTCTTTAGTAAAAGGTCCCCATAAAAAATACATTACGGTATCTCTCAGTCTTGTCCAAACTGGTGGCTTTGGATAACTTTTGATAATGTGCTAAAAAAACAAATTGTACTGGTCTCAATATCTGTAGTTGGAGCTGAAGCTGTAGTTTAAGATTCATGGTCAATACGTGTTGTCCATTTGAATTTGAAATGTCACCTTTCATTACCTAGGCTATATGTGGAGCTGTAAATCAATACAGATAAAAGCATTTTAAGATACATAAAAAAGGAAACTTGATTTTTTTTGTCTTAATAAAACCTCAAGTATCACGTGTTTGACAGATTGAGGCTGCCTTGTAGCTTGTCACTGCTGAAGTCAAGCTATTTCACAGATTCGGTCAAAACTATAGAGCACTACAAGGTCTTCACATTCTCATAAAGATTTTGTGTTTTACATCCAGAAGCTAAAAGAATACAAATGACGCTGACGGGTCTTGTCCAGTACTGAAGAGGTTAAGATCACAAGTCCTTTAAAAGGCTAATTTGCCCACGAGTGGCTGGTTGCTTGTTCTGTTCCTGAAGACAGTATTCTTTCTATTTGCAATGAATTGGATCAATTTGAGGCTGATTGTCTCTTTCCAGTGCATTGTCCCACCAGAAGACATCCATGCCCTTGGTAATACCTTACGCAAGTGGTGATTGAACTTGAGGCCTGACACTTGTCAGCTGCTTATAATTCCAGCTACTGGCAGTCTTGTTCACACATAAATAAAGCACGACAGGCATAGATAAGTAACCTGGAAATACAACAATAGGCACCTGGATGAACACAAAGACGGACAGTGATGCGGCCACAAATATATTATGGTCATATTACTCCATGGATGTGTCTCTGCTGTAAAATAATCATTACTCTCTTGTACTAAAATAATTGGAGATTAAGTATTGTAGGACTCTTTCCACTCTCTGATGCATTTCATCTGCCATAATTTTTTTTTCTTTGACATGGCCAATGTATGCCTCATATTCAGTTCTGTATGGGGTTACATATTATAAAGTGCACTATAGTTTATAATTATATGTTGCGGTAGATCGGTTCACTCAGCCGTACACGGAGGTAGACACGGGAACACTGTCTCCTTAGGAATACCCTTGGTTTATTAGGTGCAGCTTAAACCAAGCTGAAGGAAAAAATTATAACAGCCCTCTGGGCAAAAACAGGAAAACAAAACAAAATGGTAGCACAAAACACAGTCCTTCTGTTAGCGGAGATCAACCAACTCAGGGTTAGCAGAACCCATGGTTCTGGTATAAGCAAAACACCACACTTCTCTGAAGTGTTCCTCTCCAGACACTGAACACCCACTGCCTCTTGAGGCCAGCTACTTAAGTCCCAGACCACACCCTGGGGTGGAGAAAAGGTGGACAACCTTCCACCACTGTATGGTTGTCCACAAAAAAAACCAGCCCTTTAAATAAATTGGCTGTTATCTCCTTACAACGCTTAGTGTGCTGAAGAAGTAAAAACTCCTGGGTTTTTAGATCACTGAAGCCATTAGTTCAGCTAAACATATCTCCCCTCCAGCACTTTGCCAATGACTTTGTCACAATGTATACTCATAAATATATACAGCACATCCCAAAAATAATATGATGATCTAATATCGCTAGGTAAAAATTTACTAAACTGAACACAAGGTTCTTAGTTTAACATTCTGATCAGACTGTATAAAGCCCTCTACTATGCCACGGCGAACCTCTCAGTGGGTCCCTAACCTGACATCGCCTTTAAAGTGTGGCTCCATAACCACCACCACACAGATGGTGCACCAGCAGGGTGAGCAACCTGGTGCCCTCACATCACCCATGCTGTAAAGGTACCGTCACATTAAGCGACGCTGCAGCGATCTAGACAACGATGCCGATCGCTGCAGCGTCGCTGTTTGGTCGCTGGAGAGCTGTCACACAGACAGCTCTCCAGCGACCAACGATCCCGAAGTCCCCGGGTAACCAGGGTAAACATCGGGTTACTAAGCGCAGGGCCGCGCTTAGTAACCCGATGTTTACCCTGGTTACCATTGTAAAAGTAAAAAAAAAAAACACTACGTACTTACATTCCTGTCGCGTCCCCCGGCCTCAGCTTCCCTGCACTGTGTAAGCGCGCTGGCCGGAAAGCACAGCGGTGATGTCACCGCTGTGCTTTGCTTTACGGCCGGCGCTGACACTGGGGGACGCAGGGAAGCTGACGCTGAGGAACATGACAGGAATGTAAGTATGTAGTGTTTTTTTTTTTACTTTTACAATGGTAACCAGGGTAAACATCGGGTTACTAAGCGCGGCCCTGCGCTTAGTAAACCGATGTTTACCCTGGTTACCAGTGAAGATATCGCTGAATCGGCGTCACACACGCTGATTCAGCGATGTCAGCGGGAGATCCAGCGACGAAATAAAGTCCTGGACTTTCCCCAGCGACCAACGATCTCCCAGCAGGGGCCTGATCGTTGGTCGCTGTCACACATAACGATTTCGTTAACTATATCATTTCTACGTCACAAAAAGCAACGATATCGTTAACGATATCGTTATGTGTGACGGTACCTTAAGGCTGAGTCCCCATGACTCCAGGCCCCACAGGCACAAACCACAGTAACAATGGCCGCCACACAGCACCAACACCAACTGTGCTGTTCATGGCTTTTTTCTACTGTTCTAGCATATTTAAAGGGAACCTGTCACCCCGTTTTTTCAGATTGAGATAAAAATACTGTTAAATAGGGCCTGCGCTGTGCGTTACAATAGTGTATGTAGTGTACCCTGATTCCCCACCTATGCTGCGAAATACATTACCAAAGTCGCCGTTTTCGCCTGTCAATCAGGCTGGTCAGCTTGGGTGGGCGTGGTCACAGCGCTGTTTCTTCCTCAGTTTTACGTTGGTGGCGTAGTGGTGTGCGCATGTTGAAGTGACGAATCCACTGCGAAACGTGAAGAAGCAGCGTGTGATCTGCGCTATTACCCCCTGTCATTGGTGGGGGCGGCCATCTTCCTGGGGCCGCGCGTGCGCAGATGGAGTGCTCTGCTGCACGGGGCTTCAGGAAAATGGCCGCGGGATGCCGCGCGTGCGCAGAAGAGATCGCGGCGGCCATTTTCCCAAAGCCGAGTTTGCATCTCGGCTTTGGGAAAATGGCCGCCGCGATCTCTTCTGCGCCCACCCGACCTGACCAGCCTGATTGACAGGCGAAAACGGTGACTTTGGTAATGTATTTCGCAGCATAGGTGGTGAATCAGGGTACACTACATACACTATTGTAACGCACAGCGCAGGCCCTATTTAACAGTATTTTTATCTCAATCTGAAAAAACGGGGTGACAGGTTCCCTTTAATTAGTATTGTTTTTTCCTACTGTTCACATTTTACCTGATGAATAATTCTTTAGGTGTTTATAGTTCTTTGAAAACATACCATGGATGGTTTTTGTCACTATGTAATGTCTGCGCTATAAATGTATTTAATAATCTTTTTTTATATTTTTTTAATTACAGTAGTTTATGGGCTATAAGACATAGCAGAGCATAACACTAATTATAAGCCCAGAAAGAAGGAAAACATATATTTTTATGTAGATGGGTGAAACTCAGATGATTTTGCACAATAATATGTGCAAGTTAATACCTCATTACATTGCTAGGGTGCCCCATTGCATTACTTCTGAATATGAGATTAACCCTCACTTATTAGCACATGACCCAAACGACATAGCTGAATAAAGTAAAATAAAATACACAACACGTTATTATTTGATGTGAAGGCTACAGCTTTTTATTAAATGCGAATGAACGTGATTTTTTTTTATATTTTGTATTATTATTTTTAGTATCTGATAAGATGTGCAGAGGTAGGTTACAGATAAAGGATGTAACAACACATAATGTTAATGTAAACAGGTTAAGCAGTCAAGTATGGTATCAAATCTCCAAAGAAAAAGGGGGCGAGTGGACAGGAAATGCTTCTGCCATCTCTCCTGGTAGGAGAAAGGGGAAGAGACAGTGAGGCAGGAAGTTTTATTTTTCCTAAACTCCTCCATCCCAACAGTGATAAGAACCCAGGCACTAAGGGACTCTGTTTCTAAAGGGGGAAACACCCAGCCTAATACAATCAATATAGAAAACAAAACTCCAGGATTTAAGAGTCCCCTTTTCTTTAGTCCTATAGTCATGCATCCCCTTTCCCTAGTACTCCAGAGAGTTCATTACTAGTCACATTGCCTCCTGGCTATGCTAACCACCGTGCCTCATGGCAATGCTAGCCGCATTGCCCCATCAAATTACTAGCCCTAACTTGTGTTAGCAGTTACTGCAAATCTATGCACTCTGTCAATTTATAGAGACGAGTATCCTGGCAGCTCCTCTGTGCAGCATGAGAGGGTAGAGCTAAAGATCCTGATGGCTAGCTCAGACAAAGAATGCCATGGCATTTGTATTTTAACTTTTGTTTCAATAATGTTTTGAATATTCATTCTAAGGAGCTGGAACAACAATTTTTGCAAACCCACAACATATTATATGCTGCATCCACATACTACACTACCAGAACCTTTCACTAATACACTGCTCAAATTGTCCTGCTCCCTGCTGTCTGTAATCAAAGTATTAAGATGTGTTTACACTGCATCTTTTTCCAATGATTTTGGAGCAGAAAACACCACAAAAAAATCTAAAACGAAAACAATCAAAATAATGAACATATTCATTTCTATGTAAAAATGACTTGCAAGTAGAGATTTATGTCCATATGTAAAGGTTATGACTCACATAATTTTAGTTACATGCCTCCTGAAGAAGATCAGCGAAACGTGCGTTGAGGCGGTAGGCCAGGGTCCACATCATTAAAATCATGCGAGTCATAACCTTTTCATATGCATATTGCTCGCATGCTGGGTCATGCGTGCAACAGTGTTGTGAATTCTGTGATCAAGCTCCCTCCTGTGGTCACGAGTGGTACTGCGGCTTCTGAGTTTCCTTCCTCAGGTGATGAGGTTAAGTCGTTAGGTGCTGCTCTATTTAACTCCACCTAGTGCTTTGATCCTGGCCTCCAGTCAATGTTCTAGTATTGGTCTTGCTTCCTCCTGGATCGTTCCTGTGGCCTGTCTGCTCAGCATAAGCTAAGTTCTCCTTGTGTTACTTTTGTTGCTATATTTTCTGTCCAGCTTGCTTTTTTGGTTTTGCTTGCTTGCTGGAAGCTCTGAGACGCAGAGGGAGCACCTCCGTACCGTTAGTCGGTGCGGAGGGTCTTTTTGCCCCTCTGCGTGGTTGTTTGTAGGTTTTTGTGTTGACCGCAAAGCTATCTTTCCTATCCTCGGTCTATTCAGTAAGTCGGGCCTCACTTTGCTAAATCTATTTCATCTCTGTGTTTGTATTTTCATCTTAACTCACAGTCATTATATGTGGGGGGCTGCCTTTTCCTTTGGGGAATTTCTCTGAGGCAAGGTAGGCTTATTTTTCTATCTTCAGGCTAGCTAGTTTCTCAGGCTGTGCCGAGTTGCATAGGGAGCGTTAGGCGCAATCCACGGCTACCTCTAGTGTGGTTTGATAGGTTTAGGGATTGCGGTCAGCAGAGTTCCCACGTCTCAGAGCTCGTCCTATGTTTTGTGGTTTTTGTCAGGTCACTTGTGTGCTCTGAACTTCAAGGTCCATTGTGGTTCTGAATTATCTATTCATAACACAACAGATATTAAGTGCAACAGGATAAAGTGCTTGGCAGTTATACAATGGCAGTTGGACAGGGCAGGAGACTGGTAAGGTGCATGTGTTTTTCATGCAAACTTGCTGCTTGGTCAGTCGTACTACATTATGCATTGATCATATCAATCTGCTGCTTATTTGTGTTTACTTCTACTTTTACACAACTCGCCCGCCCTTTACCCACATTTTGTGTACTCTCTCCATATCCACCCCTCCCTTCTCCCCTCTCCCATGTGTAACTCTGAGGCTCTACTGACATTTCTCACCCACTCCAAATCATACAATACCTCCATGCAGCATTCAAAACATTCATACAAATCATCCAACCACCTGCTCTTTCTGTTTTTTCTTCTTTTACTAGTTGCAGGTGACATCTCCCCCAACCTTGGGCCTCCCTCCACCAGCATACATTACTCTCCTCCATCTGCATATAGAAGCCTTGCTAATCTTATTAACATTCAGTGCATGCCTTCACCTATCGCTTTCCAATGTGATCTCTGGAATGCACGGTCTGTGTGTAACAAACTAACTTACATTCACGATTTTTTCCTCTCTAATTCCCTTAACCTTCTGGCTATTACAGAAACCTGGATCCAGCATTCATACACCACCACCGTTGCCGCTCTCTTGTTTGGTGGGCTGAAATTTTCACATACCGCCAGACCTGAGAACAGACAGGATGCCGGTGTTGGTTTGCTCCTTTCATCCCAATGTGCTGTCCAGTTCATCCCCCCGGTTCCCTCATTTACATTTCCTTCCTTTGAAGTCCACACCATCAGACTCTTTAAGCCCTTCTCCTTGCGAGTGGCGGTTGTTTATCACCCTCCAGGCTACTCCCGCCAGTTTCTAGACCACTTTGCCACCTGGCTTACTCACTTTCTATCCTGTGACATCATCACCCTCATCATGGAAAACTTTAACATCCCCATCAATGATCCCATCTCCCAATCTGCCTCTCATCTTCTTTCTCTTACTTCTTCATTCGGCCTCTCACCGTTTACTAATTCTTCTACGCATGAGGACGGGAATACTCTAGACCTGGTTTTCTCCTGTCCCGCCTCGCTGCACTACTTTACTAACTCCCCTCTCCCACTTTCAACCACACCCTTCTTTCCTTCTCTGTCAAGAATTGTCTCCTCACCCGGGACACCCCCACTTACCACACTTATCAGAATACACGTACCATTAATAGCAAGCATCTAATGGACAATTTCCACACATCTTTAGCCCGATCTCCTCCCTCTCCTGTCCAGACTTAGCACTGTCACACTTAAATAATACACTGAAGAATGCCCTAGATGAAGTAGCACCTTCTACATGCAGAAAGACCCTACACAGACAATGGCAGCCCTGACACACAATACAAACACGCTTTCTTCAGCGCTGCTCAAGGTATGCAGAGCGGCAGTGGAGAAAATCTCTCTTAGCAGAAGACTTCATCCACTATAAGTTCATGCTCAAAACATATAACTCTGCCCTTCATCTGATCAAACAATCGTACTTCACCACCCTCATCACCTCACTATCCAACAACCCAAAAGGACTTTTTGAAACCTTAACCCTCCGTCACATACAACTGATCTGACAGGCGCTTCTCTTTTACTTTCATTTCTCCTTCCTCACCAGATTGTGAGGAAACCCCCTCCCTCCAGGTAGTCTCCTGTCTCTTGAAGGTCTGTGAAACCTGATATCACAGTTGGATTTCAGAGCTTCAGGGGAGAGGATATAGCTGCACAGATCTCTCAGGCTCATTGTATGTGAATACGTCACATTCAGTAAGGTTGGTATTTTATGTTTTTATTCATCACAATAGTTTATTTAGCTTGTTTTATGAATGTATAGCACAAAATGTGAGGATATTTCATAGAAATAAGGGAGATTTTATAAAAGAAAGTGTGCTGCTCAGGCATATACAGTAGTTCCCTAACATATTCCTTCTCTTGCTTCAGATTATCTGCTGAAATGGAGAGGAAAATGTACAATTTATCCAAACAACTTGATGTTGAGGAAGTAACAAACATGCTGTTAGATGATAGAGACCTCACACTGAATGAGGATTTAGGAGAGGAAAGTGAGATTGATTCTCATGATGAGGTGGAAGAATTTGTCCTGGATTCTGAAACAGAGCAAGATGGTGACAGTGGTGAGGATGAAGAAGTTGGATCATATTATATTGGAAAAGATAAAAATACTAAATGGAACAAGAAGCCATTCCAGAAAAAACGTAGGGAACCTTTAAACATTGTTACTCACCTTCCTGCAGTAATAGGAACTGCACGTAATGCAAAAACTGCAGTTGAATGCTGGAACAGTATATTTACAGATGACATTCTGGACTCTATTGTCACATATACCAACCAATATATAGACATTATAAAGGACAAGTACATCTGCAACAGAACCATCAAGCCCACAGATGAAATAGAACTGCGTGCTTTTTTTGGATTACTGTACCTTGCAGGAGCTTATAGGGCAAATAGACAAAGTTTGGAGGAACTTTGGGGTAAAGATGGGGATGGAGTTGAAAAATTTAGCCTTGTTATGTCCATAAACAGATTCAAGATTCTAATTCGTTGCCTTCGGTTTGACGACAGAACTACCCGAACCGAACGCAAAACACATGACCGACTTGCTCCAATTCGTGATATATTTCAAAGATTTGTTGTAAACTGTAAACAAAGTTATTACCCTGGAGAGGATCTCACGATTGACGAAATGCTCCCTGGTTTTCGTGGTAGATGTGCCTTTCGTCAATATATTCCATCAAAGCCAAACAAATATGGAATAAAAATTTATGCCCTTGTTGATGCCAGTAAGACCTACACTTACAACCTGGAAGTTTATGCAGGAAAACAACCAGAAGGTCCTTACTGTGTGAGCAACAAACCCATTGATGTTGTAAAAAGACTGGCTGAACCCTTATTTGGATCGGGTCGCAATATTACAGCTGACAATTGGTTTACAAGTTGTGATCTGATTGATTATCTGAAAATTCAGAAGCTGTCATATGTGGGAACTGTAAGAAAAAACAAAAGGGAATTGCCGCCACAGTTTGTAAGTGTGAAAGAGAGACAACAGTACAGCAGTATGTTTGCATTCCATAATGGAAGGCTTTAGTTTCCTATGTACCACATGCCAAAAAAATCGTACTTCTTCTATCAACACTTCATGATGATGCTGCCATCGATCCTGGGACTGGGGCAGAAAAAAAAACGGAGATAATTACATTTTACAATGCCACCAAAGGGGGTGTGGATACAGCAGATCAGATGTGCTCCACTTTCAACGTCAGCAGAAACATCAAACGCTGGCCAATGGTCATATTTTTTGCTATGTTGAATTTGGGTGGTATAAATTCACAAGTAATTTATCTTGAAAACAAGCTTGAACCACTCCGTAGACGATTGTATCTGAAAAAATTGGCCCATGAACTAGTACTTGGAGAGCTACGCAGGAGAAGCGTGAAAACAATCGGTATCCCCTCTCGCCTTCAAGTTCAGCTCAAAAGGTTCCGCCCAGAAGATGATGGTGAAAAGTCACCATCTGCACCACCTCACAAAAGAAGGAGATGCACCACCTGCCAAACGGAAAGCGGAACCAGAAGGCTTTCAAATTATGAATGTCTCAAATGTCATAAAGCAATTTGCCTGACACATGCAAAAATGGTGTGTAATTCTTGCTATTTGCTCTGCAAGTGTGACTTTCCTGGGGAAACCTCAGCATCTACTTCTGATTGAATATGTTTTTAATAGTACTTAAGGTACCTTAAAATTAAGTTTGTGTTCAAAAATTTTCTTTGTACATTTTTTTGAGAGAGTCGAACTGGGGACTATTTGGCGGGAGTTTTGAAAAGTTTGTATTTCATAGTTATTAGTTTTATGTTAAGTAAATGTTTTTTTTTGCAACTGATTATGTGTAGTCTCTTTTATTACATCCCTATGAAGGTCACTGATCACTTTTAGAGCACTGAAATTGCAAACATTAGATATTATAGGTATTTTTCCAGCAGGCGCCTGACAGGCACATTGTATGTGAACTCGTTAGTCCGAATATTGTATATGACGGAGGGTTAAACTCCCTCCTGAAACCTAAAGTACAGGCCCCCATCACCAACCTCAGCGGTGAGGATCTGGCTATTTATTTCCTAGAAAAAATCAACCACATCCATCAGGATATCTCAGCCCAATCTCCTCAGTGCCTGGATCCCCTTCCCTGCCGCACCTCAAGCTCATTAGACATCTTTGAGCCTGTTTCAGAAGAAGAAGTTTCCAAGCTACTTGCTTCTGCTCGGCCTACAACCTGCAACAGTGACCCCATTCCTTCACATCTCCAGCAGTCTCTCTCACCAGTGGTCACCACTCACTTGACTAAAATATTTAACCTCTCTCTTTCTTCGGGTATCTTTCCCTCCTCATTTAAACATGCCATCATAACCCCTTTACTTAACCCCTTCCCGACCCATGACGCCACGTAGGCGTCATGAAAGTCGGTGCCATTCCGACCCATGACGCCTATGCGGCGTCATGGAAAGATCGCGTCCCTGCAGATCGGGTGAAAGGGTTAACTCCCATTTCACCCGATCTGCAGGGACAGGGGGAGTGGTAGTTTAGCCCGGGGGGGTGGCTTCACCCCCTCGTGGCTACGATCGCTCTGATTGGCTGTTGAAAGTGAAACTGCCAATCAGAGCGATTTGTAATATTTCACCCATTATAACGGGTGAAATATTACAATCCAGCCATGGCCGATGCTGAAATATCATCGGCCATGGCTGGAAATACTAGTGTGCCCCCACCCCACCCCTCCGATCGCCCCCCCACCCCCCGATCTGGCCGGTACACTGCTCCGGCTCCCTTCCGTCCTGTGCTCCACTCCCCCCCGTGCTCGTGTCCGCTCCCCCCGTGCTCCAATCACCCCCCCGTGCTCCAATCACCCCCCTGCACTCCGATCCACCCCCCCCCGTGCTCCGTTCCACCCCCCCGTGCTCCGTTCCAGCCCCCCCGTGCTCCGTTCCACGCCCCCCGCGCTCCGTTCCACCCCTCCCGCGCTCCGATTCCCCCCCCCGTGCTCCGATCCCCCCCCCCGTGGTCCCCCCCCACCCTATCATACTTACCGATCCAGCCGTGGTCCCGTCCGTCTTCTCCCGGGCGTCTTCCAAAATGGCGGGCGCATGCGCAGTGCGCCCGCCGAATCTGCCGGCCGGCAGATTCGTTCCAAAGTGCATTTTGATCACTGAGATATAATTTATCTCAGTGATCAAAATAAAAAAAATAATAAATGACCCCCCCCCCCCTTTGTCACCCCCATAGGTAGGGACAATAAAAAAATAAAGAAATTTTTTTTTTCCACTAATGTTAGAATAGGGTTAGGGTTAGGGGTAGGGTTAGGGTTAGGGGTAGGGTTAGGGTTAAGGTTAGGGCTAGGGGTAGGGGTAGGGTTAGGGGTAGGGCTAGGAGTAGGGTTAGGGTTAGGGGTAGGGTTAGGGCTAGGGTTAGGGCTAGGGTTAGGGTTTCGGCATGTGCACACGTATTCTGGTCCTCTGCGGATTTTTCCGCTGCGGATTTGATAAATCCGCAGTGCTAAACCGCTGCGGATTTATGGCGGATTTACCGCGTTTTTTTCTGCGCATTTCACTGCGGTTTTACAATTGCGATTTTCTATTGGAGCAGTTGTAAAACCGCTGCGGAATCCGCACAAAGAAGTGACATGCTGCGGAATGTAAACCGCTGCGTTTCCGTGCAGTTTTTCCGCAGCATGTGCACAGCGATTTTTGTTTCCCATAGGTTTACATTGAACTGTACACTCATGGGAAACTGCTGCGGATCCGCAGCGTTTTCCGCAGCGTGTGCACATACCTTTAGAATTAGGCCATGTGCACACGGTGTGGATTTGGCTGCGGATTCGCAGCAGTGTTCCATCAGGTTTACAGTACCATGTAAACATATGAAAAACCAAATCCGCTGTGCCCATGGTGCGGAAAATACCGCGCGGAAACGCTGCGTTGTATTTTCCGCAGCATGTCAATTCTTTGTGCGGATTCCGCAGCGTTTTACACCTGTTCCTCAATAGGAATCCGCAGGTGAAATCCGCACAAAAAACACTGGAAATCCGCGGAAAATCCGCAGGTAAAACACAGTGCCTTTTACCCGCAGATTTTTCAAAAATGGTGCGGAAATATCTCACACGAATCCGCAACGTGGGCACATAGCCTTAGGGTTAGGGTTGGAATTAGGGTTGTGGTTAGGGTTAGGGGTGTGTTGGGGTTAGTGTTGTGGTTAGGGGTGTGTTGGGGTTAGGGTTGTGATTAGGATTATGGCTACAGTTGGGATTAGGGTTAGGGGTGTGTTGGGGTTAGTGTTGGAGTTAGAATTGAGGGGTTTCCACTGTTTAGGCACATCAGGGGTCTCCAAACGCAACATGGCGCCACCATTGATTCCAGCCAATCTCGTATTCAAAAAGTCAAATGGTGCTCCCTCACTTCCGAGCCCTGACGTGTGCCCAAACAGTGGTTTACCCCCACATATGGGGTACCAGCATACTCAGGACAAACTGCGCAACAATTACTGGGGTCCAATTTCTCCTGTTACCCTTGTGAATCTAAAAAAATGCTTGCTAAAACATAATTTTTGAGGAAAGAAAAATGATTTTTTATTTTCACGGCTCTGCGTTGTAAACGTCTGTGAAGCACTTGGGGGTTCAAAGTGCTCACCACATATCTAGATAAGTTCCTTGGGGGGTCTAGTTTCTAAAATGGGGTCACTTGTGGGGGGTTTCTACTGTTTAGGCACACCAGGGGCTCTGCAAACGCAACGTGACACCCGCAGACCATTCCATCAAAGTCTGCATTTCAAAAGTCACTACTTCCCTTCTGAGCCCCGACGTGTGCCCAAACAGTGGTTTACCCCCACATATGGGGTATCAGCGTACTCAGGAGAAACTGGACAACAACTTTTGGGGTCCAATTTCTCCTGTAACCCTTGGGAAAATAAAAAATTCTGGGCTAAATAATTATTTTTGAGGAAAGAAAACGTATTTATTATTTTCACGGCTCTGCATTATAAACTTCTATGAAGCACTTGGGGGTTCAAAGTGCTCACCACACATCTAGATAAGTTCCTTTCAGGGTCTAGTTTCCAAAATGGGGTCACTTGTGGGGGGTTTCTACTGTTTAGGCACATCAGGGGCTCTGCAAACGCAACGTGACGCCCGCAGAGCATTCCATCAAAGTCTGCATTTCAAAACGTCACTACTTCAATTCCAAGCCCCGGCATGTGCCCAAACAGTAGTTTACCCCCACATATGGGGTATCACCGTACTCAGGAGAAACTGGACAACAAATATTGGGGTCAAATTTCTCCTGTTACCCTTGGGAAAATTAAAAAATTCTGGGCTAAATAATTATTTTTGAGGAAAGAAAACGTATTTATTATTTTCACGGCTCTGCATTATAAACTTCTATGAAGCACTTGGGGGTTCAAAGTGCTCACCACACATCTAGATAAGTTCCTTTGGGGGTCTAGTTTCCAAAATGGGGTCACTTGTGGGGGGTTTCTACTGTTAAGCCACATCAGGGGCTCTGCAAATGCAACGTGACGCCCACAGAGCATTCCATCAAAGTCTGCATTTCAAAACGTCACTACTTCACTTCCGAGCCCCGGCATGTGCCCAAACAGTGATTTACCCCCAAATATGGGGTATCAGCGTACTCAGGAGAAACTGGACAACAACTTTTGGGGTCAAATTTCTCCTGTTACCCTTGGGAAAATAAAAAATTGCAGGCTAAAAGATCATTTTTGAGAAAATAATTTATTTTTTTATTTTCATGGCTCTGCGTTATAAACTTCTGTGAAGCACTTGGGGGTTCAAAGTCCTCACCACACATCTAGATTAGTTCCTTTGGGGGTCTAGTTTCTAAAATGGTGTCATTTCTGGGGGATCTCCAATGTTTAGGCACACAGGGGCTCTCCAAACGTGACATGGTGTCCGCTAATGATTGGAGCTAATTTTCCATTTAAAAAGCCAAATGGCGTGCCATCCCTTCCGAGCCCTGCCGTGCGCCCAAACAGTGGTTTACCCCCACATATGGGGTATCAGCGTACTCAGGACAAACTGGACAACAATATTTGGGGTCCAATTTCTCCTATTATCCTTGGCAAAATAGGAAATTCCAGGCTAAAAAATCATTTTTGAGGAAAGAAAAATTATTTTTTATTTTCATGGCTCTGCGTTATAAACTTCTGTGAAGCACCTGGGGGTTTAAAGTGCTCAATATGCATCTAGATAAGTTCCTTGGGGGGTCTAGTTTCCAAAATGGGGTCACTTGTGGGGGAGCTCCAATGTTTAGGCACACAGGGGCTCTCCAAACGCGACATGGTGTCCGCTAACAATTGGAGCTAATTTTCCATTCAAAAAGTCAAATGGCGCGCCTTCTCTTCCGAGCCCTGCCGAGTGCCCAAACAGTGGTTTACCCCCACATATGAGGTATCGGCGTACTTGGGAGAAATTGCCCAACAAATTTTATGATCCATTTTATCCTACTGCCCATGTGAAAATGAAAAAATTGAGGCGAAAATAATTTTTTTGTGAAAAAAAATTACTTTTTCATTTTTACAGATCAATTTGTGAAGCACCTGAGGGTTTAAAGTGCTCACTAGGCATCTAAATTAGTTACTTGGGGGGTCTAGTTTCCAAAATGGGGTCACTTGTGGGGGAGCGCCAATGTTTAGGCACACAGGAGCTATCCAAACGCGACATGGTGTCCGCTAACGATGGAAATAATTTTTCATTCAAAAAGTCAAATGGCGCTCCTTCCCTTCCGAGCCTTACCATGTGCCCAAACAGTGGTTTACCTCCACATGTGAGGTATTGGTGTACTCAGGAGAAATTGCCCAACACATTTTAGGATCCATTTTATCCTGTTGCCCATGTGAAAATGAAAAAATTGAGGCTAAAAGAATTTTTTTGCGAAAAAAAAGTACTTTTTCATTTTTACGGATCAATTTGTGAAGCACCTGGGGGTTCAAAGTGCTCACTATGCATCTAGATAAGTTCCTTGGGGCGTCTAGTTTCCAAAATGGGGTCACTTGTGGGGGAGCTCCAATTTTTAGGCACACGGGGGCTCTCCAAACTTGACATGGTGTCCGCTAAAGAGTGGAGCCAATTTTTGATTCAAAAAGTCAAATGGCGCTCCTTCCCTTCCAAGCCCTGCCGTGCGCCAAAACAGTGGTTTACCCCCACATATGAGGTATCAGCGTACTCAGGACAAATTGGACAACAACTTTCGTGGTTCAGTTTCTCCTTTTACCATTGGGAAAATAAAAAAATTGTTGCTAAAAGATAATTTTTGTGACTAAAAAGTTAAATGTTCATTTTTTCCTTCCATGTTGCTTCTGCTTCTGTGAAGCACCTGAAGGGTTAATAAACTTATTGAATGTGGTTTTGAGTACCTTGAGGGGTGCAGTTTTTAGAATGGTGTCACTTTTGGGTATTTTCAGCCATATAGACCCCTCAAACTGACTTCAAATGTGAGGTGGTCCCTAAAAAAAATGGTTTTGTAAATTTCGTTGTAAAAATGACAAATCGCTGGTCGAATTTTAACCCTTTTAACTTCCTAACAAAAAAAAAATTTGTTTCCAAAATTGTGCTGATGTAAAGTAAACATGTGGGAAATGTTATTTATTAACTATTTTGTGTCACATATCTCTCTGGTTTAACAGAATAAAAATTCAAAATGTGAAAATTGCGAAATTTTCAAAATTTTCGCCAAATTTCCGTGTTTATCACAAATAAATGCAGAATTTATTGACCTAAATTTACCACTAACATGAAGCCCAATATGTCACGAAAAAACAATCTCAGAACCGCTAGGATCCGTTGAAGCGTTCCTGAGTTATTACCTCATAAAGGGACACTGGTCAGAATTGCAAAAAACGGCAAGGTCTTTAAGGTCAAAATAGGCTGGGTCTTGAAGGGGTTAAAAAGCCATTCCTGGACCAGAACTGCACTGCTAAATACAGACCTGTCTCTAACCTTTCCTTCATCTCTATACTCCAGGAACGCTTGGTCCACTCCCGTCTTATCCCCTATTTCTCGGATAACTCTCTTCTCGACACCTTACAATCTGGTTTTCAATCTTTACACTCCACTGAAACTGCCCTCACTAAAGTCTCTAATGATCTAATAACAGCTAAATCCAAAGGTCATTGCTCACTGCTGATTCTCCTGGATCTCTCTGCCGCATTTGACACTGTGGATCACCAGCTCCTCCTCACTATGCTCTGCTCTATAGGCCTCAAGGACACAGCCCTCTCCTGGTTCTCCTCCTACCTCTCTGACTGCTCCTTCACTGTATCTTTGTCGACAGTTGGTTTGCACAGCGGCGTACAAACAGCAATGCAGCTATCAGGGAGCCTTATAGGGCAGCCTAATAAGCTACAGAGCTGATGCACAAAAAAAAAACTCCACTGTCCCTGCAAAGAAAAGGTGGTGTTGGACAGTGGAAATCGCTACAGCACAAGCAGTTTCGGGGTTAATCTTCCCTCCCTAACTATATCCCTTCTTCTGATGAAGCTGCAGCAACCTCTCCCTATGCTAAGATCGGCAGAAGTAAGATGGCGGTCGGCGTGCATGCCCCTTTATAGCCCCTGTGACGCCGCAGAAAGCAAGCCTATCACTGTAATGCCCTTCTCTAAGAGTGTGGGGACCGAGACCTATGTCATCACGCTGCCCACACTCTGCGTCCTCCTTCATTGGATGAGAAATGGCGCTGAAAGAGTCATACGAAACGTGACTTTGGCGCGCTAATCGTCGACCTCATGGCCGATCCCACACTAGGATTGGGTAGGGTTTCATGAAACCCAACTTTGCCGAAAGTCGGCGTCTTTTGAAAATCACCGATCCGTTTCGCTCAACCCTATTGTGTAGTGTAATACACTAGGCCTGATTTTTGTTGCAGTCTCCTCCAAATAAAAGGGAGATTTAAATTGGCACTAAGTGGATCTACGTCACAGTTCTGTTAGTTTGTCGTACATCTTCCAGCTACGTTCTGCCACTTACATTGTGTAGTGTAATACACTGGGCCTGATTTTTGTTGCAGTCTCCCCCAAATAAAAGGGAGATTTAAATTTGCACTAAGTGGATCTACGTCACAGTTCTGTTAGTTTGTCGTACATCTTCCAGCCACGTTCTGCCACTTACATTGTTTAGTGTAATACACTACGCCTGAGTTATGTTGCAGTCTCCCCCCCAAAAAAAAGGGAGATTAACATTCTCCACAAGTTTATATACACCTTCTACCTTGTTCCACAGTACCTTGTTATTAGGGTTGAGCGACTTTTACTTTTATAGGATCGGGTCGGGTTTCACGAAACCCGACTTTTTCAAAAGTCGGGTCGAGTGAAATCGGCCGATCATATAAAAAAGTCGGGGTCGGGGTCGGGGTCGGCCGAAACTCGAAACCCAATGCAGTGCATTGGGTTTCCAATGGTTCCCAGGGTCTGAAGGAGAGGAAACTCTCCTTCAGGCCCTGCGATCCATATTTAAGTGTAAAATAAAGAATTAAAATAAAAAATATCGCTATACTCACCCTCGGACGCGCCCTGGTACTAACCGGGAACCTTCCTTCCTTCGAATCAGCGCTTGCAGGACCTTGCGGTGACGTCGCGGCTTGTGATTGGTCGCGCGACCACCCATGTGACCGCTCGCGCGACCAATCACAAGCCGCGACGTCACCGCAAGGTCCTGCAAGCGCTGATTCTTAGGAAGGAAGGCTGCCGGAAAGAAGCAGGGCGCGTCCGAGGGTGAGTATATTCCTATTACACTTAAATATGGATTCCGATACCGATTTCCGATATTGCAAACATATCGGAACTCGGGATCGGAATTCCGATACCAGATTCAGAAGATCGCCGACTTCATGGCCGACCCCACACAGGGGTCGGGTCGGGTTTCATGAAACCCGACTTTGCCAAAAGTCGGCGACTTCTGAAAATGGCCGACCCGTTTCGCTCAACCCTAGTTGTTATTGTTATTTTGGTTAGATTTTTCCAAAAATGAGAAAGTCTGGTGGAAGAGGCCGTGGGCGGGCGTTGCCAGCTGGTAATGATGGTGGTGGTGGTGGTGGAGCATCTTGTGGTAGTGGGAAAAGCAAAATAGCACCAAAGGCTCGAGGTGTTGAGCCAGCGTCATCGTCTGGCCATACAAGGCCTCGAATGCTCCCTTATCTGGGAGTAGGAAAACAGCTTATAAAGCCGGAGCAGGAGGAAAAAGTTTTGGCTTTCCTTGCCGACTCAGCCTATAGCTCTTTCGCCTCCTCTTCAGAAGGTTCGAAATCTAAAAGCAGCGAGTCGTCAGTGGATGCTCCTGGTCAGGAACAAGTCGCTTCCTTGTGTCCTTCACCCAAACCAAAAGTGAAGGATGCGGCAGGCGAAACTACAGTTTACTCCATGGAGCTCTTTACACATACCGTGCCTGGGTTAGAGAGGGAAATTGTTAAAAGCCCATTACAACATGAATCTTACATGGAGTGCACAGATGCACAGCCACAGTTGGATTATTATGCTGTTCCATTGACTCAGAACACTACATTGCCCTCGCAGTGTACTGAGCCAGAATCTGACCCTGATGAGACTATGGTGCCCAGTCACGAACGCTATAGCACCTTACACGGTGACACAGAGAAAGGTGCACATGAAATTGAAGAGGAGGTGATAGATGACCCAGTTGTTGACCCAGATTGGCAGCCATTGGGGGAAGAGGGTGCCGCTGCCAGTAGCTCAGAAGTGGAGGAGGACGATCCGCAGCAGCCATCTACATCGCAACAGCTTTCATCTGGCAGGCCCGTATCTGGCCAAAAATGTTTGTCAAATCCAAAAACAGTTTTAGGACAGCGTGTCCATCCGGTGAAAGTAGCACAGCGTGCAATGCCTGAAAAGGTAATCCATAGTAGGAAGAGTGCGGTGTGGGCATTTTTGAACTAAGATCCGAATGATCAGTGCAAAGTTATCTGTAAGAAGTGCTCAAAGACCTTTAGCAGAGAGAAGAATCTCCAAAGTTTAAATACAACGTGCATGCATAGACATTTAACCAGCATGCACTTGCAAGCCTGGACTAACTACCAAACGTCCAGTACCGTTGGTGCACCTGCTCAGAATGAAGGTAGTCAGCAACGCTACATTGCTTCCCTCACAGTAAGCCCACCAGTTAGGACACCACCAGCAGCAAATGTGGCGGTATCGTCGCAATGCCAAAGCAGTCAGGGAATCACAAGGTTCTTAGTAGGAAACACTGTAGGTAGGCCAACATCAAGAATACCATCACCAACCCTCTCTCAATCTGCCATGTCCACCACCCCCAGTGCTAGTTACACCATATGCAGCTCTTTAGTCCAGCTCACCCTACAAGAGAGTCTCGCTAGGAAAAGAAAGTACTCATCCTGTCAGCCACGTACACAGGGTTTGAACGCCCACATTGCTAGAATAATCTTCTTAGAGATGGTGCCCTAACGTTAGGTTGAAAGCAAAGCTTTCAAAGCCCTGATGGCCGACGCAGTACCACGCTATGACCTACCCAGTCGACACTTCTTTGTGAGAAAAGCCATCCCAGCCCTCCACCAGCATGTCAAAGACCGCATTGTCCATGCACTGAGGCAATCAGTCAGTAGAAGGGTGCACCTCACAACAGATGCATGGACCAGTAGGCATGGTCAGGGACGTTATGTGTCCATCATGGCACACTGGGTTAATGTGGTGGATGTAGGGTCCACAGGGGACAGCCATAGTGGGACAGTTCTGCCTAGCCCACGCTCTAGGAAACAGTTTGCTGTAGGCGTTCTCCACTCCTCCTCCTCCTCCAGAAGTGAAAGTTCGTCCACAGAGCGCAGTCGCACGACCACTCCATCCTCAGCTGCCAGTGTTGCACACGAGGCGTCCCATTATGGAACAGCTAGTGGTAAGCGTCAACAGGCTGTGCTACAAATGAAGTGTTTGGGCGACAACAGACACACCACAGAAGTACTGCCTGAGTATTTGCAGCAAGAAACTCAGTCATGGCTGGGCAGTGAACATCTTGAGGAAGGCAAGGTAGTCAGTGACAATGGAAGGAATTTTATGGCTGCCATAGCCCTTTCAGAACTGAAACACATTCCTTGCCTGGCTCACACCTTGAACCTGGTGGTGCAGTGCTTCCTGAAAAATTATCCAGAGTTACCAGCCCTGCTCCTGAAGGTGCGAAGACTTAGCTCGCACATCCGCCGGTCGTCCGTACACTCCAGCCGTATGCAGAACCATAAGTGATAGCTGAATCTTCCCCAGCACTGCCTAATAATCGACGTTGCAACAAGGTGGAACTCCACACTGCACATGCTTCAGAGGCTGTGCGAACAGAGGCGTGCTGTCATTTATTTGTGTGAGGATACACATACACGGGCAGGCAGTTGGATGGCAGACATGGAGTTGTCTGGTGTGCAGTGGTCGAAGCTCCAAGACCTCTGTCAAGTCCTTCAGTGTTTTGAGGAATGCACACGGCTGGTAAGTGCAGACGACACCATCATAAGCATGAGCATCCCACTAATGCGTCTGCTGATGCAAAGTTTGACGCACATCAAGGAGCAGGCGTCTGCAGCCGAGGAGGAGGGAAGCCTTGATGACAGTCAGCCATTGTCTGGTCAGGGAACTCTCCAGGATGAGGTGGCAGACGAAGAGGAGGAGGAGGAAGAGGATGATGGGGATGAATATTTATGGGAGAAGGATGCTTCTCAGGGGGCAATAGAAACTAGTGGCGTTGCAAGGTCAGGTACAGGGTTTTTGCAGGCCACAAGTGAAGTTGATTTGCAAGAAAGTGCTCCTCAACCCAGCACAAGCAGTGAATTGACACCTGGAACATTGGCCCACATGGCAGAGTGTGCCTTGCGTATCCTAAAAAGGGACCCCCGCATTATCAAAATGATGACCAATGACGATTACTGGTTGGCCTGCCTCCTGGATCCACGATACAAAGGAAAATTACAAAATATCATGCCACATGAGAACCTGGAGCAAATATTGGCTACCAAACAAGCAACTCTTGTAGACCGTTTGGTTCAGGCATTACCAGCACACTGAGGCGGTGATTGTTCTCACACGAGCTGTAGGGGGCAACATGGCAGAGGTGTTAGAGGTGCACAAATCCAAAGTGGCGTTTGGCAGAGGGGTTTTATGACCAGGTTGTGGAGTGATTTCGCAATGACCACAGACACGACAGGTACTGCTGCATTAATTCAAAGTGACAGGAGTCAGCATTTGTCCAGTATGGTTACCAACTATTTTTCCTCCCTTATCGATGTTCTCCCTCACAGGTCATTCCCCTTTGATTACTGGGCATCTAAAATAGACACCTGGCCTGAATTGGCAGAATATGCATTGCAGGAGCTCGCTTGCCCAGCTGCTAGTGTGCTATCAGAAAGAGTATTCAGTGCTGCTGGTTCAATACTGACCAAAAAAAGGACACGTCTGGCTACTCGAAATGTTGATGATCTAACCTTCCTTAAAATGAACCAATCATGGATTTCAAATTATTTTGCCCCACCTTCCCTTGCTGACACATAGCTTGCCTTAAAAATGTCTTGCTTTTGGCCTCCTCTTACTGACTTCTCCAATTCCTCCATTTGAAGCTGCTGAATGTCCACCATCGGCCATTTTTATACCTCCCTAAATGGGCTGACTCCCCCCACAGGACCGTGGTCACCACTTGGCGCAAGCACCCGTGCGAGTGCCGTTTGCCTGGACAGGTGGGTGTGCCCATTCTTGGGCGACGGCACTGGCACAGGGTCCCTCATAGTACAATGAAGTGTCTCTGATGGTGGTGGTGCACAACCAATGTCAGACACACCGTCGTAATATGAGGGGCCCTGTGCCAGTACCACCGCCCACGAGAGAGTGTTCCCCCCAGCTCGACAGTGCTCTACCACTTGCAAAACTTACCTCTCCCTGCTCCACCACTGTGTAGTCTGTGCTGTTAAATCCTTCAATGGCACTGCCAATACAAATTTGTTGAAATGATAGATGATAGTAAAAATATACAGGGGCCCTGGCCTCCATTTAGACCAGTTAATACTTTGCGCCAACTACCACTGTCTGCTACTCAGCAGAGGAGCCCACCCCTGTACCTAGCTATGCCACCAGTTTATTTATGAAAATTTGTTTGGCTGACATTTAGCCCACTTTATTATTTTGGCCTACTAACTGTGTCAGCCACTTATTACAGTTGTCCTCCTCCGCTGAACAAAGCTATGCCGCCTGTGTACTCCTATTACCAATTTTGAACTGCATTTAGCCTACTTTTTTATTTTAGGCCTACTAAGTCTGTCTGAGCCACTTATTACAGTTGTCCTCCACTGAACAAAGCAATGCCGCCTGTGTACTCCTGTTACCAATTGGGAACTGCATTTAGCCTACTTACTTACTTGGGCCTGATAACTGTGTGAGCCTCTCATAATAGTTGTCCTCCTCCGCTGAAAAAAGCTATGCCGCCTGTGTACTCCTGTTACCAATTTTGAACTGCATTTAGCCTACTTACTTACTTGGACTTAGTAACTGTGTGAGCCTCTCATAACAGTTGTCCTCCTCCGCTGAACAAAGCTATGCCGTCTGTGTACTCCTGTTACTAATTGTGAACTGCATTTAGCCTACTTTCTTATTTGGGCCTACTAACTGTGTCAGCCACTCCTTACAGTTGTCCTCTGCTGAACAAAGCTATGCCGCCTGTGTACTCCTGTTACCAATTGTGATCTGCATTTAGCCTACTTTTTTATTTTAGGCCTACTAAGTCTGTCTGAGCCACTTATTACAGTTGTCCTCCACTGAACAAAGCAATGCCGCCTGTGTACTCCTGTTACCAATTGTGAACTGCATTTAGCCTACTTTTTTTATTTTAGGCCTACTAAGTCTGTCGGAGCCACTTATTACAGTTGTCCTCCACTGAACAAAGCAATGCCACCTGTGTTCTCCTGTTAGCAATTGTGAACTGCATTTAGCCTACTTTTTTATTTTAGGCCTACTAAGTCTGTCTGAGCCACTTATTACAGTTGTCCTCCACTGAACAAACCAATGCCGCCTGTGTACTCCTGTTACCAATTGTGAACTGCATTTAGCCTACTTACTTACTTGGGCCTAGTAACTGTGTGAGCCCCTCATAACAGTTGTCCTCCTCCGCTGAACAAAGCTATGCCGCCTGTGTACTCTTGTTACCAGTTTTGAACTGCATTTAGCCTACTTACTTATTTGGGCCTAGTAACTGTCTGCCCCTCATTACAGTTGTCCTCCGCTGAACAAAGCAATGCCACCAGGTTAGTCCTGTTAGCAATTTTGAATTGCATTTAGCCTACTTTCTTATTTGGGCCTACTAACTGTGTCTGCCCCTTATTACAGTTGTCCTCCACTGAACACAGCTATGCCGCCTGTTTAGTTCTGTTACCAATTTTGAACTGCATTTAGCCTACTTTCTTATTTGGGCCTACTAACTGTGTCTGCCCCTCATTACAGTTGTCCTCCACTGAACACAGCTATGCCACCTGTTTAGTCCTGTTACCAATTTTGAACTGCATTTAGCCTACTTTCTTATTTGGGCCTACTAACTGTGTCTGCCACTCATTACAGTTTTCCTCCACAGAACAAAGCAATGCTGCCTGTTTAGTCCTGTTACCACATTTGAACTGCATTAAGCCTACTTTATTATTTGGGCCTATATATGTGTTTCCTGCTCATCCTGCCCATTGCCCAGCCACTGCTAGATGAGTCTGCTAGTACATTGATCCAAACCACTACATTCCCCTTGCACTCTGCACAGCCAGAATCTGACCCTGCTGAAAGTCAGGTTCCCCTTCCCGCATACTATGCCACCTTACACGGGGACAAAGAGGAAGGTGCAGATGAAAGTGCAGGTTCCTTCATCAGGTGGGGGGGCATACTTGTTGGCACTGGCACAGGGCCCATCATAGTACGCAAAAGTGTCTCTGGCAGTGGAAGGCGCCAAACGCCGTCAAACACACCGCCGTACTATGAGGGGCCTTGTGCCAGTGCCAACTAGTGGGCCCCCCCTGCTTGCTCAGGATCACAGCACTTGCAAAGTTGAAATACTTACCTCTCCCTGCTCCACCGCCGTGACATATTCCACGTTTCTTGAGCTCACGAAAATCTTGAGCCAGCCCTACATCCCACAAGTTTAGCCAAATGAGCCCCTGTTTTCAATGCCTAACTATTATTATAAAATAAATTTAGATTGACAAGCTTAAGAAATACAAATTGATGTTTTTGGCATTAAAATGGGCACTGTATGTGTTTTCCTGTCCTCCACTCACTGCCGACTTTGATTCCCCATTGACTTACATTGGGTTTCGTGTTTCGGCCGACCCCCGACTTTTCGCAATGATCGGCCGATTTCAGCCGACCCGACTTTTGAGAAAGTCGGATTTCGCGAAACCCGACTCAATCCTAAAAAAGTAAAAGTCGCTCAACTCTAGTGCCGGGTATTGAAGTGCGAGACTCATCCGAGTTTCTCGCATGTGAGTATAAGCCCTCATACTGAGACTTTTTCCCCCCTTGTGCCATCCTTCGCAATGAGCCTTCTGCCTCCTTGTACTGAGCCTGCCGCCTCAACTCAATATTCGTCATCACCATTTCTGTTCTAGTGCCATTTTGCTTCTCCAGGGTCTAGTAGAGTCAACATGCCACTTCCTATTTGATTATATTGTGAAAGCTCTGATTAGACCACAACCCGAATGCAGCCGCATGGTCTTCCTCTGCTATGTGTTCGCCTTTGCATACGATCCATTCAGTAAAATGTAGATACCAAACCATTCGGATGTCTTTTAATGAAATGATATGAACTTGTACATCCAGGGGAAATGACTGAGGAATTCAGATATAGTGAATCAGGACGCTCTCATAGAAAATATCAATTACTGGCTGCAGATTTCCTAGACTGGTGAACACTGGGATTTTCTGTTCATGTTTTCTTTGTAATAAAGTAATTAATGCTGGAATAATATATACAGAGATAAATGAATGGCTGTGACATACATATTTATGATGCGGCTTTGTGATGGTATCATAGTTTGGACAGCTAAAAAAGCGGTACTAAGCTTTACTGTCAGCGACTGTTCTTCTGTCCATCAGTTCACATTTTCTACAGAAGAATTAATAATCTAGTGGATGACACAAAATGTTGCTGTGATAACTGTATCATTTAAAAGCAATCAAAGTAATAATATTTAGTCATTTATCAACCTGTACACAACCAGTGATGGATGTCAGGAGGATGCCGGAGATGCTGTGAAGATTAGAGGACATAGTAGAAATCTGCAAATATTAGAAAACATTGTATCTTCTGCTGGAAACTTGATGCTGCAGGGGCCAGGTTTTTAGTGGAGGCTGTTTTTACATTAATGCCAGGCAGGAGCTAGAAAGCTAAGGCTTTATTGTAGTCCCAGACCTACCATGTTCCATCATGATACTGGTGGGTTTGTTTTATGACAGAGGATCCTGCTGTATTGTGTCAACCCCATGAGGCTCCAGGTGAGTCTTCTACCACTACACCACCTAAATCGATGTCCCAAATACACTGTGTGCAGAATTATTAGGCAAGTTGTATTTTAGATGATTATTTTTATTATTGATCAACAACTATGTTCTCAATCAACCAAAAGACTCATAAATATCAAAGCTTAATATTTTTAGAAGTTGGAATAGTTTTTTTTTTAGATTTGGCTATCTTAGGAGGATATCTGTTTGTGCAGGTAACTATTACTGTGCAGAATTATTAGGCAACTTAATAAAAAACAAATATATTCCCATCTCACTTGTTTATGTTCACCAGGTAAACCAATATAACTGCACAAAATTTAGATATAAACATTTCTGACATGCAAAAACAAAGCCCCCAAAAATTAGTGACCAATATAGCCACCTTTCTTTATGATGACACTCAGCAGCCTTCCATCCATAGATTGTGTCAGTTGCTTGATCTGTTTACGATCATCATTGCGTGCAGCAGCTGTTACAGCCTCCCAGACACCGTTCCGAGAGGTGTACTGTTTTCCCTCCCTGTAGATCTTACATTTTATGAGGGACCACAGGTTCTCTATGGGGTTCAGATCAGGTGAACAAGGGGGCCATGTCATTATTTTTTCTTTTTTGAGACCTTTTTCTAGCCAGCCATGCTGTGGAGTAGTTGGAGGCATGAGATGGAGCATTGTCCTGCATGAAAATCATGTTTTTCTTGAACAATACCGACTTCTTCCTGTATCACTGCTTGAAGAAGTTGCCTTCCAGAAACTGGGTCTGGGAGTTGAGCTTCACTCCATTCTCAGCCCGAAAAGGTCCCACAAGTTCATCTTTGATGATACCAGCCCATACCAGTACCCCACCTCCACCTTTCTGGCGTCTGAGTCAGAGTGGAGCTCTCTGCCCTTTACTGATCCAGCCTCTGGCCCATCCATCTGGCCCATCAAGAGTCACTCTCATTTCATCAGTCCATAAAACCTTTGAAAAGTCAGTCTTAAGATATTTCTTGGCCCAGTCTTGACGTTTTATCTTATGTTTCTTGTTCAAAGGTGGCCGTTTTTCAGCCTTCCTTACCTTGGCCATGTCCCTGAGTATCGCAGACCTTGTGCTTCTGTTACTCCAGTAACGTTGCAGCCCTGAAATATGGCAAAACTGGTGGCAAATGGCATCAGGGCAGCTTCACGCTTGATTTTCCTCAATTCATGGGCAGTTATTTTGCGCCTTTTTTGCCCAGCACGCTTCTTGCGGCCCTTTTGGCTATTTGCCATGAAACGCTTGATTGTTCGGTGATCACACTTCAAAAGTTTGGCAATTTCAAGACTGCTGCATCCCTCTGCAAGACATCTCACAGTTTTGGACTTTTCAGAGCCGTCAAATCTCTCTTCTGACCCATTTTGCCAAAGGAAAGGAAGTTGCCTAATAATTAAGCACACCTTATATAGGGTTTTGATGTCATTAGACAACACCCCTCCTCATTACAGAGATGCACATCACCTGATTTACTTAATTGGTAGTTGGCTCTCAAGCCTGAACAGTTTGGAGTAGGACAATATATAAAAAGTATCACGTGATCAAAATACAACTTGCCTAATAATTCTGCACACAGTGTAGAAAGAAGGAACCTGGAGAAATAAGGCTATTTCCCACGTTGATTACTTGAAGCAGATTATCTTGCCGCAAAAGCCAGAGCGTTGACAGGAAAAATGCTTTTGTAAAATACACACATTTTTGCATGAGTTTTTGTCATTTTTCTTGCAATTTTTCCCCATTCATTTAAAAAAAACACGAAAAGAATTGACATATTACAGACTTGATAAAAATCAAAAAACACTTTCATAATTAAAATCCGCAAGAAAAAATCAGCAACATGTGTATGAGATTTCAGAAATCTCTTTCACTTTGCTGGTACTGTAAATTGATGATTTTTTTTTTCTAGGGCAAAAACGTGCAGAATGTCTGTACCCAAATTTTCTCTGAAACACAGCAGCATTTCAGAGTTGAACATACCTGGCTAGGTTCATACAGCCAGTGCCTTATACATGTTTACTGATCCACAAACAGCATATCTCAGCAATCAGGTTTACTTTGCAGTATCGAACGTGATTTGCTAATGAAACTTCAAGGTAAAATGAGGAACAGCATCAGGTCCAGGTGAAAAAAATAGAAAAAACTTTATTCCGCTGTCATACAACGTTTTCGACCAGTAATGGTCTTTATCAAGGGTTCATAAAGACCATTACTGGTCGAAACGTTGTTTGATGGCGAAATAAAGTTTTTTCTATTATTTCACCTGGACCTGATGCTTTTCCTCATTTTACCTTGGAGTGTCCAATTGGGTCTGTGGACTTGGAGCATGCATCTCATCTTTCATCTGATGTGCTGCCAGCTGTCTTTTTTCTTGCTAATGAAACTTGACTCAAACTCGATCCTCTTGCATGTGAGAATCAGATCACAAGTGAGGATAAGAAGGAGAAAATAATCTCACCTTCTTCTCCATTGTCTGTCTCGGCGTATTTCGGACTGCACTTGGATGATATCACATATTATGGGAGAACCATTCCAGGTGTAAAAAAATGCCCCTGGGTAGCAGCGGTGAAGTTTGAAGTGATGCTCATTAATAGCAATGGGTTGTACTGTGTCCTTTAATTAGTTAAAGTGGTTGTCCTCAACTGTCCACTTCTCTATTATCACACTCTCCCATGTTAAATAATGACAGTCTATACTCACCTCCACTGCTGGTGAAATTCCAGCCATGTTAGTGCTGGGTCTCGCGGGGTTGGCATGCTATTTTTGTGCCTCATGAGCCCTGCCGCAAATCTGCGATCGCAAATGGTCCTCTCCACTCTCATGTTTTTCAGATGTAGCAGACATCCATAGGACATGAGAGACCAGCAGCAGTTCTCACTTCTTCCAGATGTCAGTTTCAACCAAAGGAAGTTACCTTGATTAGTGACCGCTTATTGATTAGTGACCGCTGATTGTCATGCGAGCCCCAGTAGACTCGGCACTGACAGAATGGTGCCGGTGTAAGGGGTTACCTTCTCTGCTCCGTGCCTGGAACCACTTAGCTGTGCAGCAGGTTTCCCTGAGGGCAGACTTAGAGACCGGGACAGGAAGGAAGACGGGCTGAGAGAGAAAAAAGGCGCGCGTTCCAGGGCTAGAGCAGCATGTACTGGAAAGAGAGCAGCGTGTGCAGCAGAGAGAGCGGCGGGCGCAGCGGGGAGAGCAGCGGATACAGCGGACAGAACAGCATGCAGCTGCAGTCCAGGGAAGAGAGAGAGAGAGCTCCCGGTCGGAGAACTAAGACAGGGAGATTGTCCAGAAAGACTGCGTCTTGTGAGTACGTGAAAGCAGACTCTGCTGTGACTGGAGAGGTGCACCCTCATCCCCGTGCAGAGACAGTGACCCGTGCAGAGACAGTGACCCGTGCAGAGACAGTGGCCCGTGCAGAGACAGTGGCCCCTAGTACCCATGGTATTAGTGCAGAGCCCCTTATTCCTGTTGGGAGACCCAATAATAGACTGAGCATCATTCTCCCAGGATAGGCTGCACTGTTGAAGCAAAAGAATCAGAGCGCAGGGGACCCCGTTTGCCTAGTATCTCCTCTGCTCACCACAGTAAGCCCTTAAACCCCAAGTTGCGGGTTCCTAGAGACTACACAACCCACGGATAACAGAGGGATGACAAGTGCTGCTATTTCTCGGCACCTACATTGGAGAAGACGAGCTTACAAGCAAGTCCTCATCAGACTGATAAGTGTTTTCCCAAGAGATTCCATTTACTACTGTTATACTGTTTGACTGTCTGGGAACTTATACTGCTTCCCATATATTTTGCACCGTTATTTTATCAGTTTATATTTTACTGTTTTCTCCCTGCGATGAGAATATTGCCCCTGTTAATAAACCCCCTCAACAGTTGGACTGTCTGTTCCTTGATGACATACTCTACCCTGCACTCTATTACACTGGCACTGGAGGTGAGTACATGTTTTACTATTTTGCATGGTGGAGTGCGGCAGTTGAGAAGAGGTTGTCTCAGTAGTGGACTCTCTATAACAGACATCCGTGAAACACGATTCATTCATAGGCAGTGATGTAAGGACTGGCCACAGAACTCCTGACTCACACTTAGCAACCTCACACATGCCATTTAGGCTGATGAGACCTAAAGCAAGTCCACATGTCACAGTCCACACTGAAACTGTATTTCAGAGACATCTGAATGAGACCTTAAAGGGAACCTATGTTATGAGAAAACGCTATTAATCTGAAGATATGGGGTTAATCTGCAGGTTAATAGCATTGTGAATCTGCCCGGTGCTGACACTTAAAGCATACCTCCCAACTGTCCCGGATCCAGCGGGACTGTCCCGATTTTGACAGTCAGCCCCGTGATACCGGGCGGGACATTAGTTGTCCCGCACTGGTTGGGAGGTGTGTAATATCACCCAGTCGGCTCCCTGAGTCCCTGCACCCGCAGAGCAGCACACCACATATTGGCTGCTCTGTGCGCACAGGACCTGTGATGAGGTCACAGGATGGGAGGAGTAAGGGGGTCACATTATCGGGAGGACCTCCGTGTACAGGACTCTGCTGGTTGTCATGGCGCCAGACGAGGGTAAGCGTAGGTGTGAGGTCAGGAGGTGTTTACAGTGTGTATGTAGCAGAGCCATGTGTGTATGAGGTGTATGGATCGGAGCAGCATGTGAAAGGTGTATGGAGCGGAGTTGTGTGTGTAAGAGGTGGACGGAGCCGTGTGTACCAGGTGTACAGAGCACAGCCGTGTGTGTACGAGGTGTGCAGAGCATAGCCGCGTGTGTACGAGGTGTATGGAGCGGAGCAGCGTGTGAAAGGTAAATGGAGCAGAGTAGTGTGTGTAAGACGTGTACGGAGCAGAGCCATGTGTGTAAGAGGTGTGCGGATCGGAGCATAGTGTGAAAGGTGTATGGAGCAGAGTCGTGTGTGTATGAGATGTACGGAGCGGAGCCACGTGTGTTCGAGGTGTGCAGAGCTGAGCCATGTGTGTACAAGGTATACGGAGCGGAGCAGCATGTGCAATGTGTATGGAGCGGAGCCGTGTGTGTACGAGGTGTACGGAGTGGTGCCGTGTGTGTATGAAGTGTACAAAGCGGAGCCGTGTGTGTACGAGGTGTACGGAGGGGTGCCGTGTGCGTACGAGATGTATGGAGAGGAGCCATGTGTGTATGAGGTGTACAGAGCAGAGCCATGTGTGTGCAAGGTATACGGAGCAGAGCAGCATGTGCAATGTGTATGGAGCGGAGCCGTGTGTGTACGAGGTGTACAGGAGTGGAGCCGTGTGTGTATGAGGTGTATGGAGCGGAGCCGTGTGTGTGTACGAGGTATACGGAGTGTTAGCGTGTGTGTACGAGATGTATGGAGTGGAACCGTGTGTGTATGAGGTGTACGAAGCGGAGCCGTGTGTGTGCAAGGTATATGGAGCAGTGTGTGCAATGCGTATGGAGCGGAGCCGTGTGTGTACGAGGTGTATGGAGCGGAGCCGTGTGTACGAGGTGTACGGAGTGGATCCGTGTGTGTACGAGGTGTATGGAGCGGAGCCGCATGTTCAAGGTGTATGGAGCACAGTCGTGTGTGTACGAGGTGTACGGATCGGAGCCGTGTGTGTATTAGGTGTACGGAGCAGAGCCGTGTGTGTACGAGGTGTACAGAGCGGAGCCGCATGTGCAAGGTGTATGGAACGCAGTTGTGTGTGTACGAGGTGTATGGAGTGGAGCCGTGTGTGTACGATGTGTACGGAGTGGAGCTGTGTGTGTACGAGGTGTACGGAGCAGAGCCGTGTGTGTACGAGGTGTACGGAGCGGAGTGTGTGTGTACGAGGTGTACGGAGCGGAGCCGCATGTGCAAGGTGTATGGAGCAGAGTCGTGTGTGTACGAGGTGTATGGAGCGGAGTCGCATGTGTACAAGGTGTACGGAGCGGAGCCACATGTGCAAGGTGTATGGAGCGGAGTCGTGTGTGTACGAGATGTATGGAGTGGAGTCGCATGTGCACAAGGTGTACGGAGTGGACGCTGGCTGTGTCGGATCGGAGCAGATATTGCTCCTCGCTCTGACACTGACTGGCACAGGAGACACAGAGAGGTCTTTTATCAGTGGCGTATCACAGCTGCAGCGACGTGAGCAGTCAGCGGCGCAGCTGGATGACACCATTCAGCGCCGTGGGAGTGGAAGCTGCCGACTGCTGAGAGGGTGCGCAGTGAAAGGTGTGTGTGTGTGTAGTGATGGAGAAGGCAATGATGGGGGTGGGGTAACCATGTGTGGCCATTATATTGTACCCAGCATTGCGTGGGGTGTTGTGGATTCTGTTTTTGGGCTCCCTCTGGTGGTTACAGATGGTACTGGGTGACTTGTGTTTTCTGCGGTCTCTGGTGTCCACCTGTTCTATCAGGATATGGGAGTTTCCTATTTAACCTGGCTTTCTTGTCATTTCCTCGCCGGCTATCAATGTAATCAGTGTGTCTTGTTACCTCTGCTTCCCGCTTCTGTAATCTTCAGGACAAGCTAAGTTTTTGATTTTCCTGTTCCACGTTTTGCTTAATTTTTGTCTTAGTCCAGCTTGCAGATATGTGATTCCTTTTTGCTGGTTGCTCTAGTGGGCTGATATTACTCCTCATGTTCCATGAGTTGGCACATGAGTTCAAGTAATTTCAGGATGGTTTTTGTAGGGTTTTTCGCTGACCGCGCAGTTCACTTTTGTATCCTCTGCTATCTAGATTTAGCGGGCCTCATTTTGCTGAATCTGTTTTCATAACTACGTATGTGCTTTCCTCTCATTTCACCGTCATTACATGTGGGGGGCTGCTATTTCTGTGGGGTGTTTCTCTGGAGGCAAGAGAGGTCTGTGTTTCTTCTAATAGGGGAAGTTAGTCCTTCGGCTGGAGCGAGACGTCTAGGATCATCGTAGGCACGTTCCCCGGCTACAGCTAGTTGTGTGTTTAGGTTCAGGATCGCGGTCAGCTCAGTTTCCATCACCCTGGAGCTTGTTTTGTTTTTTGTGCTTGTCCTTTTGTGATCCCCTGCCATTGGGATCATGACAGTGGGGCCATTGTACTGTATGGAGCATCGTGTGGGGCCATCATACTGTATGGACCATCACGTGGGGCAAGTATACTGTATGCAGCATCATGTGGGGCCATTATACAGTATGGAGCATCATGTGTGGCCATTATACAGTATGGAGCATCATGTGGGCCCATTATACTGTATGGAGCATCACGTGGGGCCAGTACACTGTACGCAGCATCATTTGGGGCCATTATACAGTATGGAGCATCATGTGTGGCCATTATACAGTATGGAGCATCACGTGGGGCCAGTACACTGTACGCAGCATCATTTGGGGTCATTATACAGTATGGAGCATCATGTGGGGCCATTATACAGTATGGAGCATCGTGTGTGGCCATTATTCAGTATGGAGCATCACGTGGGGCCAGTACACTGTACGCAGCATCATTTGGGGTCATTATACAGTATGGAGCATAATGTGGCCATTATACAGTATGGAGCACCATGGGGAGCTATTATACAGTAAGAAGCATCATGTGTGGTCATTATACAGTATGGAGCATCATGTGTGGCCATTATACAGTACGCAGCATCATGTGTGGCCATTATACAGTACGAAGCATCATGTGTGGCCATTATACAGTATGGAGCATCATGTGTAGCCATTATACAATATGGAGCATTATGTGGCCATTATACAGTATGGAGCATCATGTGTGGCCATTATACAGTATGGAGCACTGTGTGGCCATTATACAGTATGGAGCACTGTGTGGCCAATATACAGTATGGAGCATCATGTGGAGCCATTATACAGTATGGAGCATCATGTGGGGCCAGTACACTGTACGCAGCATCATTTGAGGCCATTATACAGTATGGAGCATCATGTGTGGCCATTATACAGTATGGAGCATCATGTGGGCCCATTATACTGTATGGAGCATCACGTGGGGCCAGTACACTGTACGCAGCATCATTTGGGGCCATTATACAGTATGGAGCATCATGTGTGGTCATTATACAGTATGGAGCATCACGTGGGGCCAGTACACTGTACGCAGCATCATTTGGGGTCATTATACAGTATGGAGCATCATGTGGGGCTATTATACAGTATGGAGCATCGTGTGTGGCCATTATACAGTATGGAGCATCACGTGGGGCCAGTACACTGTACGCAGCATCATTTGGGGTCATTATACAGTATGGAGCATCATGTGGGGCCATTATACAGTATGGAGCATCGTGTGTGGCCTTATACAGCATGGAGCCCTGTGTGGCCATATTTTTTTGTTTATAATTATTGTTTACGAAACATTGTGATCAGAAGTGCTAAATGGGTGTGGTTGGGGCGTGACTAGTTGTGAAATGGGTGTGGTTAGAGGTGTGGCTAAAATTTGCCGCGGCGCGCTAAGTGCGCCGCTAACTTTGTCTCTCTTTCACATCCTCAAAAGTTGGGAGGTATGCTTAAAGCCCCACTGCAGGGAGGAAATTAACTTTTTTTCCCAACTGCATTCCAGTTTCAGTTACGGGGGAAACGCTGACGCGGGTTCAGTCACCGCTCTGCATATAGAGCACAACAGCTTTAATTGCGCCCCCCACACACTGACTGACAGCTAGCCATTATGCTGAACTGTTGTCAGTCAGTGAGGGGGGTGCAGTTACAGCCGACACGCTCTATATATAGGGACTGAACCTGTGCCAGTGCCGCCCCTGTGGCAGAAGCCTGAACGCTAATGGGAGAATAAAGTTAATTTTTTCCCACCATCGGGGGTCTAAGTGAAGGCGTTGGACAGGTTATTAACCTGCAGATTAACCCCATACCTGCAGGTTAATAGGGTTTTCTCAGATGACGGGTTCCTTTAAAGCCGGTTTCACACGTCAGTGGCTCCGGTACGTGAGGTGACAGTTTCCTCATGTACCGGAGACTCTGACTCACATAGACACATTAAAATCAATGTGTCTCTGCACATGTCAGCGTGTTTTCACGGTCCGTGTGTCCGTTTGGACAACACGGAGACATGTCAGTGTTCGTGGGAGCGCACAGATCACACGGACCCATTAAAGTCAATGGGTCCATGTAAAAATGTAAAACACGTACTGCACACGGATGTTGTCCGTGTGCAGTCCGTGTGCCGTGCAGGAGACAGCTCTACTGTAAGCGCTGTCCCACCCCCGCGTGTGGTGCTGAAGCCGGAAAGAAGGGATGAATAATCTTTTTTTTTTCTTTCCCCTTAAAAATAAAGTTTGTGCGTCCTCTCCCGCCTCCCATCCCCTGTGCCCCCTCCCCCCCCCCCCCGCTTGCCAGGAAATACTCACCGACACCCAGCTCCAGCGAATATGCGCATATTCCTCACTGTAGTGAGCGAGACCACGCGACCGCTCACACAGCACAGGCTGCAGCCGCTGAGAGGAGACATCGCTGGAGCTGGGAGCTGGGTGAGTATTTCCCGGCAGGCAAGCAGGGGTGGGGGAGGGTGGGGTGGACGAACAGGTGATTGGAGGCGGGAGGGGATGCACAAACTTTATTTTTAAGGGGAAAAAAAAAGATTATTCATTCCTTCTTTCCAGCGAACGCTGCTGGGAAGAAGGGATGAATACCGGCTTCAGCACCGCACGCAGGGGACAGCGCTTAACTGTAGCGCTGTCTCCTGCGCGGTCCGTGTGGTCCTCAGTTGGCACGCGGGCGGCACACGGCCGCACGTGTGCCACACTGATATGCTACGTAAGCACACGGACACGGATAATTCCAGTACCGATTTTTCCGGTACCGGAATTATCTGGACGTGTGGGACAGGCCTCAAGGTGTGCTTCACCAGTCTTTAGAGACAAATAAAACATGGAAAGTTTGTTGTTCAAATCCGCATGAGCAGCCGAACAGATCAGTGTCCACACTCCTTTAGACCCTCTGGTCTATGAGTAGAGGTGGAAACACCTTTGGAATACTGGTCTGCTCTGCTGGAGGCTGACTACATCTGTGTGGGAGGAGGGAAGGACCCTTGTGTTGCTTCAGTCTTAAGCTAGAGTCTAAAGGAGTGTAGACACTAATCTGTTCAGCCAATTGTGGATATGAGCCACAAACTTTCCATGTTTTATTTGCTCTTTTGGTGAAATCACCCGTGGATCTGGTTATGGTCAGCATATAACAATGCGATTTCTGTTACTTTTACTTACGAGTATCAACGTATCTCGTATCAACCAGATAAGATCCTATTTTCTTCTCAGCCTTTTTGTATAGTCTTTAGAGACAGTCACAAATGATCATACAAAGGGCTCCAGCAAGAGGAGTCTGAGGAGTAGTTTGTGTAGGAGAAAATCAACCCACCTGCATGAGAGTATCGCCATTTCTGAGGGAGGGCAAGGATTGCCACAGCAGAGGGATCATATAGGCTGAATCCTTAATTTGAGGATTGTCTTTCCAGAGGAGTCTGAGTGTTAATGGCTTAGTGGAAAGAGGATCGGCACACCAGAAATTGCTGGATGCTAGTGCTTGTGTGTCCGGAAGACTAAGGTGGTGGTGCAGCGGACTGCAAGATTGCAACAATAGCTAAGCAAAAACTACTACAGGACATAGCTGGCAAAACACATTGAGACCAGCCATCCGACTGTCACTGGCAGGGCCGGCTCCAGGTTTTCGTGGGCCCTGGGCAAAAGAGTCCCGGTGGGCCCCTTTAACACATACCACAATTCATAATGTACGGATACGGCAGAGAAATATAGGTATAGTAAAATGCCAAAGATTTCACTTACGTCTTACATTACATGAGTGATATCTATTGTGCATTCTACATTAGCTCAGAAACCGGACAGTATAGTCCTCTATACAGAATAATGAGCCACATATATTGCTCCAAACAGAATAATGAGCCCAATATTATTCTCCATACAGAAGAACGAGACTCATATAATGCTCCATACGGAATTGACCCCATATAATGCTCCATACAATATAGTGAGCCACATATAATTCTCCATACAGTATATGATGGGCCCCATCTATTGTTCCAAATATAATGGGCCTCATATAATGCTCCATACAGTATATGATCGGTCCCATATGGTATGCTGAGTCTCATATATTGCTCCATACAGAATGGGCCCCATATAATACTCCCTCAGAATGGGTCTCAAATAATGCTCCAAAAATAACTGGCCATATAAAATGCTCCATATATTAGTCCCATAAGATGCTTCATATATTATTGGCCCCATATACTGCTCCATATGTAATTGGCCCCATATACTGCTCCATATTGAATTGGCCACATAAGATGCTCCATATTAAATTGGCCCCATATAATGCTCCCTATAGAATGGGCTTCATAAGATGCTTCCTACATTATTGGCCCCATAAGATACTCCATATAGAATTAGCCCCATATATTGCTCCATATACGGGCCCCTTATGATGGCCCACATATATTGCTCCAAATATTTAAAAAAAATGAAATACTCACCTCTCGTTGCTTGAGGCTGCTCTGCTCTGGACTCCTCACCGTCAGCGTCTTCCTGCTCTCTGTGCTGCGCCTGATCAGGCAGAGGGCACGCATTGGTGATGTTATCGCGCCCTCTGACCTGAACGTCACAGTCAGAGGATGGAAGATGCTGCAGCGCTGGAACCAGGAGAGGTAACTATCGCAAGTGCAGGGGCCCGGAGCAGGCAGGGGTCCACTCGCGGGGGCCGGCACCGTAGCACACCAGTGTCCCCGACGGGCCTCCTGCCTGCTCAGGGCCCCGGCACTTGCCCGGGTGCGCCAGGTGCTGACGCCGGCCCTGGTCACTGGGACAGTAAAGTGTCATTGTTGTAATACCAACTGTCTCCCTATGTTAAAGCCTAATGTCTCTTTGGAAATTCTGTAACCATCGAGCACATTGTCTCATCAAACACTCTGCTACCATCCTCCATGTTGCTTCCCAATAACTAAAATTGTTAAGCTGTTGCTACGTGGGGAACCCCACCTACCTCCATGAACCACTGTGTCCTGTACTTTGGAAGGGGCATCATCATCTATAAAGCCTGTTTCACACGTCAGTGGCTCCGGTACGTGTGGTGACAGTTTCCTCACGTACCAGAGACACTGACTCACGTAGACACATTAAAATAAATGTGTCTCTACTCTCTGCACATATCAGGGTGTTTTCACGGACCGTGTGTCTGTTTGCAAAACACAGAGACATGTCAGTGTTTGTGGGAGCGCACAGATCACACGGACCCATTAAAGTCAATGGGTCCGTGTAAACACGTACCGCACACGTACAGCACACGGACATCACACGGATCCCACACGGATGGCCTACATGAGCACACGGACACGGATAACTCCAGTACCGTTTTTTCCGGTACCGGAATTATCTGGACGTGTGAGACTGGCCTAAAAGGTTCACCTCACCAAATAAAATCAACCTTTATACAAACTAGAGGTGACAAGAAACATTTTTACATACAGGGGCGGATACAGACAACCATGTATTCTCTTATCTGGGAGATCCGGGTCGATTATGCAAATCACACTCTGATCAAACTCTGATCATAGTGTGATTATAGATTAATCTGATTTCAGATGTCATCCAAGAGTAGTTTGATGTTTTCTGTGCATGTCCGAGTGTTATCTGAATATTGGATCAAACTCAGGCATGCTGTGATTTTTTTCCCAAAACTGGCTCTGTCCAAGGAAAAAATTGGACATCTGCATGGCTCCGATAGCATAACATTGGACTGTGTGCAATCTGATGTTTTGTTTAGTACGGTCATGGGCATGAGCCCTTACAGGTAAAAAAATGCAATGTCCAAGGATCAGCTGTTCACATTCAGTCATATAAGCAAAGATTGCTGAAGCAGCTCCCCTATCTACACAACTACATTTTTAATTCTATCCAACCCTTTTAAAGGTGACATTAGTGAGGAAGGGTCAGCTCCTTTTCTATCCAGCTAAACAGCATAATACATGAAAGGAGCATTGTCCTGCATGAATGTTCTGCTCTTTTTCATGCTGCTTTGCAGGATGGTATTTTACATTTTCCTTTGTCTGAACGTCTTATTTGTGAGGCAGCTATTATTAATTAAGCATTTTCAGGAGTGTTTTTTGTCTTCTTAATGTCACAATTCTGCTGGCTGCTACTTGATATATGTCAGCAATGTCTGCTCATAGCTTTTGGGAGAATCTCGTGCAGGAGAGGAAGCTTGGAGCTGCTGTTTTATCTGTACCGTGCAGGAGCTGTGCCGTAAAGTTATTCTCACTTCTACTGTTGTAGGGAGCGATCAACGTCTAGAGCTCCCAATATGACACATGATCTGCATCGTGTTTTATTATCCTTGGGAGAAAAAGTCTTACATTTTCCAATGGAAAGTATTGGACTATACAAGAGCTGCAGGCTTATGCAAGGTTTAGAGTTTATTAATATTGTACCTTATGACTTCTCTTGGTTTATTTGAGCCGTTCTTCCCTGTAATCCTCCATTTTGTCATGATGAAGATAATGCCCCCCAAGGGTAACAGTTCATTCTCCCACAATGACTTAATGCTGATAATTCTGCTGAAAGCTAAAATCTTCAACATATAGAACACATATGGGGTCCGATTCATCAAAGTGATTACGCAAGTTTTTGAGCGTAAAACTCTCTGAAACGTCACAAAATTGTTTTGCAATTGTGCACGTGAAGGTGCACAAAAATGTTGCAACTTTTGTCGGTTTCACACCAGTCCCGGCCAACAAAGTTGGCAGAGCTTGGATGGGACGAGGCATGGTTGCGCTTTCCCACCAAGTTCATCAACAGTTACACCACTTTAGTGGAAAAAATTACTCCAGAAATGTTACTCCAGCACATGCTATTAATATGATGGCCCAATGAAGTAGTGTGCGCCTTTTCATAATTTTGGTGCAACTTACACCACCCCACTGTTTCATTAGGACTGGCATGTGCAATGCCAGTCTTACTGAATCAGTTCCATTGTCTCTTAAATGTTAAGATTAATTAAAAGGCTTGTCTCATTCAGGCAATACTTTTAAGCTAAGAGCTAGCGTAATCATAAACTCATTGTTGCAGGTCTGGTCTCTTTAACCTCCCTTTCCCACTTTCTCAAAGATATTGCAAACAAGGAGTAAATCAATCCACTGGACCCTATCCAACAACCACCTCAACCATCATCGGATAGGAAACCAATAAAATAACTTTTACCTGGTGGTATCTCTGGCTCCTTGTTTGATTAGCTGGCCTGGTGCAACATTTGATTTGCGTCACACAGCAATGATGATGTTGTGCCAGGCTGGCTAATCAAAAGAAGAGCTGTAGATGCGGGCAGTTCAGTTCTCAAGGTTTCCGTCCAGAAGCCACAGAATACGGACGTGACTAGCTGCTGTACTGGGTCCTGTGAATCGAGTCTCACCATTTCTATGCATTGGGCACCACAATCAAATTTCTTGTCTTGGACTCATATACGTTAGCACTCTGGCCAAGTTCTTAAGAATCAAGTCCACCTATTAGCAGGATTCTCACGTGGTATTCAGCAGACATTAAAACTCAGTGTTAAAGTGTTGAGTAACCGCAGTGCTGCAAAATTACAGTAGTAGCCACTGAGCCGCCATATCCCCCACCTATGTAAGCAAAAAATTAAGAAATTCTCATAAAGCTGTTGTATCCTCGAGCCGCAGTGTGAACAATCTGCTGTTCAGATTTGGAGCCTTATTGTTTTGAAATATGTGAGGTGAAATTACCTTTACCCACTCCAGCCGCCGTGCAGTTTCCATGGGCAGCTTTCTTATTATTGATGGGACTGGAGTTTTTAATTAAATACTAATTAATATTATCACCGCCGCTGCCTCCCAGACTCTTCATAGCATTGTCACATTGATTTATACACATTCATTTATTACTTTTATCTGACATGCTGAGGTGGTTAATGACAAAGCAGATGAAATTATCCTCCTAGCAGTATCATTAAAAAACTAGAATAAAATAAATATACATTCTGCTTCCAAAATATCATTCTCCTTTTTGTCAAAGTCTAATACACTTGGCCTCTAATTTCATTACATCCAATGCTGAGATGCTTTTATGCACAGCTCCTAATGCCAGAGCAGCAGGCCATATCATCTAGATTTCGCCGGTAGCCCTAGGTGCCTATTATCCGGCATTTGCGGTATTTACAAATATTTTTAATATTCTGGTTAGACAATAGTTGATATATCAGAACAAAAATCATAAAAAATAGGTATAATTTTCTAGTAATATTCTATTCTATCAAAGTGCATCTGTTGCCTAAATCTGGGAAGGTGGGAGAGACTCCTGTCCAGTGCATAGCTCTTATTATTGGGCGTATGGGGAGGGGAAGGTGATGACTAGGGTTGAGCGACCTTGACTTTTTTAGGGTCGAGCCGAGTTTCGCGAAACCCGACTATCTCAAAAGTCGAGTCGAGTGAAATCGGCCGATTATGGCGAAAAGTCGAGGATCGACCGAAACACGAAACCCAATGCAAAGCCAATGGGAATTTTTTTTTCTTCTTCTTCTTCTTCTCTCAACGATCCGTTTCGCTCAACCCTAGTGATGACATTTAAAAACATATGTGATATAAATTTGCAGCATTTCTCAGACTGTTCCTCTAGACCTGCCCCATGTTCTGTTCTTGCACAGTGGCCCTCTTCTGTGTTCACCCCTGGATGATATAGCATACCAGAAGTCAATGGGGCACGTGTAGTACCAGAGCAGGGCACAACAAAATGTCCACGATTATCTTTTAGTGCAAATATCTTTCTATCACCCTTTATTGCATTGCGCAAATGTTAATGCAATTTATGTACCAGGATGCCAATATCCTATGCTGCCAGGCAACAGAGACTCATGTTTGCACTATTATGCTCAGGATAGTACTGGGTTAATAATATGTTAGGCTATGTTCACATTTTGTGTTTTTACTGCTTTTTTACAACAAAGTTTAAGCTGCTTACAAAAAGTATGTGTTGCTTAGTTTTTGCTGCATTTTTTGCTTAGTTTTTGCTGTGTCTTTATTGTTGCATTTTTGTCAGGGTACATTTGTCTCTTGTGCATGCTGATAAAGTTTAGTGTTTAAAAAAAATCTGATTCAATTTCATCAGGTTTTGGCACCAAAAATGCAGCAAAACTTGATACCTGCTTTTTTCGCAGCGTTTATTTCAATACCCAATGCTGTCAATGGGTATAAAACGCTTCCAAAATGCTGAAAGACGTGACATGCTCAATTGCAAAAAAGGCAGCTCGTTGACAAAACAGGAAAAAAACACAAGCAGTGTGCACGACAATATTGAAATCTCATAGACTTTGATGGTATTGTGAAACACAGCTGAAAATTTGCATAAAAATGCAGCAAAAAAAAAGACGCTGCAAAAACGCAAAATGTGAATGTAGCCATAGACTGTTAAGATGAGATTGTGTTTGCTAAGAAACTTCTACAAACAAACTGTATACGAAAACCATAGTGGCTTATTACATGTACACCTACCTCCTTAAGAGGGTGAAGAGTGTGTGTGTGTGTGTGTGTGTGTGTGTAAGGAGGTGGCAGGGACCCTCAATTGCCTCCTCTCTCCTACATACCGAACCCCGGCGGCACCCTAATGGCTCACCAATGTTTTATATTGTTGTTTCATGTGTTAATGTGTAATGTATTAATGTGTAATGTGACTGCCTTTGAATATGTCTAGCTCAGGGATAGAATGAGTTAATTTTCTGTGAGGAGTTAAGCAGAGAGGCTGTACAGCGGGCCTATAGAGAAAACACTTCATGCTCCCAGTGCAGTGCCTGGACAGGCTTGCCCAGGGCAAGACGCTCTCCACAGCCAGGTACAGAGGGCATTCACGGCAGAGGGGATAACAGCTGCCATGTATTGTCGGGCAGTGTGGACGGGCCCTGGTGTTGTGGGAACGTCTCCAGAAGGAGTGTGGGCTCCCAAACCTGGATGGGAGCTGTTGAGGTCGTACAGCCTCCTGAAGTTGCAGGGACAGAGCAGGAAGCATTGTGTTGTTTGCAGTAAAGTTTTCCCGTTGGAACAGAACCGTGGCTTGTGGTGGTTCCTGAGTACTCATCCCCTGCATACTCAGTGACTGTGAGCTGAAGGTAACTGACTGTACCACAGGACTGAGCCTAAAGAAGCCAACAAAGCAGTTAGGAGAAAGTCCACAACTTCACTGTATATAAAGCACCAATGGCTCAGCAGCAGCCAGTATGGACAAGGAAGGATCACATGGTTTATGCAGTTAGGAGCAGCTAAGGAATTTGTGCACTTGAAATAAGTGGAATTGCACCAGTACTTTGCCTGAGGACTGCCAACTCTGTGTTTGCTGCAATAGAATTGAAATTGTGTTCCAGAACCGTTGAGCTAGCTGTAACTGTGATCCTTACACAAGTAAATGGTTGCAATTGACCCAGTGACCACTCTGTTTTCTGGATTAATTGGAGTACACAAATCCTTTCCCTTTTGTCATAGCCATGGCACAGTTGTAACTTCCACAAATCATTGTGGTATTACACAGGTGCCAATAGATGAAAAGCCACATTCACCCACAATGGTGGTTGATTTTCGAAAGTACTTGTGTAAATTGACCATAGCAATAACAAGTTGAGATGGAATTGTGGAAAAGAACTGGCATTGTACATTCTACACTTTGCGATCTTGCCAAACCATAAAGCAATTTTCAGCTTATGCAAAAAAATATATAGTTAAACTATTCACGCAAACTGACAATACAGAAAAAGATATTGTTATGCCCATAAAATCATTAAACACATGAAGCCAAGGATTTGCCAGCCTCTTCACAGCTAGAAGGGTCCAAATATACTATGGTTGTGTTGGTATCCAAAGCAGTCCACGGAATGTATGTGGACGGTGTCCCAGTCAGTGGCACTTTTTACAGATATCAACCTTTCAAAAATGGAGCTGTAGGTTCTTGTGTGAAATCACAGGTATGGTATGAAGCAGGCACCAAATAATGCAACACGTTTCTGAGAAGCTTGCTTTCCTTCATCAGGGTAGCACATGTAATGTCCACCTACTCTATTTATAGGCATAGCACCTCCTTAGTTGGCTGATTTGCATAATTAGACCCAAGAAATTTACATAACACCCAAAAACCATTTGACATTTCAGAGTTATTCAGATGAAAGATTTTCAGCTTTTGTGACATGTTACCTGTAACATATCTCTTTCCACTTAATTTAAGGTCTTTATCCTTCATCTACACCATAATAGTGTTCCTGAATTTTTATTGTTTTCAGGATATTCTGTCCCCCCTGGTCCACAAAACCTAAAGGTGGACATACACATTTATTGGCTGTTAAATGAGTGTTCTACCATCAGCTATTCCTAACAAATTTCCACTATATACACATGCTTGTTCAGCTTAGTGTGTATGTTTTAAATAGAGAGTGGGAATAAAGATGATGCCAGACTCATCTGCTAAAGTCCTTTCCCTTAAAAACAAAGACTTGACCATGGTGAGGTGACATTCAATATGCCAGATCCTTATTTTCCAGCACTTGACTATTCTCATTAGTACTGTCGGTATTGAATGACGCATGAGTGACCAGGAGCTCCATTCAACTCTTCCTGGTCACAGTCATGTGGTTGGGGATCGAAGAAAATAAGATTTCACTGTTGTGATGATTGTTGGAGGTTCCAGTGCAGAAAACAGAAAAGGATAATGCCAGCTCACCATTGAATTTTATAGAAGTCCAGCATGCTCAGAACCATGAGTCAACCACTCATGTGCAGCAATTGCAAAAAAAAAGAAATAATGTTCCAGCTTCTGGTAAAATTTTCAGAGCAATCTTTATTCCATCAAAAAACAATTTAAAAAATATGGTGGACAAGAACAGGAGCAAGCGACGCGTTTTAAACACCGTTGTTCTTTATCAAGCTCACCGTAAGCTTAATAAAGAACAACCATGTTCGAAACGTGTCGCTTGCTCCTGTTCCTGTCCACCATTTTTTCAATTTTTTTTTGATGGAATAATGATTACTCTGAAACTTTTACCAGAAGCTGGAACATTTTTTCTTTTTTTTTGCAATTGCTACGCATGGTAGATCCTAGTGGTCTCTTTCACATAGATCTCACAATTATCACCTAGCCAATGGACAGACATTCATGTTTTTATGATAGGTAATGTATATTACATAATGTATGCGCAACCATTTATGATGACCATTTCGACTCAACCTTCTCACTCAAGAACTCCCCTAACGTGAAGTATTTTATATTCTTTGGTTTCTAACTGGGTCGCTGTGACCAGTGGGGTACCGCAGGGGTCAGTATTGGGACCTGTTCTCTTCAACATATTCATTAATGATCTGGTAGAAGGTTTACACAGTAAAATATCGATATTTGCAGATGATACAAAACTATGTAAAGCAGTTAATACAAGAGAAGATAGTATTCTGCTACAGATGGATCTGGATAAGTTGGAAACTTGGGCTGAAAGGTGGCAGATGAGGTTTAACAATGATAAATGTAAGGTTATACACATGGGAAGAGGGAATCAATATCACCATTACACACTGAACGGGAAACCACTGGGTAAATCTGACAGGGAGAAGGACTTGGGGATCCTAGTTAATGATAAACTTACCTGGAGCAGCCAGTGCCAGGCAGCAGCTGCCAAGGCAAACAGGATCATGGGGTGCATTAAAAGAGGTCTGGATACACATGATGAGAACATTATACTGCCTCTGTACAAATCCCTAGTTAGACCGCACATGGAGTACTGTGTCCAGTTTTGGGCACCGGTGCTCAGGAAGGATATAATGGAACTAGAGAGAGTACAAAGGAGGGCAACAAAATTAATAAAGGGGATGGGAGAACTACAATACCCAGATAGATTAGCGAAATTAGGATTATTTAGTCTAGAAAAAAGACGACTGAGGGGCGATCTTATAACCATGTATAAGTATATAAGGGGACAATACAAATATCTCGCTGAGGATCTGTTTATACCAAGGAAGGTGACGGGCACAAGGGGGCATTCTTTGCGTCTGGAGGAGAGAAGGTTTTTCCACCAACATAGAAGAGGATTCTTTACTGTTAGGGCAGTGAGAATCTGGAATTGCTTGCCTGAGGAGGTGGTGATGGCGAACTCAGTCGAGGGGTTCAAGAGAGGCCTGGATGTCTTCCTGGAGCAGAACAATATTGTATCATACAATTATTAGGTTCTGTAGAAGGACGTAGATCTGGGTATTTATTATGATGGAATATAGGCTGAACTGGATGGACAAATGTCTTTTTTCGGCCTTACTAACTATGTTACTATGTTACTATGTTACTATGTTTGTGTCTCATTTAGTTACATACGGGACATATTTCCTTAATAGAAATATCATAGAATTAATTTCATCTAGACTTTAGAAACAGGCTCATTAATGGTCTCCATATCACTTTAACCTAATCGCTGTGACCGCTCATGTTCCTGTTTCATCTACTGTTGTAATATTCTCCGTTCGTTCAAAAGAAATCTAAAAAGAAAAGAATAGAAGATGTCTCCAACCAACAATGTTATCAAACATTCTACAGCATGATTACAGCGCCATACCGATCCTGCCACTCTTTAATGGATATGAACATGTAAAGGAAGAAAAAAAAAACAGATGAATCAGATTCATTACAATCATTTCAAAACACATCCAGAGCATTCTGATTTTCTATTCAAAGTCTTGTTAGAATAGGAAGACAACTCGGGAAATTCCTTGAAGACTAAAAAAATAAATAAATCCAGGTGTCTATGGAAACACGGTGGATGCATTTTGATGATGTGAAATAACTTGAATACACTGAAGGATGTCTAGATTATTCTATATTACATTCTCCATGGATTCCAATTTAAAATCACCTGCTATGTGAGATTCAAGTCAGATATGTGAGAGTATGTCACAGGACTGCATAAAGCAGAATGATATGAGAACAGAGTAGGGTGAAAAATTCTACTTCCTCCTTAAGGTGTGAACATGTTAACTCTCTATTCCCGTCCCTGAAACCCAACGAGACACATAGACAACCGCATACTGCAGAAATTGTGGCACATGCCACCCTTTATTCAATTAACACAATAAAGGACCTTGTCCATTCACATCCACTGAGCCAGGCATGCCTGTCCTTGCCTTTTTCTATTCCCCCTAGCCAAGGCTGTCTCCTTTGTCTGCACACCATTAATAAAAACCCATAGGCTTGGGAGGTGGTAAGGCAATACTCAGGAGTAGAGATGAGCCGATCGATTTGCAGAGTATCAAGTTTGAATCGAATTTCCTGAAATTTGCAGATGCACACGAATTTGATCATTTTGAGATTCAATTCACGGTTTGCAAAAAATAAAACTTTATGGACATCATTTCCTACACTGTTGAAGCAGAGAGCAGAAACATAATTTTGTGTTATCAAGCAGGTCTCACCATGATGACCTGCAGCTATGAGAACTTATGGATTATCGTACCTTGTACAGTGGTCAGTACATGGGCCATCAAAGATCGTCGGTCCCCATCGGAGCACAGTTTGTACAGGGAAGTAGTTTTCCATTTCTAGAGATACTGGGTAAGTCTCTCCTGTAAAGTGTAAACTCTTATGTTCAGCATGGTCCTCTGTGTGTCTCTCTCTCCTGTACAGTGCAAACTCTTATGGTCAGTGAGGTCCTCTCTCTCTTTCCTGTAGAGTGTAAGCTCTTATGGTCAGTGAGGTCCTCTCTCTCTCTTTCCTGTAGAGTGTAAGCTCTTATGGTCAGCGGGGTCCTGTCTCTCTCTTTCCTGTAGAGTTTAAGCTCTTATGGTCAGCGGGGTCCTCTCTCTCTCTGCTGTAGAGTGTAAGCTCTTATGGTAAGCGGAGTCCTCTCTGTGTCTCTCTCTCCTGTAGAGTGTAAGCACTTATGATCAGCGGGGTCCCCTCTCTCTGCTGTAGAATGTAAGCTCTTGGTCAATGGGTCCTTTCTCATGTAGAGTGCAACTCCTGGTCAGCAGGTCCTCTCTCTCTTCTGTAGAGTGTGACCTCTTATGATCCCACTTGTGTATTCTGGGCAATTACAAGTTTTCCAGTATTGAGCTTCCCGCAAATTTATTCACTGCAGATCAAAATTTTTGAGAAAATTTAGAATTTCCAAAGATCAGCTTATCTCTTCTTAGGAGTTCTTTCTCCGAATAAATATCCTATCATTATTTGCTGACAGGCAAGCCAGCCACAACTGGAAATGTCAGAGATACACTTTGAGTATTTTTCTAGTGGCAGTGATGGTTCCCCCCATTCACTTCTGGTTGAACTCAGGGTGCAGTCTTCTTCTCTTACAGACACTTAAAATTTCATGTTAATGGTAACTTTACAGTAAATTCATGGTGCATCAACATGTGCAGAATAAATCAGACACTGGTTACTTTATTGCAGCTGGGTATGCTTGGAAATGCTGCGGTGTTTCAGACCATATTTTGGGACAAGCATCTTGGAGGACTAATCCAAGCAAGGTTCTAAGTGACTGTTAAATGTTCCACTCCCCTAGACTGACAGTTCTCTCCCTGTACACAGAGCGAGACCTGTCATTTAAGAGGAATGGGTCAGGGAAAAGTTTTTGGAGACCTGCGTCCTCAGACTAGTCAATTGAGACACAGTTTCCAGCCTGATTTTCAAAAATAAGTTTTCTCTAACATGCCGCAGCATTTCAGAGTAAAGCACAAATGACTAAAATAATGCAGACAGTGTCTGATTTATGTCATGGTTTGGGCAGCATGAGCCTCCTGTCTCGGGTTTCATTTAAGGAGCATTTGTCAGCATAAAAGGGCTGTTCAAACCAGTCACTGGGTGCAAACACTATAATCAAGCAACGCTCCGTGCATTTATGTTGTGGCCAAACAGTTTAGTGCACCAGATCTGGATTTATAAAATACTAGATGGTGGCCCGATTCTAACGCATCGGGTATTCAAGAATATGTATGTATATAGCAGCCACATAGTATATAGCACAGGCCACGACATATTCTTGAATACCCGAAGCGTTAATACAGGCCACGCAGTATATGACAGTGGCCACGCAGTATATAACAGTGGTCACTGTAAAGCTGCAGTAGCATCGTACGCAGTGAAGAAGCAGTGACCCACAAATTCAAACACAATGGTCTCTTACAGCATTAAAGTCCACTTCACATAAATGCATATAACTTCAGTGATCAATTTACACCAGTTCAAAGTAATGCATATCACATGGCTTTAGATTTGCGGTCCCTAAACAGGCCAGACTTCCCTTGTCCAGTTTCCCTGGGCGACTGCACGCCATCTCACAGTCTCTATATGTCTCCGTACATACAGCCTTATATGTTGCAGACACTACACACGCCAGCCCTCCTCTGACTAGTTCTCGTGGGTGTCCTGCATCGCTGTATCACAGTCTCTTACAGACTCATTACTCACACAGTTGTACACAGTTCAGGATATCCTCCGGATAGCAGCCGGGCACTGTATCCACCTGTTTGCAATTGTTACACATGCTAGTCCTCTTTCGGGTACAGTACATCCACCTCCGGGCACAGGACTATCCACATCCGACTCCTACGGGCACAGGATATCCACCTCCGGGCACAGGACTATCCACATCCGAGACCAGTACCATGGACGACTTGCATCTCTGTGTACGCTGCGGGTGCCAGGCTATTCAGCTGCCTTGGGTGCTGGCTCTGCTGGCCTCCATGCACTCTGCAGACCAGCACACACCAGACTGACATTGACGTGCACCTGGCCTCTCCTGGCCAGACACCTGACACACCCATATCCCTTACTGCAGGGCTTTTAAACACACACAAACCTGTGGCCTTCAGCCACCTGGAAAGCCCGGACCGGAGATCCGTGACTCTCATGCACACCTATGGACTTCATCCGTCTGCATGCACATTCTGGGGCGAACAAACAGTGCCCCCTAGCTGTATCAGAGGCCACAGCCTCACACCACGCAGTATATAACACAGGCCAAACAGTATATAACATAGCCCACGCAGTATATAACATTGCCCACATAGTTTATAACACTGCCCACATAGTATATAGCATCCATGTAGTATATAACGCTGCCCACACAGTATATAACACTGCCCATGTAGTATATAGCAGCCATGTAGTATATAACGCAGCCCACGCAGTATATAACATTGCCCACATAGTATATAACACTACCCACATAGTATATAGCAGCCATGTAGTATTTAACGCAGCCCACGCAGTATGTAACACAGCCCACGTAGTATATAGCAATGTGGGCACTATATGCGTGGTTAAAAAAGACTTAAAATAAAAAATAAACATATACTCACCTTCCGAAGGCCAATTGAAGTCCTGGCATCTGTGTGCGGTGCATGTGGCAGCTTCCGGTCCCAGGGTTGGTATGAGCGCAGGACCTGTGATGACGTCGCGGTCACATGACCGTGACATCATGGAAGGTCCTTTTTGCATAGCATTCTTGGCACCGGAACCTGCCACTTACACTGCCGAGGACAGCGCGCCACGTCGGAGGGTGAGATGAGAATAACCTTTTTTTTATTATAATTATTTGTAACATTAGATCTTTTTACTATTGATGCTGCATACGCATCATCAATAGTAAAAAGTTGGTCACACAGGGTTAATAGCTGCGTTAATGGAGTGCGTTACACCGCGGCATAACGCGGTCCATTAACGCTGCCATTAACCCTGTGTGAGGGCTGACTGGAGGGGAGTATGGAGCGGGCACTGACTGCGGGGAGGAAGGAGCTGCCATTTTGCCACTGGACTGTGCCCGTCAATGATAGGTCATGGCAATGGTCGTGGGTGTTTTGCCACGACCAATCAGCGACTTGGATTTCCATGACAGACAGAGGCCGTGACCAATGAATATCCGTGACGGACAGAAAGACAGACAGATGGAAGTGACCCTTAGACAATTATATAGTAGATTTGCATTTGACTGGCACTTACTTAAATGACCATTTTTCTACATGTTGACTTTTCAAGCCCAGCCAACCTTGGGACACACTATTAAATTTTTACCTTCTATACCATACACATAAATGGTGCAGATATTAATTTAGCTTAGCCAGAATTAACTCCAAATGGTATTATAGTTATTGAGGCAGATACTTTCCAGCAGCAAGTAGCCACACATAGATTAGACCATCTTATGAAGCATGGTGAGTCAGTAGTTTGTGAAACTGTACAATTTATGGCTAAAAGAGGGTCAACTTTTTCTAAATCTACACCATACACTTACGGAGCTACCATTCCCACTTTTGAGTACTAAAAAGTTAATATGGATAATATAAATTTAGAAATTAATTTTTCTTCAACTTGATTGTATCAATCTCAAAGAAGAGCTATTAGAAGAATAGCTCCATATTCTGCTGTAGAGTGCCCCTGTAGCTATGTTTATAGGAGAAGACTTCCATACAGTATCTGATGGAGCATGCCAAAAAATTGGAAGTATATAGAGACACAGTCGGGGACCGAGAATAGCAAGGAGAAAAGCAACAAGGGCATTTGTCCTGTGTGCTGGGTGTCAAGGGTCACAGGTAAGTTACTTTGCCTGTGCACATAGATGTAAGGGGTGGCAGAAACTGGTGTATGCCCCACCACTTTAAATATGTCCTGGGTAATTGTTTGTATAATGTTATGCCCTTACAAGTGTTGCTGTGTATACATAATATCTTCATGTATATGTTGTTATAGGGAAAGCGTAGTACTGAGTTTAACCACTAGATGGAGGCACTTTAGTGTACATAGATAGGACAGGACACAGTCTATTAAATAGTTAAAAATAGGAGGGGCACGGTGGATAAGGCAGGGAATACTTCCTGGTAGAGTCAGAGAGGGCCAGTGCACCCGTGGAGCGCAGAAGGGCTCTATAGCCCTGGGCAACACTGTGCCACGCAACGTTAAAGAAGAATAGGGCCCAGCCATATAGCATCCCTGGTCTGGACCATGTCAAGAGAAGCAACAGCAACAGTGCTAGCGGTGCAGACAGTATTAGTGGGACTGCAGCTGCTAGAAAAGGCTAAGCAGTGCGGGCAGGTCGTTCATCATGTGGCAGCTTATTGCGTGGGCTAATGCCCTCAGAACCAGTGCAAAATGGCTGAGGGAGTCTCCAAATGGAGTAAGGCTGAGCAGAGAGGACACCGAGGGATCAAAAGATACGGTCAGTCCTGGAAACGAGCTTAGCGATGGACAGAAAAGGACAGGGACAGAACAGGTATTGTCTGTTGTGAAACTTGATGTGGAAGCTGGACATAACTTGCATGTGCTGTGTAAAGAAGCAAGTTAAGAAGTTATTGTTAAAGTTGAGCCGGACTGTCTCTCTCTTTGAGTGACACCGACTACAAGGAGCCTTCAGTGGTGCAGTAGAGAACCTGACGATGCTGGACCTGAAGACACAGGTATGCTGACTAAGGAGCACCGTGTTTATGTGAGGGTGCGAGGGAGTTGGAGTCCTCAGCCATGACTACTGCTCTGGCCGACCCCCACACTTGACGTAGTCGGCAGGATGCCGAAACCATGCAGCGTCGGAAAGCTGTGAGTGATTAGATTGATGTGACAAGAGAAGACTGAAAATTTGAGACAAGTGACAAGTATCTCTGCTGTATCTGCTGACACCTTGCAAGGTGAAGAAATTGCGAGGAGAGACTGGAACTTCAAATGTGACTGACTTAACAGATTTGCCTGACACCTTGATTGAGACCAAGATGAAGACAACTACCGTGACTCCATCCTTCGTGGGCATGACAGCGCTGAGATGGTGCAAAAATCTGCCTGGCGACACCCCCTGGTCTGCCCATGGTGGGCACGGATGAAAAACAAGAGATCTCGCCCTCTACCACCCAATGCAGCGGAATGGGTGGAGCGACTGGAACCGACCCCACCTTGGAACAGGTGGGGCCCAGAAGGAAATCCCATGTACAGCTGTGGCGGCATAGGCCGCGTTGATGAAAAATGGAGACAAGAAGAGGAGAAGACCCGACCCGGACAACAGAGGGGAGTCACTGACGAGTTCTAGACTCACCGTTTCCCTGGTTCTGCAGAGGGGCGATGCCAGCGGCTGCTGGAGAAGGAGCGTTGGCATCAGGAGTTGGAACCTCATCGCCTGGAACCAGTGTTTCCACGCCATCATGGACCGGAAGCGGCGACCGCCTCAGAGGAGTCCACACAGGAAGTGAAGGCTGATTTGGAACTTCAGTCAACACCGGAGTGCGTAGCCGCAAATGTGGAAGAATACAGCGGGCTGGGGATGAGTGCGGTCAGCGACAGCAAGCAGGAGAGGGTGAGTGCACCAAGACCCTTGACCGCAGATGGATGCTCTCTGCCTCAGCCCGCCGCTGCGGGAGCTGTTGCCTGATCCCTCTCCCCTGATGACTGGTCAGTGTCTCGATTCCATACCACAGAGGCTGGGCCTACCATCAGCAAGGCCATGTCCCTGGGGGCCTCGCGCTTCCATCACACAGCGGAGGACCGCTTTCATCCCCCGTGCAGGTGACATGGAGTGCGAAGGATCACCTGGAGTTATATGCGGGCCTGGAGCACACACAATCGGCCCCCTGTTTCCCGGTTAATGAATGGCCAGGTTTTGCCCCTCTCCTGTCATTGAGATGACTGGAGAACACGACACCTGCGGCTGCAGGGTCGTCTACTGGAGTTTGTGCACAGAGCCATATGCGGAGTGGAGCATCACGGGATACGTGCCGCTGTTAAGTGGATGCCATTTAAATAATAATAATATTCCTCCTTTGCCAAAGTTGTGCCTGTTGCACCGGATCAATAAAAAAAAATGGGACTGTTCCGCATCTCAGTGGGCAAAAGAGCCCTATAGCACCAAAGTCAGGTGTCCCATTGTACTGCCTATCTTTCCTGCTAGGTGGCAAGACTAAGCCCTTGGACTAAAAAGAAAACTGAACAAACTTTCTGTTGTACTTTGTTGTGCTCGTTCCACAGAGACATTCCCTGAAGAACTGTTCTGCGTCCTTAAGGGCATAAGGAAGCCCTTATCACTCTCCAAGGGCAGGCGAAGATAGCTTGGCCAAAATGGTCATCAAAATGTGTGTGTATATATATATATATATATATATATATATATATATATACATGTAAATAATAGTATGTCTTGGACATTTGACCTTATTGACCTGGAGGACTGTGAGCCAGGCAAGCCCGTTTGGAGTATGATTCTTTTTGTTTTACTTTTTTTGTGTTGTGCCCCTTCTGCTGGAGAGCAGGACTGGGTACTGTAGTACCATATTCAAAGAAAGGGGGCTGACTTCCTTAAGAGACTTATGGACTTGGCTCACATTGAGTGCAGCGCTTCTACCTCTGTTTTATCGTATTCCTCCCTGCGTGGAGTATTGCTTGTATATATTAAAGATTCCATGGTTGGGGACAACCATTTTAAAAGGTAGGGGGAATGTAAGGGGTGGCAGAAGCTGGTGTATGCCCCACCCCTTTAAATATGTCCTGGGTAATTGTTTGTATAATGTTATGCCCTTGCAAATGTGTATACATAATACTTTCATGTATATGTTGTTATGTTGTTTATCCATGACCTCTTTATCAATAACAAACTCTCCTTCCTCGGCATCACTGAAACCTGGCTCACCCCTTCTGACACAGCCTCCCCTGCGGCACTCTCTTACGGTGGCTTCCACCTTTCTCACACACCCCGCCCCAGCAGCAAGCATGGCGGAGGAGTTGGTTTTCTCCTGTCAGATAACTGCTCCTTCACCCCAATCCCACTGCCACCCTCTGTTATCCTCCCTTCCTTTGAGGTGCACTCTGTGCGCATCTACTCCCCCTCCAACCTCCAACTGGCTGTCATCTACCGTCCCCCAGGGCCAGCCACCACCTTCTTCGACCACTTCACCACCTGGCTACTCCACTTCCTCGCCGCTGACATCCCCACTATCATCATGGGCGACTTCAACATCCCCATTGACACTTCCCTCTCAGCTGCCACTAAACTTCTATCTCTCACTTCCTCCTTTGGCCTCACTCAATGGTCTTCTACAGCCACCCACAAAGATGGTCACACACTGGACCTCATTCTCACCCGCCTCTGCTCCCTATCTAACCTCTCAAACTCACCTCTTCCTCTTTCTGACCACAACCTACTTACATTCTCTTCCCTTTCCACTCCTTGTCTACAACCCCCACCCCACAAACTCTCACACCCTCGCAGAAATCTTAAACACCTTGATCTTCACTCACTCTCTGAATCCCTCCTCCCTCTCACAGACATAAGCTCCCTACACAATGCGGATGATGCTGCCGCTCTATATAACACCACAATAGCTGCAGCTTTGGAATCTCTTGCCCCTCTCACACATACCAAAGCTCGCAAAATCAACAGACAACCCTGGCACACCAGCATGACAAAAGAACTGAGGCGAGCTTCCAGAGCTGCTGAGCGCAGATGGAAAAGATCCCACTCCATCGAGCACTTCATCGCATTCAAACAGTCCCTCACTGCTTTCAAAACCATGCTCGCCACAGCAAAACAAACCTACTTCTCATCTCTCATATCCTCCCTGTCTCACAACCCCAAACAGTTATTCAACACCTTCAACTCTCTCCTCCGTCCCCCAGCACCTCCTCCCTCCCCACTCATCTCAGCTGAAGACTTCGCCTCATTTTTCAAGCAGAAAATTAAGAACATCAGAGACAATTTTAGTAAACAACCCCCAGAACCCTTCCTCCCAACTACCCAGCCCTCCACCTCCAAAACAAACTTCTCCACCATTACAGAAGACGGACTCTCCACTCTACTCTCAAGATCGCATCTCACCACCTGTGCACTTGACCCACTCCCATCCCACTTCATCCCAAACCTCACCACAGTCTTCATCCCAACCCTAACCCATCTCTTTAACCTATCACTAACAACTGGCATTTTCCCCTCAAGCTTTAAACATGCCACAATCACACCTATCCTCAAAAAGCCCTCTCTTGACCCATCCTCTGTATCTAGCTATCGCCCTATATCACTTTTCCCCTTTGCCTCAAAACTACTGGAACAACATGTCCATATTGAACTGTCCTCCCATCTATCTTCCTGCTCCTTCTTCGACCGCTTTCAATCAGGCTTCCGGTCACACCACTCCACTGAAACTGCCCTAACTAAGGTCACCAATGACCTATTAACCGCCAAGAGCAAGCGACACTACTCTGTCCTCCTCCTCCTGGACTTGTCCTCTGCCTTTGACACAGTGGACCATTCCCTGCTGCTGCAGACCCTCTCATCCCTTGGCATCACAGAATTGGCCCTATCCTGGATCTCATCATACCTAACTGACCGTACATTCAGCGTCTCCCACTCACACACCACCTCCTCACCTCGCCCCCTATCTGTCGGAGTCCCGCAAGGTTCAGTTCTAGGACCCCTGCTCTTCTCCATCTACACCTTTGGCCTGGGACAGCTCATAGAATCTCACGGCTTTCAGTATCATCTCTATGCTGACGACACACAGATCTACATCTCTGGACCAGATATCACCTCCCTACTAACCAGAATCCCTCAATGTCTGTCTGCTATTTCATCCTTCTTCTCCACTAGATTTCTAAAACTTAACATGGACAAAACAGAATTCATCATCTTTCCCCCATCTCACGCGATCTCCCCAACGAACCTATCCATTACAGTAAACGGCTGCCCACTCTCCCCAGTCCCACAAGCCCGCTGTCTTGGGGTAATCCTTGACACTGATCTCTCCTTTAAACCACATATCCAAACCCTTTCCACTTCCTGCCGCCTCCAACTCAAAAATATTTCACGGATCCGCACATTCCTAAACCAAGAATCTGCAAAAACCCTAGTCCATGCCCTCATCATCTCCCGCCTTGACTACTGTAACCTCCTGCTCTGTGGCCTCCCCTCTAACACTCTTGCACCCCTCCAATCTATTCTAAACTCTGCTGCCCGACTAATCCACCTGTCCCCCCGCTATTCCCCGGCCTCTCCCCTCTGTCAATCCCTGCACTGGCTCCCCATCACCCAGAGACTCCAGTACAAAAGCCTAACCATGACATATAAAGCCATCCACAACCTGTCTCCTCCATACATCTGTGACCTCGTCTCCCGGTACTTTCCTGCACGCAACCTCCGATCCTCACAAGATCTCCTTCTCTACTCCCCTATTATCTCCTCTTCCCACAATCGCATACAAGATTTCTCTCGTGCATCCCCCCTACTCTGGAATGCTCTACCACAACATATCAGACTCTCGCCTACCATCGAAACCTTCAAAAAGAACCTGAAGACCCACCTCTTCCGACAAGCCTACAACCTGCAGTAACCACCGATTGACCAAACCGCTGCACGGCCAGCTCTACCCTCACCTACTGTATCCTCACCCATCCCTTGTAGATTGTGAGCCCTCGCGGGCAGGGTCCTCTCTCCTCCTGTACCAGTTGTGACTTGTATTTTTCAAGATTATTGTACTTGTTTTATTATGTATACCCCTCCTCACATGTAAACCGCCATGGAATAAATGGCGCTATAATAATAAATAATAATAATAATAATAATAATAGGGAAAGTGTAGTGCTGAGTTTAGCCACTAGATGGAGGTATTTTAGTGTACATAGATAGACTAGGATACAGTCTATTAAAGGGAACCTGTCACCCCCAAAATCGAAGGTGAGCTAAGCCCACCGGCATCAGGGGTTTATCTACAGCATTCTGGAATGCTGTAGATAAGCCCCCGATGTATCCTGAAAGATGAGAAAAAGAGGTTAGATTATACTCACCTGGGCGGGCGGTCCGATCCAGAGCCTCCCATCTTATGATAATGTCCTCTTCTTGTCTTCACGTTCCGGTGCAGGTGTACTTTGTCTGCCCTGTTGAGGGCAGAGCAAAGTACTGCAGTGTGCAGGCGCTGGGCCTCTCTGACCTTTCCCGGCGCCTGCGCACTGCAGTACTTTGCCCTCAACAGGGCAGACAAAATACGCCTGCGCTGGAGCCGCAGCTTGAAGACAAGAAGAGGACGTCATCGTAAGAAGATGGGAGGCGCTGGACCGGACCGCGACACCCAGCGGACCGGACCGCAGCGGGAACGCCCCTGGGTGAGTATAATCTAACCTCTTTTTCTTATCTTTCAGGATACATCGGGGGCTTATCTACAGCATTACAGAATACTGTAGATAAGCCCCTGATGCCGGTGGACTTAGCACACCTTCGATTTTGGGGTGACAGGTTCCCTTTAAATTGTGAAAAATAGGCGGGGCACGGTGGATAAGGCAAGGAATACTTCCTGGTAGAGTCAGAGAGATCCAGGGCGCCTGTGGAGCACAGAAGGGCTGTATAGCCCTGGGCAACACCGTGCCATGCAATGTTGAAGAAGAATAGGGCCCAGCCAAATAGCATCCCTGGTCTGGACCTCATCAGGAGAAGCAACAGCAACAGTGCTAACGGTGCAGTATTAGTGGGACTGCAGTTTCTGCAGTTTCTAGAAAAAGCTAAGCAGTACGGGCAAGTTGCTCATCATGTAGCAGCTTATTGCATGCGCTAACACCCTCAGAACCAGGGCGAAACAGCAGAGGCAGTCCCCAAACAGAGTAGTCAGTCCTCAAACAGAGTAAGGCTGAGCAGAGAGGACGCAAAAGGTATGGTCCATCCTGGAAACGAGCATAGCGATGGAGAGAAAAGGACAGGGACGGAAGAGGTATTGCCTGTTGTGAATCTCGATGTGGAAGCTGGAAATAACTTGGATGTGCTGAATAAAGTACCAAGTAAAGCAGTTGTTAAAGTTGAGCTGGACTGTCTCTCTCTTTGTGTGACACCAATGACAAGGAGCCTTCAGTAGCACAGAAGAGAACCTAACAATACTGGACCTGAAGACACAAGTATGCTAAGGAGCACCGTGTTTATGTAAGGGGAGGCAAAGGTGTGAGTGAGCTGGAGTCCTCTGCCATGACTACCGCCCTGGCTGACCACCACATAGACATAGGCTGAGGGTAGAACATTGAACCTTTTGCCCCACGGGAAGGAAAGCTAAGCTCTAAGTCTAGTATTGGAAAACACAAAAAATCTTAACAAATTCACATAATATGCAAAATGTAATATTTGATCAGTACATTTTTTCTTGGATAATACCCAATGAAATAACAAACACTACTGTTTTCTCTGAAGATATTTCTTTAAGCATCTTTTCTCCCTATGGGGTCTGTTTGAACATGTTGCAAAGCAATTAGCAATGATCCCTTGGGGACAATGTGCAGAAATGATGAGATATGTAGTAAAAGTGAATGTGTGAGTGTTACTACTAATAGAATATTGTTCATTAACTTGGAAAGTGCGGCCAACAGGAAGCAGAGGATTGGACCACTAAACTGTAAATTCCGACATCCCCATCAGCACATCAGGATTTGTATGCAGTGCTTTATTAAGTGGGGGAGAAGAGAAAATTGAATCTTTGGCCTGAATGATTAAAGTTTATCCTTTTACCAAAGATATCTTTACCACAATCTAATCAAATTAAAACTGGCCAATCTTGATAGTTTTTGGGTTTGCAATGTGCCCTATGCTCATTAGAAAAAGTTGGTGGTACTGACCAACCATCTATTCATGGGATGCCTCCAGATTCTTCCCTGCCCTGTGCTAAGACTGAGCCCTACCACTCACACGGGATAAACAAACCAGGGTAGATGTTACATCTGCACAACACAGGTTTACAGACTAGGCAATCCTTATCCTGACCCCGATTTGTCCCTGCCTGACCACAGAGGTTGGCACCCATAATTAAGCAATTGCGCACCTACTCAACGTCAGCTGACTCTGAGTGTCCTTAACTGCACCCTCAACTATACACTGAGTGTAACTCAAACCACAACAGAACGGCGTGCACACAGAGGGTGAGAATCAGGGCTAAAGACATGATTACACAGTCTTAAATGAAAATAAAGGAACCCAAATAGACCTTTGGTATACGTGAAAAACCCCAAACTCTGAACGTAATACTATGGGAAAAGAACTGAGAAAGGCAATGCGCAAACAAACCACAGGAAAAGCAATAGAGAAAACTTCTGCAAGATAATCCTTCACTGGGGAGCTGGGATTACAAACATCCATCTAATTTGGAGTATGGCCAGCAAAGACTGTATGAGTCAGGAGACTATAAATCACCCCTGTGATAGGACAAACCCAAACGATGTAGTGAAAACACCTGCACAGAAGCAACACAGCAAAGACAAGAGCATTATCAGCAGTTGGACAGATACAATGCAGGCTGTGGTCAAACAGAGAGGAAAACTGACTCCCTGCCATAGATCACCAGATCAACTCCTGGAGTTGAGCCATGACAGTACTCCCCCTTCTACCAGGGGTCACTGGACCCTCAAAAAACCCGTACCTGATGAGGCTGATGGAACTCTCTTATTAGTCAATCAGTATGCAGATCCATAACCCTTCCAGATACCACAAATGGCACCTGACCCACCTGGCTCCTAGAACTTGCTCTGTTTCCTACTCTGGATCCTCCTCCAGATCCACCTCAATAATGTATCAGGTACCTGTTGTATTTTAGAATTTCTTGAAAAGAGAAGAGTAGAAGGAGTTGACAATTTTCCAAGCTAAAGGGAGTTGAACCTAGAAGCCACTTTAAGATGTAAACTCTTCAAAGATAACCACAAACTCCCCTACACTGAAGACAGGGGCCTTTTTACACCTGCATTTTGCATCACCAAAAGACCACTCTTGACCTTCCACCAGACTGTTAATTGGAAAGAAGATTTCTACTCCTCTGTTAGGACTGCAACCCAGAAAAATTACCAAATACTGAATGGAAACCCCCATAACAAAGAAAGGCGAGGTATAAGTAGCTGTTGAGGTACAGTTGTTTAAAGCTAATTCAGCAAGAGGCAGAAATTCTACCCAATCTCCCTGATTCGAAGAAATAAAGCAGCTCAAACATTGCTCTATCTCTCGGTTCATCCTCTCAGTCTGTCCATTAGTCTCGGGATGTGACCCTGATGAAAACGACAATTTGATACCCAATCTGAAGTAAAAACTGCACCAAAGCTAGCCAAAAACTGCACTCCTCTATCCGAAATGTTCTTGTGGACACCATGCCCAGCTAAAATGTAATCATGTACCTCATTAAGTACATTCGTGTGTAAAGAGGAGGTTACATACAGTTTGTTTAAAGGCAAGCCCTCCTGCGCACTGTTGTGAACATCCTGAATGTGGAGCGCCCCCAGACACAGGGCCACGAGTTCTCGGTACCGGGCCTCTCTGGTTCGGTTCTGAGGATGTCACGGTGGCTAGACCCGGTCCACGACCCTGCTAAGGGGCGTCCAATAAAGGTGGTACAGTCTGTCAGGGATTTGTGACGCCAACTGTGGTGTTCAGTCAGGGTGACCGACGCTGCTGTGGGGTCCGCTGAGGTGATGGAATGGCAGCTGGATGGTATACCTTCCCCCAGGTGAAGTATGTCCCCAGGGCTTCCCAGTAAGGTAGATGGTGATGGTGTGAGGTGCAGTCAATAACGAGGACACAGGGTTGCCGTCTCTTTACCTCTTTACTGAAGACTTCAGGATCCTCAATCCAGAGCACGCTTAACAGGGCTTTCTGAGATGGCCGGTCCGATGGGCACATCCAGAATTCCCTTTGCAGGTGGAAATCAGTGCCTACCACTAGCGCCTGTGTGTTGTAGTGCTACCCTGCTGAGCATTCGGAATAGTCCTCACAACTGCTGTTCTCTTTCGTTTGTTCTTTCTAATTCTCACTCGCTTGTTCCAGATGTTACTAGTTTCTCGTCCCCCAGTATGTTATGGCTAGGACGTACCCATATGACGGGAAGGCTCGGAGCTCTTCCGGGACCCTAGAGATGCCCCTCTCCACGCGTTGCCCCCTATGTCTTCGTAGGAAATTTGAGGTAGACAGCCAACCTATAATTAACTGTCCTGCAGAGTTCAAAGTAAGGCCTAGAGTCAGTTACTCCTGCGGTGTCCCGGCCACCGACTACGTGCCTCAGTAGGATGTTGCCTCGGTCTCACGGCACGACTCCTACTGGCTCTCCTTTATGCTTGATCTCATTTCTCACTGTTCCACAATATTCTTCCCTTCGTGTCTCTCTCTTAGGATACCGCCGCGGGGTGTGCAGGCGCGGTTCCGTTACGTTCTGCTCTGTTCGCTAGGCACCTGCCAGGTTCCCACGCCTGACAGGGCCCCCCTGTGTCTTCTCCCTGCAACACCCCCTGCCACGGGATGTTGCCTGAATCCAACCCAGTCAGCTTCTGACTAACTTCCCATCCAACCCCTAGTTTTACCAGTGTGAGGAGTGGCCCAATAAATAAAGCCTTTTTCTCCCCTTAGTGGCCGGAGTGTGAAGTGTAATGTGTGCTGGTGATACCTGGTCAGTAGAATTCCTTCAGTGCCATCAGACGTACCATCACTCCCCTTAGTGGCAGAGTGTCATACTGCAACGACCAGATCTCTGGGGCGCTGCACTCCCCCCCGGTTAAATCCAGTACTCCTGGACTGGGAAGTAGAACAACAATACATTTCAGCAAAAGACATACAAAATTTTTGAAATGCTTAAATCAAGTAAATAGAACAATGCTTCCCTTTATGGGAGGTGAGGACACTTGAACGTTACAGACAAAAACAGGATTAAATATTTTTAAATAACATTATGACTATAAATAACTCTTATCACCCAGCCGGGTATTCTACTAAGTGCAAATTCTGAACAATAATTTAACTTTTCCTTTAAGGGCGTATAAGCTGAACCCACTAAAGGCCTACTACAAAATACTATAAAATAACTCAACTTGTCTTTCCTTTCTAGCTTCACCAGTGCAGGACCGCCTAGCTCCTGGGCCAGGCCTACTGTCATTGCCTCTCTTCCAACAACCAACTGTCGTTCTACGGTTCTCAGGAGGACTCTCTCTCTAACCCCTATGGGTTCACTTTCAATCTTTCCTGTCCTCAATCTCTATCAACATTATCAAACTTTTCTACATTTCAACATTATCAACATTTCAACCTTTCCTAAGGCAACATGTAAACATTCCCTTTAAGAGGGAGCCGAGTCTCTGGGAGATAGTGCAGATTCTCTCTGTCTGCAAGTCCAATGAAAGCAAGACCTTCTGCGTCATGTCCAAAAGCATTATCTTCGCAAAGTCTTCTTTCTTTTGTAAAACCAGTAGGGAGCACCTTTAACCCCTTAGTGACAGAGCCAATTTGGCACTTAATGACCGAGCCAATTTTTGCAATTCTGACCACTGTCACTTTATGAGGTTATAACTCTGGAACGCTTCAACGGATCCCGCTGATTCTGAGATTGTTTTTTCGTGACATATTGTACTTCATGATAGTGGTAACATTTCTTCGATATTACTTGCGATTATTTATGAAAAAAAACGGAAATATGGCGAAAATTTTTAAAATTTTGCAATTTTCAAACTTTGTATTTTTATGCCCTTAAATCAGAGAGATATGTCACGAAAAATAGTTAATAAATAACATTTCCCACATATCTACTTTACACCAGCACAATTTTGGAAACAAAATTTTTTTTTGTTAGGGAGTTATAAGGGTTAAAAGTTGACCAGCAATTTCTCATTTTTACAACACCATTTTTTTTAGGGACCACATCACATTTGAAGTCATTTTGAGGGGTCTATATGATAGAAAATACCCAAGTATGACACCTAAAAACCTAAAAACTACACCCCTCAAGGTTCTCAAAACCACATTCAAGAAGTTTATTAACCGTTTACGTGCTTCACAGGAACTGAAACAATGTGGAAGGAAAAAATGAACATTTAACTTTTTTTTGCAAACATCTTAATTCAGAACCATTTTTTTTTATTTTCACATGTGTAAAAACATAAATGTAACCATAAATTTTGTTATGCAATTTCTCCTGAATACGCCAATACCCCATATGTGGGGGTAAACCACTTTTTGGACGCACCGCAGAACTTAGAAGTGAAGGAGCGCCGTTTGACTTTTTCAATGCAGAATTGGCTGGAATTGAGATGGGACGCCATGTCACGTTTAGAGAGCCCCTGATGTGCCTAAACAGCGGAAACCCCTCAAGTGACACCATTTTGGAAACTAGACCCCTTAAGGAACTTATCTAGATGTGTGGTGAGCACTTTGAACCCCCAAGTGCTTCACAGAAGTTTATAACGTAGAGCCGTGAAAATAAAAAATCGCTTTTGTTTACACAAAAATGATCTTTTCGCCCACAAATCCTTATTTTCACAAGGGTAACAGGAGAAATTAGACAGCAAAAGTTGTTGTGCGATTTCTCCTGAATACGTCGATACCCCATATGTGAGGGTAAACCACTGTTTGGGTGCACCGCAGAGCTTGGAAGTGAAGGAGCGCCGTTTTACTTTTTCAATGTAGAATTGGCTGGAATTGAGATTGGACGCCATGTCGTGTTTGGAGAGCCCCTGATGTGCCTAAACAGTGGAAACCCCCCACACGTGACACCATTTTGGAAACTAGACCCCTTAAGGAACTTATCTAGATGTGTGGTGAGCACTTTGAACCCCCATGTGCTTCACAGAAGTTTATAACGTAGAGCCCTGAAAAAAAATCGCATTTTTTCTACAAAAATGATCTTTTTGCCCACAAATTTTAATTTTCACAAGGGTAACAGGAGAAATTTGACCACAAAAGTTGTTGTGCAATTTCTCCTGAGTACGTCGATACCCAATATGTGGGGGTAAACCACTGTTTGGGCGCACCGCAGAGCTTGGAAGGGAAGGAGTGCCGTTTTACTTTTTCAATGTAGAATTGGCTGGAATTGAGATCGGACGCCATGTTGCGTTAGCAGAGCCCCTGATGTGCCTAAACAGTGGAAACCCCCACAAGTGACACCATTTTGGAAACTAGACCCCTTAAGGAACCTATCTAGATGTGTGGTGAGCACTTTGAACCCCCATGTGCTTCACAGAAGTTTATAACGTAGAGCCGTGAAAAAAAAATCGCATTTTTTCTACAAATATGATCTTTTTGCCCACAAATTTTTATTTTCACAAGGGTAACAGGAGAAATTAGACCACTAAAGTTATTGTGCAATTTCTCCTGAGTACGTCGATACCCAATATGTTGGGGTAAACCACTGTTTGGGCGCACCGCAGAGCTTGGAAGAGAAAGAGTGCCGTTTTACTTTTTCAATGTAGAATTGGCTGGAATTAAGATCGGACGCCATGTCGCGTTTGGAGAGCCCCTGATGTGCCTAAACAGTAGAAATCCCCCACAAGTGACCACATTTTGGAAACTAGACCCCCCATGGAACTTATCTAGATGTGCAGTGAGAACTTTGAATGCCCAAGTGCTTCACAGAAGTTTATAATGCAGAGTCGTGAAAATAAAAAATATTTTTTTTTTCCACAAAAAAGATTTTTTAGCCCCCAAGTTTTTATTTTCACAAGGGTAACAAGAAAAATTGGACCCCAAAAGTTGTTGTCCAATTTGTCCTGAGTATGCTGGTACCCCATATGTGGGGGTAAACCACTGTTTAGGCGCACGGTAGAGCTCGGAAGGGAAGGAGCGCCGTTTTGGAATGCAGACTTTGATAGAATGGTCTGTGGGCATTATGTTGCGATTGCAGAGCCTCTGATGTACCTAAACAGTAGTAACCCCCCACAAGTGACCCCATTTTGGAAACTAGACCCCCCAAGGAACTTATCTAGATGTGTGGTGAGAATTTTGAATGCCCAAGTGCTTCACAGAAGTTTATAATGCAGAGTCGTGAAAATAAAAAATATTTTTTTTTTCCACAAAAAAGATTTTTTAGCCCCCAAGTTTTTATTTTCACAAGGGTAACAAGAAAAATTGGACCCCAAAAGTTGTTGTCCAATTTGTCCTGAGTATGCTGGTACCACATATGTGGGGGTAAACCACTGTTTAGGCGCACGGCAGAGCTCGGAAGGGAAGGAGCGCCATTTTGGAATGCAGACTTTGATAGAATGGTCTGTGGGCATTATGTTGCGATTGCAGAGCCCCTGATGTACCTAAACAGTAGTAACCCCCTACAAGTGACCCCATTTTGGAAACTAGACCCCCCAAGGAACTTATCTAGATGTGTGGTGAGAACTTTGAATGCCCAAGTGCTTCACAGAAGTTTGGAATGCAGAGTCGTGAAAATAAAAAAAAAATTTTTTTTTCACAAAAAAGATATTGTAGCCCCCAAGTTTTTATTTTCACAAAGGTAACAGGAGAAATTGGACTGCAATAGTTGCTGTCCAATTTATCCCGAGTACGCTGATGCGCCATATGTGGGGGTAAACCACTGTTTGGGCGCACGACAGAGCTCGGAATGGAAGGAGCGCCGTTTTGGAATACAGACTTTGATAAAATGGTCTGTGGGTGTTATGTTGCGTTTGCAGAGCCCCTGATGTACCTAAACAGTAGTAACCCTCCACAAGTGACCCCATTTTGGAAACTAGACCCCCCAAGGAACTTATATAGATGTGTGGTGAGAACTTTGAATGCCCAAGTGCTTCACAGAAGTTTATAATGCAGAGTCATAAAAAAATATATATATATATTTTTCCACAAAAAAGATTTTGTAGCCCCCAAGTTTTTATTTTTACAAGGGTAACAAGAGAAATTGGACCCCAGAAGTTGTTGTCCAATTTATTCCGAGTACGCTGATGCCCCATATGTGGGGGTAACCCACTGTTTGGGTGCACGGCAGAGCTCAGAAGGGAGGGAGCACCATTTGACTTTTTGAGCGCAAAATTGGCTGTCGTGTTTGGAGACCCCCTGATGTACCTAAACAGTGGAAACCCCCCAATTCTAGCTCCAACCCAACTCCAACACACCCCTAACCCTAATCCCAACCTGATCCATAATCCTAATCACTAACCCTAACGATAATCACAACCCTTACCCCAAAACAACCCTAATGTCAACCCTAACCATAACCCTAATCAAAACCCTAAATCCAACACACCCCTAATCCTAATCTCAACCCTAACCTCAAACCTAACCCTAATCCCAATACACCCCTAATCACAACCCTAACCTTAACCCTAATCCCAAACCTAACCCTAATCCCAAGCGTAACCCTAATGCCAACCCTAACCCTAATACCAACCCTAATTGTTGTGAATTCTGTGGCAGAGCTCCCTCCTGTGGTCACAAGTGGTACTTCGGCTGATTCTCTCTGTGAGCTTCTGTTGGTGGAGGGAAGTAACATAGTAACATAGTTAGTAAGGCCGAAAAAAGACATTTGTCCATCCAGTTCAGCCTATATTCCATCATAATAAATCCCCAGATCTACGTCCTTCTACAGAACCTAATAATTGTATGATACAATATTGTTCTGCTCCAGGAAGACATCCAGGCCTCTCTTGAACCCCTCGACTGAGTTCGCCATCACCACCTCCTCAGGCAAGCAATTCCAGATTCTCACTGCCCTAACAGTAAAGAATCCTCTTCTATGTTGGTGGAAAAACCTTCTCTCCTCCAGACGCAAAGAATGCCACCTTGTGCCCGTCACCTTCCTTGGTATAAACAGATCCTCAGCGAGATATTTGAATTGTCCCCTTATACTGCGGTACTGCGGCTTCTGAGTTTCCTCCCTCAGGTGATCTGGTGAGGTTGTTAGGTGCTTCTCTACTTAACTCCACCTAATGCTTTGATCCTGGCTTCCTGTCAATGTTCCAGTATTGGTATAGAAAATGTAAAGCACAGCCTAGAGGGGAGGTGCACAGTCTATAGGTGCCCAAACCTTGATAGATAGTAAACAAGTGACTAGCACACTCCAAGGAATTGTGATGCAAATAAAGTGGGGTTTATTACATACAATGATCACAAACGTTTCGGTCTATTCTTTTGACCTTCATCAGTGTGCTAAGTACACTTGTATGCCTGTATGGGCCCCAATAGTAGATAATATATTATTGCATCAGTATAATATATCTGGTGGATTTGAACCAGACAGGGTTAGGCAGGAGGCTGTCCAAATTAGAGGTAAAGCCAAACCGAAAATAACGGCTGTACAAAACAGCCAATCAGCGCAAAAAGAGAGGATTAAGGTCTCCGCGGTGTCCACCGCAAGGAGGTGTCACCGCGGAGACCGAAACGTTTGTGATCATTGTATGTAATAAACCCCACTTTATTTGCATCACAATTCCTTGGAGTGTGCTAGTCACTTGTTTACTAATGTTCCAGTATTGGACTTGCTTTTCCCTGGATCATTCCTGTGGCCTGCTGCTCTGCATAGCTAAGTTCTTCTTTGCTATTTGTTTGCTATTTTTTCTGTCCAGCTTGTCTATTTTGTTGCTGGAAGCTCTGGGACGCAAAGGGTGTACCTCCGTGCCGTTAGTTCGGTACGGAGGGTCTTTTTGCCCCCTTTGCGTGGTTTTCTTTAGGGTTTTGTGTAGACCGCAAAGTTACCTTTTCTATCCTCGATCTGTTAAGAAAGTCGGGCCTCACTTTGCTGAATCTATTTCATCTCTACGTTTGTCTTTTCATAACAGTACAGGAAGCCCAAAGTACTAATGATTCTCAATAGAGGGAAAAAAGAAGTTCTGAGACCATTTTTTTTTCTTTGCACTGTGTTTTGCCTTTTTTTTCCCCTAGACATTTGGGTGGTTCAGTACACAGGTGTAGCGATGGACATTAGAAGTCTGTCTTCATTTGTGGATCAGCTCTCGGCAAGAGTACAAAAGATTCAAGACACTATTGATCAGAAAGCTATGTTGGAACCAAGAATTCCTATTCCTGATTTGTTTTTTGGAGATAGAACTAAATTTCTGAGTTTCAAAAATAATTGTAAATTATTTCTGGCCTTGAAACCTCGCTCCTCTGGTGATCCAGTTCAACAGGTTTTGATTGTTATTTCTTTTTTGCGCGGCGACCCTCAGGACTGGGCATTTTCTCTTGCGCCAGGAGATCCTGCATTGAGTAATATCGATGCGTTTTTCCTGGCGCTCGGATTGCTGTACGATGAACCTAATTCAGTGGATCAGGCAGAGAAAAATTTGCTGGCTCTTTGTCAGGGTCAGGATGAGATAGAGGTATATTGTCAGAAATTTAGAAAGTGGTCCGTGCTCACTCAATGGAATGAATCTGCGCTGGCAGCTATGTTCAGAAAGGATCTCTCTGAAGCCCTTAAGGATGTCATGGTGGGATTTCCTATGCCTGCTGGTTTGAATGAGTCTATGTCTTTGGCCATTCAGATCGGTCGACGCTTGCGTGAGCGTAAATCTGTGCACCATTTGGCGGTATTACCTGAGCTTAAACCTGAGCCTATGCAGTGCGATAGGACTTTGACCAGAGTTAAACGGCAAGAACACAGACGTCTGAATGGGCTGTGTTTCTACTGTGGTGATTCCACTCATGCTATCTCTGATTGTCCTAAGCGCACTAAGCGGTTCGCTAGGTCTGCCACCATTGGTACGGTACAGTCAAAATTTCTTCTGTCCGTTACCTTGATCTGCTCTTTGTCATCGTATTCTGTCATGGCATTTGTGGATTCAGGCGCTGCCCTGAATTTGATGGACTTGGAGTATGCTAAGCGTTGTGGGTTTCTCTTAGAGCCCTTGCAGTGTCCTATTCCATTGAGAGGAATTGATGCCACGCCTTTGGCCAAAAATAAGCCTCAATACTGGACCCAGCTGACCATGTGCATGGCTCCTGCACATCAGGAGGTTATTCGCTTTCTGGTGTTGCATAATCTGCATGATGTGGTCGTGTTGGGGTTGCCATGGCTACAAGCCCATAATCCAGTATTAGATTGGAAATCCATGTCGGTGTCCAGCTGGGTTTGTCAGGGGGTACATGGTGATGTTCCATTTCTGTCAATTTCGTCATCCACCCCTTCTGAGGTTCCAGAGTTCTTGTCTGATTACCGGGATGTATTTGATGAGCCCAAGTCCGATGCCCTACCTCCGCATAGGGATTGTGATTGTGCTATCAATTTGATTCCTGGTAGTAAATTCCCAAAAGGTCGACTGTTTAATTTATCCGTGCCTGAGCACGCCGCTATGCGCAGTTATGTGAAGGAATCCCTGGAGAAGGGGCATATTCGCCCGTCATCGTCACCATTAGGAGCAGGGTTCTTTTTTGTAGCCAAGAAGGATGGTTCACTGAGACCTTGTATAGATTACCGCCTTCTAAATAAGATCACGGTTAAATTTCAGTACCCCTTGCCATTGTTATCTGATTTGTTTGCTCGGATTAAGGGGGCTAGTTGGTTCACCAAGATAGATCTTCGTGGTGCGTATAATCTGGTGCGAATCAGGCGAGGAGATGAATGGAAAACTGCATTTAATACGCCCGAGGGTCATTTTGAGTATCTAGTGATGCCATTTGGACTTGCCAATGCTCCATCAGTGTTTCAGTCCTTTATGCATGACATCTTCCGAGAGTACCTGGATAAATTCCTGATTGTGTACTTGGATGACATTTTGATCTTCTCGGATGATTGGGAGTCTCATGTGAAGCAGGTCAGAACAGTTTTTCAGGTCCTGCGTGCTAATTCTTTGTTTGTGAAGGGATCAAAGTGTCTCTTTGGTGTGCAGAAGGTTTCATTTTTGGGGTTCATCTTTTCCCCTTCTACTATCGAGATGGATCCTGTTAAGGTCCAAGCCATCCATGATTGGACTCAGCCGACATCTCTGAAAAGTCTGTAAAAGTTCCTGGGCTTTGCTAATTTTTATCGTCGCTTCATCTGCAATTTTTCTAGTATTGCCAAACCATTGACCGATTTGACCAAGAAGGGTGCTGATTTGGTCAATTGGTCTTCTGCTGCTGTGGAAGCTTTTCAAGACTTGAAGCGTCGTTTTTCTTCTGCCCCTGTGTTGTGTCAACCAGATGTTTCTCTTCCGTTCCAGGTCGAGGTTGATGCTTCTGAGATTGGAGCAGGGGCTGTTTTGTCGCAGAGAGGTTCTGAGTGCTCAGTGATGAAACCATGCGCTTTTTTTTCCAGGACGTTTTCGCCTGCTGAGCGAAATTATGATGTGGGCAACCGAGAGTTGCTGGCCATGAAGTGGGCATTCGAGGAGTGGCGTCATTGGCTTGAAGGAGCTAAGCATCGCGTGGTGGTATTGACTGATCATAAGAACTTGACTTATCTTGAGTCTGCTAAGCGGTTGAATCTTAGACAGGCTCGTTGGTCGCTGTTTTTTGCCCGTTTTCACTTTGTGATTTCGCACCTTCCGGGCTCTAAAAATGTGAAGGCGGATGCTCTGTCTAGGAGTTTTGTGCCCGACTCTCCGGGTTTGTCTGAGCCGGCGGGTATCCTCAAGGAAGGAGTAATTGTGTCTGCCATCTCCCCTGATTTGCGGCGGGTGCTGCAAAAATTTCAGGCTAATAAACCTGATCGTTGTCCAGCGGAGAGACTGTTTGTCTCTGATAGGTGGACCAATAAAGTTATCTCTGAGGTTCATTGTTCGGTGTTGGCTGGTCATCCTGGAATCTTTGGTACCAGAGAATTGGTGGCTAGATCCTTTTGGTGGCCGTCTCTGTCGCGGGATGTGCGTGTTTTTGTGCAGTCCTGTGGGATTTGTGCTCGGGCTAAGCCCTGCTGTTCTCGTGCCAGTGGGTTGCTTTTGCCTTTGCCGGTCCCGAAGAGGCCTTGGACACATATCTCTATAGATTTTATTTCTGATCTTCCCGTTTCTCAAAAGATGTCAGTCATTTGGGTGGTCTGTGATCGCTTTTCTAAGATGGTCCATCTGGTACCCTTGTCTAAATTGCCTTCCTCCTCTGATTTGGTGCCATTGTTCTTCCAGCATGTGGTTCGTTTACATGGCATTCCAGAGAATATCGTTTCTGACAGAGGTTCCCAGTTTGTTTCAAGGTTTTGGCGAGCCTTTTGTGGTAGGATGGGCATTGACTTGTCTTTTTCCTCGGCTTTCCATCCTCAGACTAATGGCCAGACCGAACGAACCAATCAGACCTTGGAAACATATCTGAGATGCTTTGTTTCTGCCGATCAGGATGACTGGGTGTCCTTTTTGCCTTTGGCTGAGTTCGCCCTTAATAATCGGGCCAGCTCAGCTACCTTGGTTTCGCCATTTTTCTGCAATTCTGGGTTCCATCCTCGTTTCTCTTCAGGACAGGTTGAGTCTTCGGACTGTCCTGGTGTGGATACTGTGGTGGACAGGTTGCAGCAGATTTGGACTCATGTAGTGGACAATTTGACCTTGTCCCAGGAGAAGGCTCAACGTTTCGCTAATCGCAGACGCCGTGTGGGTCCCCGACTTCGTGTTGGGGATCTGGTTTGGTTATCTTCTCGTCATATTCCTATGAAGGTTTCCTCTCCTAAGTTTAAACCTCGTTTCATTGGTCCGTATAGGATTTCTGAGGTTATTAATCCTGTGTCTTTTCGTCTGACCCTTCCAGATTCTTTTTCCATACATAACGTATTCCATAGGTCATTGTTGCGGAGATACGTGGCACCTATGGTTCCATCTGTTGATCCTCCTGCCCCGGTTTTGGTGGAGGGGGAATTGGAGTATATTGTGGAGAAGATTTTGGATTCTCGTGTTTCTAGACGGAAACTCCAGTATCTGGTTAAATGGAAGGGTTATGCTCAGGAAGATAATTCCTGGGTTTTTGCCTCTGATGTCCATGCTCCCGATCTTGTTCGTGCCTTTCATGTGGCTCATCCTGGTCGGCCTGGGGGCTCTGGTGAGGGTTCGGTGACCCCTCCTCAAGGGGGGGGTACTGTTGTGAATTCTGTGGCAGAGCTCCCTCCTGTGGTCACAAGTAGTACTTCGGCTGATTCTCTCTGTGAGCTTCTGTTGGTGGAGGGAAGTGGTACTGCGGCTTCTGAGTTTCCTCCCTCAGGTGATCTGGTGAGGTCGTTAGGTGCTTCTCTACTTAACTCCACCTAATGCTTTGATCCTGGCTTCCTGTCAATGTTCCAGTGTTGGACTTGCTTTTCCCTGGATCATTCCTGTGGCCTGCTGCTCTGCATAGCTAAGTTCTTCTTTGCTATTTGTTAGCTATTTTTTCTGTCCAGCTTGTCTATTTTGTTGCTGGAAGCTCTGGGACGCAAAGGGTGTACCTCCGTGCCGTTAGTTCGGTACGGAGGGTCTTTTTGCCCCCTTTGCGTGGTTTTCTTTAGGGTTTTGTGTAGACCGCAAAGTTACCTTTTCTATCCTCGATCTGTTAAGAAAGTCGGGCCTCACTTTGCTGAATCTATTTCATCTCTACGTTTGTCTTTTCATAACACCTAATCCAAACCCTAACCCTAATCCCAACTCTAACCCTAACTTTAGCCCCAACCCTAGCCCTAACTTTAGCCCCAACCCTAACCCTAGCCCTAAGGCTACTTTCACACTTGCGTCGTTTGGCATCCGTCGCAATCCGTCGTTTTGGACAAGAAACGGATCCTGCAAATGTGCCCGCAGGATGCGTTTTTTGCCCATAGACTTGTATTGCCGACGGATCGTGACGGATGGCCACACGTCGCGTCCGTCGTGCACTGGATCAGTTGTGTTTTGGCCGGCCGTCGGCACAAAAAAAGTCCAATGAAACTTTTTTTGTACGTCGCATCCGCCATTTCTGACCGCGCATGCGTTGCCGTAACTCCGCCCCCTCCTCCCCAGGACATAGATTGGGCAGCGGCTGCGTTGAAAAACTACATCCGCTGCCCACGTTGTGCACAATTTTCACAACGTGCGTCGGTATGTCGGGCCGACGCATTGCGACGGCCCTTTACCGATGTAAGTGTGAAAGAAGCCTAACCCTAAATTTAGCCCCAACCCTAACCCTAAATTTAGCCCTAGCCCTAACCTTAGCCCTAACCCTAGCCCTAACCCTACACCTAACCCTACCCCTAACCCTACCCCTAACCCTAGCCCTAACCCTAGCCCTAACCCTACCCCTAACCCTACCCCTAGCCCTACCCCTAACCCTAGCCCTAACCCTAACCCTACCCCTAACCCTACCCCTAACCCTACCCCTAACCCTGCCCCTAACCCTAACCCTACCCCTAACCCTACCCCTAACCCTAACCCTACCCCTAACCCTAACCCTAGCCCTAACCCTACCCCTAACCCTAACCCTAATTTTAGCCCCAACTGCTGTTCTCCTGCCGGCCAGCAGATGGAGACAGATGGCGGGCGCACTGCGCATGCGCCCGCCATTTTCTTTTCCCCGGCAGCCAGGAGGAGCAGCAGGAGGACCCAGGGACACAGGTGAGTATGCTAGGGTCCCCGAATCCCCCTATTTCTCTGTCCTCTGATGTGCGATCACATCAGAGGACAGAGAATTACACTTTACTTTTTTTTTTTTTTTGCGGTCGCCGGTAAACAGTTAATTACCGGCGATCGCAAAACAGGGGTCGGTAAAACCGACCCCGATCATGTTCTTTGGGGTCTCGGCTACCCCCGGCAGCCGAGACCCCAAAGATTCTCCCGGTGCCGGCCGGCGGGCACACTGCGCATGCGCCCGCCATTTTGAAGATGGCGGCGCCCACCGGGAGACACGAGGAGCATCGGGGGAGATAGGTGAGTATTGGGGGGCTACCTGGGACCCCTTTTCTCTGTCCTCCGATGTGCGATCACATCGGAGGACAGAGAAATTAAAAAGAGATCGCGTTTTTTTTTTTGCGATCGCCGGTAAACGGTTAATTACCGGCTATCGCAAATGCGGGGTGGGTTAAAAACCCCCCGAATCATGTTCTCTGGGGTCTCGGTTACCCCCGGCAGCCGAGACCCCGGAGAAAATCCGACTCTGGGGGGCGCTATTCACTTTTTCCACAGCGCCGTTAATTAACAGCGCTGTGGTTTAAGTACCCTTAGCGGCCGCCGTTAAAAGGCGTATCGGCGGTCGCTAAGGGGTTAAGAAGGTGCAAACTATATACAAAACAGTTTTGGAATCATTCACTGTTCATGATCCGGCAGTCTTTGAAACAATGATAAACTTGTGCAACGTAGGAAAAGAAGTGTAAAACAATAGGGATCCCGGGTCAACAAAGGGATCCCTTTAAGGAAAAACCCTGGACGGGTTTAAGGCAGCAAAAGCAGGAAACAGTTAACTATTTACATACTCGGTTTTTCGAGGTTTATTGCTGCGACGGTTGCGGTCTTACCTCGCAGACCACCCCTCTCGGCCGAGAACGGGTGGGACCCCCAAGGACACGTGGGGCCTGGTCTGTCGGGTGGTCCGCAGCAGGGGCTTCACCCTCTGGAACCTCAGCTGCAACCTGAAGGACTGCGCATCTCTGGACACCCCTGGCCACCCAGCCAGTCTCCCTCTGCCACCGGGTGTAGGTCACAGCATCCCCAGGTCTCAGGTCACGATCCTCATCAACCGTTCCATAACAGGGCTCCACCTCGCTCCGGTTGACACGGACCTGCAAGAGCTCTCCAGTCTCCTGGATGACCCCCCGCTCCTCCTTGGGGTTTTAGAAGACCACCACCCCCCACTGTGATGGTGGGACCTTCTCCTCTTCTGTGAGGTCAATCATGGTCACAGGTCGAGGCTATTTCCTCCATGCCGCCACTAGGCGTCGCTGGTGTTCCGTCACCAGCAGGATCCTCAGGTCCGGCTCCTGCGGAGAGCGATTCCCTAGTCGGGTGCGGGGATCTGACGCGGCCGGAGTGGGTAGAGGATGGGACACGGGGGAGAGACGGATCTCCGTCGGGTGGCCCAACTGGGAACTCACCCGAGCACGGGCCTCCAGGTAGCGCGCCAGCCACCGAGCCTCAGCGGCGGCCACCCAGCCATCAGGCATCCGTCCGCCGGGTTTTCCCCCAGGCAGCTCTGCATCGGTCAATCTCTGCAGCGGCGGTGACTCCGGAGTCGCTGCGGGTGATGCAGGCCTGCGCCTGTCCGGGTTGTCTCCATGTGGTGGCCGGAAAGTCGCCATCTTTGTCCCCTCCTCTGGATCTTCTTCCCGGGCTCTTTTTTGGGGGCGGCTCCGTCCCCACTGTCCCCAACCTCCATAGAGGATGAGAAGGCGGACCTCAGCGGCTGACGGGCCCGCCCTCAGGATACAACAGTACTTAGACTGGGCGGCCATTATCTTTCACGCTCTTCAGTTCTTTCACGCCCACTTCCACGCCCATCTTCTTCTCCTGCGCTCCTTGTGGCGCTGCAATGGCAGCGGTTTTGGTGGGAATCTTGCGGCAAATAGCAATACACAGTCCTTGCAATAAATCACAGTTCAAGCACAATTCTAACACAGTTCCAAGGCACACATGACCCAATTCTTCAGGCTTAAGTACGATCCTGTTCGTGACGCCAAGTTGGAGCGCCCCCAGACACAGGGCCACGAGTTATCGGTACCGGGCCTCTCTGGTTTGGTTCTGAGGCTGTCACGGTGGCTAGACCCGGTCCGCGACCCTGCTAAGGGGCGTCCAATAAAGGTGGTACAGTCTGTCAGGGATTCGTGACACCACCTGTGGTGTTCAGTCAGGGTGACCGATGCTGCTGTGGGGTCCGCTGAGGTGATGGAATGGCAGCTGGATGTTTTACCTTCCCACAGGTGAAGTATGTCCCCAGGGCTTCCCAGTAAGGTAGATGGTGATGGTGTGAGGTGCAGTCAATAACGAGGACACAGGGTTGCCGTCTCTTTACCTCTTTACTGAAGACTTCAGGATCCTCAATCCAGAGCATGCTTAACAGGGCTTTCTGAGACCGGCCGGTCCGATGGGCACATCCAGAATTCCCTTTGCAGGTGGAAATCAGTGCCTACCACTAGCGCCTGTGTGTTGTAGTGCTACCCTGCTGAGCATTCGGAATAGTCCTCACAACTGCTGTTCTCTTTCGTTCGTTCTTTCTAATTCTCTCTTGCTTGTTCCAGATGTTACTAGTTTCTCGTCCCCCAGTATGTTATGGCTAGGACGCACCCGTATGACCGGATGGCTCGGAGCTCTTCCGGGACCCTAGAGATGCCCCTCTCCACGCGTTGCCCCCTATGTCTTCATAGGAAATTTAAGGTAGACAGCCAACCTATAATTAACTGTCCTGCGGAGTTCGAAGTAAAGCCTAGAGTCAGTTACTCCCATGGTGTTCCGGCCACCGGCTACGTGCCTCAGTAGGATGTTGCCTTGGTCTCACGGCACGACTCCTACTGGCTCTCCTTTGTGCTTGATCTCGTTTCTCACTATTCCACAATATCCTTCCCTTCGTGTCTCTCTCTTAGGATACCGCCGCGGGGTGTGCAGGCATGGTTCCGTTACGTTCTGCTCTGTTCGCTAGGCACCTGCCAGGTTCCCACGCCTGACAGGGACCCCCCTGTGTCTTCTCCCTGCAACACCCCCTGCCACGGGATGTTGCCTGAATCCAACCCAGTCAGCTTCTGACTAACTTCCTACCCAACCCCTAGTTTTACCAGTGTGAGGAGTGGCCCAATAAATGAAGCCTTTTTCTCCCCCTAGTGGCCGGAGTGTGAAGTGTAATGTGTGCTGGTGATACCTGGTCAGTAGAATTCCTTCAGTGCCATCAGACGTACCGCTGCTCCCCATAGTGGCAAAGTGTCATACTGCAACGACCAGATCTCTGGGGCACTGCAAATGCGCTGTCTAAGATTTATCTTCAGAGTACCCACTACCATCCTCTCACTAAAAATCAGAATTATCATCTCTCAACTCTGGAGCAAAGCATTGAGCTGAAGCGTCAGCTTTAACATTCTTAGACCCGGTTAGATAAGTCAATGAGAAACTAAAGCGGGCAAAAAAAAGGCTCACCTGTCCAGGCCTGTCTGGTATCTAAACCCTTAGCAGCATGAACATACAAGAGGTTTTTTGATCGGTAAAGACTGTTACCTTATGTCCAGCCTCATCAAATAAGTGTCTCCAGTCCTCAAAAGCTCTTTTATTATCAAAAGCTCACGGACACTAATATCATAGTTAGTAGTGATCGATTAGCTTCGGATACGAGCTTATTCGAATAGCTATAGTGCTTTCTGAATAGCTGCCTTTGGAACCTGGAAACCTGGAGCGCTCCCAATAATCAGCTGTTCTGCGCCACAGCTGCATGTGTCGCTGCTGTGTGACAGTAACAACACATGCATGGAGAGCCCAACAAGATCAGAATAGCTGATTATCAGGAGCGCTCCAGGTATTGGGGATCTCTTGCAGTGAGATCTTAGTGATTGCCTGCCCCTGACCTGATAAATATAAGCCAAGTGCATGCATAGAAGAAAGAGCAAGAGCTGGCACAGAACTGAACTTTATTAGTATAAACAAAAGAACATGTAGCAGGCAGGAAGAGGGCATTGCACAACTTCTCAGCAGCCATTGCATCAGTCCGTGTTAGGTCCCTGCTAGGTCTATTCTATGTATGGTCTTCAGTGCATCCACCTCACATTCCAAGGATTCTAGGGAGTAGCTCCAGCATGTAGGCGCCATCTTGCCACACCATATATATTACTAGCTTATGTAAGGTTAATAATTCATTTCATTAGCCATTCTCTCCTTCACACAGGTATCCGGGTCACCAATGCATCTATTCGGTAAGTGCTATAGCTATTCGGATAAGTTCTTATACAAAGCTATTCGATCAACACTAAGGGTATGTTTCCACGTGCAGGAAACGCTGCGTGTTTGACGCTGCATAGAGCCGCAGCGTCCAGATGTTACAGCATAGTGGAGGGGATTGAATGAAATCCCGTCTCCACTATGTGTGGTAACACGCACGCGGCGGCCCTGCGACTCCGGAAATGCGGCGCGTCTTTTAAGAACACAGCATGTCCGTATACCTTGCGGCGCCGCAAGGTATAGCACAGGGCCCTATGGTGGGATGCGATGATCCCGGATGTGTGCTATGAACACTTCCGGCATCATCGCGTCCCAGAAAGGGGGCGGAGCTTACCGCAGAGCGGGTGTGCCACTCCGACGAAACCGCCGGCCATCCTGAAGGTGTACACACAGCCTAAGGGTATGTGTCCACGTTCAGGATTGCATCAGGATTTGGTCAGGATTTTACGCAGGTAAAATCCTGACCAAATCTGCACCTAAAGTCACTGGCAGGTCACCTGCATTGTTCTTGCGTTGTTTCAGCATTGTAAGGACATGCTGCGTTCTGTGCCGCATGTCCGTTTCTGCGGGTCTGCCGCATGCGTCTTTTAATGCATAGTGGAAACGGGATTTCATGAAATCCCCTCCACTATGCTGTAACATCTGGACGCTGCGTGTTTGATGCTGCGGCTCTACGCAGCGTTTCCTGAACGTGGAAACATACCCTAATAGTTAGATTTGGCTTGAGAGAACTTCTTGGAGTTAAATGCACAGTGATGAAGGTAACTTTTTTTTTTTTGCAAAACCACAGCCCCCGTATATAGAAGTTCATTACGAAAACCTCTGATTCCTGTCAGTAACGACAAACAAGTTATATCCTCAGCTGGCAAGTATTGAACAAGTGTGGTGAGTAAATTATTGCGCTAATTCAGTGCGTGGACAAATACTAGAGGTTCCCCCATCAGTATGTGTGTATGCGTGTATGTGTATTTTACAATGTATGCAACTTACATACTTTTAGTCATGCACCCACCACTCCGAGCGCCAGCATTGGAAAATCCTCACAGAATGCCATGCATGCGAATTGAGGATTCGCAAGTCTACCCTAAGACCGGACAACCACTTTAAACACCCAATCCTTCTGTTATACCTGAAGATAAGTCTCTGCCAGAGAATTCTGGCAGTGACTCCACATTCAGAACACATACATGCTTGACTGAGCCTAGCAAGCATTTCTATTGGGGTGTCGGGGAGAGATAGTTATGTGCCAAACAAGTATTCAGCTAACTGCTACTGTATTTGATTTTTATAAGGCCAATTTATAGGAGTTTTACCACCAAAGATATTTATCATCTGTCTACTAGATCACTGGAATAGATCCCAACAGCTACAGTACAACACAGTCATTTATTCTCCTTAAAAGAGTTGTCCAGGCTTATGATATCAATGACCAATCAAAAAGATAAATATAATCAATATCAGGTCACGGGGGTCCAACACTGGGCCGCCCCAAGATCAACTGTTTTTAGCTGAAGTGGCAGATGGATGTAAACAATGAATGGCTGCATTTACTGCATAGTGGTCGTTCCCATGTACTGCAGCTCAGCTCCCATTTATTTCAATAGTAATGAAGCTTCAGTACCCAGGAATGGCCACTAGATAGCTAGTGGTGCTGTGTTATTTAGCTACATTCACTGTTTACATCCGCCTACTGAAATAGCTGATCCGGGGAGGTGCCAAGTGTCGGACACTCACCAATCTGATATTGGTGACATAGGGCATCAATATGGTAAACCTACTCAAAATGACAGAAAGGTTTACTTGGTTACTTTTCAAGTTTTAGGATACAAAGAAATAGCTATTACCTGTCCTATTAGTGTTCCTAAGATGCAAATACAAAAGAAGAGTGTAGATCACCTAGAGTACTGGTCATAAGATGTTGGCTACATGCAGGGCCGTATTTAGAGTTTCTGCGGCCCTAGGCACTTTTAGTGCTGCCTCCCCCATTGGTGAGTATGACACTATCGGCAGTGACTTTGGCAATAATCTCTGATGTGAAAGTCGCCTTTTGCAGCAGATCTGGCAGTTTTTCCACATCTGCCGTGTAACGGATCACTTACGGCAATACTGCGTTCGGCCTCATTCATTCCCTATGGGACTTGCGGACATGTGCGGCACTTGCGGTTTTGCCGTGATCCAGTAAATACGGTACTTGCAGCAATGGAAAAAAAACGCTGCTAGCAGTGTTTTTTTTGTCTCACCGCAAATGCAAAACCGCAAGTGCCGCACATGTCCACAAGTAGCCAACACTACCTGTTCCTGCACCTTGCTAGCTCATACCTAACCATCCCTTCCTGACCTAAAACTACACTATAAAGCTTTAGAAAAACAATGTATTAACTGACATATTCCTATGATAATGAGGCTCCAGGCAACGGTGTACACTGGGACGGGCAGTCTCCAGGTCTCCATTGTCTCTCTGTGCACACCCTCAGTCTCTGCTTCACTGCCTGTGCTGCACTGTGCACAGATATCCCTCCACCTGACCCGGTAATCACCGCTCGCAGTGGCATACCGGCAGAGGTGTATCTAAGGTTTCTGGCACCAGGGGCAAGAATTCATTTTGGTGCCCCCCCAGGACTTATGTGATTTGCATACTTAGTCATGTACCCACGAGCTCCTCTCCCTAATGCTCTCAATGTTCAGAGAAAAACTGAGAGAAGCAGGTAGTGAAGCTCGTTGTCACAGGACCATAAGTATGAAAATCACATATGAGTGAAGTGTCCATGTGACGACTACTGGAACCTGCAAAGCTGGATCCCGACATCGCAGCTTCTGAATTCTCACAACTTATGCACTGGACACTTTTAGGCTTCTCCCTTGCCGGTGGACAGTCTTGTCCGGACAAGCATGAGATTTGTATACTTCTGACCACATTCTGGCCTCGCTCAATTCATTTTCATTGACGGAGGCCACATATGTCTAGTCAGCACATGACCGCATGAATGTAAATTGCCGGCACGAGAGAATCCTGACAGTGTGCAGGGCGCACTGTGAGAAGTCAGAAGTCTGCAGTCACAAAGAATGACTGCAGACTCATTACAAATCGGGACATCCTTTTTAATAGTCCTAACATAAATAAAAACATGAGTTAGTCAGTATCACAAATACCATTTACATCCAGGTACCTTATAGATGACGTCGTCTCTGGAGTCGTTCTCCTTTTTTTCTTCATCTTGTCCAGATCCCATGATGAGTTTTGTCATCCACAGCCGTCTCTGCAGACTTCCATCTTCTCCGCTCTTTTGCAGAAAATCTCCACATGATGCCCTTAAATATAGAAGTGTCATTAAAATTCTCCTGAATAAAAAATTGCCCCTCACTATATTGTCTGCACAAAATATGACCCCCACACTGTCCCTCTTATGGTACATGCTCTTCGCCCTGACCTCTCCTTTCCATACCGGCCCCCTCGTCACACTGTTCTCTCACACTGTGTTCTGTCTTCATACACGTTGATACGGTGTGTGATCCAACATACGGCATAAACCACTTCTGTCTCCCAAATAAGCAGACTGTTCTCTGTAGTCTAATTTGTTTTTTGGTAAACATGAGCGTGGTAAAACTATAAGCATACAAATGATATGGATAAGTATTGGGTAAAATAATAGCACAGCTGATACTTTACAACTAACAGAGAGGTATACAGGATGATGCAACTTCTATATAACTACATACAGTAAGTCACTGATCATAGATTTCCTAAATACTAGCTGCCATACAGTAAATCACATTCTGTACAACACTATATTACAAGAACAGAAGTAACAATCTTACCGGATAAACTTAACCAGGATGACAAGTAAATAGATGGTTCCAGGCAGTACACAGAAAAGTAATGGAGTCTCTCTCTCCCAGCATACCTTGGTGCAATCCCACAATGCAACACTCTAATTATAACTAAAACACAGGTTATAAATTTAACCACCACTAGTTGGTGCTATAACACAGCAAAACCAAAACACTAATAGTAGTAAACTCTTTAATGCATGACTGGAACCACACTGTCCTTCCTAGAATGGACAGAACACACTGTGTCCCCTCTATAGGGCCCAGTATTTATACTGTACTCTCATCACACTCCTCCTCCTTGGTATACTGTCTCCTCCTGGCTGTGCCCTTACACTGTCCCCCCATGCTACGAACCCACTACTCAGTTTCTATTCTGTGCCTACTCACTTTTCTCCCCCCATACGGTCTCCTCACAGTATTCCCCTCCCTCCTCATACTGTCTCCTCTCACATCCCCCTGTTTACCATACTGTCTCCTCATATATTTACCCCTCACTTTTAGGCTGCCGTCACACTAGCAGTATTTGGTCAGTATTTTACATCAGTATTTGTAAGCCAAAACCAGGAGTGGGTGATAAATACAGAATTGGTGCATATGTTTCTATTATTCTTTTCCTCTAATTGTTCCACTGCTGGTTTTGACTTACAAATACTGATTTAAAATACTGACCAAATACTGCTAGTGTGACGGCAGCCTTATACTGCCTGCTCACCTGACTCCCCATACTGTGTCTGCACACATCCCATCACCTCATGGCTCAGCTCCCCCCCCCATCTTGTATGCATGGCTCAGCTCCCTCCCATCTTGTATGCATGGCTCAGCTCCCCATCTTGTTTGCATGGCTCAGCTCCCCCTATCTTGTATGCATGGCTCAGATCCCCCCATCTTGTATGCATGGCTCAGATCCCCCCTCCCATCTTGTATGCATAGCTCCCCCATCCCCCTTTGCCCTCCTTCTCCTCCCCGTCCTCCTTCTCCTCCCCCTCCTCCTTCTCCTCCTTATAAGTATCTAGTGAAGCAGTAAAGACTGTGTTTTTAGCATTGCTGTTGCCTCAGATTGTTAGCTCTTGTGAACAGGGCCCCTGCTACTCAGTTGTGGTCCTAACGTATTACTTTCTAATATGTGGCGTTTTTGTACATGTCCTTTCTAAATTAGTAAGTGCTGTGTTGTGTTGGCACTGTAGAAGATTATAATTCGTAAAAATAAAGGCATGTTGCAAGCACTGTGCTAACACACACACACACACACTGTGCACACACACTGTACACACTCATACTGTACACACACACACACACTGTACACACAAACATACTGTACACACACATACTGTACACACTGTACGCTGAGAAAGCACATACACAACACAACCCATTGAATTCAATGGGATTCCGCAATGCTGTGCTAATGCTGCCTATTTTTCCGTGGCAGAATCGTATCGCAGAAAAATACGCAGCATGCTCATTCTTTGTGCGGAATCGCGCTGATTCCACACACATGGGAATGCATTGATACGCTTACTTTCTGCATGTGGCTATGCCCACCATGCACAAAGTAAGCAGATCATGTGCGGATGGCACCCGGGTGTGGAGGAGAGGAGACTCTCCTCAAGGCACTGGGAATAAGAAATAGTTCTAATACTCTACTTCTGGCGGCCCCCGGATCCAGCCCAGGCCTTAGTGATGCTCCCAGCAGCTCATGTTCCCAATGATGCCTTGCACAATGACCTGTGATGACGTAGCGGTCTCGCGTGATGCTATGTCATCTGGGGTCATTGTCGCGAGGTATTGCTGTGAACAGGAGCATTGCGAGGATTTTTATTTTATTATTTTTAACATTCTATCTTTTTACTATTGATGCTGCATAGGCAGTATCAATAGTACAAAGTTGGTCACACTTGTCAAACACTATGATTGTGTGACCAACCGGTCAATCAGTTTTCCAAGCGATACTACAGATCGCTTGAAAACGCTAGCATTCTGCAAGCTAATTACGCTAGTGTTTAATGGGAAAACGCATGTGAATTCCGCATGCATTTTACCCGCGGCAGGGAGTTGCGGAATTGCAGCAGAAATTTCTGCAGCAATTCCGAATGTGTGCACATAGCCTAATGCTTGCAGTCTGGGGGCACTTAAAGGAAACCTGTCACCCCCCCCTGGTGTTCTTAACTAAAGGAACCTCCTTGTGCAGCATTCTGTCAATGTGGCTTTTTTATTTGGGGTCCCTTCCAACGCTGCAATGTTCGGTTTTTTTAATTTGCCCGCCATACCTGTAGTCTGCCCGGGGGGCATGTATTTTCCCCCAGACACAAATGCCTCCCAGCCATCACTCGGCCCCTCCATGCGCCATCTCCTGTGCCTTCATTAACGTCCCCGGTGCCTGAGCTGTAAGTTCCCATCATGTGATGTGAGTCGAAGGGCTGAACAAACTGCGCATGCCCCAAAAAGGAACTTACAGCGCAGGCGCCAGGAACGTTAATGAAGGCACAGGACATGGCGCAGTGATGGCTGGGAGGTGTTTGTGTTCAGGGGGAAAAGACATGCCTCCCGGACAGACTACAGGTATGGCGGGCAAATTAAAAAAGCAACTATTGCAGCGTTGGAAGAGACCCCAAATAAAAGAGCCACCTTGACAGAATGAGTAAAAATACCCAGAAAATAAAATACGTACTGTCAAAACCAGGTACGCACCATACTCCAACAAGGATATAAACAAAAGAGAAACAGGAGTACCAAACCACCCATAAATAAAGTCAAATATTTATTAGTAGTAAATATAAAAACATGTGACATAAAAGTACAATGTAAAATATAAGAATATATCAAGGACAAACAAGTTAAAAAATGTGAAGGACAAAGACAGAAAGCAACCAAGTTTACATAGTGTAAAAAGGACCATGGGTGTATAGCATAATGTGTATATCACCATCTAACACTGGCTATAAGGAAAGATCCAGGGTAAAAAAAACGCATAAATCACCACAGGTGTGGCCCAAGATTCAGAATCCAAACCCAGTGTGATGTGTATCGATATAGCTAAAATTATATGTCACCCAAGTAGGTCCGTATACGAGGTTGCACGCAGCCCCAACGCACGTTTCGCGTGGGCTTCCTCAGGGGGCCATGCAGCATTAGTGCTGCACAAGGAGGCTGGACAAGGTCTTCAAATCAAGCAACACTTCACTGGCGATGCAATGAAGACATGGCTCATACATAGGTTTTTCTTGTCTGGTGTGAAAAAACAAGACAGAAGAAGAATCAACGCCTTTGAAATGTGGTGCTGGAAAGGGATGTTATCAATACCATGGATGGTATGAAGGACAAACAAATTCATTTTGGATCAAATCAAGCCAGGCATGTCACTCAAAGTAAGGATCACCAATCTATGACTTGCCTACCTTGGACACATCATAAGAAGAGAGCAATCACTGGAGAAGACATCAAGGTCAGAAGTATAGAGGGAACAAGGGGAAGAAGAAGATCAGCAACCTGATGGCTTGATACTATCACGATAGCAGAGGACCCTAGTGGACTTATGCAGGCTTGCACAATTTGGATCTTCCTACAGATCATTCATCCATCAAGTCGCCATGGCTCAAGAATGATCAAGCCGAAGGCCACTAAATAATAATAATAATAATAATAAAAGCACCAGCAAATGTCTGAATCTAAAGTGGACGTCTCACAGTGACAAAGTCCCTTTAAGGAAACCTTACTCAAAATGCCAATTATAATTTGAAAAATGCATCGCCTTTTGCAATGTCATGAAATTATTCAGGGAAAATTGAAATTCACAAGATCCTACAGGCTCAGTTTAATTAAAATATAACATAAATAAAAAAGAATAAACCAGATAATAAAGCATCTTATATTTCTTGTCACATGTTATAAAGCCATCAACTATCACTTCCGACTTAGCAGTCAAAAGAGATAAATTGCAAATCTATGTAATAATAGACACAACTCCATTACAATAGATTTATTTAATAATAAAAATAATAGCATTGTCAATCACACCCCGGGAAATCCAACTGCGACATGAATACAGCTGCATAGACTACAAGTATGAACCTAGACATAGAAGTACGCGCTTGTTATTCTATCAATGCTCTGATCTGCTTACATTGCCCTACCTCTTCTTGACTGTTGTCATATTTTTTACCAATATAACATACTTTCTTATAAAGTTTTAAAGCTTCAGCTCAGCAAGGGGGGAGTCGCTTACATCGAGAGTTGAGTGGGTGGTAATATCTACCTTTAGTCAAGGGGAATAATAATATAAAAACATGAACAAAATTACTAGACAATTAAAAAGATTAACAACATAAACAAAAGAACAGCCACAGCTAATTACATACAGTTAGGTCCATATATATTTGGACAGAGACAACATTTTACTAATTTCGGTTATAGACATTACCACAATGAATTTTAAACAAAACAATTCAGGTGCAGTGGAAGTTCAGACTTTCAGCTTTCATTTGAGGGTATCCACATTAAAATTGGATGAAGGGTTTAGGAGTTTCAGCTCCTTAACATGTGCCACCCTGTTTTTAAAGGGACCAAAAGTAATTGGACAATTGACTCCAAGGCTATTTCATGGACAGGTGTGGGCAATCCCTTCGTTATGTCATTCTCAATTAAGCAGATAAAAGGCCTGGAGTTGATTTGAGGTGTGGTGCTTGCATTTGAATGGTTTTGCTGTGAAGTAAACATGAGGTCAAAGGAGCTCTCCAAGCAGGTGAAACAAACCATCCGTAAGCTGCGAAAACAGAAAAAACCCTTCCTAGAAATTGCTACAATATTAGGACTGGCAAAATCTACAGTTTGGTACATCCTGAGAAGGAAAGAAAGCACTGGTGAACTCATCAATACAAAAAAACCTGGGCGCCCACGGAAGACAACAGTGGTGGATGATCGCAGAATAATCTCCATAGTGAAGAGAAACCCCTCCACAAAAGCCAACCAAGTGAACAACACTCTCCAGGAGGTCGGCGTATCAATATCCAAATCTACCATAAAGAGAAGACTGCATGAAAGTAAATACAGAGGGTTCACTGCACGGTGCAAGCCACTCATAAGCATCAAGAATAAAAAGGCTAGACTGGACATTGCCAAAAAACATCTAAAAAAGCCAGCACAGTTCTGGAAGAACATTCTTTGGACAGATGAAACCAAGATCAACCTCTACCAGAATGATGGAAAGAGAAAAGTATGGCGAAGGCATGGTACAGCTCATGATCCAAAGCATACCACATCATCTGTAAAACACGGCGGAGGCGGTGTGATGGCTTGGGCATGCATGGCTGCCAGTGGCACTGGGTCACTAGTGTTTATTGATGATGTGACACAGGACAGAAACAGCCGAATGAATTCTGAGGTATTCAGAGACATACTGTGGGCTCAGATCCAGCCAAATGCACCCAAACTGATTGGTTGTCGTTTCATGCTACAGATGGACAATGACCCAAAACATAAAGCCAAAGCAACCCAGGAGTTTATTAAAGCAAAAAAGTGGAATATTCTTGAATGGCCAAGTCAGTCACCTGATCTCAACCCAATTGAGCATACATTTCACTTGTTAAACACTAAACTTCAGACATAAAGGCCCACAAACAAACAGCAACTGAAAACCACCACAGTGAAGGCCTGGCAGAGCATCAAAAAGGAGGAAACACAGCATCTGGTGATGTCCATGAGTTCAATTTTTCAGGCAGTCATTGCCAACAAAGGGTTTTCAACCAAGTACTCAAAATGAACATTTTATTTCAAATTATTGAATCTGTCCAATTACTTTTGGTCCCTTTAAAAACAAGGTGGCACATGTTAAGGAGCTGAAACTCCTAAACCCTTCATCCAATTTTAATGTGGATACCCTCAAATGAAAGCTGAAAGTCTGAACTTCAACTGCATCTGAATTGTTTTGTTTAAAATTCATTGTGGTAATGTCTATAACTAGTGTTGAGCATTCCGATACCGCAAGTATCGGGTATCGGCCGATATTTGCGGTATCGGAATTCCGATACTGAATTCCGATACTTCCCGCGTATCGGATACCGGAATCGGAAGTTCCCAGAATTCAAATTGAACGCAGCAGCCAATGAGGAATGAATGAAAGTGTGGGCACATCCTGTTTAGCATGGTGGGCATGTAAGTACTGGCAAGGCTGGGATTGGCTGCTGAAATGATGTCACTCTGCACTATAAAAAAGCGCTGCCGCCATTTTGCGCTCACTCTGCTGTGATTTCAGTTAGGGACAGGACGCTGTGTTCTAACTGAGGGCCAGTCGAGCTAGCTAATTGCTTTATTTTCCTTTCCAAAGGCTAATTTAGCAAAACGCTGTGTGTTCTTCACTGTTCACCTTGCTCTTGCCTTGCAGCGCTGTTTTAACAGCGTTCTGCAAGGTCTCTGTGTGTGTGTGTGTGTGCAGCTCACTCTGTAGTCTGTGTGCAGCCATATACCCGGTTGTATTCAGCTCAGGGGGGGTTCACACTGCCTCACACAGTTGTTCTTTTTTGCTCTTAGTGCAGCCTGCTGCACATTTTTTCTCAAATTTCCTATTAGTGTTTTTCCACCAGTCTCCAGCTCTATTGTGGAAAAACACTACATAGGATAACCTAGAGGGGGGTTTTTGGGCCTTGCAGCGCCGTTTACGGCTGTCTGCACGGTCTCCGTGTGAGCCCAGCTCGCCCTGTAGTCTGTGTGCAGCCATAGCCGGTTGGATTCAGCTCAGGGTTCGTTACTGGCTCATACCTTGAGAAAAATTTTCCTTTTTTTCAAATAGTGCAGCCTGTTTAAAATTTGAAAAAAAAAATTCCTATTAGTGTCTTTCCACTCGTATCCAGCTAAATAGTGGAAAAACACTATATAGGATAACCTAGAGGAGGGTTTTTTGGCCTTGCAGCGCCGTTTACGGCTGTCTGCACGGTCTCCGTGTGAGCCCAGCTCGCCCTGTAGTCTGTGTGCAGCCATAGCCGGTTGGATTCAGCTCAGGGTTCGTTACTGGCTCATACCTTGAGAAAAATTTTCCTTTTTTTCAAATAGTGCAGCCTGTTTAAAATCTGAAAAAAAAAATTCCTATTAGTGTCTTTCCACTCGTATCCAGCTAAATAGTGGAAAAACACTATATAGGATAACCGAGAGGAGGGTTTTTTGGCCTTGCAGCGCCGTTTACGGCTGTCTGCACGGTCTCCGTGTGAGCCCAGCTCGCCCTGTAGTCTGTGTGCAGCCATAGCCGGTTGGATTCAGCTCAGGGTTCGTTACTGGCTCATACCTTGAGAAAAATTTTCCTTTTTTTCAAATAGTGCAGCCTGTTTAAAATTTGAAAAAAAAAATTCCTATTAGTGTCTTTCCACTCGTATCCAGCTAAATAGTGGAAAAACACTATATAGGATAACCTAGAGGAGGGTTTTTTGGCCTTGCAGCGCCGTTTACGGCTGTCTGCACGGTCTCTGTGTGAGCGCAGCTCGCCCTGTAGTCTGTGTGCAGCCATAGCCGGTTGGATTCAGCTCAGGGTGCGTTACTGCCTCATACCTTGAAAAACAATTTCCTTTTTTTCAAATAGTGCAGCCAGTTTAAAATTTGAAAAAAAAAATTCCTATTAGTGTCTTTCCACTCGTATCCAGCTAAATAGTGGAAAAACACTATATAGGATAACCGAGAGGAGGGTTTCTTGGCCTTGCAGCGCCGTTTACGGCTGTCTGCACGGTCTCCGTGTGATTTAAACTAGCTCTGTAGCCCGATCTGCACCAAAAAAAAGGTTAAGTTCACCAAACACAACTTACACTTGTGTAGGCCACATTTGCAAAATAATAAAGTTTAGTCCACAATTTACAACATTAGTGTTTCTTACACCTGTTAGGAGGAGCATTACAGGAATAAGCACACTAAGGCCTTAGTACTTTTCTGCTTATCTTTATCTGTCAACCAAGATGAAGAGGGCAGGGAGTAAGGCACGTGGGCGTGGGCGCGGAGCAGGGAGAGGAGCAGGGAGAGGACGTGGTGATTCTGTGCCTGCTGCGGGCGCCGGTGACTCGTCGTCACTCAGTTTCAGCAGGGAACAGTCCTTCATGCGCAGCTTTGTCGGAGAGCGCCGTGCACCGCTGCTGCGTGAAGACCAAATTGAAGCCGTTGTCGGGTGGATGGCAGCTAACGCCTCGGCATCGACTTCAGTTAGTGCCACATCCTCTCAGGCACAGAGCACTGGAGAGCAGCCATCTGTCTCTTCACCACCTGCCAAATTGGCCAGGCAGTCAGAGAGCCCAGGACAGGAGCCGTCTCTACTTCTGTTCTCTGAATCTCTTGGCTTGGAAACAGGGGGCCAGCCAAGCAGCATTGGAGAAATGGAAGAAGAGGCAGTGTGCAGTGATGCCCAACACCTTTTTCTCTCTGACTCTGAAGAGGCAGGTGGGCCAGTGCCTCCGGTGACCACAGCGCAGTACGCATCTGATGATGAAACTCAGGTGCCGCTTTCTCGTGCGTACTGTGCTGCTGAGACTACCCAGGAGGAGCAGTTGGTGGCAGAGGGTAGTGGAGATGATGAGGTCCTTGACCCATCGTGGCGTGAGGAACAGGAAGGTGGTGGGAGCAGCTCAGAGGAAGAGCTTCCTCTTACGGGCCAAAGAGGGAGAGGGAGGGGGAAGACTGCGGAGCCTGTAGCCTCCACTTTGGCACCCGTTAGGAGCCTGTCTCTTTCCAAAGCCAAAAAGGGCGCTCCCAAGACTTGCAGTGCCTGGTCCTTTTTTGACACAGTTGCAGATGACATTTGTTTTGTCAAATGCAAGCTGTGTCATCATAAAGTAAAAAGAGGGAAAAATGTCAGCAACCTCAATACCACAAATATGTGGAAACATGTGCGGACCAGGCACGCGGTGGAGTTACAGAAACACACTGAAGATGTAGGCCAACCAACAGCGGCAGCTACCACCTCTTCAGCTCGTGTTGCCTCTTCCTCCAGCTCACGCACAGCTGGTTTGGCTTCCTCCCAGAGACCTTGTGTAATTCCACCCACAGCACCACCTTCCCAGTCATCCTCACACTCCCAGTCTACTCTACAGCCATCGGTAGTACAGGCATGGGAGAAAAGGCGGGCATTCTCGGCCAACCACCCCCGAGCACAGGCTCTGAATGCAGGCATTGCCAAACTGTTGTCCCTGGAAATGCTCTCGTTCAGGCTGGTGGAGACTGACAGCTTCCGTGACTTGATGGCATTGGCAGTCCCACAGTACAAGGTGCCCAGCCGCTTTTACTTCAGCAGGCAGGCTGTCCCTGCCCTGCACAGGCATGTTGAGGCAAACATAAAACATGCGCTACTGAACGCCGTCAGTAGCAAGGTCCACCTCACCACCGATGCGTGGACCAGTCAGCATGGACAGGGGCGATATGTTTCCCTCACTGCCCATTGGGTTAATGTTGTTGAGCCAGGTACAGATCGTGCGAGTGGCGCAGGACGTGTCCTGCCCACTCCAAGGATTGCAGGAATCCAGTCTGTACGCATCGACTCCTCCTCTTACACCAGTTCCTCTGATTCCTCTCTGCAGGATCCGTCACAGTCCACCCCCACATGGACCCGTGAACGTTTACCTATGACCGACATGAGCACAGCCGTGGCCAAACGTCAGCAGGCCGTCTTGAAACTAGTTTCATTGGGGCATCGAAGCCACACAGCGCAGGAGCTCTGGAATGCTATAAAGCAGGAGAGCGATGTGTGGTTACTGCCAGCGAATCTCCAGCCAGGCATGGTAGTGTGTGACAATGGCCGAAATCTGGTGGCAGCTTTGGCCCTTGGCAACCTCACTCACATCCCATGTCTGGCACATGTGCTCAATTTGGTTGTGCAGAGTTTTCTGAGGGACTATCCGGATCTTGATGCCCTGCTGCACAAGGTCCGCCTAGAGTGTGCTCACTTGCGGCGTTCCAGCTTGGCCAGATCCCGCATTGCTGCTCTGCAGCGCCGATTCCGCCTTCCGGAACACCGCATCATATGTGACCTACCTACCCGGTGGAATTCCACGTTACATATGTTGGAGCGGTTGTGTGAGCAGCAGCAAGCAGTTATGGAGTACCAGCTGCATCAGGCGCAAAGAAGTCGCAGTCAGCGCCGATCAGACTTCACAACCACAGAGTGGGCCACTATGAAGGACGTCTGCCAGGTTTTGCGTCCTTTTGATTATTCCACGCGGATGGCAAGTGCAGATGATGCACTAGTCAGCATGACTGTCCCCCTTATCTGCCTGCTTCAGCAAACTTTGCAAGGGTTAAGGGATGATGTGGTGGAAGAGGTGGAGGATGAGGAGTCACCTTTTCCATCAGCTTCTGGAGAGTCAGCGCCACGTGGTTCCTCACAAAGGGGTACGCAGGGGCCAATTTGTGAGGAGGATGAGGAGGAGTCAATGGAGGAGGAAGAGCTCCGTCCAGAGGAGGGAGCGACACAATTGTCCAGTGGTCAGTGTGTACAGCGAGGGTGGGGTGATGACGAGCGGGCAGAGATCATGTCTCAAGCAGGGGACAGCGTTTCTGGGCCGGTTGGCACTCTGCAGCACATGGTGGATTTCATGCTGCAGTGCCTGAGAAACGACCGCCGCATCGACCACATTCTCAACATGCCTGATTATTGGGTGTTCACCCTCCTCGATCCTCGCTACCGGGACAACGTCCAAAACCTCATCCCTGCGTTGACCCGGGAGCGTAAATTGCGGGAGTACCACGACACACTGGTGAATTCCATCATCTTCTCCTGTCCAACTGAGAGGAGTGCTGCTAGTGCTTTACAAAGCAGCTCAGTGCGTCGAGGCAGTGGGGGAGGCTCTGCCCAAAGAGGGAGCAGAAGCAGTGCCTCTGCCCAAGGCAAGCCCAGTATGGCACAACTCTGGCACACTTTTGTGTGCCCGCCCCAAATGTCTACACCATCACCGGCGGCTCCAGTCAGCAGGAGGCAACGGTTCCGTCAGATGGTGACAGACTACATGGCTTGCCCTCTTACTGTACTCCCAGACGGCTCTTCCCCGTTCAAGTTTTGGGTCTCTAAGCTGGATACATGGCCAGAGCTAAGCCAGTATGCATTGGAGGTGCTGGCTTGCCCTGCGGCTAGTGTCTTATCGGAACGTGTCTTTAGTGCCGCAGGTGGTGTACTAACAGACCGTCGCATGCGACTATCCTCCGATAACGTTGACCGGCTTACTTTCCTGAAAATGAACCAGGCCTGGATCTCGCAGGAATTTGCCACTCCTCTGCCTGATTAAGTAATTGGGTGTCATCCAGGTCTCCTGCTGTGTTCATCTTTCTACCACCTGAACTGCTATTCCTGGGCTCCAACACCGCCAGTTGCGGCTCAGAAGTGCAGGCTGCACAGTAAAAACATACGACCCAGTGTTATTGGGTTTCAGTAACGTCAGCTGATCCCCAGCTGTGTAGCCGGCAATGTGTCCTGCGACCGCCACGCTGGCACAACAACCTAAATGTAAGGGAACCTGTCCCCCCCCCCCCCCCCCGTCGTTTGTTACTGAAAGAGCCATCTTGTGCAGCAGTAATGCTGCACAAGGAAAAGGTAGCTCTTTTTTTTTAGCTCTTTGCACACGCAGAACTTAACACTTATAAAATGTGTTCACTGATACCGTTATACCGTCCCGGAGCTGGGACTTTCCTTCGTAATGTGACGCAGCACAGCCGTCATTCCTACCCCCTTGGTGCCATGCGCTGCCTCCTCAGCGTTGTTTTAAGCTGTCACGGAGCCTGCGCTGTTCTGTTATCCCTTGGGCATGCCCTATTTGCGCTGCCTGTCTTCTGACATAATTTGGTGTCAGGCTGGCTGCGCCTGTGCGGCCGCGGTGCCCGAGATCCCGCCTCGCAGTGTCTTCTGATTGAGTCACACTGCGGGCCTGGGATCCATGGGCATGCGCAGTGCATATCTTCCCCTCGGGCTCTCGCTCATTTCCCTCCGCCTTCTTTAGACTGTGCGCCGTCAGCTGATCCCTAGCATGCCACGGCCGTGACACCGCACAGTCTGAAGAAGAGGGAAGGAGGGGAGTGAGAGTCGAGGTTATGCACTGTGCATGCCCATGGTTCCAAGGCCCGCAGTGGGATTACGTTAGATGAGACTGCGAGGTGGGATCTGGAGCAGCGTGGACGCACAGGCACTGACAGCCTGACACCAAATTATGTCAGAAGACAGGCAGCGCTAATTGGGCATGGCCAAGGGCTAACAGAACAGCGCAGGCTCCGTGGCAGCTTAAAACAACGCTGAGGAGGCAGCGCACGGCATCAAGGGGATAGGAATGACAGCTGTGCTGTGTCCCATTACGAAGGAAATTCGCACCTCCGGAACGGTTTAACGGTATAAAGGGACACATTTTTAGTGTTTACTTCGGTGTTTGCAAGGAGCATAATTAAAAGAGCAACCTTTTCCTTTTGCATCCTTAGTGCTGCACAACATGGCTCTTTCAGCTACAAACGTCTTGGGGGGGGGGTTAAAGGTTTCCTTTCAACTTGCTCCAATCAGGCTTCGGCCTACACTCTGTTCCTCTGCTCCTCCTGCTGTCCCTGGGCTCTAACACCGCCAGTTGGTGCCTGGAAGTGCTGTGTGCACAGTCAACAGTCGCTCCTCTGTTATTGGGGTTCAGTAACGTCAGCTGATCCCCAGCTGTGTGTGCGGCAATACCTCCAATCTGCTCCTCCTGCTGTCCCTGGGCTCTAACACCGCCAGTTGGTGCCTGGAAGTGCTGTGTGCACAGTCAACAGTCGCTCCTCTGTTATTGGGGTTCAGTAACGTCAGCTGATCCCCAGCTGTGTGTGCGGCAATACCTCCAATCTGCTCCTCCTGCTGTCCCTGGGCTCTAACACCGCCAGTTGGTGCCTGGAAGTGCTGTGTGCACAGTCAACAGTCGCTCCTCTGTTATTGGGGTTCAGTAACGTCAGCTGATCCCCAGCTGTGTATCCGGCAACGTGTCATGCGACCGCCACGCTGGCACAACTAAAATGTAAGGGGACCTGTCCCCCCCCCCCCCCTAGGCGTTTGTTACTGAAAGAGCCACCATGTGCAGCACTAATACTGCACAAGGGAAAGGTCGCTCTTGAAATTATGCTCCTTGCAAACGCTGAACTACACACTCATGTAATGTGTCCCCTCACACCGTCCAACCGTCCTGGAGGTGGGACTTTCCTTTGTAATGTGACGCAGCACAGCCGTCATTGCTACCCCCTTGGCACCGTGCGCTGCCTCCTTAGCGTTGTTTGATTCCGTCATGGACCCTGCGCTGTTATGTTATCCCTTGGCCATGCACAGTTTGCGCTGCCCGTCCTCTGACATCATTTGTTGTCGTCCTGGCTGCGCCTGTGCGTCCACGCTGCCCGAAATCACACCTCGCAGTGTCGTCTAATGTGATCCCACAGTGGGCCTGGTATCCATGGCCATGCGCAGTGCATATACTAGCCTCTCACTCCCCTTCTTCACGCTTCTTCAGACTAGGCGGCGTCAGCTGATCCCTAATAGCATGCCACGGCCGTGACGCCGCACAGTCTGAAGAAGCAGGAAGGAGGTGAGTGAGAGGCGATGATATGCACTGCGCATGCCCATGGATCCCTGGCCCGCAGTGGGACTACATTAGATGACACTGCAAGGTTGGATCTCGGGCAGCTTGGACGCACAGGCACTGCCAGCCTGACACCTACATGATGTCAGAAGACGGGCACCGCTAACTGTGCATGGCCAAGGGATAACATTACAGTGCGGGCTCCGTGACAGAACCAAACAACGTTGAGGAGGTGGTGCCCGGCACCAAGGGGGTTGGAATGACGGCTGTGCTGTGTCACATTACAAAGGAAAGTCCCACTTCCGGGATGGTTTGACGGTGTGAGGGGACACATTATATGAGTGTGTACTTCAGCGTTTGCAAGGAGCATAATTTTCGGAGCCACCATTTTCCATGTGCAGTATTACTGCTGTACAAGATGGCTCTTTCAGCAACAAATGCCTGGGGGGGGGGGGTTAAAGGTTCCCTTTCAACTTGCTCCACTGCAGGCTTCGGCCTACACTCTGCTCCTCTTTGATTCCCTGGGTTTCAACACTGTCAGTTGCCACCTGGAAGTGTTGTCTACACAGAAAAAAACACTAGGTGATGTGTCAGTGGGGTTCAGCACCGCCAGCTGTTCCCCTGCTGTGTAGTCGGCAACGTGTCCAGCACAAGCCACGCTGGCACAACAGAACAAAAGCTGCCACCAGTGCAGGCTTCGGCCTACACTCTGCTCCTCTCCTCCTCCTGCTGACCCTGGGCTCAAACACCGCTAGTTTTTGCCCGGAAGTGCTAGCTGCACAGAGAAAAACACCAGCCAATGTGTTAGTGGGGTTCAGCAACGCCAGCTGTTCCCCTGCTGTGTAGCCGGCAACGTGACCTGCAAACGCCATGCAGGCACAGGAACTGAAATTAAAAGGGAACCTGGCCCCACCCCCCCAGGTGTTTCTATGTATAACAGCCACCTAGTACAGCAGTACTGCTGCATTTGTACAAGGTGGCTGACTTTTTCTCCTTGCCCACGTGGAACTCAACACGTACAAAATGTGTCTCATTGAGACCATTCCACTGTCCCTGAGGTGTGACTTTCCTTTGTAATGATACGCAGCACCCCCCTTGGTAGCGTTTCCCGTCTTTTGTCATCATGGTTAGCTGGCTGCGCCTGTGCATCCGCCCTGCTAGAAACAACGCCCCTCGTTGTCATATTTATTTTGTCAGCGAGGGTGTGGTTTATGGGCACGAGCAGTGCATATGTTCGCCTGTCTTAACTCATCTCCTTCCGCCTTCTTCAGACTGTGCGGCCTCCTGGCCGTGGTAGGCGATAAGGGATCAGCTGAGGCCGCCCAGTCTGGAGCAGGTGTAAGGACATGTGTAAGCGGCAAACCTATTTACTGCACAAGGCCACGAATCCCAGCCACGCAGTGTGATTTTTTGAAAACACACTGTGGGTCTGGGATTCATGTCCATCGCTAACCGCAACGGCCGACATGAAATGAGGTCAGAAGACAGGAAGCGCTCACAGCGCATGGCCAAGGGATCACAATAGCGCAGACTCCTGTACAGCAAATAACAACGCTCAGGAATCTGCGCCCAGTACCTAGGTGCAAATTTTGACACCTGTGCTGCGTCTCGTTAAAAAGACAAGTCACGCCTCCACAACTGTTTGACAGTATAATGGGCTAAATAGTGTACGTGTTTTAGTCAGCGTGTGCAAGGAGCAAAACAAATAGAGCAACCTTTTACTTGTGCAGCATTAATGCTGCACAAGGTGTGGCTCTTGTACCTTGCAACACCTGAGGGGGGGGTTAAAGGTAACCTTTGAAATTGGTTCAACTAGGCTTCGGCCTACACTCTGCTCCTCTCCTCCTCCTGCTGACCCTGGGCTCAAACACCGCTAGTTTTTGCCCGGAAATGCTAGCTGCACAGAGAAAAACACCAGCCAATGTGTTAGTGGGGTTCAGCACCGCCAGCTGTTCCCCTGCTGTGTAGTCGGCAACGTGTCCAGCACAAGCCACGCTGGCACAACCGACCAAAAGCTGCCACCAGTGCAGGCTTCGGCCTACACTTTGCTCCTCTCCTCCTCCTGCTGACCCTGGGCTCAAACAACGCCAGTTTCTGCCCGGACATGCTAGCTGCACAGAGAAAAACACCAGCCAATGTGTTAGTGGGGTTCAGCACCGCCTGCTGTTCCCCCGCTGTGTAGCCGGCATCGTGTCCAGCACAAGCCACGCTGGCACAACCGACCAAAAGCTGCCACCAGTGCAGGCTTCGGCCTACACTTTGCTCCTCTCCTCCTCCTCCTGCTGACCCTGGGCTCTAACACCGCTAGTTTTTGCCCGGACATGCAATCTGCACAGAGAAAAACACCAGTCAATGTGTCAGTGGGGTTCAGCAACGCCAGCTGTTCCCCTGCTGTGTAGCTTGCAACGTGACCTGCAAACGCCACGCAGGCACATGAACTGAAATTGAAGGGAGCCTGCCCCCCACCCACAGGTGTTTCTATGTATATCAGCCACCTTGTACAGCAGTACTGCTGCATTTGTACGAGGTGGCTGACTTTTTCTCCTTGCCCACGTGGAACTCAACACGTACAAAATGTGTCTCATTAGAGACCATTACAATGTCCCTGAGGTGTGACTTTCCTTTGTAATGACACGCAGCACCACCCTTGTTAGCGCTGCCCGTCTTTTGACATCATTGGTTAGCTGGCTGCGCCTGTGCATCTCCCCTGCTCGAAACAACGGCCCTCGGTGTCTTATTTTTTTGGACAGCGAGGGTGTGATTGATGGGCATGTGCAGTGCATATGTTTGCCTGTGTTCACTCATCTCCTTCCGCCTTCTTCAGACTGGGTGTCCTCATGGCCGCGGCAGGCGATAAGGGATCAGATGAGGCCGCCCAGTCTGAAGCAGGTGTAAGGACATGTGTGAGCGGCAAACATATTTAGTGCACCAGGGCACGAATCCCAGCACCGCAGTGTGATTTTTTAAAAACACACTGTGGGTCTGGGATTCATGTCCATCGCTAACCGCAACGGCCGACATGAAATGAGGTCAGAAGACAGGAAGCGCTCACAGCGCATGGCCAAGGGATCACAATAGCGCAGACTCCTGTACAGCAAATAACAACGCTCAGGAATCTGCGCCCAGTACCTAGGTGCAAATTTTGACACCTGTGCTGCGTCTCGTTAAAAAGACAAGTCACGCCTCCACAACTGTTTGACAGTATAATGGGCTAAATAGTGTACGTGTTTAATTCAGCGTGTGCAAGGAGCAAAATTAAATAGAGCAACCTTTGACTTGTGCATCATTAATGCTGTTCAAGGTGTGGCTCTTGTACCTTGCAACACCTGAGGGGGGGGTTAAAGGTAACCTTTGAAATTGGTTCAACTAGGCTTCGGCCTACACTCTGCTCCTCTACTCCTCCTGCTGACCCTGGGCTCAAACACCGCTAGTTTTTGCCCGGAAATGCTAGCTGCACAGAGAAAAACACCAGCCAATGTGTTAGTGGGGTTCAGCACCGCCAGCTGTTCCCCTGCTGTGTAGTCGGCAACGTGTCCAGCACAAGCCACGCTGGCACAACAGAACAAAAGCTGCCACCAGTGCAGGCTTCGGCCTACACTTTGCTCCTCTCCTCCTCCTGCTGACCCTGGGCTCAAACAACGCCAGTTTCTGCCCGGACATGCTAGCTGCACAGAGAAAAACACCAGCCAATGTGTTAGTGTGGTTCAGCACCGCCAGCTGTTCCCCCGCTGTGTAGCCGGCATCGTGTCCAGCACAAGCCACGCTGGCACAACCGACCAAAAGCTGCCACCAGTGCAGGCTTCGGCCTACACTTTGCTCCTCTCCTCCTCCTCCTGCTGACCCTGGGCTCTAACACCGCTAGTTTTTGCCCGGACATGCAATCTGCACAGAGAAAAACACCAGTCAATGTGTCAGTGGGGTTCAGCAACGCCAGCTGTTCCCCTGCTGTGTAGCTTGCAACGTGACCTGCAAACGCCACGCAGGCACATGAACTGAAATTGAAGGGAGCCTGCCCCCCACCCCCCCAGGTGTTTCTATGTATAACAGCCACCTTGTACAGCAGTACTGCTGCATTTGGACAAGGTGGCTGACTTTTTCTCCTTGCACACGTGGAACTCAACAAGTACAAAATGTGTCTCATTACAGACCATTACAATGTCCCTGAGGTGTGACTTTCCTTTTTAATGACACGCAGCACCCCCATTGTTAGCGCTGCCCGTCTCCTGACATCATTGGTTGGCTGGCTGTGCCTGTGCGTCCCCCCTGCCCGACACAACGCCCCCCGTTGTCTCATATATTTTGACTGCGAGGGTGTGATTGATGGGCACGAGCAGTGCATATGTTCCCCTGTTTTCACTCCCCTCCTTCCGCCTTCTTCTGACTGTGCGGCCTCATGGCCGCGGCATGCGATAAGGGATCAGCTGAGGCCGCCCAGTCTGAAGCAGGTGTAAGGACATGTGTGAGCGGCGAACATATTTACTGCACAAGGCCACGAATCCCAGCACCGCAGTGTGACTTTAGGAAAAGCCACTGTGGGTCTGGGATTTATGGCCATCGTTAACCGCACCGGCCAACATGAAATGAGGTCATGAGACGGCCTGCACTAACAGGGTATTGCCAAGGGATAACACAAGAGCGCAGTTTCCTGTACTGCAAATAACAACGGTAAGGAATCTGCGCACAGCACCTAGGTGTAAATTTGTACACCTGTGCTGCGTCTCCTTAAAAAGACTAGTAGTCACGCCTCCACTACTGTTTGACAGTATAATGGGCTAAATAGTGTACGTGTTTAATTCAGCGTGTGCAAGGAGCAAAATTAAATAGAGCAACCTTTGACTTGTGCATCATTAATGCTGTTCAAGGTGTGGCTCTTGTACCTTGCAACACCTGAGGGGGGGGTTAAAGGTAACCTTTGAAATTGGTTCAACTAGGCTTCGGCCTACACTCTGCTCCTCTACTCCTCCTGCTGACCCTGGGCTCAAACACCGCTAGTTTTTGCCCGGAAATGCTAGCTGCACAGAGAAAAACACCAGCCAATGTGTTAGTGGGGTTCAGCACCGCCAGCTGTTCCCCTGCTGTGTAGTCGGCAACGTGTCCAGCACAAGCCACGCTGGCACAACAGAACAAAAGCTGCCACCAGTGCAGGCTTCGGCCTACACTTTGCTCCTCTCCTCCTCCTGCTGACCCTGGGCTCAAACAACGCCAGTTTCTGCCCGGACATGCTAGCTGCACAGAGAAAAACACCAGCCAATGTGTTAGTGTGGTTCAGCACCGCCAGCTGTTCCCCCCGCTGTGTAGCCGGCATCGTGTCCAGCACAAGCCACGCTGGCACAACCGACCAAAAGCTGCCACCAGTGCAGGCTTCGGCCTACACTTTGCTCCTCTCCTCCTCCTCCTGCTGACCCTGGGCTCTAACACCGCTAGTTTTTGCCCGGACATGCAATCTGCACAGAGAAAAACACCAGTCAATGTGTCAGTGGGGTTCAGCAACGCCAGCTGTTCCCCTGCTGTGTAGCTTGCAACGTGACCTGCAAACGCCACGCAGGCACATGAACTGAAATTGAAGGGAGCCTGCCCCCCACCCCCCCCAGGTGTTTCTATGTATAACAGCCACCTTGTACAGCAGTACTGCTGCATTTGTACAAGGTGGCTGACTTTTTCTCCTTGCACACGTGGAACTCAACAAGTACAAAATGTGTCTCATTACAGACCATTACAATGTCCCTGAGGTGTGACTTTCCTTTTTAATGACACGCAGCACCCCCATTGTTAGCGCTGCCCGTCTCCTGACATCATTGGTTGGCTGGCTGTGCCTGTGCGTCCCCCCTGCCCGACACAACGCCCCCCGTTGTCTCATATATTTTGACTGCGAGGGTGTGATTGATGGGCACGAGCAGTGCATATGTTCCCCTGTTTTCACTCCCCTCCTTCCGCCTTCTTCTGACTGTGCGGCCTCATGGCCGCGGCATGCGATAAGGGATCAGCTGAGGCCGCCCAGTCTGAAGCAGGTGTAAGGACATGTGTGAGCGGCGAACATATTTACTGCACAAGGCCACGAATCCCAGCACCGCAGTGTGACTTTAGGAAAAGCCACTGTGGGTCTGGGATTTATGGCCATCGTTAACCGCACCGGCCAACATGAAATGAGGTCATGAGACGGCCTGCACTAACAGGGTATTGCCAAGGGATAACACAAGAGCGCAGTTTCCTGTACTGCAAATAACAACGGTAAGGAATCTGCGCACAGCACCTAGGTGTAAATTTGTACACCTGTGCTGCGTCTCCTTAAAAAGACTAGTAGTCACGCCTCCACTACTGTTTGACAGTATAATGGGCTAAATAGTGTACGTGTTTAATTCAGCGTGTGCAAGGAGCAAAATTAAATAGAGCAACCTTTGACTTGTGCATCATTAATGCTGTTCAAGGTGTGGCTCTTGTACCTTGCAACACCTGAGGGGGGGGGTTAAAGGTAACCTTTGAAATTGGTTCAACTAGGCTTCGGCCTACACTCTGCTCCTCTACTCCTCCTGCTGACCCTGGGCTCAAACACCGCTAGTTTTTGCCCGGAAATGCTAGCTGCACAGAGAAAAACACCAGCCAATGTGTTAGTGGGGTTCAGCACCGCCAGCTGTTCCCCTGCTGTGTAGTTGGCAACGTGTCCAGCACAAGCCACGCTGGCACAACAGAACAAAAGCTGCCACCAGTGCAGGCTTCGGCCTACACTTTGCTCCTCTCCTCCTCCTGCTGACCCTGGGCTCAAACAACGCCAGTTTCTGCCCGGACATGCTAGCTGCACAGAGAAAAACACCAGCCAATGTGTTAGTGGGGTTCAGCACCGCCAGCTGTTCCCCTGCTGTGCAGCTTGCAACGTGACCTGCAAACGCCACGCAGGCACATGAACTGAAATTGAAGGGAGCCTGCCCCCCACCCACAGGTGTTTCTATGTATATCAGCCACCTTGTACAGCAGTACTGCTGCATTTGTACGAGGTGGCTGACTTTTTCTCCTTGCCCACGTGGAACTCAACACGTAAAAAATGTGTCTCATTAGAGACCATTACAATGTCCCTGAGGTGTGACTTTCCTTTGTAATGACACGCAGCACCCCCATTGTTAGCGCTGCCCGTCTCCTGACATCATTGGTTGGCTGGCTGTGCCTGTGCGTCCCCCCTGCCCGACACAACGCCCCCCGTTGTCTCATATATTTTGACTGCGAGGGTGTGATTGATGGGCACGAGCAGTGCATATGTTCCCCTGTTTTCACTCCCCTCCTTCCGCCTTCTTCTGACTGTGCGGCCTCATGGCCGCGGCATGCGATAAGGGATCAGCTGAGGCCGCCCAGTCTGAAGCAGGTGTAAGGACATGTGTGAGCGGCGAACATATTTACTGCACAAGGCCACGAATCCCAGCACCGCAGTGTGACTTTAGGAAAAGCCACTGTGGGTCTGGGATTTATGGCCATCGTTAACCGCACCGGCCAACATGAAATGAGGTCATGAGACGGCCTGCACTAACAGGGTATTGCCAAGGGATAACACAAGAGCGCAGACTCCTGTACAGCAAATAACAACGCTCAGGAATCTGCGCCCAGTACCTAGGTGCAAATTTTGACACCTGTGCTGCGTCTCGTTAAAAAGACAAGTCACGCCTCCACAACTGTTTGACAGTATAATGGGCTAAATAGTGTACGTGTTTAATTCAGCGTGTGCAAGGAGCAAAATTAAATAGAGCAACCTTTGACTTGTGCATCATTAATGCTGTTCAAGGTGTGGCTCTTGTACCTTGCAACACCTGAGGGGGGGGTTAAAGGTAACCTTTGAAATTGGTTCAACTAGGCTTCGGCCTACACTCTGCTCCTCTACTCCTCCTGCTGACCCTGGGCTCAAACACCGCTAGTTTTTGCCCGGAAATGCTAGCTGCACAGAGAAAAACACCAGCCAATGTGTTAGTGGGGTTCAGCACCGCCAGCTGTTCCCCTGCTGTGTAGTCGGCAACGTGTCCAGCACAAGCCACGCTGGCACAACAGAACAAAAGCTGCCACCAGTGCAGGCTTCGGCCTACACTTTGCTCCTCTCCTCCTCCTGCTGACCCTGGGCTCAAACAACGCCAGTTTCTGCCCGGACATGCTAGCTGCACAGAGAAAAACACCAGCCAATGTGTTAGTGTGGGTTCAGCACCGCCAGCTGTTCCCCCGCTGTGTAGCCGGCATCGTGTCCAGCACAAGCCACGCTGGCACAACCGACCAAAAGCTGCCACCAGTGCAGGCTTCGGCCTACACTTTGCTCCTCTCCTCCTC